>NC_090938.1:15854739-16498846 GCF_040938575.1 Ambystoma mexicanum | reverse complement strand
CGTGACCATCCTGCTCTGTCTCTCAAATCTCAACTGCGTTTCATGCCCACTCTGCCCTGTCTCGTGACCATCCTGCTCTGTCTCTCAAATCTCAACTGCGTCTCATGCCCCACCCTGCCCTGTCTCGTGACCATCCCTGCTCTGTCTCTCAAATCTCAACTGCGTTTCATGCCCACTCTGCCCTGTCTCGTGACCATCCTGCTCTGTCTCTCAAATCTCAACTGCGTCTCATGCCCACCCTGCCCTGTCTCGTGACCATCCTGCTCTGTCTCTCAAATCTCAACTGCGTCTCATGCCCACCCTGCCCTGTCTCGTGACCATCCTGCTCTGTCTCTCAAATCTCAACTGCGTCTCATGCCCACCCTGCCCTGTCTCGTGACCATCCTGCTCTGTCTCTCAAATCTCAACTGCGTCTCATGCCCACCCTGCCCTGTCTCGTGACCATCCTGCTCTGTCTCTCAAATCTCAACTGCGTTTCATGCCCACTCTGCCCTGTCTCGTGACCATCCTGCTCTGTCTCTCAAATCTCAACTGCGTCTCATGCCCACCCTGCCCTGTCTCGTGACCATCCTGCTCTGTCTCTCAAATCTCAACTGCGTCTCATGCCCACCCTGCCCTGTCTCGTGACCATCCTGCTCTGTCTCTCAAATCTCAACTGCGTCTCATGCCCACCCTGCCCTGTCTCGTGACCATCCTGCTCTGTCTCTCAAATCTCAACTGCGTTTCATGCCCACTCTGCCCTGTCTCGTGACCATCCTGCTCTGTCTCTCAAATCTCAACTGCGTTTCATGCCCACTCTGCCCTGTCTCGTGACCATCCTGCTCTGTCTCTCAAATCTCAACTGCGTCTCATGCCCACCCTGCCCTGTCTCGTGACCATCCTGCTCTGTCTCTCAAATCTCAACTGCGTCTCATGCCCACCCTGCCCTGTCTCGTGACCATCCTGCTCTGTCTCTCAAATCTCAACTGCGTCTCATGCCCACTCTGCCCTGTCTCGTGACCATCCTGCTCTGTCTCTCAAATCTCAACTGCGTCTCATGCCCACCCTGCCCTGTCTCGTGACCATCCTGCTCTGTCTCTCAAATCTCAACTGCGTCTCATGCCCACCCTGCCCTGTCTCGTGACCATCCTGCTCTGTCTCTCAAATCTCAACTGCGTCTCATGCCCACCCTGCCCTGTCTCGTGACCATCCTGCTCTGTCTCTCAAATCTCAACTGCGTCTCATGCCCACCCTGCCCTGTCTCGTGACCATCCTGCTCTGTCTCTCAAATCTCAACTGTGTTTCATGCCCACCCTGCCCTGTCTCGTGACCATCCTGCTCTGTCTCTCAAATCTCAACTGCGTCTCATGCCCACCCTGCCCTGTCTCGTGACCATCCTGCTCTGTCTCTCAAATCTCAACTGCGTCTCATGCCCACTCTGCCCTGTCTCGTGACCATCCTGCTCTGTCTCTCAAATCTCAACTGCGTCTCATGCCCACTCTGCCCTGTCTCGTGACCATCCTGCTCTGTCTCTCAAATCTCAACTGTGTTTCATGCCCACCCTGCCCTGTCTCGTGACCATCCTGCTCTGTCTCTCAAATCTCAACTGCGTCTCATGCCCACCCTGCCCTGTCTCGTGACCATCCTGCTCTGTCTCTCAAATCTCAACTGCGTCTCATGCCCACCCTGCCCTGTCTCGTGCCCACCCTGCCCTGTCTCATGCCCACCCTGCCCTGTCTCGTGCCCACCCTGCCCTGTCTCATGCCCACCCTGCCCTGTCTCGTGACCACCCTGCCCTGTCTCATGCCCACCCTGCCCTGTCTCGTGACCACCCTGCCCTGTCTCATGCCCACCCTGCCCTGTCTCATGACCAGCCTGCCCTGTCTCATGCCCACCCTGCCCTGTCTCGTGCCCACCCTGCCCTGTCTCGTGACCACCCTGCCCTGTCTCATGCCCACCCTGCCCTGTCTCGTGACCACCCTGCCCTGTCTCGTGCCCACCCTGCCCTGTCTCGTGACCACCCTGCCCTGTCTCATGCCCACCCTGCCCTGTCTCATGACCACCCTGCCCTGTCTCATATTCAGCCCCCACCCTCTCATGTTCTGCTTGAACTGTCTCCTTTCTAACCTGCTGTCTGATTTACAGCTTTGCCCTCTATGTCAGCCCCCTCTCTTTTTCAATATCCTTTTGTCATAAACATATACAAATAAAATGGTTTCTAGCTCCCAATTAAGGTTGCGGGGGTGCATTGTGGAGAACCCCCACCCTTGCTTAGCCTCTCCGCCATAATGCGCCACATTGCTTGTCAAATATGCACCACACCGTGCTTTAGGCTTCCCCACCACTCTCCAACACTGACTCCTTCTTTCCTCTCTATTTATCGCTATCTGTTCCATCTGTGGTGCCACGGCCAGGGAAGAAAGACTTCAAGGTCTGTGCTCTCTTTGATTTTTGAAAGGTACTTCATTAGACTAGCCAGTATGTTACATTACGTTATGTTATGTTACTGGGATCTCTACTGCACACTGATGTCATTTGCATGGTCTCCAGGCGCTCTGGTACACCTTTGAAGTACCCAAGTAATATTTCTGCGTGTGAGGAGTTGAATGATGCAGGTGTGGCTAAGTGGGCAATGCCACTGAGGAGAGTGGCCGCTACAGCGGGGTGAAATGTGGGGAGATGTGGGTGGTCATTAGGAGGATGGGTTGCAGTGTGGCAGTGTCTTACTTGGTGGTCGTGCTCTGGGTAGCTGCATGTAACAGGGTAGATGAGGAGGCAATGATGTGTGGCGGTGTCTTGCTTGGTGCTAGTGCTCTGGGTAGCTGCATGTAACAGGGTGGAGGAGAAGGTGGTGATGTGTGGCGGTGTCTTGCTTGGTGGTCGTGCTCTGGGTAGCTGCATGTAACAGGGTAGATGAGGAGGCGGTGATGTGTGGCGGTGTCTTGCTTGGTGCTAGTGCTCTGGCTAGCTGCATGTAACAGGGTGGAGGAGAAGGCGGTAATGTGTGGCGGTGTCTTGCTTGGTGGTCGTGCTCTGGGTAGCTGCATGTAACAGGATAGATGAGGAGGCGGTGATGTGTGGCGGTGTCTTGCTTGGTGCTAGTGCTCTGGGTAGCTGCATGTAACAGGGTAGATGAGGAGGCGGTGATGTGTGGCGGTGTCTTGCTTGGTGCTAGTGCTCTGGGTAGCTGCATGTAACAGAGTAGATGAGGAGGCGGTGATGTGTGGCGGTGTCTTGCTTGGTGGTTGTGCTCTGGGTAGCTGCATGTAACAGGGTGGATGAGGAGGCGGTGATGTGTGGCGGTGTCTTGCTTGGTGCTAGTGCTCTGGGTAGCTGCATGTAACAGGGTAGATGAGGAGGCTGTGATGTGTGGCGGTGTCTTGCTTGGTGGTTGTGCTCTGGGTAGCTGCATGTAACAGGGTGGAGGAGAAGGCGGTGATGTGTGGCGGTGTCTTGCTTGGTGGTTGTACTCTGGGTAGCTGCATGTAACAGGGTGGATGAGGAGGCGGTGATGTGTGGCGGTTTCTTGCTTGGTGCTAGTGCTCTGGGTAGCTGCATTTGACAGGGTGGATGAGGAGGCGGTGATGTGTGGCGGTTTCTTGCTTGGTGGTAGTGCTCTGGGTAGCTGCATGTAACAGGGTGGATGAGGAGGCGGTGATGTGTGGCGGTGTCTTGCTTGGTGCTAGTGCTCTGGGTAGCTGCATGTAACAGGGTTGATGAGGAGGCGGTGATGTGTGGCGGTGTCTTGCTTGGTGCTAGTGCTCTGTGTAGCTGCATGTGACAGGGTGGATGAGGAGGCGGTGATGTGTGGCGGTGCCTTGCTTGGTGGTTGTGCTCTGGGTAGCTGCATGTAACAGGGTAGATGAGGAGGCGGTGATGTGTGGCGGTGTCTTGCTTGGTGGTTGTGCTCTGGGTAGCTGCATGTAACAGGGTGGATGAGGAGGCGGTGATGTGTGGCGGTGTCTTGCTTGGTGCTAGTGCTCTGGGTAGCTGCATGTAACAGGGTAGATGAGGAGGCTGTGATGTGTGGCGGTGTCTTGCTTGGTGGTTGTGCTCTGGGTAGCTGCATGTAACAGGGTGGATGAGGAGGCGGTGATGTGTGGCGGTTTCTTGCTTGGTGCTAGTGCTCTGGGTAGCTGCATGTAACAGGGTAGATGAGGAGGCGGTGATGTGTGGCAGTGTCTTGCTTGGTGCTAGTGCTCTGGGTAGCTGCATGTAACAGGGTAGATGAGGAGGCGGTGATGTGTGGCGGTTTCTTGCTTGGTGCTAGTGCTCTGGGTAGCTGCATGTAACAGGGTAGATGAGGAGGCGGTGATGTGTGGCAGTGTCTTGCTTGGTGCTAGTGCTCTGGGTAGCTGCATGTAACAGGGTAGATGAGGAGGCGGTGATGTGTGGCGGTGTCTTGCTTGGTGGTTGTGCTCTGGGTAGCTGCATGTGACAGGGTGGATGAGGAGGAGGTGATGTGTGGCGGTTTCTTGCTTGGTGGTAGTGCTCTGGGTAGCTGCATGTAACAGGGTGGATGAGGAGGCGGTGATGTGTGGCGGTGTCTTGCTTGGTGCTAGTGCTCTGGGTAGCTGCATGTAACAGGGTTGATGAGGAGGCGGTGATGTGTGGCGGTGTCTTGCTTGGTGCTAGTGCTCTGTGTAGCTGCATGTAACAGGGTGGATGAGGCAGCGGTGATGTGTGGCGTTGTGTCTTGCTTGGTGCTAGTGCTCTGGGTAGCTGCATGTAACAGGGTGGATGAGGAGGCGGTGATGTGTGGCGGTGTCTTGCTTGGTGGTAGTGCTCTGGGTAGCTGCATGTAACAGGGTGGAGGAGAAGGCGGTGATGTGTGGCGGTGTCTTGCTTGGTGGTTGTGCTCTGGGTAGCTGCATGTAACAGGGAAGATGAGGAGGCGGATATGTGTGGCGGTGTCTTGCTTGGTGGTAGTGCTCTGGGTAGCTGCATGTAACAGGGTGGATGAGGAGGCTGTGATGTGTGGCGGTGTCTTGCTTGGTGCTAGTGCTCTGGGTAGCTGCATGTAACAGGGTGGATGAGGAGGCGGTGATGTGTGGCGGTGTCTTGCTTGGTGGTTGTGCTCTGGGTAGCTGCATGTAACAGGGTGGATGAGGCAGCGGTGATGTGTGGCGTTGTGTCTTGCTTGGTGCTAGTGCTCTGGGTAGCTGCATGTAACAGGGTGGATGAGGCAGCGGTGATGTGTGGCGGTGTCTTGGTTGGTGCTAGTGCTCTGTGTAGCTGCATGTAACAGGGTGGATGAGGCAGCGGTGATGTGTGGCGTTGTGTCTTGCTTGGTGCTAGTGCTCTGGGTAGCTGCATGTAACAGGGTGGATGAGGAGGCGGTGATGTGTGGCGGTGTCTTGCTTGGTGGTTGTGCTCTGGGTAGCTGCATGTAACAGGGTGGATGAGGAGGCTGTGATGTGTGGCGGTGTCTTGCTTGGTGCTAGTGCTCTGGGTAGCTGCATGTAACAGGGTGGATGAGGAGGCGGTGATGTGTGGCAGTGTCTTGCTTGGTGCTAGTGCTCTGGGTAGCTGCATGTAACAGGGTAGATGAGGAGGCGGTGATGTGTGGCGGTTTCTTGCTTGGTGCTAGTGCTCTGGGTAGCTGCATGTAACAGGGTAGATGAGGAGGCGGTGATGTGTGGCAGTGTCTTGCTTGGTGCTAGTGCTCTGGGTAGCTGCATGTAACAGGGTAGATGAGGAGGCGGTGATGTGTGGCGGTGTCTTGCTTGGTGGTTGTGCTCTGGGTAGCTGCATGTGACAGGGTGGATGAGGAGGAGGTGATGTGTGGCGGTTTCTTGCTTGGTGGTAGTGCTCTGGGTAGCTGCATGTAACAGGGTGGATGAGGAGGCGGTGATGTGTGGCGGTGTCTTGCTTGGTGCTAGTGCTCTGGGTAGCTGCATGTAACAGGGTTGATGAGGAGGCGGTGATGTGTGGCGGTGTCTTGCTTGGTGCTAGTGCTCTGTGTAGCTGCATGTAACAGGGTGGATGAGGCAGCGGTGATGTGTGGCGTTGTGTCTTGCTTGGTGCTAGTGCTCTGGGTAGCTGCATGTAACAGGGTGGATGAGGAGGCGGTGATGTGTGGCGGTGTCTTGCTTGGTGGTAGTGCTCTGGGTAGCTGCATGTAACAGGGTGGAGGAGAAGGCGGTGATGTGTGGCGGTGTCTTGCTTGGTGGTTGTGCTCTGGGTAGCTGCATGTAACAGGGAAGATGAGGAGGCGGATATGTGTGGCGGTGTCTTGCTTGGTGGTAGTGCTCTGGGTAGCTGCATGTAACAGGGTGGATGAGGAGGCTGTGATGTGTGGCGGTGTCTTGCTTGGTGCTAGTGCTCTGGGTAGCTGCATGTAACAGGGTGGATGAGGAGGCGGTGATGTGTGGCGGTGTCTTGCTTGGTGGTTGTGCTCTGGGTAGCTGCATGTAACAGGGTGGATGAGGCAGCGGTGATGTGTGGCGTTGTGTCTTGCTTGGTGCTAGTGCTCTGGGTAGCTGCATGTAACAGGGTGGATGAGGCAGCGGTGATGTGTGGCGGTGTCTTGGTTGGTGCTAGTGCTCTGTGTAGCTGCATGTAACAGGGTGGATGAGGCAGCGGTGATGTGTGGCGTTGTGTCTTGCTTGGTGCTAGTGCTCTGGGTAGCTGCATGTAACAGGGTGGATGAGGAGGCGGTGATGTGTGGCGGTGTCTTGCTTGGTGGTTGTGCTCTGGGTAGCTGCATGTAACAGGGTGGATGAGGAGGCTGTGATGTGTGGCGGTGTCTTGCTTGGTGCTAGTGCTCTGGGTAGCTGCATGTAACAGGGTGGATGAGGAGGCGGTGATGTGTGGCGGTGTCTTGCTTGGTGGTTGTGCTCTGGGTAGCTGCATGTAACAGGGTGGATGAGGCAGCGGTGATGTGTGGCGTTGTGTCTTGCTTGGTGCTAGTGCTCTGGGTAGCTGCATGTAACAGGGTGGATGAGGCAGCGGTGATGTGTGGCGGTGTCTTGGTTGGTGCTAGTGCTCTGTGTAGCTGCATGTAACAGGGTGGATGAGGCAGCGGTGATGTGTGGCGTTGTGTCTTGCTTGGTGCTAGTGCTCTGGGTAGCTGCATGTAACAGGGTGGATGAGGAGGCGGTGATGTGTGGCGGTGTCTTGCTTGGTGGTTGTGCTCTGGGTAGCTGCATGTAACAGGGTGGATGAGGAGGCGGTGATGTGTGGCGGTGTCCTGCTTGGTGGTTGTGCTCTGGTTAGCTGCATGTAACAGGGTGGATGAGGAGGTGGTGATGTGTGGCGGTGTCTTGCTTGGTGCTAGTGCTCTGGGTAGCTGCATGTAACAGGGTTGATGAGGAGGTGGTGATGTGTGGCGGTGTCTTGCTTGGTGCTAGTGCTCTTGGTAGCTACATGTAAAAGGGTGGATGAGGAGGCGGTGATGTGTGGCTGTGTCTTGCTTGGTGGTAGTGCTCTGGGTAGCTGCTTGTAACAGGGTGGAGGAGCAGGTGGTGATGTGTGGCAGTGTCTTGCTTGGTGGTAGTGCTCTGGGTAGCTGCTTGTAACAGGGTGGATGAGGAGGCGGTGATGTGTGGCGGTGTCTTGCTTGGTGCTAGTGCTCTGGGTAGCTGCATGTAACAGGGTCGATGAGGAGGCGGTGATGTGTGGCGGTGTCTTGCTTGGTGGTTGTGCTCTGGGTAGCTGCATGTAACAGGGTGGATGAGGAGGCGGTGATGTGTGGCGGTGTCTTGCTTGGTGGTTGTGCTCTGGGTAGCTGCATGTAACAGGGTGGATGAGGAGGCGGTGATGTGTGGCGGTGTCTTGCTTGGTGGTAGTGCTCTGGGTAGCTGCATGTAACAGGGTGGAGGAGAAGGCGGTGATGTGTGGCGGTGTCTTGCTTGGTGGTAGTGCTCTGGGTAGCTGCATGTAACAGGGTGGATGAGGAGGCGGTGATGTGTGGCGGTGTCTTGCTTCGTGCTAGTGCTCTGGGTAGCTGCATGTAACAGGGTGGATGAGGAGGCGGTGATGTGTGGCGGTGTCTTGCTTGGTGCTAGTGCTCTGGGTAGCTGCATGTAACAGGGTAGATGAGGAGGCTGTGATGTGTGGCGGTGTCTTGCTTGGTGGTTGTGCTCTGGGTAGCTGCATGTAACAGGGTGGAGGAGAAGGCGTTGATGTGTGGCGGTGTCTTGCTTGGTGGTTGTACTCTGGGTAGCTGCATGTAACAGGGTGGATGAGGAGGCGGTGATGTGTGGCGGTTTCTTGCTTGGTGCTAGTGCTCTGGGTAGCTGCATGTGACAGGGTGGATGAGGAGGCGGTGATGTGTGGAGGTTTCTTGCTTGGTGGTAGTGCTCTGGGTAGCTGCATGTAACAGGGTGGATGAGGAGGCGGTGATGTGTGGCGGTGTCTTGCTTGGTGCTAGTGCTCTGGGTAGCTGCATGTAACAGGGTTGATGAGGAGGCGGTGATGTGTGGCGGTGTCTTGCTTGGTGCTAGTGCTCTGTGTAGCTGCATGTGACAGGGTGGATGAGGAGGCGGTGATGTGTGGCGGTGTCTTGCTTGGTGGTTGTGCTCTGGGTAGCTGCATGTAACAGGGTAGATGAGGAGGCGGTGATGTGTGGCGGTGTCTTGCTTGGTGGTTGTGCTCTGGGTAGCTGCATGTAACAGGGTGGATGAGGAGGCGGTGATGTGTGGCGGTGTCTTGCTTGGTGCTAGTGCTCTGGGTAGCTGCATGTAACAGGGTAGATGAGGAGGCTGTGATGTGTGGCGGTGTCTTGCTTGGTGGTTGTGCTCTGGGTAGCTGCATCTAACAGGGTGGAGGAGAAGGCGGTGATGTGTGGCGGTGTCTTGCTTGGTGGTTGTACTCTGGGTAGCTGCATGTAACAGGGTGGATGAGGAGGCGGTGATGTGTGGCGGTTTCTTGCTTGGTGCTAGTGCTCTGGGTAGCTGAATGTGACAGGGTGGATGAGGAGGCGGTGATGTGTGGCGGTTTCTTGCTTGGTGGTAGTGCTCTGGGTAGCTGCATGTAACAGGGTGGATGAGGAGGCGGTGATGTGTGGCGGTGTCTTGCTTGGTGCTAGTGCTCTGGGTAGCTGCATGTAACAGGGTTGATGAGGAGGTGGTGATGTGTGGCGGTGTCTTGCTTGGTGCTAGTGCTCTGGGTAGCTGCATGTAACAGGGTGGATGAGGCGGCGGTGATGTGTGGCAGTGTCTTGCTTGGTGCTAGTGCTCTGGGTAGCTGCATGTAACAGGGTGGAGGAGAAGGCGGTGATGTGTGGCGGTGTCTTGCTTGGTGGTTGTGCTCTGGGTAGCTGCATGTAACAGGGTAGATGAGGAGGCGGATATGTGTGGCGGTGTCTTGCTTGGTGGTAGTGCTCTGGGTAGCTGCATGTAACAGGGTGGATGAGGCAGCGGTGATGTGTGGCACTGTCTTGGTTGGTGCTAGTGCTCTGTGTAGCTGCATGTAACGGTGGATGAGGCAGCGGTGATGTGTGGCGTTGTGTCTTGCTTGGTGCTAGTGCTCTGGGTAGCTGCATGTAACAGGGTGGATGAGGAGGCGGTGATGTGTGGCGGTGTCTTGCTTGGTGGTAGTGCTCTGGGTAGCTGCATGTAACAGGGTGGATGAGGCAGCAGTGATGTGTGGCGTTGTGTCTTGCTTGGTGCTAGTGCTCTGGGTAGCTGCATGTAACAGGGAAGATGAGGAGGCGGATATGTGTGGCGGTGTCTTGCTAGGTGGTAGTGCTCTGGGTAGCTGCATGTAACAGGGTGGATGAGGCAGCGGTGATGTGTGGCAGTGTCTTGGTTGGTGCTAGTGCTCTGTGTAGCTGCATGTAACAGGGTGGATGAGGCAGCGGTGATGTGTGGCGTTGTGTCTTGCTTGGTGCTAGTGCTCTGGGTAGCTGCATGTAACAGGGTGGATGAGGAGGCGGTGATGTGTGGCGGTGTCTTGCTTGGTGGTAGTGCTCTGGGTAGCTGCATGTAACAGGGTGGATGAGGAGGCTGTGATGTGTGGCGGTGTCTTGCTTGGTGCTAGTGCTCTGGGTAGCTGCATGTAACAGGGTGGATGAGGAGGCGGTGATGTGTGGCGGTGTCTTGCTTGGTGCTAGTGCTCTGGGTAGCTGCATGTAACAGGGTTGATGAAGAGGTGGTGATGTGTGGCGGTGTCTTGCTTGGTGCTAGTGCTCTTGGTAGCTACATATAACAGGGTGGATGAGGAGGCGGTGATGTGTGGCTGTGTCTTGCTTGGTGGTAGTGCTCTGGGTAGCTGCTTGTAACAGGGTGGATGAGGAGACGGTGATGTGTGGCGGTGTCTTGCTTGGTGCTAGTGCTCTGGGTAGCTGCATGTAACAGGGTCGATGAGGAGGCGGTGATGTGTGGCGGTGTCTTGCTTGGTGGTTGTGCTCTGGGTAGCTGCATGTAACAGGGTGGATGAGGAGGCGGTGATGTGTGGCGGTGTCTTGCTTGGTGGTAGTGCTCTGGGTAGCTGCATGTAACAGGGTGGAGGAGAAGGCGGTGATGTGTGGCGGTGTCTTGCTTGGTGGTAGTTCTCTGGGTAGCTGCATGTAACAGGGTGGAGGAGCAGGCGGTGATGTGTGGCGGTGTCTTGCTTCGTGCTAGTGCTCTGGGTAGCTGCATGTAACAGGGTGGATGAGGAGGCGGTGATGTGTGGCGGCGTCTTGCTTGGTGCTAGTGCTCTGGGTAGCTGCATGTAACAGGGTAGATGAGGAGGCTGTGATGTGTGGCGGTGTCTTGCTTGGTGGTTGTGCTCTGGGTAGCTGCATGTAACAGGGTGGAGGAGAAGGCGTTGATGTGTGGCGGTGTCTTGCTTGGTGGTTGTACTCTGGGTAGCTGCATGTAACAGGGTGGATGAGGAGGCGGTGATGTGTGGCGGTTTCTTGCTTGGTGCTAGTGCTCTGGGTAGCTGCATGTGACAGGGTGGATGAGGAGGCGGTGATGTGTGGCGGTTTCTTGCTTGGTGGTAGTGCTCTGGGTAGCTGCATGTAACAGGGTGGATGAGGAGGCGGTGATGTGTGGCGGTGTCTTGCTTGGTGCTAGTGCTCTGGGTAGCTGCATGTAACAGGGTTGATGAGGAGGCGGTGATGTGTGGCGGTGTCTTGCTTGGTGCTAGTGCTCTGTGTAGCTGCATGTGACAGGGTGGATGAGGAGGCGGTGATGTGTGGCGGTGTCTTGCTTGGTGGTTGTGCTCTGGGTAGCTGCATGTAACAGGGTAGATGAGGAGGCGGTGATGTGTGGCGGTGTCTTGCTTGGTGGTTGTGCTCTGGGTAGCTGCATGTAACAGGGTGGATGAGGAGGCGGTGATGTGTGGCAGTGTCTTGCTTGGTGCTAGTGCTCTGGGTAGCTGCATGTAACAGGGTAGATGAGGAGGCTGTGATGTGTGGCGGTGTCTTGCTTGGTGGTTGTGCTCTGGGTAGCTGCATGTAACAGGGTGGAGGAGAAGGCGGTGATGTGTGGCGGTGTCTTGCTTGGTGGTTGTACTCTGGGTAGCTGCATGTAACAGGGTGGATGAGGAGGCGGTGATGTGTGGCGGTTTCTTGCTTGGTGCTAGTGCTCTGGGTAGCTGCATGTGACAGGGTGGATGAGGAGGCGGTGATGTGTGGCGGTTTCTTGCTTGGTGGTAGTGCTCTGGGTAGCTGCATGTAACAGGGTGGATGAGGAGGCGGTGATGTGTGGCGGTGTCTTGCTTGGTGGTTGTGCTCTGGGTAGCTGCATGTAACAGGGTGGAGGAGAAGGCGGTGATGTGTGGCGGTGTCTTGCTTGGTGGTTGTGCTCTGGGTAGCTGCATGTAACAGGGTGGATGAGGCGGCGGTGATGTGTGGCAGTGTCTTGCTTGGTGCTAGTGCTCTGGGTAGCTGCATGTAACAGGGTGGAGGAGAAGGTGGTGATGTGTGGCGGTGTCTTGCTTGGTGGTTGTGCTCTGGGTAGCTGCATGTAACAGGGTAGATGAGGAGGCGGATATGTGTGGCGGTGTCTTGCTTGGTGGTAGTGCTCTGGGTAGCTGCATGTAACAGGGTGGATGAGGCAGCGGTGATGTGTGGCGCTGTCTTGGTTGGTGCTAGTGCTCTGTGTAGCTGCATGTAACAGGGTGGATGAGGCAGCGGTGATGTGTGGCGTTGTGTCTTGCTTGGTGCTAGTGCTCTGGGTAGCTGCATGTAACAGGGTGGATGAGGAGGCGGTGATGTGTGGCGGTGTCTTGCTTGGTGGTAGTGCTCTGGGTAGCTGCATGTAACAGGGTGGATGAGGAGGCGGTGATGTGTGGCGGTGTCTTGCTTGGTGCTAGTGCTCTGTGTAGCTGCATGTGACAGGGTGGATGAGGAGGCGGTGATGTGTGGCGGTGTCTTGCTTGGTGGTAGTGCTCTGGGTAGCTGCATGTAACAGGGTGGATGAGGCAGCGGTGATGTGTGGTGGTGTCTTGGTTGGTGCTAGTGCTCTGTGTAGCTGCATGTAACAGGGTGGATGAGGCAGCGGTGATGTGTGGCGTTGTGTCTTGCTTGGTGCTAGTGCTCTGGGTAGCTGCATGTAACAGGGTGGATGAGGAGGCGGTGATGTGTGGCGGTGTCTTGCTTGGTGGTAGTGCTCTGGGTAGCTGCATGTAACAGGGTGGATGAGGAGGCTGTGATGTGTGGCGGTGTCTTGCTTGGTGCTAGTGCTCTGGGTAGCTGCATGTAACAGGGTGGATGAGGAGGCGGTGATGTGTGGCGGTGTCTTGCTTGGTGGTTGTGCTCTGGGTAGCTGCATGTAACAGGGTGGATGAGGAGGCGGTGATGTGTGGCGGTGTCTTGCTTGGTGGTTGTGCTCTGGTTAGCTGCATGTAACAGGGTGGATGAGGAGGCGGTGATGTGTGGCAGTGTCTTGCTTGGTGCTAGTGCTCTGGGTAGCTGCATGTAACAGGGTTGATGAGGAGGTGGTGATGTGTGGCGGTGTCTTGCTTGGTGCTAGTGCTCTTGGTAGCTACATGTAACAGGGTGGATGAGGAGGCGGTGATGTGTGGCTGTGTCTTGCTTGGTGGTAGTGCTCTGGGTAGCTGCTTGTAACAGGGTGGAGGAGAAGGCGGTGATGTGTGGCAGTGTCTTGCTTGGTGGTAGTGCTCTGGGTAGCTGCTTGTAACAGGGTGGATGAGGAGGCGGTGATGTGTGGCGGTGTCTTGCTTGGTGCTAGTGCTCTGGGTAGCTGCATGTAACAGGGTCGATGAGGAGGCGGTGATGTGTGGCGGTGTCTTGCTTGGTGGTTGTGCTCTGGGTAGCTGCATGTAACAGGGTGGATGAGGAGGCGGTGATGTGTGGCGGTGTCTTGCTTGGTGGTTGTGCTCTGGGTAGCTGCATGTAAGAGGGTGGATGAGGAGGCGGTGATGTGTGGCGGTGTCTTGCTTGGTGGTAGTGCTCTGGGTAGCTGCATGTAACAGCGTGGAGGAGAAGGCGGTGATGTGTGGCGGTGTCTTGCTTGGTGGTAGTGCTCTGGATAGCTGCATGTAACAGGGTGGATGAGGAGGCGGTGATGTGTGGCGGTGTCTTGCTTCGTGCTAGTGCTCTGGGTAGCTGCATGTAACAGGGTGGAGGAGAAGGCGGTGATGTGTGGCGGTGTCTTGCTTGGTGCTAGTGCTCTGGGTAGCTGCATGTAACAGGGTGGATGAGGAGGCGGTGATGTGTGGTGGTCTCTTGCTTGGTGCTAGTGCTCTGGGTAGCTACATGTAACAGGGTGGATGAGGCAGCGGTGATGTGTGGCAGTGTCTTGCTTGGTGGTAGTGATCTGGGTAGCTGCATGTAACAGGGTGGATGAGGAGGCGGTGATGTGTGGCGGTGTCTTGCTTGGTAGTAGTGCTCTGGGTAGCTGCATGTAACAGGGTGGATGAGGAGGCGGTGATGTGTGGCGGTGTCTTGCTTGGTGGTTGTGCTCTGGGTAGCTGCATGTAACAGGGTGGATGAGGAGGCGGTGATGTGTGGCGGTGTCTTGCTTGGTGGTTGTGCTCTGGGTAGCTGCATGTAACAGGGTGGATGAGGAGGCGGTGATGTGTGGCGGTGTCTTGCTTGGTGGTACTGCTCTGGGTAGTTGCATGTAACAGGGTGGATGAGGAGGCTGTGATGTGTGGCGGTGTCTTTCTTGGTGCTAGTGCTCTGGGTAGCTGCATGTAACAGGGTGGATGAGGAGGCGGTGATGTGTGGCGGTGTCTTGCTTGGTGCTAGTGCTCTGGGTAGCTGCATGGAACAGGGTGGATGAGGAGGCGGTGATGTGTGGCGGTTTCTTGCTTGGTGCTAGTGCACTGGGTAGCTGCATGTAACAGGGTGGAGGAGAAGGCGTTGATGTGTGGCGGTGTCTTGCTTGATGCTAGTGCTCTGGGTAGCTGCATGTAACAGGGTGGATGAGGAGGCGGTGATGTGTGGAGGTGTATTGCTTGGTGCTAGTGCTCTGGGTAGCTGCATGTAACAGGGTGGATGAGGAGGCGGTGATGTGTGGCGGTGTCTTGCTTGGTGCTAGTGCTCTGTGTAGCTGCATGTGACAGGGTGGATGAGGAGGCGGTGATGTGTGGCGGTGTCTTGCTTGGTGGTTGTGCTCTGGGTAGCTGCATGTAACAGGGTGGAGGAGAAGGCGGTGATGTGTGGCGGTGTCTTGCTTGGTGCTAGTGCTCTGGGTAGCTGCATGTAACAGGGTGGATGAGGAGGCGGTGATGTGTGGCGGTGTCTTGCTTGGTGGTTGTGCTCTGGGTAGCTGCATGTAACAGGGTGGATGAGGCAGTGGTGATGTGTGGCGGTGTCTTGCTTGGTGCTAGTGCTCTGTGTAGCTGCATGTAACAGGGTGGATGAGGAGGCGGTGATGTGTGGCGGTGTCTTGCTTGGTGGTTGTGCTCTAGGTAGATACATGTGACAGGGTGGATGAGAAGGCGGTGATGTGTGGCGGTGTCTTGCTTGGTGGTTGTGCTCTGTGTAGCTGCGTGTGACAGGGTGGATGAGGAGGCGGTGATGTGTGGCGGTGTCTTGCTTGGTGGTTGTGCTCTGTGTAGCTGCGTGTGACAAAGGTGGATGAGGAGGCGGTGATGTGTGGCGGTGTCTTGCTTGGTGCTGGTGCTCTGGGTAGATACACGTGACAGGGTGGATGAGGAGGCGGTGATGTGTGGCGGTGTCTTGCTTGGTGGTTGTGCTCTGTGTAGCTGCGTGTGACAGGGTGGATGAGGAGGCGGTGATGTGTGGAGGTGTCTTGCTTGGTGGTTGTGCTCTGGGTAGCTGCATGTAACAGGGTGGATGAGGAGGCGGTGATGTGTGGCGGTGTCTTGCTTGGTGGTACTGCTCTGGGTAGCTGCATGTAACAGGGTGGATGAGGAGGCTGTGATGTGTGGCGGTGTCTTTCTTGGTGCTAGTGCTCTGGGTAGCTGCATGTAACAGGGTGGATGAGGAGGCGGTGATGTGTGGCGGTGTCTTGCTTGGTGCTAGTGCTCTGGGTAGCTGCATGGAACAGGGTGGATGAGGAGGCGGTGATGTGTGGCGGTTTCTTGCTTGGTGCTAGTGCACTGGGTAGCTGCATGTAACAGGGTGGAGGAGAAGGCGTTGATGTGTGGCGGTGTCTTGCTTGATGCTAGTGCTCTGGGTAGCTGCATGTAACAGGGTGGATGAGGAGGCGGTGATGTGTGGAGGTGTCTTGCTTGGTGCTAGTGCTCTGGGTAGCTGCATGTAACAGGGTGGATGAGGAGGCGGTGATGTGTGGCGGTGTCTTGCTTGGTGCTAGTGCTCTGTGTAGCTGCATGTGACAGGGTGGATGAGGAGGCGGTGATGTGTGGCGGTGTCTTGCTTGGTGGTTGTGCTCTGGGTAGCTGCATGTAACAGGGTGGAGGAGAAGGCGGTGATGTGTGGCGGTGTCTTGCTTGGTGCTAGTGCTCTGGGTAGCTGCATGTAACAGGGTGGATGAGGAGGCGGTGATGTGTGGCGGTGTCTTGCTTGGTGGTTGTGCTCTGGGTAGCTGCATGTAACAGGGTGGATGAGGCAGTGGTGATGTGTGGCGGTGTCTTGCTTGGTGCTAGTGCTCTGTGTAGCTGCATGTAACAGGGTGGATGAGGAGGCGGTGATGTGTGGCGGTGTCTTGCTTGGTGGTTGTGCTCTAGGTAGATACATGTGACAGGGTGGATGAGAAGGCGGTGATGTGTGGCGGTGTCTTGCTTGGTGGTTGTGCTCTGTGTAGCTGCGTGTGACAGGGTGGATGAGGAGGCGGTGGTGTGTGGCGGTGTCTTGCTTGGTGGTTGTGCTCTGTGTAGCTGCGTGTGACAAAGGTGGATGAGGAGGCGGTGATGTGTGGCGGTGTCTTGCTTGGTGCTGGTGCTCTGGGTAGATACATGTGACAGGGTGGATGAGGAGGCGGTGATGTGTGGCGGTGTCTTGCTTGGTGGTTGTGCTCTGTGTAGCTGCGTGTGACAGGGTGGATGAGGAGGCGGTGATGTGTGGAGGTGTCTTGCTTGGTGGTTGTGCTCTGGGTAGATACATGTGACAGGGTGGAGGAGAAGGCGGTGATGTGTGGCGGTTTCTTGCTTGGTGCTAGTGCTCTGGGTAGATACATGTGACAGGGTGGATGAGAAGGCGGTGATGTGTGGTGGTGTCTTGCTTGGTGCTAGTGCTCTGGGTAGCTGCATGTAACAGGGTGGATGAGAAGGCGGTGATGTGTGGCGGTGTCTTGCCTGGTGTTTGTGCTCTGTGTAGCTGCGTGTGACAGGGTGGATGAGGAGGCGGTGATGTGTGGCGGTGTCTTGCTTGGTGGTTGTGCTCTGGGTAGCTGCGTGTAACAGGGTAGATGAGGAGGCGGTGATGTGTGGCGGTGTCTTGCTTGGTGGTTGTGCTCTGTGTAGCTGCGTGTGACAGGGTGGATGAGGAGGCGGTGATGTGTGGCGGTGTCTTGCTTGGTGGTTGTGCTCTGGGTAGCTGCGTGTGACAGGGTGGCTGAGGAGGCGGTGATGTGGAAGGGAGGATGATACTTGTAGCAGGCATCAGAAGTGAAGGCTTGTGTGGGCATCATTGTATGTGTGCATGTGCTCAGTTTTATTTAGTGCAGACCTGGCTGAGAATAAACAAAGAAGTGCAAAGCAAAGTGGGCAGTCATTGGGAGCAGAAATGTCATATGATAACTACGATGGAAAGGGTATAGTTAGAAGGCATGGCTGCAGGTTGCACAGCACGCGGAGTGGGGAGGCGTGATGAGCATCATTTTGCAGGGGGAGTGGAGGTGGGGCTAAGACAATGATGGTGGCAGGGGAGGGGTGGTCAGTTAGAGTAGGTGCAAGGTGGGTTGTGTTGAGTGTGGGTACTGATCGAAGTGTGATGGTGTTTGTGTGCTGTGGGTAAGTGTGTGTGTGTATGTGTGTGTGTGTGTATGTGTGATGGTGTTTGTGTGGTGTGTGTGTGTGTGTGTGTGTGTGTGTGTGTGTGTGTGTGTGCAGTTAGCAGATGAGTATGTGTGTGCAGTTAGGAGGTTAGTGGGATGGATACAGGGTTCTGCTTTCATTGGTTGTGAATAATTGTATTACTTGAGGGGGTGAATGTGTCTGTAAGTGCATTAACCTCAAGTAGAGGTGGGGTTTCATTGGCGCTGGGAAGTGCTAGATTTGTAAGGATGTGAGGATACAGGAGAGAGTGCAGTGGGGAGGTGAGTGGTTTGGGGTGTAGGAAGGGAGCGCCTACGCTTGTGTGGCCAGTAGTAGAGGTGCCCGGAGCTACGAGGTGAGTGGAATAGACGGAGGGGTGTGCTAGAAGGACGGTGTGTCTGTGTGTGTATGTGATGTCATCTCGAAGTGAGTAGAGCGGAGATGCTGGGCAAGAGGCTACTAATGGCTGTGATGGTTTGTTGTACCGGTGGAGTGTGTGTTGTACACTGGAGTAGTGAGTATGTGAAGCTATGGGGTGATTGTTTTAGTTGTGGGTAGTGGAAGTGTGATGTGTGTGTATGTGTGTGCTTGTGGTGGGGAGGCGGGTGGGTCAGTGGCAGGGGGTGTCTGAATTTGGTGTGATGGGGCGCGTGTCTGTGCGGTGGGAGGCCACGGGTTTGGGGCACTTGGGAGGTGAGGTGGGTGGAGGGAAGAGTGATCTTTGTGGTGGGCGGAGGGAATAGTGCTCTTTGTGGTGGGTGCAGGTGGTGTGTGCAGGTGGTTTTGGTGCAGTGGATGCCGAGTGGGGTGGACCACACACAGGTGACTGTGTCTGGCGTGAGCATCTGGGGCGGGTGCAGGACTGGTGCCCTGTGGGTGCTCTCCACGTGTGCAGCCGCAGCCCCGACACCCCCTCACCCCACCCCGACCCCCCGCCTTTCCGGCCTGCACAGTCTGCGGTGCTGCCTCGGCTTGGGCATCCCTGGCAAAACCAAAGGGTTTTAGGGGCCTCCAGGGACCGATGAGAGGAAAACTTAAGCTCGTATTTCAGAGACTTCTCCATGGAGGGCAGAGGACCCCGGGGGAGCCTAGACTTGCGGGGCGACCGAGGGGTGGCCCTGTGAAAAATAGACCCCAGGATTCAGGGACAATGATGTGGGTGGAGGGGTGCGTAATGATGGAGGGGTGCAAAGGACCTGGAATACATGTAATGGATTGGGGACAAGCACTGAGGGAGAATGACTGGGGCAGCTACCTGAGTCCAGGTGAGAAGCCATCCCTCCACTCACAGAGCGTGCTTAGGATCCTGGATAAGGGGTCTGGGTCATAGAGTGGTTGTGGGGTGCTTAAGATCCTGGATAAGGCGCCTGGATCGTAGAGTGGGAGGGATGTGCTTAAGATCCTGGATACGGGGTCTAGGTTGTAGAGTGGTGGTGATGTGCTTAACATCCTGGATAAGGGGTCTGGGTCGAAGAGTAGTGGGGGTGTGCTTAAGACACTGGATAAGAGGCCTGGGTCATAGAGTGGTGGGGTGTGCTTAAGATACTGGATAAGGGGCCTGGGTCATAGGGTGGTGGGTTTTCCTTAAGATTCTGTATAAGGGGTCTAGGTCAGAGAGTAGTGGGGGGGTGCTTAAGATACTGGATAAGGGGCCTGGGTCATAGAGTGGTGGGGTTTCCTTAAGATTCTGGATAAGGGGTCTGGGTCAGAGAGTGGTGGGGGTGTGCTTACGATCCTGGATAAGGGGTCTGGGTTGTAGAGTGGTGGGGGTGTGCTTAAGATCCTGGATAAGGAGTCTGGGTCGTAGAGTAGTGGGGGTGTGCTTAAGATACTGGATAAGGGGCCTGGGTCATAGAGTGGTGGGGATGTGCTTAAGATCCTGGATTAGGGGTCTGGGTCGTAGAGTGATAGGGGTGTGCTTACGATCCTGGATAAGGAGTCTGGGTTGTAGAGTGGTGGGGGTGTGCTTAAGATCCTGGATAAGGAGTCTGGCTCGTAGAGTGGTGGGGATGTGCTTAAGATCCTGGATAAGGGGTTAGGGTCGTAGAGTGGTGGGGGGTGCTTAAAATCCTGGATAAGGGGTCTGGGTCGTAGAGTGGGAGGGACGTCCTTAAATTCCTGGATAAGGTGAGAGGGCAAGCCCCTGTATGCTCCCACCAGAAAAAATACAACCTGCTCGGGGAAAAAAAAACAAGACACCGCTTGCAAGGATAGCAAGTTTTTATTTCTACAAAACAGGAGTGCATCAGCAAAGAACTCTCCTGCTGCCTAACGTTCTGCCAAATTAGGAGTGGACAGCAAGCTAAAAGGGCGCCTTGCATCATCTATTTCGACATTACATACAGTAAAAACCTGCGAAGCTGGTTGCTGTGACCCTATACATGGGCGGCCCACTCCATAGGGGATGCTAGGCCATTGGTCCCAGCCTTCTTGTCCGTCTCTGTCCACGTGGCTGCTGGGCTCGTCATCCGCAGCATACCAGGGCCTCATAACCAATTACTTATTCTGGAAACAATGCTACCCTATCACTGTAACGGAGCAAACAGCAAACACAGAGATGGGCCCAGGGGGAGAGCCAAGGTCATACCAACTCGCCTTCTTCACTCATTCCCAGATGCGCCAGCAATCTCCCAAGGGCTTCCACCATCATTTTGGGCTATTATGTCACCCTTCCCTGGCACCGCACAGCACACATCAGGTGACCCAAATGGGAAGGCGAGATGCATTGCTTTCTGATCTTTTTGATTGATTGGGGGTCTTACAGCATTATGGTCGGTGGTCTGAATCTGACTGGCACCATGGTATGTTGGGGTCTTGGGATCAAAGCATAGGAGGGCTGTAGCTCTGATATGGGAGGTGTTGGGGCCGAGGGACAATGCTGTCTGTGATCTGGGATTACCCTCTGCCCCCTTCTCGGGGCCTTGTGTTAAGATGTATTTCTAAACTCTGACCTCGTAGGCAGAAGTTTAGGAGGCCACCCTCGGTTTTGTGAAACAGGGAACCTTCTGGACAAGCCAGACCAATTTAGATTGCTTGGTAGGCGGTCAAGAGTAAGTTTCAGGAGGGGTGAGAGTAATCAGAAACCCACAATGAGCACACACAGCAATGAACCACAAATTACTCTTAGACAAGTGTACATAAAAAATATCTATACATTTATTGTCGGCCGGACCAAATAGACATGAGTAACTTTAGCAATGAGAGCAATAATGATCCCACTATTCTATACAGTGTACATAGAACACATTTCCTAATGAAAATAGAATCACAACCTGTGAAGAGAGGGTTAAGTTAACACACAAATGGCATTAGGTAATTCTTCAGAGTTTGTTCCCTAACTTTTGAATCCAACTCTAAGAAGAAGGGAGCCTTGTGCTCAACAGTACAGTTGTGCGTAGAAACGCATGATTACACAGATGAATAAAAAGCGGGTCTTTTTTGCAGGGCTGTTGCAAGTCAGGAAGGGGCTTGAGGCAATAAAGAATAAGTTCCCACTATTCCAGTAGGCTCTTCACTTTCCAGCAAAACAGTGTTGAACGAGGGAGAACAGCTAGCGAGTGCAGGCTAACCCAGCCAAGTTTGAGTACCTTTAAGGGATACTACAGCACAAAAACGATCGACTGTGCCAGGGGGCCACCGGTAAGTTATGCAAGTACTCACTGACCCTTGGCACAGTCCAGACCAAACTTTGCCAGATTAATCGAGGTCGCTAGTAGGTTCGAGTCCTGCAGTTTTGCGGCACTCTGTCTTCCATCGGCTGCGGTGCAGAACAATCGTCTGTGACAGGACAGTTGCCGTTTCTCAGCTTCCGTCAGAGGTATAAAGAAAATTCTGATGCAGCTGGCTTCAGGTCACAGGAGAGCAGAACAGCAGGGGAACAATAGCCACTGTCACCCCCAGTAAGTGACGCAGGAATCGTGGATGCGGGCAGCGTTACACACTCTCCTTATTCGAGATCCAGAGGAGCTAGGCATGCGGAATTGGGCAGGAGAATGCACAGGACCACAAGCAAGCGATGCCCCAAGTCTCGGGTCTGCACTCCAGACAGCAGCATAGCTGTGGGTTAACCGGAAGTGGAGCTGGACAGTTTGCTGGATGGCGCAGGAACACTTCCGAAGAGGCTCGTTCAGTGGGTAATCAGGGGGCACCGAGAGTAGTTCTTTACACTACTCCAGAGGTGTGAAGCACCTTGGCAAGCCTTCTTGATCAAAGAAGAAAGCAGGGGTCCGACGGTACAGCAGAGGGCAAAGGGTGACAAAAAACCTTCCAAAGCGTCTCCGGCAGAATTAGGAGTCTGTTTCTTTGTGTAGGAGACTTGGCTCCTTCTGCAGCTCGGTGAGAACACTGGTGATCGACCTGGAATGGCTGCAGAGCCCCTTCACTTATCCAAGATTAACATTGCGCCAAAATTGAGGACTTGCAATAGAAGCTCTGCTCTCTTGCAGGCATCCCAGACGTGGACCAATCACGGCCCACAGTAGTCTCAGTCATTCAGGTACTCCAGACCTCTTGGCACTAGCAGTGTGGGTCGGAACTAGACAGTTCCAGCCCTCTTACTGGGCACACATACGTGATAGGCAGAAGCCTGCAAAAGAGATCCCAAAAGCCATTACCCTGAACTGGTAAAGGCCTTCTGGGGTTGTGAATGCAGTCTTCCCCTTGGCATGTTCTGCTAGGACTATTTGCCAATACCCTGCCATGAGGCCAAATGTGCTGAGGTACTTGGAGGCACCCAAGGTATGCACCAGGTCATCATTTCTAGGTATGGGGTGAGCATCTCACCCAAACAGGACTGCAAGACTTGTCCTTGGCCTCAAGCCCAGGGAGTGTATCTCTCCAGGACTGAAATCCCTGCACTGGCTCCCAGTGGCTACAGGCATTAAGTTCAAAACCCTCTGCATTGTACACAAGGCCTTCTGGGGCCTGTGACCTCAATACCTTCAACTCTCTTCCTAAATGTCTTCCGTCTCGAGTTCTTTGCTCATCCGTCTCCAGCTCCCTCAGGGTGTCGCTTCTCCAAGCAGCGAGTTGGTGGTCGATCTCTTTCTTCTGCTGGGGCCTCTCTCTGGAACAGCCTCCCTGCCTCTCTGAAACTTGAGGAGAACCATCTCCGGTTCCGGAAGCACCTCAAGACCTTCCTCTTTGCTTCTGCTTTCTCTCCTCCTCTCCTCTGTTGATCTCCTGGCTGCTTCTGAAATTGCACTGGTTACCTGGCTACTCTCTGATCTCGGGCCCAGGTCCCCTGCCTGCCAGTTGCACACCTGCACTGCCCCCCTGGCAACCCTTGCACTCGGGGACTGTTTCTGTATCCCTACAGGCCCTACTAGAACTTGACCCTGATGTCTGCACTTACCCTTGCACTTGCCACCAGCTGGCCGCACTTTTATTTATTGTATTTATTATTTTACTGTTACCCTATGTACTGCACGGCCCGCCACCCTTCGCCCTGCACTTTTCCCCTTCCTCCCTCCCATGCACTTGCGCGATCTGAATGACACCTGGCCTAGTAGGATTGTTGTCTCTGTCTTCCCTCTGTTCCCCCTCCCTTGCCTTGTCATGCCTTGAAACACTTGTGTATAGGCGCGTTATAAATGCCATATCATATCATATCATCTGCCCTAGTGACAGCATTCAGAGCCCTATAATCCATACAGAACCTCATTTCTGAAGTACCAACTTTTGGCACTAAAACCACAGGGCTGGACCAGGGACTACTGGAAGGCTCAGTCACTCCCAGATCCAACATCTTGTTGACCTCTGCCTTGATGTAGGATCTTGCCTTGTCTGACATTCTGGAACCCCTACTTTTGGTAGCCACACTATCTCGAGTGTCAATTTTGTGTTTGCACCAAAGTGTCAAACCTGGAGTCAGTGGGAAGAAAGGAGGAGAATTGCCTAAGCAAAGTTCTTACTTCCCCTTGTTGGTCAGAAGTCATGTGAGGGGCCACATGGACACCCTCAGTGGAGCCATCTGAAGGGCCATGCTGCAACAGATCAGGTAGAGGTTCGGATTCCCCCTCTTCCATATCTGATGCCTGTAGTAGTGCAGCTATTTCAACCCTGTGGATGAAGGCCTTCAGTCTATTTATGTGAAACACTTTTAGGGCCTGTCCAGGGCTTATAAGTTCCAGCAAATAGTTGACCTCACCCAGCTGCTCCACAACAGTGTAAGGGCCTGACCATTTATCCTGTAGGGCATGTATTATCCTGGGGCAAAGTGCACAAGAGAAGCTTTCTGGTCATACCAATATTTGACCAATGCCTGACCAGCCTTCAGCTTGTTACTTGCCTGAGCCATCAGGAGGACCATCCTCTTCCTTAACCCCAGCACATACTCTACTACATTGGCAGCTACAGGAGGGGTCCAGCACAACAGCACAGGAGCAGCTCAAAAGCACAGGAGCAGAACCGACGCACAGGAGCACCACTGTGACAAATCAACTTCCGGGGCACCAGTGGTCCAGGGATGAATATCGGTTTCTAAACCACCAATCAGCCCCACACCAGAAGGGATCTGAGCAGTTTGGAACACAAGTAAATTATAAACCTCCTTGTCCAGTTTTTGGTAACATTGACGGAATGGCAGGCTTATCGCCGCAAGCTCATGGACCGTTAGTTAGTTGCAACACAGCAAAAATACAGTTATTACCCAATGATAAAAGGGACTGTCCTGTCAAGGTTGTATACAAATATCTACTTTGTTATTATTAAAACAGTCAGTTCTAGCACACTACACAATACAACCCACCCTGTAAAGGAACACAGAGGGCAGAAAGTTTCACGAAGGAAAGCGATGCACTCTGGAAACTGACAGGAGGGTGGTCGGTGGTCAGTAAAGCTATCAGTCTTAACTGTTCCAGGTTATTTGATTTCAGCAACAAGGGACCAGGGGTCGTAAATGTCACTAGGGGTCTTTGGAGAAGGACCAGGGGGACGGAACCACAATGTACCTGATGCTTGAGATGATTTTGATGCTCGACAGCATCGAGTCGCTTCTAGGACGCCTTGCAGCTCCTGTGTTATAGTCTGAGATGGGAGACAGCTGCGGGTATCAGGTGGCAGGCAGTTCGGCAAGCGAGGCTGGACGGACGGCTGCAGCCTGCCCTACACGGCGGCTCAGGGTCACAAATTGTTGTCTCTGTGCTGTTTGGCAGATCTGGAATGCTGGTCGAGGTGTCTCGGATGGCTTTAGTGACTGCAGGGTGACAACAGTCAATGGTGCAGCCGGTCGCAGTTCAAGGGCTCAACTGTCTCGAAAATGTCCTGAAAAGATGGACACTGGTTGACACTTGTTGTGGCACTCCTCCTAGCTTCTTTGCAGGGTTTGTGTTGTCCTTTAAGGCAGACGGCCCAAAGCTGAGGAGAGTGTTTGCAGGCAACCACCTTGTCCTTTGTTCAGAGACTCTGTGGCACTTCCTACCTAGGATGCTTGCTGGCAGAATCTAGCCAGGCATGCTGTATGCTGGCTGGGTACCAGTTCTTGAGCTGCTGCATGGTTCCTCCGAGTCTGGTATCTTCCTCTCTTCCCTGGGAGATGTTTAGGGGAAGGATCTTGCTTCCCTTTTTGAAATCTTGGCCTCCCTTCACTGGCGGAAGATGTAAGGCAGACTGTACCTTCAGCCAGGGTTCAAATGAGACCTTCTTACTCCTTTCAAAGTCGTCGGATGATCTGCTAAGTGAGGGGCTCAGCCCTCTTTTAAAGCCAAATGGGCCCCAGTGATTGGTGCAGGCTAAGCCTACCTTAAGGAGCCAATCCGTGAGGTTGGGGCCTGAGTGCTTTGCAACAGGAAAGGTAAGGGGTGACAACATGGACTCCTAAGTCCCACCCATCTTCCTGTCTGTTATAGATCAAAGTGTCTCTCTGGTTAACTGAACCCTCTGTGACTCTTGATCAAAGTGCAGGTCTCCATTGAGGTTTGTGATGAGGGCAGACTTCCTGTCTCCCTTAAATCACATACTTCTTCCCTCTGAAAGGGGTTCTCTCTGCAGGGGTTGCCTATGCTAAATAGTGGACCCAGACATTCCATTCACATTCTGTTTCAATTATCTGTTATCAGTATGCGCTGCCACCAGCAGATTTAGACAATAGAGAGGCAGATCCATGGAGTCTTTGATAAATTAATTAGGCAGGACATGGCTGGAGGAAGGTGTCGCCGTCCCCCTCTGAGATGGTTTTGATGTACCCGTGGGGGTGGACATTGCCTGTAGGCTGTGTCCTCTAAGAGTTCACTCGACTATGTGTTTGTTGTGGGTGCACAGGGAAAATGTGTGCGGAATGTCCTCACACATTTTTCGGAGCTTGATCTCCCATCATTCATTTTCATTTCCAAATGCGGATGGTCGAATTCCTCACAGGCACTTAGTGTCTAGACTGCCAGCTCACCATGGTATGATACCAAGTCATCTCCTACTGTGAGTACCCACCACAAAACCAGCACTTCCATTGGGAGACTAAGCCTCAAGCTCAAACCCTTACCACTGCCCCTAGTGTTCAACCATTGTTGGAAGTGTTGTGTGAGTGTGATGTGTGAGTGTTATGCATGCATGTGAGTGATGTGTGAGTGGGATGGATGAGTGGGGTGTTTCATTGCTTTGTATTCGAATCCTATTTTTCACCATTATTTTAGTAAAGGTTTTCTGTTCTGAAGTCTTCTATCCTAAATAGTTTTGCTAAAATATATTTGTGTTTACTTGGGAAAATCTTTTTATATTTTTAAACAAACAGGCTAGGTTCTTATTCATGTATTTAGACAGCATGTGTGTGCTATTTTGTAATCAGGGCCCACATACCCACCTGTGCGTTCAACCTCTAGACCAAAAGGCCAGGTTGTGGGCAGGGTCGGACTGGACACAAAAAGACTCCTGCACACCAAAAAGTGTACAACTTCCACACATCTCAAAATGTGAATTTTTCCTGCAGGCAGATTTTTAGTAGTAGTACGTCATTTGTATAGCACCTTTGACCATTAGAATGGTCAAAATGCACAGTAGGTTGAACACCTTCCGAGACCGGAGTCCAGTTATTGGAAGTTCGAGGGGGTACTAGTATGCATGTGTGCATATTGGCCAATGCGATGATAAGAAGGGGTGGCCAAGTCCCTGCTAGCCACCCATGTCAAGCTGGCATGTGGATGGGTAGTGAGAAGTAATCTAGAGAGGGTATGCTAGAGTGTGATAGCTCTTATGTGTGTAGCTACCTATCGAATTTCTGTCATGAACAGAAGCTGCATTCTTATAGCAGAGGTATTGCGAGAAGACTCTTCGAGTGGTGTATTATGGCAGATGCGTGCATGTCAGTGGCCGGCCATTCGCCTAGAATTCCATATGCATGATGTGTTTGACATAGTTCAAAACATTGGCTACTTCTAAACAGTTACCTAGACTAGACACGTTGGCTACACTCCAAAACACCTGGGTTGTCATAGGCTAGATTCCATAGGCGTTAAGTGCAGTACATTGGCTAACCTACACAATTCCTTTAAGTGTAACATGGTGGCTATTTCACAATTCTGCTAAGTGCAATATGTTATATAATGTAAATGATAGTGATGATTGTGATGATGTGTATTAAGGGTTGAATATTGTACAAGTAGTAAATGAGGTATGTGAGGTAAAGATTTAGAAAAAAAACTGATGTTAATTGGAGTAAATGGCACACCCATTGAGATGCTGGTTGAAAGCCGTGCTGCCTACAGCTTGATTAGCAGGAAATCCTGGGAAGAGAGTTTAAATAAATGTACATTCAATAATTGGTGAGTTCGATGCCACATTATCGTTTAAGAATTAGATCACTGCCAGCAAGATATATGTGACTAATGTGGGGGGAAATCTGTTGTCATGGGGCTGCCAGGCTGCACTCAAAATGAAGCTAGATCCCAATGTCCAGGAGAAGCTTCATAATGGATGTAACACAGTCACTCTGACCTCATCAGAGTGTGTTAAACAAGAGTATGATGAGTTGTGTGAGGACGAGGTAGCTAAGTGGTCGCCAAATGTTTTCTGACCAGATGTTAGATGTCTAAAAGGGTTTTTACACAAATTCAGGCTCAGAAAGAATTCTGTTCCATTTGTTACAAAGCTTAGGCCTGTTCCCATAGCATGCAAGAGGGAGGTTGAGGTGGAAATTGAGAGAATGCTGATGGAAGGAGTCACTGAGAGGACAGAGGAATCAGAATGGGCCAGTCCTATAGAGGTTATAAAGAAGCCCAATGGCTCCATAAGGTTATGCATTTATATCAGACAAGTCAATAAGAGCATTGTGACAGATAGATTCCCTTTGCTCAAGATCGACAAGATGATCGCAAATTTGAGTGGGGCCAAAGCTTTCTCTTTATTGGATCTAAAATCTGCATATCAACAGACTAGGATGCATCCTGCCTCTCATGACGTCCTAACCTTCATTACACATGTTGAACTATTTAAATGTGGCAGAATGCAGTTTGGTTTGATTTCAGCAGCTAGTGTCTTCCAACCAGTAATGCACAATATTTTAGGAGGTCTGGATGGTGTGAAATTTGACCAAGACTATATTTTGGTCTGGGGAAAGGATAGGTGTGAACATAAGAATAGGTTACCAGGAGTGCTGAAGAAATTGGAAGATGCTGGAATGACCCTGACTCTCAAGAAATGTAAATTCGGGGCTCTGCAGGTAGACTATTTAGAGTACAGCTTGTCTGGAGATGGTGTTCGACCCAAACTGAGCACTGTGAGAGCCATACTGGAAATGCACTCACCCAGGAAAAAAGCAGAAGCGTCATCTTTCGTGGGGATGATTGAACATTATTCCAAATTTGTTAAAAATCTTGTCAGCAAAACGGTGAGCATGAGGAGGCTGACCAGAAAAGGTGTGATGTTTGAATGGGACGTGAGGTGTCAAGAGGAGCTCAAGAGGGTCAAAGAAGACATTACAAAGGCCCCTGTCTTGCAGAGTTTCAGGGTCAATGTGCACACAATTTTGTTCACTGATGCTTTGGAACGAGGATTAGGGAGTGTACTCATGCAGAAAGATGGAAATGGCTGGCATACCATAGCATATGCCTCTCGGGCACTCAAGGAGGTTGACACGTGATATTCTGTGATAGAGCAGGAGGCCCTTGCTGTGTTGTGGCCGATAACCAAGTTCCGAGTTTTTCTAAATAAAAGAGGGCTCACTGTGAGAACAGATCACAAACTTTTGGTTGCTATTTTGACAGGAAAAGACTCAATGGTGTTTTGAGACAAGTTTCCAAATGGATAACAAGCTGTACTTGGAATTTGTGGTTGAGCTTGTCAAAGGGAAGGATGATGTGGTGGCAGATACATTGTCGATGAATCCCATTTGTGAAGATGATGAATTTGATTTCTTTTTCGATGAAGGAATTAAAGATATTTTTGTGGTGGAAGAGTCATTGAATGAGAAAGACTGGCGTGAGGGTGTTGCGAGGATGAGCTATATGAAAAGGTTAAGGGGTTGATGGAAACCAGATGGAGTCTGTTCAGTGATCAAGATGTGAGTGATCAGCTGAGGGAGTTCAGGAAGGTGAGGGAAGAATTGGGTGTTTCAGATGGTCTGGTGTGTAGGGTCAGTGATTACTAGTCCCAGTGGGAATGCAATAAATGTTAGTGGACATTTGTCCCAATACCCATATGGGAGTGTGGAGGATGAAACCCCTTACAAGGATGGACTTTTGGTGGCCTGGCATTGATACATGTATTGAAATGAGAATCAAGGAGGGTGTGGAGTGTAAGGTCAGCGACAAAGTGTTAGTGACAAAGACCCCACCCGGGGTGGTGCTGGATGCTCCTAAAGTTCCGTGGGACACCATTGCCATTGATTTGCTGAGGCTTATATCATTGTAGTTATGGATTTACTCAGTAGGTCGGCAGACTTAGGAGTAATTAAGGATATCATGTCTAAGAATGTAATACAGTTTTCGGAGGTTATATTTTGGAGAAGGTAGGGTTGGCCTACTAATGAGGGGGCGCAAGCCGAATACCTTGCTGGTACCAGGATGGATGGGTCACTCCAAATTGATGGATCTGGATGTGGATATAATTCATGAGAGAATTTGATTGGGTGGGAAGAAACCTAAGGAAGGTTTTGATTTGAAGAAAGGATGTCGTTGATGAGGTTCAGGAGAGGTGATGAAGTAAGGATTAGACTTCCGAGGTGGAGCAGAAAGGTCACTTAAAGGTTTTCTGGGATAAGAACCATGTGGAAGGATTAAGGCAATGCAGTTCTGGTGGGAGGAGGAAAAGTGTGGACCAAGGAGCGTATTTTCAATGCCAATAGATTATAATTTCAGGAACGAGCACAGATGCAACTGTGGATGTTGTTCAGTAACTGTTTTACTTTGTTGTAATTTGTGGTTATGTTATTTGCTCTGTTATGCACACAGCTCTAAGCTTCCTTCCTTCTCCTCTGCTGTTTCGAATGGAGGAAAGTGTGTTATGTAGTATATATAGTTAAAGTGTCATCCTTGTACATAGTTACTTACCCATCTGTAGAATCCTACATCACCTGTTGATGTCACAGAGATCTTCAGAATGGCCAAGAGCTCAAATAATCTTGTGTTTTAAAAGAGAGAGTTGGAAGCCTCTGGGGAGGAGGAAGGGCTGCAGCCTGGTAGCTCTGAAATCAATAAAGATTTAAGTCGGAGACTGCGTCATGCTTAACACCAGCAGTTGTGACCATACCACACTGAATATTAGAAAGAAGGTTCCCTCTGAGAAAACCCTCTCAAATGTATCCCTGAAGAGATGACAATCTGAGGGAGGAACTCCCTGAAGGAATATGAAGAAGAGTGAAAGACGAGCATGACACCCTGAGAATACTGGCTGAAGAGAATGTATGGATCTTACGGAAACTGATGACGAAGTTGAGATTCGAGTAAACTTTCATATGCGAAAAGCAGATTGCACGTGTACGAAGCACTGCAGAAAATGCAAGACGTTCAATAACTGTACAGATGCTGTCACGCAAGTAGACTAAGTGATCAAAGAAGCTGGCTGTAAGTAGTGAATAGACTGCAGGTGAAGCCGCCATTGTATAGAAACTGAACATCAGTGTCATGAATTTTAGTAAGGCCAGACCCATGGAGAGGAGAGGCTGAAAACTGTGTCGCAGCAAGAATTAGCTGAGATCGTGGACACGAGTGGCAAGGCTGTCTGGCCTGGTGTCAAAGCTGGGGCAGCCAAGGTCAGTTATCTATTCTTGAAAGTGGTGAACGTGAGAAGCTGAATCATCCCTTGTTAAGGTGCAAAGAAAGAACACCAAGGGTGTCAAGTTTTATTCATTTAAGACATTTAAATGCTGCAAAATGGACCAAATTGTGGTCTCCTGTCACGTGAGCCAAGGATGGAAATAGAGTTGAGCTTGGAGTCCTAGAACAACAATAGTGAGTGCCTGCACTCCCATATATTCCAACAGACAAGGATACTTTGCCAGGCCAAGTTCAAAGATAATCTTCATGGCAGAAGGCATGTATGATGAGAGATGTTGGGCTAATTGGGTGGGGAGGTAAAGTCAAGTCCACCTCCTGGCACCTGGCTCTGAGTTTACGTGCTGCTAATTGAATCGAATGTTCCAGACATGGCACAAGCGTGCCAACCAATTATAGAGGGCCATATAATGAAAGGCCTTATAGTTTGAGAGCCAATGATATACCGTGTACTTAATAGGTTTGAAGATGACATGTTTTAGAGGTAGGCATAAATTGTACACCTGACACTAGATAGCCAATCACAATCTCAGCCCTTATAGAAAGTATACTTAGATATTCGCTTTGAACCTATCACAATCCCTCGTAGGTTTTTCTTATTTGCCACGTAGTATGACATCACGTCTTTTGTATTTTTTGCATATAAGGTTGTTTTTATGAGAAATTCACTGAGAGCTCGAGCAAACGTCCGCTGATGTCTGTTGTAACTCCCTGTTTTAAATAATTTATTAAAAAAACAGCACCTTTGCCATCTTTCCGAGTTGGTTTGATTATTTGGTGTTGGAGTTATTCTGCATCCCCATCCATTGCTTGTACAATACCCAAAGGACCACATGCTCAATATCGTCGTTCCTTCTAAAAAAAAAAGGGTGCATTGGGTCAGCTGAGAGCTATGGCAGAGAGACAGTAAGTTGCAAGTTTGAGAGGGTGGGTACATTACTTAAGAGTGGGGAGGAGGGGCTGGCGAGAAGGCAGTAGAGTAGAAGGTGAGATGGGGTGCAGGCGACTGAAGGGGGAGACGGTAGTTGTGGAGGGGAGTGAAAGTGGGAGGGAATGGCTGAAAAGTTGAAGGATGTGGAGCAGGAGAGTGGAGGGGTAGGGTTGGGGTTGCGAAAGATAGGAGAGGTTGTGCGAAGGCAAGACCATGGGGAGTGAGCAGTGGTGCAGAGAGTGGAGTGAGTGGGAGCGGTGGTGCAGGAAAGCATGGGATGCAGGAGTTTTGAAATGATCTTGTGGGAAGTAGCGAGAGTTGAAGATATCGGGATTGCAGGAGAAAAATAAGGAGTGGGAAAGAGGGGTGCAGCAGAGTTTAAGGGGTGCATTTTAGTTTAGCGCATTCCTTTCATCTTCACATTTCTTCATCGCCTTAGAGCTGATTTCTCTAAGTAGGCCAGAGGTGCAGGGCGGGAGGGCAAATGTATGAGGTGCACCGAGAAGATTCCGGAGGAATTCATTACAAGGCCTCCAATCCCCCAGACGCTCATTTGCATACTGAAGACAATATTTAAATGCAGCTCCCTAGCTGGCACTAAGTCGGCTTCTAGCAGGTGTAGGTTCGCCTTTATTAAATATTCATGGCCCAAACTGTATTCAGAGGCTTGTCTCCCCCTCATGGTCCCCGAGCGCGTGGGGCGCTTACTCACGTGCATGCGTAAGACTGTGAACAAGACTGGCTCGAACTCTACTTAAGCCAAGGAAAATGTAGTAGTTCCCAGACAAAGATAGGTTAACACTACATCCTACAATTGTGGTGGCCCAAGGTCCTGGCTGTCCCTCAGGAGGGCCGTTTTAAGCACTTTTGGGGCCCGTGGCACAGACACCTGTGGGCCCCCCCTTCACTGAACCAAAAGAATTAAGAGATCCGAATATCTGGTCGCCCTGCCCCCCTCACCTCATCACGATCCCCACTCATTTCTTGATATGCTGCCTCCCAAAATAAGCATAGGTACTTCCTGTCTGTCCCATTCCCCTCTTCATTCTTGCTGTAATCCGAATGATAAAGTAGTAGTATTTCAAGGACATTAGCAGTCCACGATAAGAGTACTTGTGTTCTAGCATTGATACAGGACACTTTTCACCAATAGCAGCCACGAGGGAGGCCTCCTGGCTATAATATAAAAGAAGGACACTTGTCATATGAAAAAGGTGCACATAACCCAGAATGGACAGACTACTCAGATCAGCTGCCTTGCAGAATGCAAAGATGCTCACGCATGGATTCAAGAGGCCAAGAGGAAGCAAGGAGAATGCTGCACATACCATAGAATAGACATAGGACTCCGAGTAGGCGCCTTGCAGAATGCAAAGATACTCAAGCATGGATAAATGAGGCAAGTGGAAGAAAGGAGAACACTGCACATACCATAGAATAGACATAGGACTCCGAGTAGGCGCCTTGCAGAATGCAAAGATGCTCAAGCATGGATTCAGGAAACCAAGTGGAAGCAAGGAGAAGGCAGCACATACCACAGCATAAACAGTGGATGAAGATTAGAAGCTACCAGGAAGGTGTCTGTATCCAGGCAGACTGAGATTCCAAGGGCATATTATTCAAGTAGTGTTACCATTGGAGAGCAAAGCGTGGTCGTGGTGAGCAGTATGTACATGCTGACTGTTATTATAGGGAAGTAACACTGTGGCCAGTGAAAGCATGTGTCAGGCTATTTTGAAGACCATAGCCAGGGAACGAAATCACTCTGAGGGGTGACATTTTTAAAAGCTTTAGGGACTGGACATTTAGACAAGCCAGGCAATACGAGATTAAATGAGATGAGGAACACACATTGGTTAAGTGGTGATGCTGGGATTTCTTCTAGTTGCTTTTCGAGTTCTTACCATGAACTGAAATAATCCAATTTTATACAAGCAACATTGAAAGTACACAAATCACGTAACCCAACATGACAGTCTTTTCCAACATTTTATAGAAGCGTATAGTGCAAAATGTGGATGATTATAGCTTCATGTTCTCCATCAGCAAGGGAAGTATATACGTACCAACAAACTGATTGAAATGATCATAAAAGATTGTATCTGGGTTTCTCTTTTGTATTTTAAAGCTTTAAATATGCCAGAAACACAGGCTTCTGAAATTGTGATTCATTTATAAACACACAGATAAACCTTTACATTGTACAAAAAAGCCAACCGTTTTTTGTGTCAAATGAGTAGACTTTAAAATATGCTTGCCAGAGGCCTTCAATATAGGGTCTGCTTTCTTCTGTGTAGAACCCCTTCCACTACAAATTGCCTTTATAAAAAGGTCAGTTAATGGGCTAAATGATACACCAGCATGTGAGAAGGCAACCCTGTTTTCACAGAACACGGCAAAGCACTGTCAGTGATATGATGCGATATGATGTGGCATTTATAACACACCTGTACACAAGTGTTTCTAGGCGCGACAAGACAAGGAGGGGGAAACAAAGGGAGGACAAAATAACAATCTTACTTGGCCTTGTGTCTTTCAGATCGCGTAAGTGGCGGAAAGAGGGAAGGGGGAAGTGCCAGGGGGAGGGGAAGGGAAAAGTGCAGGTAACTCCATAAGTGCAGCCAGTGGGTGGCACATAAGTGCAGAGAGAGGGGACTGTAGGGTTGCAGGTACATACCCTAAGTGCTGGGGGGGCAGAGGCAGTGCAAGGGAACCGGGACATGCAGCATCCTGGGCCTGAGTTCAGAGGGTACTCATGTGACCAATGCACGCAGCATTCAGGTACATCAGCAGGAGAGAGGAAGAGAGAAAGCAGAAGTGAAAAGGAAGGTCTTGAGTTGCTTCCATAGGTGGTTCTGCTCAAGTTTGAAAAAGGCAGGGAGGCTGATCCCGAGGGAGGCACCAGCAGAGGTGAGAGATCTACCCCCCCCCCACTTTCTGCTTGGAGAAGCGTCTGACCCTCAGAGAGTTGGAGGTGGATGAGTGGAGAGCTCGAGAAGGAAGATGTTTGGGAAGGGATGGTTGGAGGTAGAGTGGTCCCAGGCCCCAGAAAGCCTTGTGGATGATGCAAAGGGTCTTGAACTTGATTGTTGCAGCCACAGGAGCCAGTGAAGAGATTTCAGCGCTGAAGAGATACGATACCTGGGCTTGAGGTCAGGGACAAGTCTTGCAGTCCTGTTCTGGATAAGCTACAGAGGGCGGAGAGTAGAATCAGGCAGATTTAGAAAGAGGCTGTTGCAGTAGTCAAGCCTAGAGACGACCAGAGCTCTGGAGACAGTTAGCTTCTGGGGGAAAGTGAGAAAAGGAAGAATACCTCTGTTAGGCAGAAACCTGTACAGTTCCCTCTGGGACCACTGCAAAAGATTTAAGACTACAGGTGTTTGGCAGTAAACCCACTTGGTAGCAGTCTGTACCACACAGATTGGGCCTCATTACGAATCAGGCGTTAAGGGGTTAACGGCGCCGTAAACAGCGCCGACCCTTAACGCCTGATTCCGAGGTCCTTTAGCGCCATGGTGAGTTTAACGCCTGCTTTTTGCAGGCGTTAAAATCCATGGCGCTAAGGGACCATGGTGCTAATTACGCCACCGTAATTTACGGTGGAGTAATTAGCGCCTTCCCCACTCCCATTATGCCCTATGGGGCAAAAATGGGAATGGGGAAGGGTAAAATGGGAAATGGGGATTTACCGCCCCACTCACCTTGGAATGGGGCGGTAAATCCGCCATCCACCATGGTGTGAATGTAGTTTACACCATGGTGGTAAGGGTACGACCCAGGCGGTAACTTACCGCCTGGGTCGTAATGAGGCCCATTCACTTGGTAGCTGTGGCTGAGCAGTCAGACTTCCCTCAAGAAAAGTTAGGCCGTATTTGGAGTATACAGGATAGGGCAATTTACACAGTAGAACAAGCAGACACGGATCAGAGCTTGAGTGTAAAGATATGTAATTATTTATTTAAAAACACATCTATGGAAAACACACTGGCACTAATATGGCAAACAACTTCAGTCACAGTTACTATAAGTATATATCAATCCCATAACAATATTTCGACAAGTCTAGGTTCAAAGACACCACTTATTTGCAGACAGAGGTGAGTGCTTAACCTAGATGGCACTCTAGTATTCGTTGGGATGGGAGAGAAAAACGCAGGGTATGAAACCACCTCAGTACCAACACTTTTACGAAACAAATGCAAGGCAAGCAAGGCGGGGTCTACTGTAGATCACAAAGTTCAAAGGCCAGGCCCACTCGGAGAGAGGCAAGGCGGTATGTCCCAAAAGGATCACAGTGGAAATGGACTTCAATTCTTTGTAGCAAAATGTCACAGAAAGGTTGAACCAGTTTAGAACAAACGTTTAAGAAGGTCTGGAGGCGACCCAATGGAAAGGTAAGGATTTAAGACACCTCACGCTAACCGTTTCGAGGGAAGCCAGGCGGACACAGTACCTTGAGAGTGAAGAGACAGCTCTGGCAGGGGCAGTTGTTCCTGGTGGTGGATGCAAGTCGGGGCTTTGCCAGAAGATGAGATGATCTTGTCGTCGAGGAAAGTTGAAGATCGTTTCACCGCCAGGGAAGAGACCAGCTGCGGAGTGCTCCGTCACAAGGCACCACCTTTTTGGTCGCGGTACAGTGGTCAGTGGCTAGCCGGTTGCCGGGGTGCTCAGCACGGGCAATTCGACCACTGGATGTCCTGGAAGTGAAGAAAAAGCAAGGGACTGGTTGTTCCCACCAGTCAGGGGAAGAAGACTCTCCAGCAGGGAGATCTCCTCTGTCGTTGGGAAGTGGTGAGTCGGTTCAACAGGGCTCCACCGGAGGTGTCGTCATTGCAGGTCGGCTCAGCTTTACCCTCGTCGGATTCTTAGGTCCTGTGGCGACTTCTGAAGATCCAGTCCCAAAAGCCCTGCTTTTATGCAGAAAACCCCCATTCATTCAGCCTAGCTGTCAATCAAACATGCTAAGTGGTGAGCGGGGCGGCTCACCACTTGGGCCAATCACACAAGAGTGCGACTTGAGTTGGCAAGGCAACTCAGTCCAGGGTGCCTAAACCCCCTCCCACACCCCCTGTGGTACCCAGACAGAATGGCACCACTCTGGAGGGCTTCTGTGCAGAAGCCCACCAAAAGTGGAACAAAGGGCTCAACCTTTGGTTTCGGAGTTACAGAGGCGAACACATAAGCCATTTTAAAAACCGAGTTTTGGCAGAAAATACCAACCGGTGGATTTATTTAAGACAAATAAACCGGTGGTATGTTAGAGACTAATGTGAAAAAGTATTAGCCTCCAACAATGGGAAGAATCCCATAGGAATATATTTGCGGTCGAATATAAAAAGTAGTATCCACTGCCACCAGCCAAAACTCGACGAGGGGGACGGGACAGTGCCCCTTCGAACAACAGACCCAGGGGTAATCGAATTACCCCTACCAGTACGTCCACAATAGGATGGTTTGTACTAGTTCTGTTAGTAAATTTAGGTCTAGTAAAGCCAATGGTGACTTTACATGCCCTGGGAGACAGTAGTCAGTGCCAGGGTATGGAGTCTATGGTGGGGATCCTCTAGGACACCCCAGTGTTACGGCACCGAGGGTGCGGTGTAACACACATAGCAAAACACATGAGGCCCTATGGAGTAAAAGACCCCATAGCCCATAGAACACATTGACATTCCAAGAAATCAACCACATTCATGTCCAAGAGTGGGAGGAAAAGAGTCTCACTCTTGGCAGGATGAAAAAAAAAAACTCCAGAAATCCAGCAAAGCTGCTGGGGGACTCACTAGGTTAGGAAATTCAGCCTAAACAGAGAATTCTCCCTAACAACCTCTGAGGAGGTTCTGCTGATAGTTTAACTACTTAGAGACATCAGAGATATGAGAAGAGAAGGAGAGGGTGGAGTCAAAGATACACCAAGGTTCTTAGCTTCACAGGAAGGAGCGAGAAGAGGGCACACCGTGAGCAGCCAGAAAGAGAGTGGAAAGGAGAGAGAAGGTGTCCCAATTAGGAGGGTCTCAGTCTTACTGGCATTAAGGCAGAGATCGTTGGCGGCACACCACACCTGTATAGCAGACAGACAGTCACAGATGAGAGAAGGAGAAGATCCGGCTGAAGGGAGCCTGAAAATGAGCTGAGTTTCATCCGCATAACACTGAAAATTGGAACAGAATGTAGCGATGCGCTGGCCTAGAGGTGCCAGGTACTGTAAGAAAATCCAGGGATAGAGGTTAGAACCCTGGGGTACACCAGAAGTAGAGAGAGGGATAGAAGAGAGGAAAGACCCCAGTTCGACCTGAGCGGGTCGGTCGGTGAGCAATGAGTTCAACCAAGCCAGGGCCTGATCAGTGTTACCCAGGTTGTCACAGAGGCGATTGAGCAGGATGGCATGGTTGACTGTATCAAAAGCAGAGGATTCATTTAAGATGCTCGGTCCAGAATGACTGTATCATCTGCTAACAAAGCCAGGACACGAGAATGAACACCTTGGTTCCACACTCATTCAAGTATTACTCCTTGCCTCTACCTATAACTCCCTCTAACTTACAGCAGTTTGTAGAGGAGGAGTCAAGTATCCCTACTTCAACTGCCCCGCCTCTATTACCTATAGAATGGGAACAAAAGTATGTGACATATGCGGAACAATTGAACCAGCAAAGGGCAGAGCATGGACTCTGTGCAGCACCCATAAGAATTCCCGTACCTAAGGGAATCTGGGAGGAAAGGTATCCATTGAGAAAACCGTACCTGCATACAAGACTATGTGATGGCCATTTGAATGAGATTCCTGAAGAAGCAGAGCAGATGAAAGGCAAGGATGAATGGTGATGACACAGAAAGAGATGACGCACACAGAAGAGATGCAGAGACCAGAGAATGCAGATATTCTATAAGGCATCAAGAAAGCAACAAGGATAAGTGACATATTGGGCTCAGGGTGAAGAAACTTATGCAACAGACCAAAATGAACGTATTAAGCTAGTTTATACATGTACAGGTGCAACAGAAACACAAGCAGCTAAGTAATCTTGAAAGCAAGCCTCAAGCTTTATAGTAAATACATTGCGGTAAGTGCCAATATATATATAGATGCATATGGACAAACAAAAGATGGATGTTTCCACTACGCGTTATAAAGCAGTGCTGAACATGAACAAGAAGGCCTCATTTCAGTGTGTGTTGCAGTTAAAAGCAAATTAAATTGCAAATGAAATCTCAGCAGAAGGAGCGGAATGAGCCAAAAAGCCATGGGCTTATCAAACAGGAAGCGACTGACATTGGATACAAATTGTGTGAAAGAACCGAGACTCCTGTTTCGGAAGGCTTAAGTAAAACAAAAGACGTCAAAGGACTATTAAAAAACAATATTAAATGCATGAAAAGGCTCGATTTCATGGCGTCCAGTCATGTGGAAGGAAGAAATTGGACGAAAGAGGTGGTCACACCTATGCACGAGGTGAGGTTGTGCTTACACTCCTTTAAAATTCTTAGAGCACAATACAAACTCAAGGCCAAACTTCAAAGCACTAATTGACACTGGACCATTGAGGTGATGATGGATTGATATATTAATTGGTGGGAAGCTAATGTTAATATGAGCTCCCCAGCACCTGGATGCTCAGCCTGCGTGCTGCTAAACGTAGGTGGAAAAGTACTGATGAAGGTTAGAAGCCAACCAATTATAGAGGACCGCGTAATTCATGGTCCTATAGTTTGTGTAGTCAATGGAACGTTGTGTTTTTAGTGACTGTTGGGGAGAATTCTCTCTTTAGGCTGAATTTCCTAACCTAATGAGTCCCCCATCTGCTTTGCTGGATTTCTGGAGTTTGTTTTTTTCCATCCTGCCAAGAGTGAGACTCTTTTCCTCCCACTCTTGGACATGAATGTGTGTAATTCCTTTGAATATCAATGTGTTCTATGGGCTATGGGGTCTTTTACTCCATAGGGTCTCATATGTTTTTCTATGTGTGTTACACCGCACCCTACGTGCCGTAACACTGGGGCTCCTAGCGGACCTCCACCATAGACTCCATACCCGGGGACTGACTACTGTCTCCCCGGGCATGTAAAGTCACCATTGGCTTTACTAGACCTAAATTTACTAACAGAACTAGTACAAACCATCTTATTGTGGACGTACTAGTAGGGGTAATTCAATTACTCCTGGATCTGTTACTCGAGGGGGCACTGTCCGTCCCCCCTCGTCGAGTTTTGGCTGGTGGCAGTGGAAACTACTTGTTATGTTCGACCCCGAACATAACCCTATGGGATTTGTCCCATTGTTAGAGATTGATACTTTTCCTCGTTAATTTCTAACGTACCACCGGTTTACTTATCGTAAATAAGTTTATCGGACGGTATTTTCTGCCAGAACTCTGTTTTTAAAATGGCGTCTGTGTTCGTCTCTGTGACTCCTAAACCAAAGGTTGAGCCCTTTATTCCACTTTTGGCGGGCCTCTGTACAGAGACCCTCCAAAGTGGTGCCATTCTGTCTGGGTTACCACAGGGGTGTGGGAGAGGGTTTAGGCACCCTGGACCGAGTTGCCTTGCCAACTCCGGTCGCACTCTGGTGTGATTGGCCCAAGTGGTGAGCCTCCCCGCTCACCACTTAGCATGTGTTGATTGACAGCTGGGCTGAATGAATGGGGGTTTTCTGCATAAAAGCAGGGCTTTTGCGACTGGATCTTCAGAAGTCGCCACAGGACCTAAGAACCCGAGGAGGGTAACGCTGAGCCGACCTGCACGACGACACCTCCGGTGGAGCCCTGTGGAACTGACTCACCACTTCCCGACGACAGAGGAGATCTCCCTGCCGGAGAGTCTCTTCCCCTGACTGGTGGGAACAACCAGTCCTCTTTGCTTTTTCTTCGCCTCAGGACGCAGTGGTCGAATTGCCCGTGCAGAGCACCTCGGCAACCGGATAGCCACTACCCCTGTACCGCGACCAAAAGGTGGTGCCTTGTGACGGAGCACTCCGCGGCTGGTCTCTTCCCTGGTGGTGCACCGGATTTCACTTTTCTTCGACGACGAGATCATCTCTACTCTTGGCAAAGACCCGACGTGCATCCACCACCAGGAACAACTGCCCCCGCCGGAGCTGTCTCTCCACGAACAAGGTACCGTGTCCGCCTGGCTTCCCTTTCGATCGGTTCGAGTGAGGTGTCTTAATCCTCTCCTTTCCGTTGGGTCGCCTCCAAGCTTTCTCACGTATTGTTCTGAACTGGTTCAATCTGCCGATAACAATTTGCTACAAAGACTCAAACGCATTTCCACTCGAGACTTTTTGGGACATATCGCCTTGCCTCTCTCCGAGTGGGCCTGGCCTCTGAACTTTATGATCTATTGTGGTTCTTGCCTTCTTGCTTTGCATTTTTCCCGTGAAGTATTGAACTGTGTTGATTTTGTAACCTGCTTATTTTTCTCTCCCGTCCTAACTAATATTAGAGTGCCATCTAGGTTGAGGCATAGACCTCTGTCTGCAAATAAGTGATGCTGGTAGAACCTAGACTTGTCGAAATATTGTTAGAGGGATTGATCGTTTCTTCTTCGTAGAGTAATTGTGATTGAAGTGTTTGCCGTGATAGTGCCATAGTGTTTTCCATAGATGTTCCGTTATAAATAAATACCTTAATATCTTTACACTGAGTCTCGTTGCATGTTTGCTTGTTTTACTGTGAAGAATTGCCCTATATTGTATACTCCACATACTGCTTAACTCTTCTTGAGGGAAGTCTGACTGCTCAGCCACAGCTACCAAGTGAATCTGTGTGGTACAGACTGCTACCAAGTGGGTTTACTGCCAAACACCTGTAGTCCTAAATCTTTTGCAGTGGTCCCAGAGGGAACTGCACAGGTTTCCGCCTAACACTGGTGGCAGCGGTGGGATTTGTATCGAGTATACAGTTTAGAGTGCTTTTCGACACTTTAGGATAACTAACCACAAAACTTAGCACTAAAAAGCAACTTTCAAAAACATGTCTATGATGGAAACTTACAGTCAAGAACCCTTGTCAGGTGAAAATATTGAGAGTTTGCGAGCTCTCTGTAGGCAAGAGAAACTTTCTGTAAGAGGCAAGAAGTTAGAATTAATAGAGAGATTGCTGGTGAACCAAAGTCTGGGTACTGGTTCAGAGGAACCAATTTCTCCAGCAAATGTAGATAACAGTGACGGTGTTGATCTGAAGCGTAATTCTGATGATAGCGATGAAGAGGCTGACGAGGACGGAGATGCTAACAAAACTGTCTCCCCTGCTCCTCTACCTGCCTTACCCACTGTGCCTACGGGGCCCATACCAGGTCCCACAAGTAACCCTGCTTATTTTGAACTTGAAAAAATGAAGCTCGAATTAGAATACAAACGGTTCTTGGCTCAATCTGAACAAAACCAAGAGCTCGAGTTCAGACGGATGAATGCCCAGGCTGAGCAGAAGCAAGCTGAGTTAAGACTCAGGGAAATAGAACTTAATCACGAGTTAGAGATGAAAAAGTTGTCTATCGAAAATGCTTCTCTCTCCTCGGGTTCCTCTAGGAACTCCAGTCCCAAAAGACCCCGGATGCCGAAGGAATTAGTGGGTATGTATGAACCGAGATTGGATGTGTTGGATTGGTTAAAACTGTTTGAGTACAATCATGGGCTCCAGGACATCACCGGGAATGATTTACTTCCCTGGTTGCTCTCTAGGATCCCTCCTGTTGCGACTGATGTGGTAATGGAGTTGGGGGAGGCGGATAAGACGGATTAAGAAAGTGTGAAACTGGCTTTAATAGCTAGATTCGGGAAGACCCCTTCCCAGTATCTTAAGAGGTTTAGAACCCTCAAAAAGCATGATGGTGCCCGGTGCCCCTTGGGCTACCTGGGTGAGTGAAGGGTTGAAAAACTTAGAGGGATGGATTAAGGGTTACAAAGTGAACACTTATGAGGGTATGAAGAATCTTTTTATGTTGGAGTCGATTTATGATGCCTGTTCTCCTGAGCTCAGACAGCACTTGGCTGATTCGAGGGAATTGGATTCCCGGACGCTAGCTAAGGCTGCTGACTTGTGGGTTGCCAACAGGGCTACTCATAAGGATTCTGGGGCAACTCAGAAAAAGGATGAGGAAAAACAGCCTAAAAAAGACTCAAAAGAGAATTCGAATAACTCAAATTTCAAAGAGGGCCCCAAACAAAACCAGAAGGGTAAGCCACCGGGAAAACCACAGCAGAATAGTGTGTCTTCTGGTGCCAAACCGGAAGGAGGTCAGAACAAGCCACCATTCCAAAAAGCGTTCGGTAAATGCTTTGTTTGTGGCTCGACTGACCACGTGAAAGGAGATCCCAGATGTAAGGGTAAACCTTCAGGGGTCCAGCTTGTCTCCTTAGCCTTCGCTCCAGAGGAGGAAGTCCAAATGGCAAGTGGAAACTTTCTACTGCTAGCTGACAAACCCATTGGAGTCTCAGCCAGCGTTTCTTTAGTATCTCTGGGGTTGTGGGAACAACAGAATTTAGATGTCTATAATTCTATCCCCGATAATACTAAAGAGTATTATAAGGACAGTGTCCAGGTGAATGGTCAGGAGACTCCTGCCATTAGGGACACTGGGGCCAGCATAACTGTGGTGGATAAATCGTTTTATCAGGCTGAGGATGTTGCTAAGGCACCCAAACGCCTCACCAAGTTAGCTGGAGGGCCTGTGCAGATGCTTCCCCAATTACCAGTTCTCATCCAGTGTAACGACATGACTGTAAAGATACCTGTCAGCATACAGAGTGAGGTACCAGGACGCGTACTGTTGGGTAACGATTTGAAAAATCTCAGAGTTGTATCGCATACTCCCAGACCTCCTAGTAAACGGTTACAGGAGCTAACCAGACCCGCAAGAGAGAGGACCATGTGCGGTACTCTCCAGGAGATGATGAAGAAGGAAATCACTCCTTCTCCACTGGAATTGTCTGCAGCTGTCTCCAAGAAAACAGAAGCGAAAGGGAAACCTAAGACTTCTATCCCGAAACCAGCAGCCAGCATTTCAGTGCAGCCAACACAGACTTCCCCGCGGTTGTCCAAAGTTACACCCATAACTCCACCTCCAGCTGAGGCTGAGAGGGAGGTACAACCCTGTGTGGTAGAATTAGACTCTGAGGAAGAGCTAATGGAAGGCCAGGAACTCATTGGAGATCTGGATCCTGTTGACCATCCTGAGCTGCAGTCTTTACTGGCAGAGGGTGGACCCAGCAGGGCAGACTTCAGTAAGGGACAGAGAGAATGTCCAACTCTGGAAGGTCTTCGCCACCAGGCAGAAGCTCAGGCTGAAGGGCAAGAGCCTGGGAAATACAGGTTGCACTGGGAAGATGGCCTCTTCTACAGTGAACCGACCGAGACTGCACCTGGAGACTACAAACAACTTGTAGTACCCCAAGAAAACAGACCACAGTTCTTGCAGTTAGCCCACGAGATTCCTTTGGCTGGTCACTTGAGTTTCAAGAAGACTAAGGAAAGGCTCTCTCTCTACTTTTATTGGCCAAAGATGGGGGCCGAAGTAGAAAAACACTGCAGGAGCTGCCACACCTCCCAGACCTCTGGTAAGGTTGGATCCAAGAATGTGGCACCTTTAGTGCCTCTCCCAGTTGTGGGAGACCCATTTGAGAGAGTAGGGATTGACATTGTTGGTCCCCTTGATCCTCCAACCTCCTCAGGCAACAGGTTTATACTTGTTGTAGTAGACCATGCTACTAGGTATCCTGAGGCAATTCATATGAGGACTGTTACAGCTCCGGCTGTGGCTAAGGCCCTCCTTGGTATTTTTACTAGGGTTGGGTTTCCTAAGGAAGTAATCTCTGACAGGGGGTCAAACTTTATGTCCCACTACATGAAAGCCATGTGGAAAACCTGTGGAGTTACTTACAAGTTCTCAACAGCTTACCACCCACAAACCAATGGGTTGGTAGAACAGTTCAACCGAACCATGAAGAGCATGATAGGTGCTTTAGAAGAACCCCTTAAGCGTAAGTGGGACCTTCTACTGCCATGCCTTCTCTTTGCTTATAGAGAAGTCCCTCAGGAGGGAGTAGGTTACTCTCCCTTCGAACTTCTCTATGGTCATCCTGTCAGAGGTCCATTGGCCCTGATTAAGGAGGGGTTGGAGAGTGCTCCTTCCCCCAAGCCAGTCAGAGTGACTGACTACGTGATAGGTCTCCGGAGGAGAATGTCGCACATGATGACGGAAGCAAGCGATAACTTGAAAGCTGGACAAGCATTGATCAAGCACTGGCACGATCAAAAGGCTAACATGGTTGAGTTCGCTCAAGACCAGCTCGTTCTCGTTATGATCCCAACAAGGCAGAGGGCCTTGCAAGATACGTGGATGGGACCCTTCCGAGTTGTGGGTAAACTCGGAGAGGTTAACTATCTAGTGGAGTCTTCCACACCAACCGCCTCAAAGCGTATGTCTCACGACCTGATGTAGGAGCGTTGCTTCTAGCATCATCCGAGGAAGAAGAAGAGAGTGAAGCTCTTCCGCATCTCCTCAGAGGCTTACCTTTAGACGAACAAATTGAAGGAGTAAATCTCTCCTCCAATCTGACACCCGAGCAACAAGAAGAGTGCAAATCCATGTTGAATCAGTTTGCCTCTCTGTTCTCGCTTTCACCAGGCTTGACCCCTTGGGGCCAGCATGACATACTCACTGGTGACTGTCTGCCAGTCAAAAGCAGAGGATACAGAATGTCAGAAAACGTACGAACCCACATCAAAGGTGAGGTCAGCAAGATGCTTGATCTCGGGGTAATAGAGCCCTCTACTAGTCCATGGTCTAGCCCAGTTGTGTTAGTACCAAAGGCCGGATCTAAAGAGCTTAGATTCTGCGTGGATTATAGAGCTCTTAATGCAGTCACCAAGACTGATGCCCACCCTTTGCCAAGAACAGATGAGTTGGTGGATAAACTTGGCGCCGCCAAGTTCCTCAGCACATTTGACTTGACGTCAGGCTATTGGCAAATAGCCCTGACAGACCATGCCAAGGAGAAAACTGCATTTTCGACCCCCGTTGGCTTATACCAGTTTAAGGTAATGCCTTTTGGATTGAAGAATGCACCTGCTACGTTTCAACGGATGGTAAACCAGGTTCTGAATGGGATGGAGGACTTCTGCATGGCATACTTGGATGACATCGCAGTGTTCAGCAATTCCTGGGAAGAACATGTAACCCACCTGAGAGATGTTTTGCAGGCTCTTGGACGAGCCAATCTGACCATAAAGGCGAGTAAATGCCAAATTGGACAGAGTAAGGTAGTCTATCTTCGACATGAGGTAGGAGGTGGAGAAATAAGGCCTTTGCTCAGTAAGATTTAAGCTGTGCAAAATTGGACAACACCTACTACTCAAACCCAAGTGAGAGCCTTCCTAGGCCTCACTGGGTATTACAGGAATTTCATAGAGAACTATGGGACCATAGCTTCTCCACTGAATGTCATCTCCTCGCCCAAATTTCCTAAAAAGGTTAAATGGAACGAGGAGTGCAATCAGGCTTTTGAAAACCTGAAAAAGGCTCTTTGCCAAGCCCCAGTACTCAGAGCTCCTGATTACCGCCAACACTTCATTGTGCAGACAGATGCTTCAAATGTAGGAATAGGTGCCGTACTCAGTCAACTGGATGGGAAAGGTAGGGAGCACCCCGTTTGCTTCATCAGCCGCAAGCTGAAGGATCCTGAAACAAGGTGGGCAACAATCGAAAGAGAGTGCTTTGCTATCGTGTGGGCTCTGAAGAAGTTTAGGCCGTACTTGTATGGTTCTACTTTTGTCATTCAGACTGACCACCAACCCTTGAGATGGTTAATGCAAATGAAAGGGGAAAACCCAAAACTATTGAGATGGTCGATCTGCCTGCAAGGGTTTGATTTCACCATTGAGCACAGGTCAGGATGTCACCACCAAAATACTGATGGTCTCTCTAGGATGTATGTCATCGACTAGAGGTATGAGATTCATCCAGGAGTGGATTAAATCCTCCTGTCCCTTAGTCTGGGGGGGGGGGGCCAGTGTTAGGGAGAATTCTCTGTTTAGGCTGAATTTCCTAACCTAGTGAGTCCCCCAGCAGCTTTGCTGGATTTCTGGAGTTTGTTTTTTTCCATCCTGCCAAGAGTGAGATTCTTTTCCTCCCACTCTTGGACATGAATGTGTGTAATTCCTTTGAATATCAATGTGTTCTATGGGCTATGGGGTCTTTTACTCCATAGGGTCTCATATGTTTTTCTGTGTGTTACACCGCACCCTACGTGCGTAACACTGGGGCGTCCTAGCGGACCTCCACCATAGACTCCATACCCGGGGACTGACTACTGTCTCCCCGGGCATGTAAAGTCACCATTGGCTTTACTAGACCTAAATTTACTAACAGAACTAGTACAAACCATCTTATTGTGGACGTACTAGTAGGGGTAATTCAATTACTCCTGGATCTGTTACTCGAGGGGGCATTGTCCCGTCCCCCCTCGTCGAGTTTTGGCTGGTGGCAGTGGAAACTACTTGTTATGTTCGACCCCGAACATAACCCTATGGATTCGTCCCATTGTTGGAGATTGATACTTTTCCTCGTTAATTTCTAACGTACCACCGGTCTACTTATCTTAAATAAGTTTATCGGATGGTATTTTCTGCCAGAACTCGGTTTTTAAAATGGCGTCTGTGTTCGTCTCTGTGACTCCTAAACCAAAGGTTGAGCCCTTTGTTCCACTTTTGGCGGGCCTCTGTACAGAGACCCTCCAAAGTGGTGCCATTCTGTCTGGGTTACCACAGGGGTGTGGGAGGGGGTTTTGGCACCCTGGACCGAGTTGCCTTGCCAACTCCGGTCGCACTCTGGTGTGATTGGCCCAAGTGGTGAGCCTCCCCGCTCACCACTTAGCATGTGTTGATTGACAGCTAGGCTGAATGAATGGGGGTTTTCTGCATAAAAGCAGGGCTTTTGGGACTGGATCTTCAGAAGTCGCCACAGGACCTAAGAACCCGACGAGGGTAACGCTGAGCCGACCTGCACGACGACACCTCCGGTGGAGCCCTGCGGAACCGACTCACCACTTCCCGACGACAGAGGAGATCTCCCTGCCGGAGAGTCTCTTCCCCTGACTGGTGGGAACAACCAGTCCCCTTTGCTTTTTATTCGCTTCAGGACGCAGTGGTCGAATTGCCTGTGCAGAGCACCTCGGCAACCGGATAGCCACTACCCCTGTACCGCGACCAAAAGGTGGTGCCTTGTGACGGAGCACTCCGCCGCTGGTCTCTTCCCTCGTGGTGCACCGGACTTCACTTTTCTTCGACGACGAGATCATCTCTACTCTTGGCAAAGACCCGACGTGCATCCACCACCTGGAACAACTGCCCCCGCCGGAGCTGTCTCTCCACAAACAAGGTACCGTGTCCGCCTTGCTTCCCTTTCGATCGGTTTGAGTGAGGTGTCTTAATCCTCTCCTTTCCGTTGGGTCGCCTCCAAGCTTTCTCACGTATTGTTCTGAACTGGTTCAATCTGCCGATAACAATTTGCTACAAAGACTCAAACGCATTTCCACTAGAGACTTTTTGGGACATATCGCCTTGCCTCTCTCCGAGTGGGCCTGGCCTCTGAACTTTATGATCTATTGTGATTCTTGCCTTCTTGCCTTGCATTTTTCCCGCGAAGTATTGAACTGTGTTGATTTTGTAACATGCTTATTTTTCTCTCCCGTCCTAACTAATATTAGAGTGCCATCTAGGTTGAGGCATACACCTCTGTCTGCAAATAAGTGATGCTGGTAGAACCTAGACTTGTCGAAATATTGTTAGAGGGATTGATCGTTTCTTCTTCGTAGAGTAATTGTGATTGAAGTGTTTGCCGTGGAAAAGTGCCATAGTGTTTTTCATAGATGTTCCGTTATAAATAAACACCTTAATATCTTTACACTGAGTCTCGTTGCGTGTTTGCTTGTCTTACTGTGAAGAATTGCCCTATCTTGTATACTCCACATACTGCTTAACTCTTCTTGAGGGAAGTCTGACTGCTCAGCCACAGCTACCACGTGAATCTGTGTGGTGCAGACTGCTACCAAGTGGGTTTACTGCCAAACACCTGTAGTCCTAAATCTTTTGCAGTGGTCCCAGAGGGAACTGCACAGGTTTCCGCCTAACAGTGACGTTCATAGTGGCCATTTTGAGGGGAGGGCTTAGCAGCCCCACCTGATGTTTAGTACCCTATCACTTTCCTTCACGGTTCTATACTCATATGGAACTTATATTTAGACATTCATTTAGAGCCTATCACTCCCTCAATAGGTTTTTGCAGTTTGCCTTGTAGGTAGTGACGCAGGTCGACACGTCGTTGATGACGAATTTGCCTAAGAAAATCTCTGTTTTTTATAAGGTTCGTTGAGTAAGAGGATCGATCGAATGCTGATGTTCGTTGTACTCCCTGTTTTATATACTTGTTAATAAAACGGACTCCCTTTTGCCAAACTACCTGAATCCTTTTGATTATTGATGTTTGATTAAAATCTGCATCCCCAGCCATCTCCAGGGTATTGCTACTCATCTTAAAGGGCTGGGACGACCCAGTTCAAGTTCATGGATGGAAGACCTCCTTAGTCGGCCTTAAATCTTCATTTTTACTGTTTCCCATCTTAATCTTTGACTCCACCTTCCTACATCTACTCTCCTTCCATCCTCACCTCTTTATGGTCTGCACGTGATCTCCCCGTCATCTTTGATGGTTCTTTGGCTTTCAATGATGAGATATTGGATAACAATAAAACATCCAAAAAGATTTCTTTTCCAGTTTTCTCTGCCAATCATTCCTAATCGGTGATCTGGTCTTCACCAAAACAACTCACTGCTCAGCTCGCTTTTATAGCCTTTTTGATAATACCTTAAACTCTCTACATCCCATTATAAATTCTAGAAACTTCTTTAGTCCTCTCATATCACTCTCGTTGCTTGCAATTCGTGGTTGTCTTTTCAGTCTAGGCTCAAGTTTCGCTCTCATTGGCTCTTCTTCAGGCTCCTCCATGTCTCCATCGCTCCTCGCCTGCCACGCTCGAAACCTGGTCGTCTACATAACCTTCTGCTCCTCAACTCCACCCAGTCTCTCCTGCCCTCTCTGCGCCAATCTGATTTTTGCCCCTTTTCTTTTACTTTTCTCTAGAATGTTCAAACTTTATCGGTCTATCAGTTCTCTCTTTGCTAACGGATTACCCATTTCTGTTGCCTTTCAGTAATTCTTCTTCTCTGCCGCTTTTCACTATATATAACACATCTGGTTGAATCTTTTTCATCACAGTAGATTTCGTCTATTTTTTTTTCACAGGATGATTTTGCTGCAAGTGTATGTGGGGAGACCCCCCCCCGCCCTGCCCTCCCCTTAACCCCCCTACATTCATTGGTCTCCTACACCCACCCCACCCCACTTATATTTGCAGGTAAATACGATGAAAAGAAATTGACGAATTCAACTGCGGCAAAAACGGTTTAGGGTGATTTGATCTAATACTTTCGGTCGAAGGAGAATTCACCAGTTCTTATTTTGGAACAGGTTGATTTTGCCTCGTGTATATGCGAGGGGAGACCCTCCACACCCCCCCAGGCTTCCATGTACACTCGGGCTTAGCGCCTTCTCCAGAAGGGCCCCCCCCCCACCCCCTCCCCGATCAGCCCGGGTTGCTTCTGTGTCCGGCCTGTGGTTCCCGCACAGCAGCCCAGGGCCCGCCTGCCCCAGACCGGCCCAGCGGGGAGTCTGGCCGCATTGGTGGGCGCCGGGCCAGGAGCCCATGTGGAAGGCATTACCCCCCCCCCCCCTCCTTATCCCCCCTGCCACTCACCTATCTGCCCGTGTGACAGAGGGGATGGCAGAAGGGTTTTCACAGCTGGAATATATTAAGTGCAGAGGCTGGGAGGAGACACAGAAACAACACTGCCGCCGAGGTGGACTCGGGGTTCAGATGGGGCGGTCATGGGGAAAGTATGCGCCCGCCTGCGCGAGCTCTGCAGAACGCGTTCCCTTTGTGCTCGGACGGTGTTGCCCACCCACAGTGAGAGGGACGTGTAGCCGGGCAGAAGGACGCGGGCCTTTAGGTGGAGGGCAGGGAAGCGAGAGGGGAAAGCAGGAACGCTCCAATGAACAGCAGGGAAGCTTGGGGGGTGAGCAGGGAAGCTCGAATACACAACCTGGAAGCTTGACTGGATAGTAGGGGGGCTTCACTGAAGAGCAGGGGGGCTTGAGTGAAGAGCAGGGGGGCTTATCTAAGGAGCAGGTAGGATGTCTGAAAGCTCAGAGGTTTGGCTAAGGAGCGGGGAAGCTTATGTACAGAGCGGGTAGGATGTCTGAAAGCACAGAGGTTTGGCTAAGGAGCGGGAAGCTTATCTACAGAGCGGGTAGGATGTCTGAAAGCACAGAGGTTTGGCTAAGGAGCAGGGAAGCGTATCTACAGAGCGGGTAGGATGTCTGAAAGCACAGAGGTTTGGCTAAGGAGCGGGGAAGCTTATCTACAGAGCGAGTCGGATGTCTGAAAGCACAGAGGTTTGGCTAAGGAGCGAGGAAGCTTATCTACAGAGCGGGTAGGATGTCTGAAAGCACAGAGGTTTGGCTAAGGAGCGGGGAAGCTTATCTACAGAGCGAGTCGGATGTCTGAAAGCACAGAGGTTTGGCTAAGGAGCGAGGAAGCTTATCTACAGAGCGGGTAGGATGTCTGAAAGCACAGAGGTTTGGCTAAGGAGCAGGGAAGCGTATCTACAGAGCGAGTAGGATGTCTGAAAGCACAAAGGTTTGGCTAAGGAGCAGGAAAGCGTATCTACAGAGCGAGTAGGATGTCTGAAAGCACAGAGGTTTGGCTAAGGAGCGGGGAAGCTTATCTACAGAGCGAGTCGGATGTCTGAAAGCACAGAGGTTTGGCTAAGGAGCGAGGAAGCTTATCTACAGAGCGGGTAGGATGTCTGAAAGCACAGAGGTTTGGCTAAGGAGCGGGGAAGCGTATCTACAGAGCGGGTAGGATGTCTGAAAGCACAAAGGTTTGGCTAAGGAGCAGGAAAGCGTATCTACAGAGCGAGTAGGATGTCTGAAAGCACAGAGGTTTGGCTAAGGAGCGGGGAAGCTTATCTACAGAGCGAGTCGGATGTCTGAAAGCACAGAGGTTTGGCTAAGGAGCGAGGAAGCTTATCTACAGAGCGGGTAGGATGTCTGAAAGCACAGAGGTTTGGCTAAGGAGCAGGGAAGCGTATCTACAGAGCGGGTAGGATGTCTGAAAGCACGGAGGTTTGGCTAAGGAGCAGGGAAGCGTATCTACAGAGCGGGTAGGATGTCTGAAAGCACAGAGGTTTGGCTATGGAGCGGGGAAGCGTACAGAGCGGGTAGGATGTCTGAAAGCACAGAGGTTTGGCTAAGGAGCAGGAAAGCGTATCTACAGAGCGAGTAGGATGTCTGAAAGCACAGAGGTTTGGCTAAGGAGCGGGGAAGCTTATCTACAGAGCGGGTAGGATGTCTGAAAGCACAGAGGTTTGGCTAAGGAGCAGGAAAGCGTATCTACAGAGCGAGTCGGATGTCTGAAAGCACAGAGGTTTGGCTAAGGAGCAGGGACGCTTATCTACAGAGCGGGTAGGATGTCTGAAAGCACAGAGGTTTGGCTAAGGAGCGGGGAAGCGTACAGAGCGGGTAGGATGTCTGAAAGCACAGAGGTTTGGCTAAGGAGCGGGGAAGCGTACAGAGTGGGTAGGATTTCTGAAAGCACAGAAGTTTGGCTAAGGAGCAGGAAAGCGTATCTACAGAGTGAGTCGGATGTCTGAAAGCACAGAGGTTTGGCTAAGGAGCAGGGACGCTTATCTACAGAGCGGGTAGGATGTCTGAAAGCACAGAGGTTTGGCTAAGGAGCAGGGACGCTTATCTACAGAGCGGGTAGGATGTCTGAAAGCACAGAGGTTTGGCTAAGGAGCGGGGAAGCGTACAGAGCGGGTAGGATGTCTGAAAGCACAGAGGTTTGGCTAAGGAGCGGGGAAGCTTATCTACAGAGCGGGTAGGATGTCTGAAAGCACAGAGGTTTGGCTAAAGAGCGGGGAAGCTTATCTACAGAGCGGGTAGGATGTCTGAAAGCACAGAAGTTTGGCTAAGGAGCAGGAAAGCGTATCTACAGAGCGAGTCGGATGTCTAAAAGCACAGAGGTTTGGCTAAGGAGCAGGGACGCTTATCTACAGAGCGGGTAGGATGTCTGAAAGCACAGAGGTTTGGCTAAGGAGCAGGGACGCTTATCTACAGAGCGGGTAGGATGTCTGAAAGCACAGAGGTTTGGCTAAGGAGCGGGGAAGCGTACAGAGCGGGTAGGATGTCTGAAAGCACAGAGGTTTGGCTAAGGAGCGGGGAAGCTTATCTACAGAGCGGGTAGGATGTCTGAAAGCACAGAGGTTTGGCTAAGGAGCGGGGAAGCGTACAGAGCGGGTAGGATGTCTGAAAGCACAGAGGTTTAGCAAAGGAGCAGGGACGCTTATCTACAGAGCTGGTAGGATGTCTGAAAGCACAGAGGTTTGGCTAAGGAGCGGGGAAGCGTACAGAGCGGGTAGGATGTCTGAAAGCGCAGAGGTTTGGCTAAGGAGCAGGAAAGCTTATCTACAGAGCAGAAAGGATGTCTGAAAGCCCAGAGGTTTGGCTAAAGAGCGGGGAAGCTTATCTACAGAGCAGAAAGGATGTCTGAAAGCCCAGAGGTTTGGCTAAGGAGCAGGGAAGCTTATGTACAGAGCGGGTAGGATGTCTGAAAGCACAGAGGTTTGGCTAAGGAGCGAGGAAGCGTATCTACAGAGCGGGTAAGATGTCTGAAAGCACGGAGGTTTGGCTAAGGAGTAGGGAAGCGTATCTACAGAGCGGGTAGGATGTCTGAAAGCACAGAGGTTTGGCTAAGGAGCAGGGACGCTTATCTACAGCGCGGATAGGATGTCTGAAAGCTCAGAGGTTTGGCTAAGGAGCAGGGACGCTTATATACAGAGCGAGTAGGATGTCTGAAAGCACAGAGATTTGGCTAAGGAGCAGGGAAGCGTATCTACAGAGCGGGTAGGATGTCTGAAAGCACAGAGGTTTGGCTAAGGAGCGGGGAAGCTTATCTACAGAGCGGGTAGGATGTCTGAAAGCACAGAGGTTTGGCTAAGGAGCGGGGAAGCGTACAGAGCGGGTAGGATGTCTGAAAGCACAGAGGTTTGGCAAAGGAGCAGGGACGCTTATCTACAGAGCTGGTAGGATGTCTGAAATCACAGAGGTTTGGCTAAGGAGCGGGGAAGCGTACAGGGCGGGTAGGATGTCTGAAAGCACAGAGGTTTGGCTAAGGAGCAGGAAAGCTTATCTACAGAGCTGGTAGGATGTCTGAAAGCACAGAGGTTTGGCTAAAGAGTGGGGAAGCTTATCTACAGAGCGGGAAGGATGTCTGAAAGCCCAGAGGTTTGGCTAAGGAGCAGGGAAGCTTATGTACAGAGCGGGTAGGATGTCTGAAAGCACAGAGGTTTGGCTAAGGAGCGAGGAAGCGTATCTACAGAGCGGGTAGGATGTCTGAAAGCACGGAGGTTTGGCTAAGGAGCAGGGAAGCGTATCTACAGAGCGGGTAGGATGTCTGAAAGCACAGAGGTTTGGCTAAGGAGCAGGGTCGCTTATCTACAGAGCGGGTAGGATGTCTGAAAACACAGAGGTTTGGCTAAGGAGCGAGGAAGCGTATCTACAGAGCGGGTAGGATGTCTGAAAGCACGGAGGTTTGGCTAGGGAGCAGGGAAGCGTACAGAGCGGGTAGGATGTCTGAAAGCACAGAGGTTTGGCTAAGGAGCGAGGAAGCGTATCTACAGAGCGGGTAGGATGTCTGAAAGCACAGAGGTTTGGCTAAGGAGCAGGGTCGCTTATCTACAGAGCGGGTAGGATGTCTTAAAGCACAGAGGTTTGGCTAAGGAGCGAGGAAGCGTATCTACAGAGCGGGTAGGATGTCTGAAAGCACGGAGGTTTGGCTAAGGAGCGAGGAAGCGTATCTACAGAGCGGGTAGGATGTCTGAAAGCACGGAGGTTTGGCTAAGGAGCAGGGAAGCGTATCTACAGAGTGGGTAGGATGTCTGAAAGCACAGAAGTTTGGCTAAGGAGCAGGGACGCTTGGCTTGAAGGCAGGCACGCTCAGTCTAAAAGCAATCACTCTTGGCTAAAGAGCAGAAGTGTGGCTGGACAGCACCCAGGTTTGGCCGACAAACAGGACATTGGGCCCAAAAGAAGCAGCTCTCCCATTGAAAGCAAGGAAGGGGCGTTCAGACACCGGTTGGACGCGGGCGCCGGTCAATCAGCGGCATCCAAGCGAGCGCCAGGTCCATGCCGGGAATCGCCCTGCTGACCCCTGGGAGCTGCAGCTAAATCGCTGCAGAACGCCGCGGACCTACAGGGCCAGGACAGCCATCACACACCTTCAGCATAAAAGCAGCAGACACACAAGTCTTCACGACATGTGGCGTGGGGAATTATTTTACAGCTTGGGATAATGTCCTAGGGCCCCCACCCCGTGCTGTACAGTGCTGTGCCGTGCTGCAGTGGTTTCATGGCCTAATTCTGTTACCCCCGCCCCGCGCCCCCCAGGGCTTTTTAGATGGCGCATTCCTCGAAGGCTTCGTCAGTGACGAACTGGTGCTGAGTTGAGACTCCACCCATGGTTTTGGTGCAGTGCCGTGCGGTGCATCATGTGTTGTGCTGTGCAGCGGTGCTGTTACTGATGGGGCATTTCTTGGAAGGCCCTTGCAGTGGTGTATTGGTGCTGTGCAGTACTGGTTGTGCAATGCAGTGGTGCAGTTCTAGCACAGCCTTGCAGCATTGCATGTGTTCAGGCAGTGGTGCAGTGCTGGTGCGGTGCAGCATGTGTGCCTGCAGAGGTGCTGTTCCTTGGAAGGCCGTTGCAGTGGTGCACTAGTGGTGCAGTGATGTATTTGTGCAATGCAGCGGTGCAGTTCTAGCGCAGCCTTGCAGCATTGCATGTGTTCAGGCAGTGGTGCAGTGCTGGTGAGGTGCAGCATGTGTGCCTGCAGAGGGGCTATTCCTTGGAAGGCCGTTGCAGTGGTGCACTAGTGGTGCAGTGATGTAGTTGTGCAATGCAACGGTGCAGTTCTAGCACAGCCTCGCAGCATTGCATGTGTTCAGGCAGTGGTGAAGTGGTGGTGTACACTGTGTGCATTTGTAGTGATGCACTGTGGAGGGGTCTCCCGGGGCTCTAAAGAAGATGCACTGGTGCCGTGGGCAAAGGGCACTTCAGAGGTTCTTGCACTGGTGCAGTGGCGGGGTACAGCATCTGCTTTTGAAGCAGTGGACTTTTGATGGACCTTCCTGGGGTTCCAGGACCAGTGCCGCAGTGGAACAGTGGTGCATGTTTTGGCCTCTGTGGTGACTCTTGCAGTGCTGCACTGGTGCAGTCTGCACAGATAGCGCTATTTGCTGTAGTGCAGCAATGTTGTCCTAGTGTGTGTGCCCCCCCACGGAGGATTACTGTGCTGCAGTGTTGCAGTAGTATAGTACTGCTCCATGGGTCTGACATGGTCGCGTTCAGTGTTCCAGTGATGCAGTGGTACAGTGCTGTTCTGTGGGCCTCAACCAGCTCTTGCAATGGTGCAACATACATCCATGCAGTGGTATTGTCCTTGTAGGTTGACCCTCCTTGGGCTTTTATTGTGGTGCAGTGATGTAGTTATACAGTGCCTGTCCTGGTGCCTTTCCCTCTATGTAACCGTACAGTGGTCCAGTGATACAGTGGTACAGTGCTTGCTATTGGGCCCTCCATGGGATCTTGAAGTGGGTGTCAGTGCCCCCCTCCCCCACAGGCTCCTGCAGCGGATGTGCAGTTATTTCACTGCACAGTGCTCATCAGTGCCCCCCCCACCCCACCGGGCTCCTGCAGTGGATGTGCAGTGATTCAGCTGTGCAGCCCTTGCCAGTGGGCCTCCACAGGCACGTGCAGTGCGCAGCCTTGGAAGCGTTCCATGCGCACAAGCTCCCTCCATCTGCTCCCCATTGCCGCGGCCGCAGCCGGGAGTTATTAGTCATTAGTCAGCGGCCTCTTTATCCACCCGAACCGGCCACACTTTAAACACAGCCGGGTTGCCCGAGGCCGAACCTCCCACCAGGACCTTCTGGTCGGCTTTAAAGAGGCGATCCCCGCGTAACTGCATAATTCAGAGCCGATTATAAGGGCCATTTATCCCAGAAGCCACGTGCCGCCCCCATTTCCCCTCACCAGCATGCGGAAAGCCGCCCAGGACTGGAAGCCCAGAAGTCACGTGCCACCACCACCAGTGCGCAGAAAGCCACCAAAACTGGAACCCAAGAAGCCACGTGCCGCCCGCACCAGCGTGCGGAAAGCTGGCCAGGACTGGAACCCCAGAAGTCACGTGCCGCCACCACCAGCGTGCGGAAAGCCGCCCAGGACTGGAACCCCAGAAGCCACGTGCCGCCCGCACCAGCGTACGGAAAGCCACGCAGGACTGGAACCCCAGAAGTCACGTGCCACCACCACCAGAGTGCGTAAAGCCACCCACGACTGGAATCCAAGAAGCCACGTGCCACCCCCACCAGCGTGCGGAAAGCCGCCCACGACTGCAATCCAAGAAGCCACGTGCCACCCCCACCAGCGTGCGGAAAGCCGCCCAGGACTGGAACCCCAGAAGCCACGTGCCACCCCCACCAGCGTGCGGAAAGCCCCCAGGACTGGAATCCAAGAAGCCACGTGCCACCACCACCAGTGCGCGGAAAGCCGCCCAGGACTGGAACCCCAGAAGCCACGTGCCACCCCCACCAGCGTGCGGAAAGCTGCCCAGGACTGGAATACAAGAAGCCACGCGCCACCACCACCAGTGTGCGGAAAGCCACCCAGGATTGGAACACCAGAAGCCACGTGCCACCCCCACCAGCGTGCGGAAAGCCACCCAGGACTGGAATCCAAGAAGCCACGTGCCATCACCACCAGTGCGCGGAAAGCCGCCCAGGACTGGAACCCCAGAAGCCACGTTCCACTCCCACCAGTGTGTGGAAATACGCCCAGGACTGGAACAAAAGAAGCCACGTGCCACCCCCACCAGCGCGCCGAAAGCCGCCCAGGATTGAAATCCAAGAAGCCACGTGCCAGCCCCACCAGCGTGCGGAAAGCCGCCCAGGACTGGAATCCAAGAAGCCACGTGCCACACCCACCAGCGTGCGGAAAGCCGCCCAGGACTGGAATCCAAGAAGCCACGTGCCACACCCACCAGCGTGCGGAAAGCCGCCCAGGACTGGAACCCCAGAAGCCACGTGCCGCCCGCACCAGCGTGCGGAAAGCCACGCAGGACTGGAACCCCAGAAGTCACGTGCCACCACCACCAGAGTGCGGAAAGCCACCCACGACTGGAATCCAAGAAGCCACGTGCCACCCCCACCAGCGTGCGGAAAGCCGCCCACGACTGCAATCCAAGAAGCCACGTGCCACCCCCACCAGCGTGCGGAAAGCCGCCCAGGACTGGAACCCCAGAAGCCACGTGCCACCCCCACCAGCGTGCGGAAAGCCCCCAGGACTGGAATCCAAGAAGCCACGTGCCACCACCACCAGTGCGCGGAAAGCCGCCCAGGACTGGAACCCCAGAAGCCACGTGCCACCCCCACCAGCGTGCGGAAAGCTGCCCAGGACTGGAATACAAGAAGCCACGCGCCACCACCACCAGTGTGCGGAAAGCCACCCAGGACTAGAACACCAGAAGCCACGTGCCACCCCCACCAGCGTGCGGAAAGCCACCCAGGACTGGAATCCAAGAAGCCACGTGCCATCACCACCAGTGCGCGGAAAGCCGCCCAGGACTGGAACCCCAGAAGCCACGTTCCACTCCCACCAGTGTGTGGAAATACGCCCAGGACTGGAACAAAAGAAGCCACGTGCCACCCCCACCAGCGCGCCGAAAGCCGCCCAGGATTGGAACCCCAGAAGTCACGTGCCACCCCCACCAGTGCGCGGAAAGCCGCCCAGGACTGGAATCCAAGAAGCCACGTACCAACCCCACCAGCGTGCGGAAAGCTGGCCAGGACTGAAATCTCAGAAGCCACGTGCCAGCCCCACCAGTGTGCGGAAAGCCACCCAGGACTGGAATCCCAGAAGCCACGTACCGCCCCTCTATTCCCCCAAACAGCATGTGGAAAGCCGCCCAGGACTGGAATCCAAGAAGCCACGTGCCATGCCCACCAGCACGCGGAAGACCACCCAGGACTGGAACAAAAGAAGCTATGTGCCACCCCTACCAGCGCGCAGAAAGCCGCCCAGGACTGGAATCCAAGAAGCAACTTACCACCCCCACCAGTGTGCGGAAAGCCGCCCAGGACTGGAATCCAAGAAGCCACTTACCACCCCCACCAGTGTGCGGAAAGCCGCCCAGGACTGCAATCCAATAAGCCACCTGCCACCACCATCAGCGCACAGAAAGCCACCAAAACTGGAACCCAAAGAGCCACGTGCCGGCCCACCAGCATGCAGAAAGCCACCCAGGACTGGAATCCCAGAAGCCACGTGCCACCGCCCTTGCCCCCCAAAAACACGCGGAAAGCCACCCAGGACTGGAATCCAAGAAACCACGTGCCACCCACACCAGCGTGCGGAAAGCCCACGTGCCACCCCCATCCGCACGCAGAAAGCTGCCCAGGATTGGAATCCAAGAAGCCACGTGCCACCACCACCAGTGCGCGGAAAGCCGCCCAGGACTGGAACCCCAGAAGCCACGTGCCACCCCCACCAGCGTGCGGAAAGCTGCCCAGGACTGGAATACAAGAAGCCACGCGCCACCACCACCAGTGTGCGGAAAGCCACCCAGGATTGGAACACCAGAAGCCACGTGCCACCCCCACCAGCGTGCGGAAAGCCACCCAGGACTGGAATCCAAGAAGCCACGTGCCATCACCACCAGTGCGCGGAAAGCCGCCCAGGACTGGAACCCCAGAAGCCACGTTCCACTCCCACCAGTGTGTGGAAATACGCCCAGGACTGGAACAAAAGAAGCCACGTGCCACCCCCACCAGCGCGCCGAAAGCCGCCCAGGACTGAAATCCAAGAAGCCACGTGCCAGCCCCACCAGCGTGCGGAAAGCCGCCCAGGACTGGAATCCAAGAAGCCACGTGCCACACCCACCAGCGTGCGGAAAGCCGCCCAGGACTGGAATCCAAGAAGCCACGTGCCACACCCACCAGCGTGCGGAAAGCCGCCCAGGACTGGAACCCCAGAAGCCACGTGCCACCCCCACCAGCGTGCGGAAAGCCCCCAGGACTGGAATCCAAGAAGCCACGTGCCACCACCACCAGTGCGCGGAAAGCCGCCCAGGACTGGAACCCCAGAAGCCACGTGCCACCCCCACCAGCGTGCGGAAAGCTGCCCAGGACTGGAATACAAGAAGCCACGCGCCACCACCACCAGTGTGCGGAAAGCCACCCAGGACTGGAACACCAGAAGCCACGTGCCACCCCCACCAGCGTGCGGAAAGCCACCCAGGACTGGAATCCAAGAAGCCACGTGCCATCACCACCAGTGCGCGGAAAGCCGCCCAGGACTGGAACCCCAGAAGCCACGTTCCACTCCCACCAGTGTGTGGAAATACGCCCAGGACTGGAACAAAAGAAGCCACGTGCCACCCCCACCAGCGCGCCGAAAGCCGCCCAGGATTGGAACCCCAGAAGTCACGTGCCACCCCCACCAGTGCGCGGAAAGCCGCCCAGGACTGGAATCCAAGAAGCCACGTACCAACCCCACCAGCGTGCGGAAAGCTGGCCAGGACTGAAATCTCAGAAGCCACGTGCCAGCCCCACCAGTGTGCGGAAAGCCACCCAGGACTGGAACCCCAGAAGTCACGTGCCACCACCACCAGAGTGCGTAAAGCCACCCACGACTGGAATCCAAGAAGCCACGTGCCACCCCCACCAGCGTGCGGAAAGCCGCCCACGACTGCAATCCAAGAAGCCACGTGCCACCCCCACCAGCGTGCGGAAAGCCGCCCAGGACTGGAACCCCAGAAGCCACGTGCCACCCCCACCAGCGTGCGGAAAGCCCCCAGGACTGGAATCCAAGAAGCCACGTGCCACCACCACCAGTGCGCGGAAAGCCGCCCAGGACTGGAACCCCAGAAGCCACGTGCCACCCCCACCAGCGTGCGGAAAGCTGCCCAGGACTGGAATACAAGAAGCCACGCGCCACCACCACCAGTGTGCGGAAAGCCACCCAGGATTGGAACACCAGAAGCCACGTGCCACCCCCACCAGCGTGCGGAAAGCCACCCAGGACTGGAATCCAAGAAGCCACGTGCCATCACCACCAGTGCGCGGAAAGCCGCCCAGGACTGGAACCCCAGAAGCCACGTTCCACTCCCACCAGTGTGTGGAAATACGCCCAGGACTGGAACAAAAGAAGCCACGTGCCACCCCCACCAGCGCGCCGAAAGCCGCCCAGGACTGAAATCCAAGAAGCCACGTGCCACACCCACCAGCGTGCGGAAAGCCGCCCAGGACTGGAATCCAAGAAGCCACGTGCCACACCCACCAGCGTGCGGAAAGCCGCCCAGGACTGGAACCCCAGAAGCCACGTGCCGCCCGCACCAGCGTGCGGAAAGCCACGCAGGACTGGAACCCCAGAAGTCACGTGCCACCACCACCAGAGTGCGGAAAGCCACCCACGACTGGAATCCAAGAAGCCACGTGCCACCCCCACCAGCGTGCGGAAAGCCGCCCACGACTGCAATCCAAGAAGCCACGTGCCACCCCCACCAGCGTGCGGAAAGCCGCCCAGGACTGGAACCCCAGAAGCCACGTGCCACCCCCACCAGCGTGCGGAAAGCCCCCAGGACTGGAATCCAAGAAGCCACGTGCCACCACCACCAGTGCGCGGAAAGCCGCCCAGGACTGGAACCCCAGAAGCCACGTGCCACCCCCACCAGCGTGCGGAAAGCTGCCCAGGACTGGAATACAAGAAGCCACGCGCCACCACCACCAGTGTGCGGAAAGCCACCCAGGACTGGAACACCAGAAGCCACGTGCCACCCCCACCAGCGTGCGGAAAGCCACCCAGGACTGGAATCCAAGAAGCCACGTGCCATCACCACCAGTGCGCGGAAAGCCGCCCAGGACTGGAACCCCAGAAGCCACGTTCCACTCCCACCAGTGTGTGGAAATACGCCCAGGACTGGAACAAAAGAAGCCACGTGCCACCCCCACCAGCGCGCCGAAAGCCGCCCAGGATTGGAACCCCAGAAGTCACGTGCCACCCCCACCAGTGCGCGGAAAGCCGCCCAGGACTGGAATCCAAGAAGCCACGTACCAACCCCACCAGCGTGCGGAAAGCTGGCCAGGACTGAAATCTCAGAAGCCACGTGCCAGCCCCACCAGTGTGCGGAAAGCCACCCAGGACTGGAATCCCAGAAGCCACGTACCGCCCCTCTATTCCCCCAAACAGCATGTGGAAAGCCGCCCAGGACTGGAATCCAAGAAGCCACGTGCCATGCCCACCAGCACGCGGAAGACCACCCAGGACTGGAACAAAAGAAGCTATGTGCCACCCCTACCAGCGCGCAGAAAGCCGCCCAGGACTGGAATCCAAGAAGCAACTTACCACCCCCACCAGTGTGCGGAAAGCCGCCCAGGACTGGAATCCAAGAAGCCACTTACCACCCCCACCAGTGTGCGGAAAGCCGCCCAGGACTGCAATCCAATAAGCCACCTGCCACCACCATCAGCGCACAGAAAGCCACCAAAACTGGAACCCAAAGAGCCACGTGCCGGCCCACCAGCATGCAGAAAGCCACCCAGGACTGGAATCCCAGAAGCCACGTGCCACCGGCCTTGCCCCCCAAAAACACGCGGAAAGCCACCCAGGACTGAATCCAAGAAACCACGTGCCACCCCCACCAGCGTGCGGAAAGCCCACGTGCCACCCCCATCCGCACGCAGAAAGCTGCCCAGGATTGGAATCCAAGAAGCCACGTGCCACCCCCATCAGCGCGTGGAAAGCCACCAAAACTGGAACCCAATAAGCCACGTGCCAGCCCCACCAGCGTGCGGAAAGCAGCCCAGGACTGGAATCCAAGAAGCCACGTGCCACCGCCACCAATGTGCGGAAAGCCTCCCAGGACTGAAATCCCAGAAGCCACGTGCCAGCCCCACCAGCGTGCAGAAAGCCGCCCAGGACTGGAACCCAAGAAGCCACGTGCCAACCCCACCAGCACACGGAAAGCCACCCAGGACTGGAATCCCAGAAGCCACGTGCCAGCCCCACCGGCACACTGAAAGCCGCCCAGGACTGGAATCCCAGAAGCCACATGCCAGCTCCACCAGCGCAGGGAAAGCCACCCAGGACTGGAATCCAAGAAGCCACATGCCATCCCCACCAGCGCGCAGAAAGCCGCCCAGGACTGGAACCCAAGAAGCCACGTGCCACCCCGACCAGCGCGTGGAAAGCCGCAGAGGACTGGAATCCCAGAATCCACGTGCCAGCCCCACCAGCGTGCGGAAAATCACCCAGGACTGCAACCCAAGAAGCCACGTGCCGCCCCCACCAGCGCACAGAAAGCCACTCAGGACTGGAACCCAATAAGCCCAGGACTGGAACCCAAGAAGCCACGTGCCATGCCCACCAGCATGCGGAAGGCCACCCAGGACTGGAACAAAAGAAGCTATGTGCCACCCCTACCAGCGCGCGGAAAGCCGCCCAGGACTGGAACCCCAGAAGTCATGTGCCACCCCCACCAGTGCGCAGAAGCTGCCCAGGACTGGAATCCAAGAAGCCACTTACCAACCCCACCAGAGTGCGGAAAGCCACCCAGGACTGGAATATAAGAAACCACGTGCCACCCCCACCAGTGTGCGGGAAGCCGCCCAGGACTGGAATCCAATAAGCCACGTGCCACCACCATCAGCGTACAGAAAGCCACCAAAACTGGAACCCAAAGAGCCACGTGCCGGCCCACCAGCGTGCGGAAAGCTACCCAGGAGTGAAATCTCAGAAGCCACGTGCCAGCCCCACAAGTGTGCGGAAAGCCACCCAGGACTGGAATCCCAGAAGCCACATGCCACCGCCCTTGCCCCCGAAACAGCACGCGGAAAGCCACCCAGGACTGGAATCCAAGAAACCACGTGCCACCCCCACCAGCGTGCGGAAAGCCCAAGTACCACCCCCATCCGCACGCAGAAAGCTGCCCAGGATTGGAATCCAAGAAGCCACGTGCCACCCCCATCAGCGCGCGGAAAGCCACCAAAACTGGAACCCAAGAAGCCACGTGCCAGCCCCACCTGCTTGCGGAAAGCAACCCAGGACTGGAATCCAAGAAGCCACGTGCCACCCCAACCAGCGCGTGGAAAGCCACCCAGGACTGGAATCCAAGAAGCCACATGCCATCCCCACCAGCGCGCAGAAAGCCGCCCAGGACTGCAACCCAAGAAGCCACGTGCCACCCCAACCAGCGCGTGGAAAATCACCCAGGACTGCAACCCAAGAAGCCACGTGCCGCCCCCACCAGCGCACGGAAAGCCACTCAGGACTGGAACCCAATAAGCCCAGGACTGGAACCCAAGAAGCCACGTGCCATGCCCACCAGCACGCGGAAGGCCACCCAGGACTGGAATCCAAGAAGCCATGTGCCACCACCACCAGCATTTGGAAAGCCACTCAGGACTGGAATTCCAGAAGCCACGTGCCACCCCCACCAGCGTGCAGAAAGCCGCCCAGGACTGGAATCCAAGAAGGCAAGTGCCACTTCCACCAGCACGTGGAAAGCCACCCAGGACCGGAATCCAAGAAGCCACGTGCCACCTTCATCAGAGTGCGGAAAGCCGCCCAGGACTGGAACCCAAGAAGCCACGTGCCACCGCCACCATCGTGCAGAAAGCCGCCAGGACTGGAATCCAAGTATCCGCATGCCACCCCACCCAGCGCGTGGAAAGACACCCAGGACTGGAAGCCAAGTGCTACCCTCAACAGCGCGCGGAAAGCCGCCCAGGACTGGAATCCAAGAATCCACGTGCCACCCCCATCAGAGCACGAAAAGCCGCCAGGGACTGGAACCCTAGAAGCCACGTGCCACCCCCACCAGTGCGCGGAAAGCCGCCCAGGACTGGAACCTAAGAAGCCAGATGCCACCCCCACAGGGCACAGAAATCCACCCAGGACTGGAACAAAAGAAGCCACGTGCCACCCCCACCAGCGCGCGGAAAGCCGCCCAGGACTAGAACCCCAGAAGCCACGTGCCACTCCCACCAGCGCGTGGAAAGCCGCCCAGGACTGGAATTCCAGAAGCCACGTGCCTCCCCCTTTCCCCCCAACCAGCGCGTGGAAAGCCACCCAGGACTGGAATCCAAGACCCACGTGCAGCCCCACCAGCGTGCAGAAAGCTGCCCAGGACTGGAATCTAAGAAACCACGTGCCACCCCCACCAGTGTGCGGAAAGCCGCCCAGGACTGCAATCTAATAAGCCACGTGCCACTACCATCAGCGCACAGAAAGCCACCAAAACTGGAACCCAAAGAGCCACATGCCGGCCCACCAGCATGCAGAAAGCTGCCCAGGACTGAAATCTCAGAAGCCATGTTCCAGCCCCACAAGTGTGCAGAAAGCCACCCAGGACTGGAATCCCAGAAGCCACGTGCCACCGCCCTTGCCCCCCAAACAGCACGCGGAAAGCCACCCAGGACTGGAATCCAAGAAACCACGTGCCACCCCCACCAGCGTGCGGAAAGCCCACGTGCCACCCCCATCCGCACGCAGAAAGCTGCCCAGGATTGGAATCCAAGAAGCCACGTGCCACCCCCATCAGCGCGTGGAAAGCCACCAAAACTGGAACCCAATAAGCCACGTGCCAGCCCCACCAGCGTGCAGAAAGCAGCCCAGGACTGGAATCCAAGAAGCCACGTGCCACCGCCACCAATGTGCGGAAAGCCTCACAGGACTGAAATCCCAGAAGCCACGTGCCAGCCCCAGCAGCGTGCAGAAAGCCGCCCAGGACTGGAACCCAAGAAGCCACGTGCCAACCCCATCAGCGCACGGAAAGCCACCCAGGACTGGAATCCCAGAAGCCACGTGCCAGCCCCACCGGCACACTGAAAGCCGCCCAGGACTGGAATCCCAGAAGCCACATGCCAGCTCAACCAGCGCAGGGAAAGCCACCCAGGACTGGAATCCAAGAAGCCACATGCCATCCCCACCAGCGCGCAGAAAGCCGCCCAGGACTGGAACCCAAGAAGCCACGTGCCACCCCGACCAGCGCGTGGAAAGCCGCAGAAGACTGGAATCCCAGAATCCGCGTGCCAGCCCCACCAGCGTGCGAAAAATCACCCAGGACTGCAACCCAAGAAGCCATGTGCCGCCCCCACCAGCGCACGGAAAGCCACTCAGGACTGGAACCCAATAAGCCCAGGACTGGAACCCAAGAAGCCACGTGCCATGCCCACCAGCACTCGGAAGGCCACCCAGGACTGGAACAAAAGAAGCTATGTGCCACCCCTACCAGCACGCGGAAAGCCGCCCAGGACTGGAACCCCAGAAGTCATGTGCCACCCCCACCAGTGCGCAGAAGCTGCCCAGGACTGAAATCCAAGAAGCCACTTACCAACCCCACCAGCGTGCGGAAAGCCGCCCAGGACTGGAATCTAAGAAACCACGTGCCACCCCCACCAGTGTGCGGAAAGCCGCCCAGGACTGGAATCCAATAAACCACGTGCCACCACCACCAGCGTGCGGAAAGCCCACGTGCCACCCCTATCTGCATGCAGAAAGCTGCCCAGGATTGGAATCCAAGAAGCCACATGCCACCCCCATCAGCGCGCGGAAAGACACCAAAACTGGAACCCAAGAAGCCACGTGCCAGCCCCACCTGCGTGCGGAAAGCAGCCCAGGACTGGAATCCAAGAAGCCACGTGCCACCCCAACCAGCGCGTGGAAAGCCACCCAGGACTGGAATCCAAGAAGCCACATGCCATCCCCACCAGCGCGCAGAAAGCCGCCCAGGACTGGAACCCAAGAAGCCACGTGCCACCCCAACCAGCGCGTGGAAAGCCGCCGAGGACTGGAATCCCAGAAGCCACGTGCCAGCCCCACCAGCGTGCGGAAAATCGCCCAGGACTGCAACCCAAGAAGCCACGTGCCGCCCCCAACAGCGCACGGAAAGCCACTCAGGACTGGAACACAATAAGCCCAGGACTGGAACCCAAGAAGCCACGTGCCATGCCCACCAGCACGCGGAAGGCCACCCAGGACTGGAATCCAAGAAGCCATGTGCCACCACCACCAGCATTTGGAAAGCCACCCAGGACTGGAATTCCAGAAGCCACGTGCCACCCCCACCAGCGTGCAGAAAGCCGCCCAGGACTGGAATCCAAGAAGGCAAGTGCCACTTCCACCAGCACGTGGAAAGCCACCCAGGACCGGAATCCAAGAACCACGTGCCACCTACATCAGAGTGCGGAAAGCCGCCCAGGACTGGAACACAAGAAGCCACGTGCCACCGCCACCATCATGCAGAAAGCCGCCAGGACTGGAATCCAAGTATCCGCATGCCACCCCACCCAGCGCGTGGAAAGACGCCCAGGACTGGAAGCCTAGTGCCACTCTCAACAGCGCGCGGAAAGCCGCCCAGGACTGGAATCCAAGAATCCACGTGCCACCACCACCAGCATTTGGAAAGCCACCCAGGACTGGAATTCCAGAAGCCACGTGCCACCCCCACCAGCGTGCAGAAAGCCGCCCAGGACTGGAATCCAAGAAGGCAAGTGCCACTTCCACCAGCACGTGGAAAGCCACCCAGGACCGGAATCCAAGAAGCCACGTGCCACCTAAATCAGAGTGCGGAAAGCCGCCCAGGACTGGAACCCAAGAAGCCACGTGCCACCGCCACCATCGTGCAGAAAGCCGCCAGGACTGGAATCCAAGTATCCGCATGCCACCCCACCCAGCGCGTGGAAAGACGCCCAGGACTGGAAGCCAAGTGCCACTCTCAACAGCGCGCGGAAAGCCACCCAGGACTGGAATCCAAGAATAGATGTGCCACCACCACCAGCATTTGGAAAGCCACCCAGGACTGGAATTCCAGAAGCCACGTGCCACCCCCACCAGCGTGCAGAAAGCCGCCCAGGACTGGAATACAAGAAGGCAAGTGCCACTTCCACCAGCACGTGGAAAGCCACCCAGGACCGGAACCTAAGAAGCCAGATGCCACCCCCACAGGGCACGGAAATCCACCCAGGAATGGAACAAAAGAAGCCATGTGCCACCCCCACCGGCGCGCGGAAAGCCGCCCAGGACTAGAACCCCAGAAGCCACGTGCCACCCTCACCAGCGCGTGGAAAGCCGCCCAGGACTGGAATTCCAGAAGCCACGTGCCTCCCCCTTTCCCCCCAACCAGCGCGTGGAAAGCCACCCAGGACTGGAATCCAAGAAGCCACGTGCTGCCCCCACCAGCGTGCAGAAAGCTGCCCAGGACTGGAATCCAAGAAGCCAAGTGCCACCCCCACCAGTGCGCAGAAAGCTGCCCAGGACTGGAATCCAAGAAGCCACATGCCACCCCCACCAGCGCGCGGAAAGCCGCCCAGGACTGGAATCCAAGAAGCCATATGCCACCCCCATCAGCGCGCAGAAAGCCACCAAAACTGGAACCCAAGAAGCAACGTGCCGTCCCCACCAGCGTGCGGAAAGCCACACAGGACTGGAATCCAAGAAGCCACGTGCCACCCCAACCAGCGCACGGAAAGCCACCCAGGACTGGAATTCAAGAAGCCACATGCTACCCCACCAGTGCACGGAAAGATTGGAATCCCAGAAGCTACATGCCACCCCCACCACATCACGGAAAGCCGGCCAATACTGGAATCCAAGAAGCCACGTGCCACCCCAACCAGCGTGCAGAAAGCCGCCCAAGAGTGGAATCCAAGAAGCCACGTGCCACCCCCATCAGAGCACAGAAAGCTGCCCAGGACTGGAATCCAAGAAGCCATGTGCCACCTCGACCAGTGCGCAGAAAGCCACCCAGGACTGGAATCCAAGAAGCCACGTGCTACCTCCACCAGTGCGCGGAAAGCCGCCCAGGATTGGAATCCCAGAAGTTACATGCCACCTCCACCACATCACGGAAGGCCGGCCAATACTGGAATCCAAGAAGCCACGTGCCACCCCAACGAGCGTGCGGAAAGCCGCCCAGGAGTGGAACCCAAGAAGCCACGTGCCACCCCTATCACAGCACAGAAAGATGCCCAGGACTGGAATCCAAGAAGCCCCGTGCCACCGCGACCAGTGCGCGGAAAGCCACCCAGCACTGGAATCCAGGAACTCACGTGCTACCCCCACCAGAGCATGGAAAGCCTCCCAGGATTGGAAGTCAAGAAGCCATGTGCTGCCCCCACCAGCACGCGGAAAGCCACCCAGGACTGGAACCCAAGAAGCCACGTGCCACCCCCATCAGCATGTAGAAAGTCGTCCAGGACAGGACTCCCAGAAACCACGTGCCACCGCCACCAGCACGCGGAAAGCTGACAGGACTGGAATCCAAGAAGCCAAATGCCACCGCCACCAGCGTGTGGAAAGCCTCCCAGGACTGGAATCCAAGAAGCCACGTGCCATCCCTACCAGCGTGCAGAAATCTTCACAGGACTGTAATCCAAGAAGCCACATGCCAACCCCACCAGCGCGCAGAAAGCCACCCAGGACCGGAACCTAAGAAACCACGTGCCACCCCCATCAGCACACGGAAAGCCGCCCAGGACTTGAATCCAAGAAGCCACGTGCCACCCCCACCAGAGCGCAGAAAGCCGCCTAGGACTGGAATCCAAGAAGCCACGTGCCACCCCCATCAGCGCGCGGAAAGCCGCCCAAGATTGGAGCCCAAGAAGCCATGTGCCACCCCCACCAGAGCACGGAAAGCCCCACAGGACTGAAATCCAAGAAGCCATGTGCTACCCCCATCATAGCACGGAAAGCCGCCCTGGACTGCAATTCAAGAAACCACGTGCTACCCCCACCAACATGCAGAAAGCCACCCAGGACTGGAATCCAAGAAGCCACATGCCACCCCACCAGCATGCAGAAAGCCACCCAGGACTAGAATCCAAGAAGCCACGTGCCACCCCCACCAGAGTGCAGAAATCCACCCAGGACTGGAACCCAAGAAGGCACGTGCCACCTCCACCAGCACACTGCAAGCCACCCAGGACTGGAATCCAAGAAGCCATGTGCCACGTCCATCAGCACATGGAAAGCCGCCCAGGACTGGAATCCAAGAAGCCATGTGCCACCCCCACCAGCACATGGAAAGCCACCCAGGACTGGAATCCGAGAAGCCAAGTGCCACCCCCACCAGCGCGCACGCAAAAAGCTGCCGAGGACTGGAATCCAAGAAGCCATGTGCCACCCCCACCAGTGCATGGAAAGCTGACCAGGACTGGAATCCAAGAAGCCACATGCCACCCCCACCAGCATGCAGAAAGCCACCCAGGACTGGAATCCAAGAAGCCACGTGCCACCCCCACCAGCGCGCAGAAAGCTGCACAAGACTGAAGCCCAAGAAGCCACGTGCCACCCCCACCAGACCACAGAAAGCCACCCAGGACTGGAATCCAAGAAGCCATGTGCCACCACCACCAGCCTTTGGAAAGCCACCCGGACTGGAATCCAAGAAGCCACGTGCCACCCCATCAGAGCACGGAAAGCCGCCCTGGACTGGAATTCAAGAAACCACATGCCATCCCCACCAACGCGCAGAAAGCCCCCCAGGACTGGAATCCAAGAAGCCACATGCCACCCCCACCAGCGTGCAGAAAGCCGCCCAGGACTGGAATCCAAGAAGCCACGTGCCACCCCCGCCAGAGTGCGGAAACCCACCCAGGACTGGAACCCAAGAAGCCATGTGCCACCCCCATCAGCACATGGAAAGCCACCAAGGACTGGAATCCAAGAAGCCACGTGCCATCCCACCAATATGTTGAAAGCTGCCCAGGACTGGAATCCAAGAAGCCACGTTCCACCCCCACCAGCACATGGAAAGCCACCCAGGACTGGAATCCGAGAAGCCAAGTGCCACCCCACCAGCGCGCTGAAAGCCGCTGAGGACTGGAATCCAAGAAGCCACTTACCACCCCCACCAGTGTGCGGAAAGCCGCCCAGGACTGCAATCCAATAAGCCACCTGCCACCACCATCAGCGCACAGAAAGCCACCAAAACTGGAACCCAAAGAGCCACGTGCCGGCCCACCAGCATGCAGAAAGCCACCCAGGACTGGAATCCCAGAAGCCACGTGCCACCGCCCTTGCCCCCCAAAAACACGCGGAAAGCCACCCAGGACTGGAATCCAAGAAACCACGTGCCACCCCCACCAGCGTGCGGAAAGCCCACGTGCCACCCCCATCCGCACGCAGAAAGCTGCCCAGGATTGGAATCCAAGAAGCCACGTGCCACCCCCATCAGCGCGTGGAAAGCCACCAAAACTCGAACCCAATAAGCCACGTGCCAGCCCCACCAGCGTGCGGAAAGCAGCCCAGGACTGGAATCCAAGAAGCCACGTGCCACCGCCACCAATGTGCGGAAAGCCTCCCAGGACTGAAATCCCAGAAGCCACGTGCCAGCCCCACCAGCGTGCAGAAAGCCGCCCAGGACTGGAACCCAAGAAGCCACGTGCCAACCCCACCAGCACACGGAAAGCCACCCAGGACTGGAATCCCAGAAGCCACGTGCCAGCCCCACCGGCACACTGAAAGCCGCCCGGGACTGGAATCCCAGAAGCCACATGCCAGCTCCACCAGCGCAGGGAAAGCCACCCAGGACTGGAATCCAAGAAGCCACATGCCATCCCCACCAGCGCGCAGAAAGCCGCCCAGGACTGGAACCCAAGAAGCCACGTGCCACCCCGACCAGCGCGTGGAAAGCCGCAGAGGACTGGAATCCCAGAATCCACGTGCCAGCCCCACCAGCGTGCGGAAAATCACCCAGGACTGCAACCCAAGAAGCCACGTGCCGCCCCCACCAGCGCACAGAAAGCCACTCAGGACTGGAACCCAATAAGCCCAGGACTGGAACCCAAGAAGCCACGTGCCATGCCCACCAGCATGCGGAAGGCCACCCAGGACTGGAACAAAAGAAGCTATGTGCCACCCCTACCAGCGCGCGGAAAGCCGCCCAGGACTGGAACCCCAGAAGTCATGTGCCACCCCCACCAGTGCGCAGAAGCTGCCCAGGACTGGAATCCAAGAAGCCACTTACCAACCCCACCAGAGTGCGGAAAGCCACCCAGGACTGGAATATAAGAAACCACGTGCCACCCCACCAGTGTGCGGGAAGCCGCCCAGGACTGGAATCCAATAAGCCACGTGCCACCACCATCAGCGTACAGAAAGCCACCAAAACTGGAACCCAAAGAGCCACGTGCCGGCCCACCAGCGTGCGGAAAGCTACCCAGGAGTGAAATCTCAGAAGCCACGTGCCAGCCCCACAAGTGTGCGGAAAGCCACCCAGGACTGGAATCCCAGAAGCCACATGCCACCGCCCTTGCCCCCGAAACAGCACGCGGAAAGCCACCCAGGACTGGAATCCAAGAAACCACGTGCCACCCCCACCAGCGTGCGGAAAGCCCAAGTACCACCCCCATCCGCACGCAGAAAGCTGCCCAGGATTGGAATCCAAGAAGCCACGTGCCACCCCCATCAGCGCGCGGAAAGCCACCAAAACTGGAACCCAAGAAGCCACGTGCCAGCCCCACCTGCTTGCGGAAAGCAACCCAGGACTGGAATCCAAGAAGCCACGTGCCACCCCAACCAGCGCGTGGAAAGCCACCCAGGACTGGAATCCAAGAAGCCACATGCCATCCCCACCAGCGCGCAGAAAGCCGCCCAGGACTGCAACCCAAGAAGCCACGCGCCACCCCAACCAGCGCGTGGAAAATCACCCAGGACTGCAACCCAAGAAGCCACGTGCCGCCCCCACCAGCGCACGGAAAGCCACTCAGGACTGGAACCCAATAAGCCCAGGACTGGAACCCAAGAAGCCACGTGCCATGCCCACCAGCACGCGGAAGGCCACCCAGGACTGGAATCCAAGAAGCCATGTGCCACCACCACCAGCATTTGGAAAGCCACTCAGGACTGGAATTCCAGAAGCCACGTGCCACCCCCACCAGCGTGCAGAAAGCCGCCCAGGACTGGAATCCAAGAAGGCAAGTGCCACTTCCACCAGCACGTGGAAAGCCACCCAGGACCGGAATCCAAGAAGCCACGTGCCACCTTCATCAGAGTGCGGAAAGCCGCCCAGGACTGGAACCCAAGAAGCCACGTGCCACCGCCACCATCGTGCAGAAAGCCGCCAGGACTGGAATCCAAGTATCCGCATGCCACCCCACCCAGCGCGTGGAAAGACACCCAGGACTGGAAGCCAAGTGCTACCCTCAACAGCGCGCGGAAAGCCGCCCAGGACTGGAATCCAAGAATCCATGTGCCACCCCCATCAGAGCACGAAAAGCCGCCAGGGACTGGAACCCTAGAAGCCACGTGCCACCCCCACCAGTGCGCGGAAAGCCGCCCAGGACTGGAACCTAAGAAGCCAGATGCCACCCCCACAGGGCACAGAAATCCACCCAGGACTGGAACAAAAGAAGCCACGTGCCACCCCCACCAGCGCGCGGAAAGCCGCCCAGGACTAGAACCCCAGAAGCCACGTGCCACTCCCACCAGCGCGTGGAAAGCCGCCCAGGACTGGAATTCCAGAAGCCACGTGCCTCCCCCTTTCCCCCCAACCAGCGCGTGGAAAGCCACCCAGGACTGGAATCCAAGACCCACGTGCAGCCCCACCAGCGTGCAGAAAGCTGCCCAGGACTGGAATCTAAGAAACCACGTGCCACCCCCACCAGTGTGCGGAAAGCCGCCCAGGACTGCAATCCAATAAGCCACGTGCCACCACCATCAGCGCACAGAAAGCCACCAAAACTGGAACCCAAAGAGCCACATGCCGGCCCACCAGCATGCAGAAAGCTGCCCAGGACTGAAATCTCAGAAGCCATGTTCCAGCCCCACAAGTGTGCAGAAAGCCACCCAGGACTGGAATCCCAGAAGCCACGTGCCACCGCCCTTGCCCCCCAAACAGCACGCGGAAAGCCACCCAGGACTGGAATCCAAGAAACCACGTGCCACCCCCACCAGCGTGCGGAAAGCCCACGTGCCACCCCCATCCGCACGCAGAAAGCTGCCCAGGATTGGAATCCAAGAAGCCACGTGCCACCCCCATCAGCGCGTGGAAAGCCACCAAAACTGGAACCCAATAAGCCACGTGCCAGCCCCACCAGCGTGCGGAAAGCAGCCCAGGACTGGAATCCAAGAAGCCACGTGCCACCGCCACCAATGTGTGGAAAGCCTCACAGGACTGAAATCCCAGAAGCCACGTGCCAGCCCCAGCAGCGTGCAGAAAGCCGCCCAGGACTGGAACCCAAGAAGCCACGTGCCAACCCCACCAGCGCACGGAAAGCCACCCAGGACTGGAATCCCAGAAGCCACGTGCCAGCCCCACCGGCACACTGAAAGCCGCCCAGGACTGGAATCCCAGAAGCCACATGCCAGCTCAACCAGCGCAGGGAAAGCCACCCAGGACTGGAATCCAAGAAGCCACATGCCATCCCCACCAGCGCGCAGAAAGCCGCCCAGGACTGGAACCCAAGAAGCCACGTGCCACCCCGACCAGCGCGTGGAAAGCCGCAGAAGACTGGAATCCCAGAATCCGCGTGCCAGCCCCACCAGCGTGCGAAAAATCACCCAGGACTGCAACCCAAGAAGCCATGTGCCGCCCCCACCAGCGCACGGAAAGCCACTCAGGACTGGAACCCAATAAGCCCAGGACTGGAACCCAAGAAGCCACGTGCCATGCCCACCAGCACTCGGAAGGCCACCCAGGACTGGAACAAAAGAAGCTGTGTGCCACCCCTACCAGCACGCGGAAAGCCGCCCAGGACTGGAACCCCAGAAGTCATGTGCCACCCCCACCAGTGCGCAGAAGCTGCCCAGGACTGAAATCCAAGAAGCCACTTACCAACCCCACCAGCGTGCGGAAAGCCGCCCAGGACTGGAATCTAAGAAACCACGTGCCACCCCCACCAGTGTGCGGAAAGCCGCCCAGGACTGGAATCCAATAAACCACGTGCCACCACCACCAGCGTGCGGAAAGCCCACGTGCCACCCCTATCTGCATGCAGAAAGCTGCCCAGGATTGGAATCCAAGAAGCCACATGCCACCCCCATCAGCGCGCGGAAAGACACCAAAACTGGAACCCAAGAAGCCACGTGCCAGCCCCACCTGCGTGCGGAAAGCAGCCCAGGACTGGAATCCAAGAAGCCACGTGCCACCCCAACCAGCGCGTGGAAAGCCACCCAGGACTGGAATCCAAGAAGCCACATGCCATCCCCACCAGCGCGCAGAAAGCCGCCCAGGACTGGAACCCAAGAAGCCACGTGCCACCCCAACCAGCGCGTGGAAAGCCGCCGAGGACTGGAATCCCAGAAGCCACGTGCCAGCCCCACCAGCGTGCGGAAAATCGCCCAGGACTGCAACCCAAGAAGCCACGTGCCGCCCCCACCAGCGCACGGAAAGCCACTCAGGACTGGAACCCAATAAGCCCAGGACTGGAACCCAAGAAGCCACGTGCCATGCCCACCAGCACGCGGAAGGCCACCCAGGACTGGAATCCAAAAAGCCATGTGCCACCACCACCAGCATTTGGAAAGCCACCCAGGACTAGAATTCCAGAAGCCACGTGCCACCCCCACCAGCGTGCAGAAAGCCGCCCAGGACTGGAATCCAAGAAGGCAAGTGCCACTTCCACCAGCACGTGGAAAGCCACCCAGGACCGGAATCCAAGAACCACGTGCCACCTACATCAGAGTGCGGAAAGCCGCCCAGGACTGGAACCCAAGAAGCCACGTGCCACCGCCACCATCGTGCAGAAAGCCGGCAGGACTGGAATCCAAGTATCCGCATGCCACTCCACCCAGCGCGTGGAAAGACGCCCAGGACTGGAAGCCTAGTGCCACTCTCAACAGCGCGCGGAAAGCCGCCCAGGACTGGAATCCAAGAATCCACGTGCCACCACCACCAGCATTTGGAAAGCCACCCAGGACTGGAATTCCAGAAGCCACGTGCCACCCCCACCAGCGTGCAGAAAGCCGCCCAGGACTGGAATCCAAGAAGGCAAGTGCCACTTCCACCAGCACGTGGAAAGCCACCCAGGACCGGAATCCAAGAAGCCACGTGCCACCTACATCAGAGTGCAGAAAGCCGCCCAGGACTGGAACCCAAGAAGCCACGTGCCACCGCCACCATCGTGCAGAAAGCCGCCAGGACTGGAATCCAAGTATCCGCATGCCACCCCACCCAGCGCGTGGAAAGACGCCCAGGACTGGAAGCCAAGTGCCACTCTCAACAGCGCGCGGAAAGCCACCCAGGACTGGAATCCAAGAATCCACGTGCCACCACCACCAGCATTTGGAAAGCCACCCAGGACTGGAATTCCAGAAGCCACGTGCCACCCCCACCAGCGTGCAGAAAGCCGCCCAGGACTGGAATACAAGAAGGCAAGTGCCACTTCCACCAATACGTGGAAAGCCACCCAGGACCGGAACCTAAGAAGCCAGATGCCACCCCCACAGGGCACGGAAATCCACCCAGGACTGGAACAAAAGAAGCCATGTGCCACCCCCACTGGCGCGCGGAAAGCCGCCCAGGACTAGAACCCCAGAAGCCACGTGCCACCCTCACCAGCGCGTGGAAAGCCGCCCAGGACTGGAATTCCAGAAGCCACGTGCCTCCCCCTTTCCCCCCAACCAGCGCGTGGAAAGCTACCCAGGACTGGAATCCAAGAAGCCACGTGCTGCCCCCACCAGCGTGCAGAAAGCTGCCCAGGACTGGAATCCAAGAAGCCAAGTGCCACCCCCACCAGTGCGCAGAAAGCTGCCCAGGACTGGAATCCAAGAAGCCACATGCCACCCCCACCAGCGCGCGGAAAGCCGCCAGGACTGGAATCCAAGAAGCCATATGCCACCCCCATCAGCGCGCAGAAAGCCACCAAAACTGGAACCCAAGAAGCAACGTGCCGTCCCCACCAGCGTGCGGAAAGCCACACAGGACTGGAATCCAAGAAGCCACGTGCCACCCCAACCAGCGCACGGAAAGCCACCCAGGACTGGAATTCAAGAAGCCACATGCTACCCCACCAGTGCACGGAAAGATTGGAATCCCAGAAGCTACATGCCACCCCCACCACATCACGGAAAGCCGGCCAATACTGGAATCCAAGAAGCCACGTGCCACCCCAACCAGCGTGCAGAAAGCCGCCCAAGAGTGGAATCCAAGAAGCCACGTGCCACCCCCAACAGAGCACAGAAAGCTGCCCAGGACTGGAATCCAAGAAGCCATGTGCCACCTCGACCAGTGCGCAGAAAGCCACCCAGGACTGGAATCCAAGACGCCACGTGCTACCTCCACCAGTGCGCGGAAAGCCGCCCAGGATTGGAATCCCAGAAGTTACATGCCACCTCCACCACATCACGGAAGGCCGGCCAATACTGGAATCCAAGAAGCCACGTGCCACCCCAACGAGCGTGCGGAAAGCCGCCCAGGAGTGGAACCCAAGAAGCCACGTGCCACCCCTATCACAGCACAGAAAGATGCCCAGGACTGGAATCCAAGAAGCCCCGTGCCACCGCGACCAGTGCGCGGAAAGCCCCACCCAGCACTGGAATCCAGGAACTCACGTGCTACCCCCACCAGAGCATGGAAAGCCTCCCAGGATTGGAAGCCAAGAAGCCATGTGCTGCCCCCACCAGCACGCGGAAAGCCACCCAGGACTGGAACCCAAGAAGCCACGTGCCACCCCCATCAGCATGTAGAAAGTCGTCCAGGACTGGACTCCCAGAAACCACGTGCCACCGCCACCAGCACGCGGAAAGCTGACAGGACTGGAATCCAAGAAGCCAAATGCCACCGCCACCAGCGTGTGGAAAGCCTCCCAGGACTGGAATCCAAGAAGCCACGTGCCATCCCTACCAGCGTGCAGAAATCTTCACAGGACTGTAATCCAAGAAGCCACATGCCAACCCCACCAGCGCGCAGAAAGCCACCCAGGACCGGAACCTAAGAAACCACGTGCCACCCCCATCAGCACACGGAAAGCCGCCCAGGACTTGAATCCAAGAAGCCACGTGCCACCCCACCAGAGCGCAGAAAGCCGCCTAGGACTGGAATCCAAGAAGCCACGTGCCACCCCCATCAGCGCGCGGAAAGCCGCCCAAGATTGGAGCCCAAGAAGCCATGTGCCACCCCCACCAGAGCACGGAAAGCCCCACAGGACTGGAATCCAAGAAGCCATGTGCCACCCCCATCATAGCACGGAAAGCCGCCCTGGACTGCAATTCAAGAAACCACGTGCTACCCCCACCAACGTGCAGAAAGCCACCCAGGACTGGAATCCAAGAAGCCACATGCCACCCCACCAGCATGCAGAAAGCCACCCAGGACTAGAATCCAAGAAGCCACGTGCCACCCCCACCAGAGTGCAGAAATCCACCCAGGACTGGAACCCAAGAAGGCACGTGCCACCTCCACCAGCACACTGCAAGCCACCCAGGACTGGAATCCAAGAAGCCATGTGCCACGTCCATCAGCACATGGAAAGCCGCCCAGGACTGGAATCCAAGAAGCCATGTGCCACCCCCACCAGCACATGGAAAGCCACCCAGGACTGGAATCCGAGAAGCCAAGTGCCACCCCCACCAGCGCGCAGAAAGCTGCCGAGGACTGGAATCCAAGAAGCCATATGCCACCCCCACCAGTGCATGGAAAGCTGACCAGGACTGGAATCCAAGAAGCCACATGCCACCCCCACCAGCATGCAGAAAGCCACCCAGGACTGGAATCCAAGAAGCCACGTGCCACCCCCACCAGCGCGCAGAAAGCTGCACAAGACTGAAGCCCAAGAAGCCACGTGCCACCCCCACCAGACCACAGAAAGCCACCCAGGACTGGAATCCAAGAAGCCATGTGCCACCACCACCAGCCTTTGGAAAGCCACCCGGACTGGAATCCAAGAAGCCACGTGCCACCCCATCAGAGCACGGAAAGCCGCCCTGGACTGGAATTCAAGAAACCACATGCCATCCCCACCAACGCGCAGAAAGCCCCCCAGGACTGGAATCCAAGAAGCCACATGCCACCCCCACCAGCGTGCAGAAAGCCGCCCAGGACTGGAATCCAAGAAGCCACGTGCCACCCCCGCCAGAGTGCGGAAACCCACCCAGGACTGGAACCCAAGAAGCCATGTGCCACCCCCATCAGCACATGGAAAGCCACCAAGGACTGGAATCCAAGAAGCCACGTGCCATCCCACCAATATGTTGAAAGCTGCCCAGGACTGGAATCCAAGAAGCCACGTTCCACCCCCACCAGCACATGGAAAGCCACCCAGGACTGGAATCCGAGAAGCCAAGTGCCACACCACCAGCTCGCTGAAAGCCGCTGAGGACTGGAATCCAAGAAGCCATGTGCCATCACCAACAGCCTTTGGAAAGCCTCCCAGACTGGAATCCAAATAGCCACGTGCCACCCCCATCAGAGCACAGAAAGCCGCCCTGGACTGGAATTCAAGAAACCACATGCCATCCCCACCAACGCGCAGAAAGCTGCCCAGGACTGGAATCCAAGAAGCCACATCCCACCTCCACCAGCGTGCAGAAAGCCGCCCAGGACTGGAACCCAAGAAGCCACGTGCCACCCCCACCAGCACATGGAAAGCCACCCAGGACTGGAATCCAAGAAGCCACATGCCACCTACACCAGCACGTGGAAAGCCGCCCAGGACTGGAATCCAAGAAGCCACGTTCCACCCCCACCAGCACATGGAAAGCCACCCAGGACTGCAGTCGGAGAAGCCAAGTGTGTCATGATCCGCAGAACATGCCCCTTTTGGACCTCATGGTCCTTTTCACAACGGGACTTGCACTCCTTGATACTCCCAACATGGCTGTCTAACGTGCAACATCTTCCTTGTCCTTACGTCAGAAGTAGCATATTTACAAATAGGACGCGCCCCCGCGGGCCCGCGCGTCTCAATGCTACTGCAAGCAGCGACTAGACGTGTGCTCCGTAGTTCGCTACACTGTTGTCCTTTTTCCTGGACCTCCTAATTCCATTCCCATTACCCTCTTCCTTCCTCCTTGTTTCCCGGACTTGTGTGCTGTGTGCTTACCCTCTTCATTCCTGGATCCCGGAGTGTCTGAATCCTGGAGCTCTGAACGCACGCTGGAGCCAGAAGAGGCTTGCGCGGGCTTATACAAGACCAGGTCTGTGCGTAAGAAGACACTGCCCAAGAAATCCTACAAGGATCGCTCCCAGGTGAGAAAGGGGGAATTCCGTGACAAAGTGCCACCCCCACCAGTGCCCAGAAAGCCACCCAGGACTGGAATCCAAGAAGCCATGTGCTACCCCCACCAGTGCGTGGAAAGCTGCCCAGGACTGTAATCCAAGAAGCCACGTGCCACCCCCACCAGCGCATGGAAAGCCGTCCAGGACTGGAATCCAAGAAGCCATGTGCCACCCCCAACAGCGCACAGAAAGCTGCCCAGGACTGGAATCCAAGAAGCCATGTGCCACCCCCAACATCATGCAGAAAGCTGCCCAGGACTGGAATCCAAGAAGCCACGTGCCACCGCCACCAGCAAGCAGAAATCCACCCCAGACTGGAACCCAAGAAGCCACATGCCACCCCACCAGCGTGCAGAATGCTGCCCAGGACTGGAACCCAAGAAGCCAAGTGCCACCCCCACCAGCGTGTGGAAATCCACCCGAGACTGGAACCCAAGAAGCCACATGTCACTGCCACCAGCGCGCGAATATCCACCCTGGACTGGAACCCAAGAAGCCATATGCCACCCCCACCAGCGTGCAGAAAGTTGCCCAGGACTGGAGAGAAAAGGGCTTATATATGGCACTTAAGTTGGCATGGATAGAACCCGAACAACATTATACCATCCTTGCCAGCCTATGGAACCTGGCCACCAGGACCGGAGCCAGCATCAACATTTTGGGGGGCGCCTGGATGGCAGTTTTGAAAGCTGGTAGTGAGGGGGCGAGTAACCCCATTGATGTTTTGACTGCCTCCCCCTGCCTCTGTGCCAAGGAGGATGACTAGCTATTTCTACTTCCTTTGGCCCATTAGGAACACTCTTACTGGGCCTTCCGCAAGCAGCTTAAAACACTACACTTTCCCCAAAAACTTGGAGTCAGACCCTTCCCTCTGTCCTAACATAACCAACGCTCTGCTATAATGCTATTACCTACCCTCTCTCCTGGCATAACCAGCGCTCTGCTATAATGTTATCACCAGCCCTCTCTCATAAAATAACCAGCGCTCTGCTATAATGCTATCACCTTCCCTCTCTCCTGACATCACCAGCGCTCTGCTATAATGCTATCACCTTCCTTCTCTCCTGACATAACCAGTGCTCTGCTATAATGCTATCACCTTCCCTCTCTCCTGGCATAACCAGCGCTCTGCTATAATGTTATCACCAGCCCTCTCTCGTAAAATAACCAGCGCTCTGCTATAATGCTATCACCTTCCCTCTCTCCTGGCATAACCAGCGCTCTGCTATAATGTTATCACCAGCCCTCTCTCGTAAAATAACAAGTGCTCTGCTATAATGCTATCACCTTCCCTCTCTCCTGACATCACCAGCGCTCTGCTATAATGCTATCACCTTCCCTCTCTCCTGACATAACCAGTGCTCTGCTATAATGCTATCACCAGCCCTCTCTCGTAAAATAACCAGCGCTCTGCTATAATGCTATCACCTTCCCTCTCTCCTGACATAACCAGCGCTCTGCTATAATGCAATCACCTTCCCTCTCTCCTGACATAACCAGCGCTCTGCTATAATGCTGTCACCTTCCCTCTCTCTTGACATAAGCAGTGCTCTGCTATAATGCTATTACATTCCATCCCTCCTAACATAACCAACGCTCTGCTATAATGCTATCACCTCCCATCTCTCCTAACATAACCAGCGCTCTGCTATAATGCTATCACCTTCCCTCTCTCCTGACATCACCAGCGCTCTGCTATAATGCTATCACCTTCCCTCTCTCCTGACATCACCAGCGCTTTGCTATAATGCTATCACCATCCCTCTGTTATAATGCTATCACCTTCCTTCTCTCCTGACATAACCAGCGCTCTGCTATAATGCTATCACCTTCCCTCTCTCCTGACATAACCAGCGCTCTGCTATAATGCTATCACCTTCCCTCTCTCCTGACATAACCTTCCCTCTGCTATAATGCTATCACCTTCCCTCTCAGCTGACATAAGCAGCGCTCTGCTATAATGCTATCACCTTCCCTCTCTCATAACCAGCGCTCTGCTATAATGCTATCACCTCCCATCTCTCCTAACATAACCAGCGCTCTGCTATAATGCTATCACCTTCCCTCTCTCCTGACACCACCAGCGCTCTGCTATAATGCTATCACCTTCCCTCTCTCATAACCAGCGCTCTGCTATAATGCTATCACCTCCCATCTCTCCTAACATAACCAGCGCTCTGCTATAATGCTATCACCTTCCCTCTGTTATAATGCTATCACCTTCCCTCTCTCCTGACATCACCAGCGCTCTGCTATAATGCTATCACCTTCCCTCTCTCCTGACATAACCAGCGCTCTGCTATAATGCTATCACCTTCCCTCTCTCCTGACATAACCAGCGCTCTGCTATAATGCTATCACCTTCCCTCTCACCTGACATAAGCAGCGCTCTGCTATAATGCTATCACCTTCCCTCTCTCCTGACATCACCAGCGCTCTGCTATAATGCTATCACCTTCCCTCTCTCCTGACATCACCAGCGCTCTGCTATAATGCTATCACCTTCCCTCTGTCCTGACATAACCAGCGCTCTGCTATAATGCTATCACCTTCCCTCTCTCCTGGCATCACCAGCGCTCTGCTATAATGCTATCACCTTCCCTCTCTCCTGACATCACCAGCACTCTGCTATAATGCTATCACCTTCCCTCTCTCCTGACATAACCAGCGCTCTGCTATAATGCTATCACCTTCCCTCTGCTATAATGCTATCACCTTCCCTCTCAGCTGACATAAGCAGCGCTCTGCTATAATGCTATCACCTTCCCTCTCTCCTGACATAACCAGCGCTCTGCTATAATGCTATCACCTTCCCTCTCTCCTGACATCACCAGCGCTCTGCTATAATGCTATCACCTTTCCTCTCTCCTGACATAACCAGCACTCTGCTATAATGCTATCACCAGCCCTCTCTCGTAAAATAACCAGCGCTCTGCTATAATGCTATCACCTTCCCTCTCTCCTGACATAACCAGCGCTCTGCTATAATGCTATCACCAGCCCTCTCTCGTAAAATAACCAGCGCTCTGCTATAATGCTATCACCTTCCCTCTCTCCTGACATCACCAGCGCTCTGCTATAATGCTATCACCTTCCCTCTCTCCTGACATCACCAGCGCTCTGCTATAATGCTATCACCTTCCCTCTCTCCTGACATCACCAGCGCTCTGCTATAATGCTATCACCTTCCCTCTCTCCTGACATAACCAGCGCTCTGCTATAATGCTATCACCATCCCTCTGTCCTGACATAACCAGCGCTCTGCTATAATGCTATCACCTTCCCTCTCTCCTGACATAACCAGCACTCTGCTATAATGCTATTACCTTCCCTCTCTCCTGACATCACCAGCGCTCATGATATCACCTTCCCACTCTCCTGACATCACCAGCGCTCTGCTATAATGCTATCACCTTCCCTCTCTCCTGACATCACCAGTGCTCTGCTATAATGCTATCACCTTCCCTCTCTTCTGACATCATCAGCGCTCTGCTATAATGCTATCACCTTCCCTCTCTCCTGACATACCCAGTGCTCTGCTATAATGCTATCACCATCCCCCTCTCGTAAAATAACCAGCGCTCTCCTATAATGCTATCACCTTCCCTCTCTCCTGACATCATCAGCGCTCTGCTATAATGCTATCACCTTCCCTCTCTCCTGACATAACCAGCGCTCTGCCATAATGCTATCGCAATCTCTCTCTCCTGACATCACCAGCGCTCTGCTATAATACTATCACCTTCCCTCTCTCCTGACACCACCAGCGCTCTGCTATAATGCTATCACCTTCCCTCTCTCATAACCAGCGCTCTGCTATAATGCTATCACCATCCCTCTCTCCTGACATAACCAGCGCTCTGCTATAATGCTATCACCTTCCCTCTCTCCTGACATAAGCAGCGCTCTGCTATAATGCTATGATCTTCCCTCTCTCCTGACATAAGCAGCGCTCTGCTATAATGCTATCACCTTCCCTCTCTCCTGACATAAGCAGCGCTCTGCTATAATGCTATCACCTTCCCTCTCTCCTGGCATCACCAGCGCTCTGCTATAATGCTATCACCTTGCCTCTCTCCTGGCATCACCAGGGCTCTGCTATAATGCTATCACCTTCCCTCTCTCCTGGCATCACCAGCGCTCTGCTATAATGCTATCACCATCCCTCTCTCCTGGCATCACCAGCGCTCTGCTATAATGCTATCACCTTCCCTCTCTCCTGGCATCACCAGCGCTCTGCTATAATGCTATCACCTTCCCTCTCTCCTGGCATCACCAGCGCTCTGCTATAATGCTATCACCATCCCTCTCTCCTGACATCACCAGCGCTCTGCTATAATGCTATCACCTTCCCTCTCTCCTGGCATCACCAGCGCTCTGCTATAATGCTATCACCATCCCTCTCTCCTGGCATCACCAGCCCTCTGCTATAATGCTATCACCTTCCCTCTCTCCTGACATCACCAGCGCTCTGCTATAATGCTATCACCTTCCCTCTCTCATGACATCACCAGCGCTCTGCTATAATGCTATCACCTTCCCTCTCTCCTGACATCACCAGCGCTCTGCTATAATGCTATCACCATCCCTCTCTCCTGACATAACCAGCGCTCTGCTATAATGCTATCACCTTCCCTCTCTCCTGACATCACCAGCGCTCTGTTATAATGCTATCACCTTCCCTCTCTCCTGACATAACTAGCGCTCTGTTATAATGCTATCACCTTCCCTCTGCTATAATGCTATCACCTTCCCTCTCAGCTGACATAAGCAGCGCTCTGCTATAATGCTATCACCTTCCCTCTCTCCTGACATCACCAGCGCTCTGCTATAATGCTATCACCTTCCCTCTCTACTGGCATCACCAGCGCTCTGCTATAATGCTATCACCATCACTCTGTTATAATGCTATCACCTTCCCTCTCTCCTGACATAACCAGCGCTCTGCTATAATGCTATCACCTTCCCTCTCTCCTGACATCATCAGCGCTCTGCTATAATGCTATCACCTTCCCACTCTCCTGACATAACCAGCGCTCTGCTATAATGCTATCCCATCTCTCCTAACGTAACCAGCGCTCTTCTATAATGCTATCACATTCCATCTCTCCTAAAATAACCATCTCTCTGCTATGCTATCACCTTCCCCCTCTCCTGACATAACCAGCACTCTGCTATAATGCTATCACCTTCCCTCTCTCCTGACATCACCAGCGCTCTGCTATAATGCTATTACCTTCCCTCTCTCCTGACATAACCAGCGCTCTGCTATAATGCTATCACCACCCCTCTCTCATAAAATAACCAGTGCTCTGCTATAATGCTATCACCTTCCCTCTCCCCTGACATAACCAGCGCTCTGCTATAATGCTATCACCAGCCCTCTCTCGTAAAATAACCAGCGCTCTGCTATAATGCTATCACCTTCCCTCTCTCCTGACATCACCAGCGCTCTGCTATAATGCTATCACCTTCCCTCTCTCCTGACATCACCAGCGCTCTGCTATAATGCTATCACCTTCCCTCTCTCCTGACATCACCAGCGCTCTGCTATAATGCTATTACCTTCCCTCTCTCCTGACATAACCAGCGCTCTGCTATAATGCTATCACCATCCCTCTGTTATAATGCTATCACCTTCCCTCTCTCCTAACATAACCAGCGCTGTGCTATAATGCTATCACCTTCCCTCTCTCCTGACATCATCAGCGCTCTGCTAAAATGCTATCACCTTCCCTCTCTCCTGACATCATCAGCGCTCTGCTATAATGCTATCACCTTCCCTCTCTCCTGACATAACCAGCGCTCTGCTATAATGCTATCACATTCCATCTCTCCTAACATAACCATCGCTCTGCTATAATGCTATCACCTTCCCTCTCTCCTGACATAACTAGCGCTCTGCTATAATGCTATCACCTTCCCTCTCTCCTGACATCACCAGCGCTCTGCTATAATGCTATCACCTTCCCTCTCTCCTGACATAACCAGCGCTCTGCTATAATGCTATCACCTTCCCTCTCTCCTGACATCACCAGCGCTCTGCTATAACGCTATCACCTTCCCTCTCTCCTGACATCACCAGCGCTCTGCTATAATGCTATCACCTTCCCTCTCTCCTGGCATCACCAGCGCTCTGCTATAATGCTATCACCATCCCTCTGCTATAATGCTATCACCTTCCCTCTCTCCTGACATAACCAGCGCTCTGCTATAATGCTATCACCTTCCCTCTCTCCTGACATCACCAGCGCTCTGCTATAATGCTATCACCATCCCTCTCTCGTAAAATAACCAGCGCTCTGCTATAATGCTATCACCATCCCTCTCTCGTAAAATAACCAACGCTTTGCTATAATGCTATCACCTTCCCTCTCTCCTGACATAACCAGCGCTCTGCTATAATGCTATCACCTTCCCTCTCTCCTGACATCACCAGCGCTTTGGTATAATGCTATCACCTTCCCTCACCCCTGACATAACCAGCGCTCTGCTATAATGCTATCACCTTCCCTCTCTCCTGACATAACCAGCACTCTGCTATAATGCTATCACCATCCCTCTCTCTTAAAATAACCAGCGCTCTGCTATAATGCTATCACCTTCCCTCTCTTCTGACATCACCAGCGCTCTGCTATAATGCTATCTCCTTCCCTCTCTCCTGACATAACCAGCGCTCTGCTATAATGCTATCACCCTCCCTTTCTCGTAAAATAACCAGCGCTCTGCTATAATGCTATTACCTTCCCTCTCTCCTGACATCACCAGCGCTCTGCTATAATGCTATTACCTTCCCTCTCTCCTGACATAACCAGCGCTCTGCTATAATGCTATTACCTTCCCTCTCTCCTGACATCACCAGCGCTCTGCTATAATGCTATCACCTTCCCTCTCTCCTGACATCACCAGCGCTCTGCTATAATGCTATCACCTTCCCTCTCTCCTGACATCATCAGCGCTCTGCTATAATGCTATCACCTTCCCTCTCTCCTGACATAACCAGCGCTCTGCCATAATGCTATCGCCATCCCTCTCTCCTGACATCACCAGCGCTCTGCTATAATGCTATCACCTTCCCTCTCTCCTGACATCATCAGCGCTCTGCTATAATGCTATCACCTTCCCTCTCTCCTGACATAACCAGCGCTCTGCCATAATGCTATCGCCATCCCTCTCTCCTGACATCACCAGCGCTCTGCTATAATGCTATGACCTTCCCTCTCTCCTGACATAACCAGCGCTCTGCTATAATGCTATCACCTTCCCTCTCTCCTGGCAGCACCAGCGCTCTGCTATAATGCTATCGCCATCTCCTGACATCATCAGCGCTCTGCTATAATGCTATCACCTTCCCTCTCTCATAACCAGCGTGCTGCTATAATGCTATCACCTTCCCTCTCTCATAACCAGCGCTCTGCTATAATGCTGTCACCTTCCCTCTCTCCTGACATAAGCAGCGCTCTGCTATAATGCTATCGCCTTCCCTCTCTCCTGACATAAGCAGCGCTCTGCTATAATGCTATCGCCTTCCCTCTCTCCTGACATAAGCAGCGCTCTGCTGTAATGCTATCGCCTTCCCTCTCTCCTGACATAACCAGCACTCTGCTATAATGCTATCACCTTCCCTCTCTCCTGACATAAGCAGCGCTCTGCTATAATGCTATCACCTTCCCTCTGCTATAATGCTATCACCTTCCCTCTCAGCTGACATAAGCAGCGCTCTGCTATAATGCTATCACCTTCCCTCTCTCCTGACATCACCAGCGCTCTGCTATAATGCTATCACCTTCCCTCTCTCCTGACATAACCAGCGCTCTGCTATAATGCTATCACCTTCCCTCTCTCCTGGCAGCACCAGCGCTCTGCTATAATGCTATCGCCATCTCCTGACATCATCAGCGCTCTGCTATAATGCTATCACCTTCCCTCTCTCATAACCAGCGTGCTGCTATAATGCTATCACCTTCCCTCTCTCATAACCAGCGCTCTGCTATAATGCTGTCACCTTCCCTCTCTCCTGACATAAGCAGCGCTCTGCTATAATGCTATCGCCTTCCCTCTCTCCTGACATAAGCAGCGCTCTGCTATAATGCTATCGCCTTCCCTCTCTCCTGACATAAGCAGCGCTCTGCTATAATGCTATCGCCTTCCCTCTCTCCTGACATAACCAGCACTCTGCTATAATGCTATCACCTTCCCTCTCTCCTGACATAAGCAGCGCTCTGCTATAATGCTATCACCTTCCCTCTGCTATAATGCTATCACCTTCCCTCTCAGCTGACATAAGCAGCGCTCTGCTATAATGCTATCACCTTCCCTCTCTCCTGACATAACCAGCACTCTGCTATAATGCTATCACCTTCCCTCTCACCTGGCATCACCAGCGCTCCGCTATAATGCTATCACCTTCCCTCTCACCTGACATAAGCAGCGCTCTGCTATAATGCTATCACCTTCCCTCTCTCCTGACATCACCAGCGCTCTGCTATAATGCTATCACCTTCCCTCTCTCCTGACATAACCAGCGCTCTGCTATAATGCTATCACCTTCCCTCTCTCCTGACATAACCAGCGCTCTGCTATAATGCTATCACCTTCCCTCTATCCTGGCATCACCAGCGCTCTGCTATAATGCTATCACCATCCCTCTGCTATAATGCTATCGCCATCCCTCTCTCCTGGCATCACCAGCGCTCTGCTATAATGCTATCGCCTTCCCTCTCTCCTGACATAACCAGCGCTCTGCTATAATGCTATCACCTTCCCTCTCTCCTGACATAACCAGCGCTCTGCTATAATGCTATCACCTTCCCTCTCTCCTGACATAACCAGCGCTCTGCTATAATGCTATCACCTTCCCTCTCTCCTGGCATCACCAGCGCTCTGCTATAATGCTATCACCATCCCTCTGCTATAATGCTATCATCATCCCTCTCTCCTGGCATCACCAGCGCTCTGCTATAATGCTATCGCCTTCCCTCTCTCCTGACATAACCAGCACTCTGCTATAATGCTATCACCTTCCCTCTCTCCTGACATCACCAGCGCTCTGCTATAATGCTATCACCTTCCCTCTCTCCTGACATCACCAGCGCTCTGCTATAATGCTATCACCTTCCCTCTCTCCTGACATACCCAGTGCTCTGCTATAATTCTATCACCATCCCTCTCTCGTAAAATAACCAGCGCTCTGCTATAATGCTATCACCTTCCCTCTCTCCTGACATCATCAGCGCTCTGCTATAATGCTATCACCTTCCCTCTCTCCTGACATCACCAGCGCTCTGCTATAATGCTATCACCTTCCCTCTCTCATAACCAGCGCTCTGCTATAATGCTATCGCCATCTCCTGACATAAGCAGCGCTCTGCTATAATGCTATCACCTTCCCTCTCTCCTGACATCACCAGCGCTCTGCTATAATGCTATCGCCTTCCCTCTCTCCTGGCATCACCAGCGCTCTGCTATAATGCTATCACCTTCCCTCTCTCCTGACATCACCAGCGCTCTGCTATAATGCTATCACCTTCCCTCTCTCCTGACATAACCAGCGCTCTGCTATAATGCTATCACATTCCATCTCTCCTAACATAACCATCGCTCTGCTATAATGCTATCACCATCCCTCTATCCTGGCATAAGCAGCGCTCTGCTATAACGCTGTCGCCTTCCCTCTCTCCTGGCATAACCAGCGCTCTGCTATAATGCTATCACCATCCCTCTATCCTGACATAACCAGCGCTCTGCTATAACGCTGTCGCCTTCCCTCTCGCCTGGCATAACCAGCGCTCTGCTATAACGCTATCACCTTCCCTCTATCCTGACATCACCAGCGCTCTGCTATAATGCTATCACCTTCCCTCTCTCCTGACATTACCAGCGCTCTGCCATAATGCTATCGCCATCCCTCTCTCCTGACATCACCAGCGCTCTGCTATAATGCTATCACCTTCCCTCTCTCCTGACATCACCAGCGCTCTGCTATAATGCTATCACCTTCCCTCTCTCCTGACATAAGCAGCGCTCTGCTATAATGCTATCACCATCCCTCTCTCCTGGCATCACCAGCGCTCTGCTATAATGCTATCACCTTCCCTCTCTCCTGACATAACCAGCGCTCTGCTATAATGCTATCACCTTCCCTCTCTCCTGGCATCACCAGCGCTCTGCTATAATGCTATCACCTTCCCTCTCTCCTGACATCACCAGCGCTCTGCTATAATGCTATCACCTTCCCTCTCTCCTGACATAACCAGCGCTCTGCTATAATGCTATCACCTTCCCTCTCTCCTGACATAACCAGCGCTCTGCTATAATGCTATCACCTTCCCTCTCTCCTGGCATCACCAGCGCTCTGCTATAATGCTATCACCTTCCCTCTCTCCTGGCATCACCAGCGCTCTGCTATAATGCTATCACATTCCCTCTCTCCTGGCATCACCAGCGCTCTGCTATATTGCTATCACCATCCCTCTCTCCTGGCATCACCAGCGCTCTGCTATAATGCTATCACCATCCCTCTCTCCTGGCATCACCAGCGCTCTGCTATAATGCTATCACCTTCCCTCTCTCCTGACATCACCAGCGCTCTGCTATAATGCTATCACCTTCCCTCTCTCCTGACATAACCAGCGCTCTGCTATAATGCGATCACCTTCCCTCTCTCCTGACATCACCAGCGCTCCGCTATAATGCTATCACCTTCCCTCTCACCTGGCATCACCAGCGCTCCGCTATAATGCTATCACCTTCCCTCTCACCTGACATAAGCAGCGCTCCGCTATAATGCTATCACCTTCCCTCTCTCCTGACATCACCAGCGCTCCGCTATAATGCTATCACCTTCCCTCTCTCCTGACATAACCAGCGCTCTGCTATAATGCTATCACCTTCCCTCTCTCCTGACATAACCAGCGCTCTGCTATAATGCTATCACCTTCCCTCTCTCCTGGCATCACCAGCGCTCTGCTATAATGCTATCACCATCCCTCTGCTATAATGCTATCACCTTCCCTCTCTCCTGACATAACCAGCGCTCTGCTATAATGCTATCACCTTCCCTCTCTCCTGACATCACCAGCGCTCCGCTATAATGCTATCACCTTCCCTCTCTCCTGGCATCACCAGCGCTCTGCTATAATGCTATCACCTTCCCTCTCACCTGACATAAGCAGTGCTCCGCTATAATGCTATCACCTTCCCTCTCTCCTGACATCACCAGCGCTCTGCTATAATGCTATCACCTTCCCTCTCTCCTGACATAACCAGCGCTCTGCTATAATGCTATCACCTTCCCTCTCTCCTGGCATCACCAGCGCTCTGCTATAATGCTATCACCATCCCTCTGCTATAATGCTATCACCTTCCCTCTCTCCTGACATCACCAGCGCTCTGCTATAATGCTATCACCTTCCCTCTCTCCTGACATAACCAGCGCTCCGCTATAATGCTATCACCTTCCCTCCCTCCTGGCATCACCAGCGCTCTGCTATAATGCTATCACCTTCCCTCCCTCCTGGCATAACCAGCGCTCTGCTACAATGCTATCACCTTCCCTCCCTCCTGGCATCACCAGCGCTCTGCTATAATGCTATCACCTTCCCTCTCTCCTGACATAAGCAGCGCTCTGCTATAATGCTATCACATTCCATCTCTTCTAACATAACCAACGCTTTGCTATAATGCTATCACCTCCCATCTCTCCTAACATAACCAACGCTCTGCTATAATGCTATCACCTTCCCTCTCTCCTGACATAACCAACGCTCTGCTATAATGCTATCACCTTCCCTCTCTCCTGACATCACCAGCGCTCTGCTATAATGCTATCACTTTCCCTCTCTCCTGACATAACCAGCGCTCTGCTATAATGCTATCACCTTCCCTCTCTCCTGACATCACCAGCGCTCTGCTATAATGCTATCACCTTCCCTCTCTCCTGACATCACCAGCGCTCTGCTATAATGCTATCACCTTCCCTCTCTCCTGACATAACCAACGCTTTGCTATAATGCTATCACCTCCCATCTCTCCTAACATAACCAAGGCTCTGCTATAATGCTATTACGAAATGTGTCAAGCTAACCAATGCATGTAACCAACGCCTTGACGCCGGAGGGCCTAGTGCGCTGTATAAATGCAAAAGTAAATATATAGATACATCTTTTACTCCAATTTTGAGACTATTTAGTTTCACAAAGATGCTAACCATGGGGGGTGGGGGCAGGGCATCTGAAGCTGAGCCCAGCAGGTAAGTCTTTAGCTTCATCATAGGGCAGTGGTGTTCAAACATTTTCATGCCAAGACCCCCTTGAAGACATATTTTTGTAGGTGGCCTGCCACCCCCACTTTTCCCTGGTCAAGGGGTTAGCTGGCACGTGGAAAGGGAGATACGTGGCATGTCGAGCAACCCTTTACCCAGGTGTAGAGGAGCAGCTGCATGCCTCTGCAGGAAATCCCGCCCCCCACCTCCTGTATGGTTGAAGCCGGAGATCGTGCCGTGTTAGACACCAGCAGTTGAGACCATACCGTAGCGTATATTCGAAAGAAGGTACCCACTGAGACAACCCTACGGGTGTATTCCGGAAGAGGTGACAATCTGAGGGAGGAACTCCCTGAAGGAATATGAAAAGGAGCAAAAAGAAACTAGTGACGTCACAACAGACATGAGTGCTGTCCCAAGAATACTGGCTGAAGAGAATGATGGATCTTACAAGAACTGATGACGAAGTTAAGAATGGAGTAAACTTTCATATGCGAGAAGACGATTGCCCGTGTGCGAAGTTTTGCAGAAAATCAACCGTTCAATAATTGTACAGACGCTGAACCGCAAGTAGACTAAGTCATTATAGAAGCTGGCTGTATGTAGTGAATACATTGCAGGCGAAGCCGCCATGGTATAGGAGCTGGACAACGCAGTCATGAATTTAGTAAACCAATACCCATAGAGAGAAAAGGCGAGAATTGTGTTGCAGCAAGAAAAAGCTGAGATCGTGGAGGCACCTGGCGAGGCTGTATGGCCTGGCATCAAAACAAAAGCAGCCAAGTTCTGTTATCTATTGATTCATTTAAGACATTTAAATGCTGCAAAATGGACCAAATCGTGCTCAACTGTCATGTGAGCCAAGGATGGAAATTTAGTTGAGCTTTGTTAGGCAGAATCACATGCAGTACCCTTGATGAACACTACATGCAATTAAGACTACAAGTGTCCGTACAATTTCACCTTTGGTACAAACCTATACTACACAGTTATGTGGTAGCAGTGGCTGAGCAGCTAGACTTATCTCAAGAGTGAAGTGAGCAGTACACGATGTTACACAAAGGACCAACTAATACAGTGATTCAAACAAACACTTACTCAAGGTTTCTTGGTAAAAGAATATACATTTATTTACACAGTCAGTATGAAAACATTACACTAGCAAGAGCAGTTCAATATCACACACTAATAAACCACAGATACAAAACCGGTAAGTAAATGACCAAGTTTAGCTCCCCTGAAGTGGGAGCAAAATAGCACTTCAGTTACTTTAAAAAGGGGTAAAAAGACAAGGTTATAAGAATTAACAGCAAAAATACTTTCATAGGCAGGGCAAAGGGTTTCAGTTCACTACAACCAGCAATTCAATTCAATAGGTCTAGGCCAAAGTCAATGGTTCAGAGTCTTGTATAGGACAGCACAGTTCTGGTAGTAAACAGTTAAGTTTTGCCGCGGATCTTAGAAGAATTTGGTCAGGTCGAAAAGTTTGACGAATGTTTAGAGAAGGACAAGCCTTCGAAGTTGGGAAAGTTTCACAAACTTTCACCGTGGTCGAAAAGATTTCCAGACCACGTTTGCACAGTACCTTTGAAGAAGAGCTGTAGCTGAGGCAGTTGTTCCTGGCAGTTCGAGCAGATCTCGTTGTTCCTGAGCTTCAGTCGTGGGGACAAGAAGGAGGACGTCAGGATGTTCCTGCACTGCCCAGCGAAGAGGCCACAAGCTTGGCAAAACGTCGGTTTAAGGTGTGAGTGCCTCATAGCACACAAGCTGGTTTCCTTCTCCCTGGCTATCCGGTTTTCATCAGCACTCTGAAGAACATTTGACCAGGATGGACGGTGTCCAGGTGGCTTGCGAGTTGGTTGTTCCCACCAAACTCAAGGGAAGAAGTTAACCGTGAAGGGCTTCTCTGTCGATGTAGTTTCAGGCAATTTGGACCTGCAGCAGGGCTTCACCGGTCGTCCAGGAGTTGCAGCAGTCCTCTTCCTTCAGCTCGTCTTCGGTTCTTTCGTTCCAGTGGTTGACTCTGCTTTCCAAGGCCCCGAGACCTGCTTTTAAACAGTTTTCCCCCATTCATTCCAGCCTGGCTGTCACTCACACAGCAGGGTGGCTGTCCTTGCCGGACCGCCAGCCGGTCAATCATGCCAGAGTGCATTCAGGTCTCCTAGGAGACTAAGCACAGGGAGCTTTGGGCACCTCCCTCACATCCTGTCCATCCCAAGCACTCAGGTGCCAGAGGAGGGCTTCAGCACTGAAGCCCGCCAAAGGCCAACAAACAAAGGGACCAAACCTGGTTTGGCACGCAACGACAAACACAAGAAGGACCTTTCCTAAAAGAAATGGCGAACAAAGTTGACCGGAGTGTTTTAACAGATAGGTCTTGGGCGCCATATTGAAAAACATGGCTGACCCGATTTTTAGCAACCGTTGTTCGCGGTCGGAAAAAATCATGGTAGTTTGATCTAAACCACTGCCACCAGTCATTTCAAGTAGGAAAGGGTAACATTTGAATGTTACATGAGTGTTTTGACTCAGGCGATGCTAGGCAACCCCTCCAGCACTCTATAGGAAGATATGGTGTGCTTGGTCAGTAAATTTAAAGAGTCTAGTAAAGTCAATTTAACTTGACATGTTCTGGGAGACAGTAGTCAGTCTCAGAGAAGGTATTTAAACCTTGGGGAGTCTGAAAGACACCCCTGTGTCACTGCATTGAGGGTGCTGTGTGACACACAGAAAAAGATGATGCCTATGGAGTTGTGTTAAAACTACATAACCAAACAACACAAAAGTAAAACACACATCAAAATACCTGGAGGAGTGGGAAAAATGGCTCACACGCTTCCCAGGTAAAAAATCAAATACTAGAAATCCAGCAAAGTTGCTGGGGATCTCAAAAGGTAAGGGAAATTAGCACATTCTTGAGAATTCTCCCTAACACTCACCCCCGCCCAGAGTAAAGGACAGGAGGATTTAATCCACTCCTGGATGAATCTCCTTACTCCAGTCGGTCAAACATCCTGGAGAGACCATCAGCATTTTAGTGGTGACACCCAGACCTGCGTTCAATGGTGAAATCAAACCCTTGCAGGCTGATTGACCATCTCAGTAGTTTGGGGTTTTCCCCTTTCATTTACATCAACCATCTCAAGGGTTGGTGGTCAGTCTGAATCACAAAAGTAGATCCATACAAGTATGGCCTAAACTTCTTCAGTGACCACACAATAGCAGAACATTATCTTTCAATGGTTGCCCACCTTGTCTCAGGTTCCTTCAGCTTCAAGCAAATGGGGTGCTCCCTACCTTTCTCATCCTGTTGACTCAGAACTGCACCTATACCTGTATTTGAAGCATCTGCTGCACAATGAAGGTTTGGTTATAGTCAGGAGCTCTTAGGACTGGAGCTTGACAAAGGGCTTTCTTTAGGCCTTCAAATGCTTGAGTGCGTTCCTCATTCCACCTGACCTTCTTGGGGAATTTGGGAGAGGAGACCACATTCAAGGGAGAAGCTATGGTCCCATATTTCTCTATGAAGTTCCTATAGTAACCAGTGAGGCCTATGAAGGCTCTCATCTGGGTTTCAGTAGTAGGGGTGGCCCAGTTTTGTACAGCTTGTACATTGCTAGGCAAAGGCCTGATTACACCTCCTCCTACCGCATGTCCAAGGTAGACCACTTTACTCTGACCAATTTGACATTTACTAGCCTTTATGGTCAGATGGGCCTGCTCAAAGGCCTGAAAAACATATCCTAAGTGGTCAACATGTTCTTTCCAAGGAGGGCTGAACACTGCAATGTCATCCAAGTATGCCATGCAGAAGTCCTCCATCTCATTCAGAACCTGGTTAACCATCCTTTGGAATGTAGCAGGTGCATTCCTTAGTCCAAAAGGCATTACCTTAAAATTGTAGAGGCCTGCTGCCATGTACAGGGCTCTGCTGCATCCCAGCGAGAGCTGCACTCTGTAAATCCCATGCATTCATGCATGCAAGGGTGCAGCCGGCGACATGTGGCTGATGCACGCCTGTGCCCTGGACTCTGAATGGTCATTTGAGCAGCCATTCTCCAGGATAAAAGCCACTAACAGATGGCAATAAAGGTGCATGCCTAGTAATTATAACTACAAAAGGTGCCTGGTGTGGGCCTCACACACCTCCAGGCACGACACAAACATCTGTGCCTTCCCCCTCGACACATAGAATGACTTACCAAACTCCCATTTTAAAATGTTGTCTTCATTTTAATGTTCTATGCAAGTTTCACCCCAAAAAAGTTGTTTGTGGAACTTCACACTTTCTTGACATAATGCATGGTAGCAAACTCCAGGGTTGTGTCAGCCACTGACTATAAGCAGGTGACTTTATCCCACAGATGCATTTCTTACTTCCCAACTCACCTGCATTCATCACCAAGTCTGCACTTAGTTCACACCCAGGGCAAGCCCCATAGCCCCCCATGGACGTCAGTGGTCTGTAACCCGCTTCCTAGGAGTCCCGATAGGTTGAGCGGTATCTTCATTTTGTGGTGGCTTGAAAGTACTGTTTCAAAACCCAGAAGAGAGTTTTTAGTAACGTGCCTGTACACAAGTGTTTCAAGGCGCGACGAGGCAAGGGAGGGGAACAAAGGGAGGACGGACAGCGATCCTACTAGCCCAGGTGTCATTCAGATTGTGCAAGTGCATGGGAAGAGGGCAGGGACAGTGCAGTACATGGCAAAGATAATAACAATAAGTAGCAGCCAGCATGTGGCAAGTGCATGGTTAAGTGCAGACAACAGGTGTCAAGGGCTGGGAGGGAGACTGTAGGGATACAGAAACAGCCCCCAAGTGCAGGGGTTGCCTGGTGGGCAGTGCAGGTGGTGCCGAGATGAGAGGTTGTCAAGGTAGCAAATGCAGTTCTTGTTCCAGTTAGGGGGTCAGCAGAGGAGAGGAGGAGAAAAAGCAGAAGCAAAGAGAAAGGTTTTGAGATGCTTCCTGAACCGGAGATGGTTCTCCTCAAGTTTAAGGGGGGAAGGGAGAATGTTCCGAAGGGAGGCACCAGCTGTGGAAAGAGATCTACCACCAACTCATTGCTTGGAGAAGCGACTGACCCTGAGGGAGTTGGAGGCGGATGAGCAAAGAGCCCGAGAAGGAAGGTAGAGAGAGTTGAAGGTATTGATGGCCCTTGCCCCAGAAGGCCTTGTGGACGATGCAGAGGGTTTTGAACTTAATCCTCGAAGCCACTGGAAGCCAGTGCAGAGATTTCAGTCCTGGAGAGATACGATCCCTGTGCTTGAGGCCAAGGACAAGTCTTGCAGTCCTGTTCTGGATGAGTTGCAGAGGGCAGAGAGTAGAGGCAGGCAGATTTAGAAAGAGGCTGTTGTAATAGTCCAGCCTTGAGAGAACCAGAGCTCTGGAGAGAGTGAGCTTCTGGGGGAAAGAGAGCAAAGGCAGAGTACCTCTGAGGAGGTGCAGCTGGTAGTGTGACTTCTTAGAGACGTCAGAGATGTGAGGGGAGAAGGAGAGAGTACAGTTGAAGATTACCCCAAGGTTAATAGCCTTGCAGGTGGGAGTAGGAAGAGGGCCAAGAGAGGCCGGGCCAGAGAGCTACAGGGAAGGAGGGAGCGGGTGTGCCGATGAGGAGAATCTCAGTCTTACTGGCGTTCCAAAAGGACAGCTTTAATCATGGATTTACTGGTCTACCCTAGTGCTGCTCTTTATGAAATGTATATATTTCATTGCAATTATTGGTCTCTTGGGCCCTCATTTAACTTTTTGCAATGGGAAATGCCATGACGCTCTGCAGTGTATAAGACTGAGTTTCCCCGCAGTGATTTCATTTTCTGTGATGCCACTTATATAGTATTGTCAGTTTATAATCAAATTAGGTGGCAAGCACATCTTAAGCTGCACATGGCCATGTGCAGAAATCCTAGAACCAGCCATGGATCCCACCTTTTCTCTAATAAAACCAGAGGTGGGCAAGAGAGGTGGCGAGGCAGTATGGCAGGTGTAGGCCTTAGGCACAGCCTTAATAAACCCTTTGGATAAATATATACTGTTTTTGCGAGTCATTGACACCTGCATCCAGCTTGAGGATGCTATTAAAAGGCACAGTCCCATAACATGATGGAAGAGAGGTCATGGCCATGGGCTGAACCGTGTTGAGTTGGAAGAGCCAGCAGTTTGATATAGAGGTACAATTCGCAATTTACCACTGATTACCCAAACATTACACAATCACTGCTGCCTGGCTTTGGCTATTTACTGAGAAAGACACGGCGAGGCCACTGTTAAAACGGATTTCTGAACTCTGTCCTGGTGGCGCAGAAGTTCAGAAGGCCAACCTAATTACTTGGAACAGGGTAACCTCTGGACGAGCCAGACCAATCAAGGTAGCGATCGCGGCGGTCAAGACTAGGTCTCAAGAGGGGTGAGGGTGACTGAAAGCCCACAATGAGCACACAAAGCAAGGACACTTACAAACTACTCCAAACAGGTGTTATATTAAAAATATATACACATTTATTCCAAGGCCTTTAAAACAATGACCGTAGCGAGAAAATCACAATATAACAATAGTAAACCAACACATTCCATATCAACACAATATATATACAAATACAACCAGTCTCAAGCGTTAGATGCACGAAATGTGTAGTCCACCTAAAAGGGAAGGAAAACAGGCAGTGCGAAATAATGTTTAGACCCAGTCCACCTTCAGAGGCACCTAACTAAAAGAAGTCCGAGCCCTACGAAGAGTGGAGCCTTGTGCTCAAAAGTACCTGCACACGCTGGTGCCAACGGGCAAAAGGGGAAGCTCTTCGAGGGAGATCAGGCAGTTCAGTTTAGTGCACAAAAGAAGAAGAACAAGTTCTGCGACTCAAGCGCAGCCTCCACTGTGGGCAGAAGCAGAGCGCGAGTACGGAAAAGGGTGCTGTTTTGACACAGCGGGGAAAAGCTATGGGCTCCTGCAGGAGGGCGACCAGTTCCTAGCTATGCTACTCACCGGTCCCCGATGCAAGCAGACCCAGGCTTCTCCGTGTCCGTTTCAGCCGCTGGCAGGTTCAGAAGAGCAGGGAACGTCTTGCCGTCGTGTTGAGTAAAAGACGTCCCAATCGAAGAAACCTGCAGTTTGTCACCACAGCAGGGCAACGGAGCGGCCGTGTGTATCTGAGCCAAATGTACACTACTCACTTCAGACCTGGGAACGCCAAGTGTACGAAGCGTGTGAGAGTGACAAGGACTCAAAATACTACACAACCTGGCAGCGGTTACAGAGCAAGACTTCCGTGTAAGCTGGTCAGTCAGCTGGATGGCCCAGAGACGCTTTCCGAAGGCTTACTGGCAGGAGATGGTGAAGATGCAGAGAATAGCTGTTCCCGCTATTCCAAGGGTCGAAGTACCAGTACAGGCCTTCTGGTTCGATCAAAGGTGAAAAGGGTTTCACGAGACGACAGCAGTGCAGAGGAGAAGTCCTTCAGCGGGTCAACAGCGATTCCTCGGTTCAGCCTCTTGGTTGCAGGATACTTGGCTCCTGTATTCCTTCGTTCGTGAGAACTCAGGAGATCGACATGGTAGTGGTGTTTCCAGCCCCCTCTTATCCACGGTTCCCTTCGTGCCAAAACAGAGGGGACCCAATGGGAGATCCGCTCATCAACACTCACACCATTCGTGGACCAATCACGGACCACGGTGGTCCCAGGCATTCACACCACCCTAGACTCTCTGGCACCCAGGATGTGTATTGGGACCAGACATCCCAGCCCACATCCTGGAGGCACACACAAGACATGTAGAAGCCCGCAAAAGCATCCATGTTTCGCGGGAAAGTACATGCCCAAATAAGGAAGGCCCCGGGTCAGCTCGACCTGGGGAAGGTGAAGGGAGCAAGACGGACAGGACAAAGGAGCCTCGTGGTCTGGCCATTTTGGGAGCCAGGCCACCATTTTGGGTTAAGCGCGGAAAACGCGCTTAGAACGCCAAAAGGAGCTCAAAACACAAGAAACGATCGCTGCCACCATTCCTGTCCCTGAATCACTTGCACCGATCAGTTACAATCCTAAACGAGTATCTAGGGCCTGTAGAAGGCTAGAGACCCAAGAGAGCTGTAACTTAGCTTACAGTGCCCTCTTGTGTCATGTTGCACGAAAGCCGCAACATGATAAAAGAAACTACGGGAAACAGCGTTCCCCGGTACTGACTGTCTTAAGGGCATGTCAGTTTCCCCGTAAGAAAGGAGCGAAAGCCCAGAGGAGTGCGGCAGAAGGCTCTCTGCAAAAAGTTTAGGGGTTGCCACATGGAAGGAAAATTACCTACAATTACGAAATCTTTCCTAACACTCGCCCCTCCCAGACTATGGACAGGGGGAACTAATCCAGCCCTGGATGAGTCTCTTGTTCAGGTCGGTTAAACATTCTGGACAACCTATCAGCATTGCTATGTTGGACACCTGGCCTATGCTCAATAGTGAAGTCGAAGCCTTGTAGACTTATGGACCACCTAAGCAACTTTGGATTCTCCCCCTTCATGTTCATTAGCCACTTTAAGGGCTTATGGTCAGTTTGCACAGTGAAGTGGGTCCCATAGAGGTAGGGCCTCAGCTTCCTTAGGGCCCACACAACAGAGAAACATTCTTTCTCTACTGTGGACCATCTGAGCTCTCTGTCCTTAAGCTGGCGACTAATAAAACCAATAGGGTGTTCCTTACCCTTCTCATCTACTTGTGATAGTACAGCTCCTATCCCAGTGTCAGAGGCGTCCGTCTGCACGATAAAAGGTCTTTGATAATCAGGGGCCCTGAGGACAGGGGCCTGGCACAAGGAGTCTTTTAAGCCATTGAAGGCCTTCTCACACTCGTCGGTCCAAGTTACCTTCTTGGGTTTCTTCGGAGTTGTGAGGGCAGTCAGAGGGGCAGCTATGGTGCCATAGTCTGTCACAAAATTGCGGTAATACCCTGTGAGTCCTAAGAAGGCTCTCACTTGGGTTTGTGTAGTGGGGGTAGGCCAGTCTTGTATTGCTTGTACTTTACTGGGAAGAGGCTGTATCCTCCCTCCACCTACTTCATGTCCAAGGTAAACCACTGAGCCTTGTCCAATCTGGCATTTACTAGCCTTTATGGTCAAGTGTGCTTTCTGAAGAGCCTGGAGCACAATCCCGAGGTGTTTCACATGGTCTTCCCAGGTGGCACTGAAAACTGCTATATCGTCCAGATATGCAAGACAGAATTCGTCCAACCCATTCAAAACATGATTCACAAGCCTCTGGAAAGTGGCAGGTGCATTCTTCAACCCGAACGACATTACCCGGAATTGGTAAAGGCCGTCTGGAGTAGAAAATGCTGTCTTCTCCTTGGCATGTTCTGCTAAAGCTATTTGCCAATAGCCAGCAGTGAGGTCAAACGTGCTGAGGTACTTGGAGGCATCCAAAGTATCCACCAGCTCATCTGTTCGAGGCAAGGGGTGTGCATCTGTCTTGGTGACAGCATTCAGAGCCCTGTAATCCACGCAGAACTTCAATTCAGAAGTGCCTGCCTTTGGAACCAAAACCACAGGGCTGGACCAAGGACTACTAGAGGGTTCAATCACCCCAAGGTCTAACATCTTGTTGACCTCGGTCTTAATATAAGACCATACTTTGTCTGACATCCTGTATCCCCTACTTTTGGTAGGTACACTGTCTCCTGTGTCTATGTTATGTTTGCACCAAGGTGTCAAACCGGGCGACTGTGAAAACAGGGGGGAAAACTGCCTAAGCAAACTTTTCACCTCAGCCTGCTGATCAGAAGTCAGGTGAGGGGCCACTCGGACACCCTCAAAGGAGCTATCTGAAGGACCGCTTTGGAACAGGTCGGGGAGAGGTTCAGACTCCTCTTCCTCAACATCTGAAGCCAGTAGCAGTGCTGCGATTTCGACTCTTGGGACGAAAGCCTTCAGCCTATTCACGTGAAACACTTTGGGAGCCTGTCCAGGCCTTCCAAGGTCCACTAAATAGTTAACCTCACCCAGGGGCTCCACCACTGTGTAAGGGCCTGACCATTTGTCCTGTAAAGCTCGAGGCCTTATGGGATTCATGATCAGGACTTGCCGACCAGGTGTAAAGTTGATGAGGGAAGCTTTCTGGTCGTACCAATGTTTCACCAGCGCTTGTCCTGCCTTCAATTTATCACTAGCCAAGCCCATCAGAAGTACCATCCGTTTTCTGAGCCCTAGCACATAATCAACTACGTTGGTAGTAACAGGGGGAGTGGGCATCTCCCATCCCTCTTTGACGATGGCTAAGGATCCCCGTACGGGATGACCGAACAGAAGTTCGAAGGGGCTGAAGCCAACACCCTCCTGTGGTACCTCTCGGTAGGCAAACAGTAAGCATGGTAAAAGAAGATCCCATTTTTTTCTCTGAGGTTCCTCCAGAGCCCCAATCATGCTCTTTAACGTTCTGTTGAAATGTTCCACCAGACCATTGGTCTGGGAGTGGTATGCAGAAGAGAACTTGTAGGTGACCCCACATTCTTTCCACATAGCCTGCATATACTTCGACATAAAGTTGCTGCCACGATCCAACACAACTTCTTTAGGGAAGCCAACCCTAGTAAATATGCCAAGTAAAGCTTTTGCAACTGACTTGGCAGTTACAGTTTTAAATGGGATGGCCTCAGGATATCTGGTTGCATGGTCGACCAGCACCAGGATAAACCTATTGCCTGAGGATGTTTGCGGGTCAAGGGGACCAACAATGTCGATCCCTACCCTTTCAAATGGTACCCCCACAACTGGGAGCGGTACCAATGGAGCTTGGATTGTCGCGCCAACCTTACCAGACAACTGGCAGGAGGCACAACTCCTGCAGTGACGTTCTACTTGCTCCCCCATCTTGGGCCACTAGAAGTGCATGGATAACCTTTGCTTGGTCCTCTTCATACCAAGGTGACCAGCAAGGGGCACTTCATGCGCCAACTGCAGGAGGAAGGGCCTAACAGCAAGGGGAACCACCAACCTCCTATGGTCTCCTTCTGTAGACTCTGTGGGCTCACTATACAGGAGTCCACCTTCCCAATAAATCCTATGCGTCCCAGGAGGTTCACCCTCAAGCTGTCATGATCTCTGCTTCCAAAAGATCAGGACTTGCCCGACTCCCTTGGAAGCAGACCCATAACCCAGGTTCCGAGTGCCAGCCAGTCCCAATTGGGACTTTTGGACCCTGTCCTGGCACCAGTGGCACCAGGCTCATAAAGATGCCCAGTCCCAGCGCTGGAAGCGCCGGGCTCATAATGCTTGGGTGGACTTACCTGCAGCAGACCATGCTGCTTACTTACCTGCCAGTTGAACCCCTGATCCTCTTCTGTTTGGGACTACTTTTCCTGTTGGGTGGGGCAGGAGCCACTCCCTAGGTTCAGAACACCGGAACTCTTCTGGAAAGCAGGAACTCTTTTCTTACCTAGGCGTGGCTGTGGAAGGAGACACCTAAGCACTACAGGAGGCTATTTAAACCACACCCGATGGATGAATCTTGCTTTGCGTTATTCTGCATTCCCTGCAGCAGAACGCTCATCGTGTCTTCTGCTTCTGATCCTGGACCTAAGGGAACAAAGGCTTACCATCCTGGAATCCAGTCTTCAGCAGCACCTGTAAAGACAAAGAAAGAACAGGTTAGCACTACGGTCTTCAGTGGCAGCGCATCTCTTACCTGGTCCATCGGCTGTCACCAACGCCTCGCGCTGCATTCCGGCATCTGAAAGACAAAGGCTTACCTACTCTTTGCATGCTCCGGAGGTCTTCGCACTGCATTCCGGCATCTGAAAGACAAAAGCTTACCAGCTCTTCGCACGCTCCGGAGGCCTTCGGCGCTGCATCCCGCATCTGAAAGACAAAAGAAGGTGCGTTTAAAGACATTGGGCAACTTTATTACTCACGTGCCATTACTCCTTCCCACGCCGAATCCAGTGGGTATTCCAGCACCCTTCAGCTTCTCTAAAGCTCCGAACTTGTACCTGCAAGATAAAAGGGACAGTTAGTGCGCATCGTGAAGCAGGCTACAAGCGCTTACTTACGTGCTTCCAGGAGCTTCTATTCCTCACGCCATCCGCCATCGCCGGAACCATGCAAAACAAGAGATATCTTTACAAAAGACTTTTAAGACATTTGAAGTTCCCAGAACTTACCGTTCGTGCAGTTAACGACGGACAGCAGTCCTTTGAGGTCAAGAGGCCTGCACCCTTATCCAGTGAAGAAACTGGTTACGGCACCCTGCCCCGAGGCAGATGGAGAGCTCGGCGTTCACTTACCTAAGGTGAGGGTGTTAACCTTTGGGGTTCTACAGGAGAAGAGAAAGGGAAGAGGAGAGAGGCACCCAATAACCCCAGTTCATTAATCCCATATTTTCTATCTGCAGACATCTTACTCTTCGAGTCAGACATACAGTGCACAGAGGTCCAGCCCAAAGAGCCAACCGTGTGTTACACATCACCTTTGACGATACGGCATTCACCCAGTCAAGACCGGCGCCTCTGCGGGAATCAGGTGAGCGTTACAGAACGCAAAGCCCATCGCAAAACTCCCACCCAGGCGCTATGGAAACCTCGGATACCGACCAGCTAGCCCAGTTACTTGGGGAACTAAGAGCAGAAGTGCATGCAGCCCGTCATGAAACGAATGCTCTAAGAAGGGAACTGATTATTTCCAAGGAGCGAACAGACGATCTCGCTAGACAATTGCTACAGTCACAAGCCGGACAAACTACGTTTCCCGCATCAGGGGTAAATCTTCCTTCAACATCCTCTACGAACCCAGTGCAGATCAACCTACCTGGGAATGTACCTCTGGCTCCGCCCGAACGATTTTATGGTGACCCAAAGAGGTTTGCAGTATTTATTAATCAGTGCCGGTTGCACTTCTTATGCCGGCCAGCAGCCTTTCCAACTGATCAAGCTAAGGTAGCTTTCGTGCTTTCGTACCTTAGTGGCAATGCGGCAGACTGGTCGATCCCTCTAGTTAATCAAGATGATCCGGTTCTCCATGATTTTCAAGCTTTTCAGCTCAGTATGGAAAAACTGTTTGCAAGACATTCACAGGGGCAGGCCTTGGACAATGAGCTCCTTTCATTGCGACAGGGTAATCAAGACCTTTTGGCTTATATTGCGTCTTTCAACAGACTGATAGTGGAAACTCGATGGCCTGAGGACAAAAGGATTACGCTTTTTTATAGAGGTCTACGTGGAGAGCTCAAAGATGTGTTAGCCCAAGTAGTGAATCCCCCGCAAGACTGTTCGGACTATATTGACTTAGTCGTTCAAATTGACCACAGACTGCAGAACAGGAAGGCCGATCGTTCCAAGTTTGATGCTCGAGTATTTTCCAAACCACCAACTCCTACCAAAGGAGTAGACTCCGGGGAACCCATGCAAATAGGGGGCCTGAAAGGACCACTAACACAAAAGGAGCGGGAAAGGAGAAAACAGCTGCAATTATGCCTCTATTGCGGAAACTCGGGGCACTTTCTTCGAGACTGTCCGGTGAAACCAGCCAAGAAGGCAGTAGGAGCTGCAGTTACCAGGGTCACAAACTCTGAGCAGGGAAACAACCTCGCCCGACAAGAATAGAGGTCCTCTTGCCGAGCGTTAAAACCAGTTCCGTGACCTCGCATTTCGTGATACCTATGGTCCTCATTAGCCCTGAACACCCGGATCGATTACATGCGATTGAAGCTTACGTCGACAGCGGTGCCATCGGCAATTATGTGGATCATGAAATGGTTTTGAGGATGAATCTGACTCTTTGTCCAAAGGCTGTAAAGGACGTCATTACTACGGTGGATGGTACGGAGATAGCCTCCGGACCAGTAACGCATACCACCCAAGAAGTGACGCTAGTAAGTCAAGATGGACACCATGAGATGATCGTGTTCGATGTGATCAAGGCCCCTCAGTTCCAGATTATTCTAGGAATTCCTTGGTTAGAGAAGCACAATCCTCAGATCGATTGGCGAGCAAGAACGGTTCAGTTTCCAGAATGTGTCTCTACTTGTCACCCTCGACCTGGTGTTGCACTGGCAGCAATTTCCTCGGAGGCTCCCCAGTTACCTCCTGAATACCTAGAATTCCAAGATGTTTTCCGGAAGGATCAGGCTAACACTCTACCTCCTCATAGGTCTTATGACTGCCAGATAGACCTGATACCTGGATCTACTCCTCCTTGTAGTAGAATTTATGCCCTCACCGAGCCTGAGAATCTTCACCTCCGACAATACCTGGATCAATACCTAGCGAATGGGTTTATTCGTCCTTCCAAGTCCCCTGCTTCCTCAGCTTTGTTCTTCGTTCCAAAAAAATAAGGGGACCTTAGAACTTGTATAGATTATCGCGCCCTGAACCAGATCACCGTTAAGAATAGATATCCGTTACCTTTGATCCCTGAACTCCTGGACCAAGTCAGAAAAGCATGCATATATACAAAGCTGGATCTTAGAGGAGCCTACCACTTGGTACGAGTAAAAGAGGGCGATGAATGGAAGACGGCCTTCCGCACCAAGTATGGGCTATTTGAATATCAGGTCATGCCCTTCGGACTTTGCAATGCCCCGGCCGCCTTTCAATATTTTATGAACGATGTCCTCAGAGAGCTCATAGATGTGTGTGTTGTTGTTTACATTGACGACATCCTCGTTTATTCTTCATCGGAAACTGAACATCGGAAACACGTGAAAATGGTCCTCGAGAGATTGCGTCAACACAAACTTTTCGCTAAGTTGGAAAAATGTGTTTTCAACGTGACTGAAGTTGAATTCTTGGGATTCATATTATCACCTAGCGGAGTGCGTATGGATTCAAAGAAGGTCGATGCAATTCTCAAATGGCCATCGCCATCCTCCGTAAAAGGTGTTCAAAGCATGTTAGGCTTCGCTAACTTTTACCGCAGGTTTATCCCCGAATTCTCTCGAATAGTCCAGCCCATCACCGCCTTGTTAAAGAAAAACAAACGTTTTGAATGGTCTACCGAGGCGGAACAAGCTTTCTAGAATTTGAAGACTAGATTTATCTCTGCACCGATCTTAAAACATCCTCGCCCAGAACTCCCCTACATCGTTGAAACTGATGCTTCGAGCCTTGACATGGGGGCAGTTCTATCACAAAAGGACCCAGTAACCAATCAGTTGCATCCCGTGGCATTTTGGTCCCGCAAATTCTCACCTCCTGAAATCAATTACACTATTACTGATAAGGAACTTCTGGCTATCAAGTCCGCCTTTAAGGCTTGGCGGCATTATCTTCTGGGGGCCCGACACACCGTTACTGTGATTACAGATCACCGAAACCTGCAATATTTGAAAACCGCAAAAGCTCAATCCTCTAGGCAACTCCGTTGGGCACTATTCTTTGCCGAGTTTGACTTCATAATTACCTATCGACCTGGTACAAAAAACGGTAAAGCTGATGCCCTTTCTCGGATGGGAGTGGAAGAACATTTGATCAATCCTAAACCTGTACCTATCATTCCCGAACAAAGAATTCTAGGTGTAATCGCCACACAATCCATAGAGGAAGTTAAGGAAAAAGCCAGGCTACTGGTAACTCCAGCAGACATACAGAATTGGCATCTGCAGGGAAAGGACTTTACGGTGAAGGACAACCTATTATATTTCCAAGAACAGTTATACCTGCCCAGCACAGATTTACAGAAAAAGGTAATCTCTTGTTATCACGATTCTTTAATGGAAGGACATCCCGGTATGACCAAGACCTCGGAAAAGATCAAGCGCTACTTCTGGTGGCCGTCTTGGAAAAAAGATATCAGAGACTTTATAATGTCCTGTGGAGTATGCGCCCAAAACAAGAGTCAAAAGGAAAAACCAGCCGGCCTCTTACGCCCTATTGACATCCCGCCTCGCCCTTGGCATACGCTTTCTATGGACTTCATCACCGATCTACCTCCATGCTCCGGATACAATATGATCCTAGTAATCGTGGACCTATTATCCAAGATGGCGCATTTCATTCCACTCAAAGGCTTACCAACAGCAGCAACTCTGGCCCGAGAATTTCTCGAAAACATCGTCCGACTGCACGGTTTTCCTTCAGTTCTAATTTCGGATCGAGGTAGTCAATTTATTTCTCATTTTTGGCAAAGTTGCTGTCGGTCGGCTCAAATTGATGTGAGACTTTCGACCAGCCACCACCCTCAAACCGACGGACAAACCGAGAGGACCAATCAAACTCTGGAACAGTATTTGCGCTGCATGCTACAACAAACTGAAAAAACTTGGAAAGATATCCTTTGGATAGCCGAATATGCCTACAATAACTCTGTCCACTCGGGAACTGGGAAGACCCCGTTTTTTCTTTTATACGGTAGTCACCCTCGAACCTCGGAGTTGGATCCACTCCAAGATCTTGGAACACCAGCAGTAGACCACCTGCATTCTACAATCACCCAAGCCTTTAAGGAAGCCGTTTCTCACCTTCAAAGGGCTAAAGAACAATACAAGAAAGGAGCAGACCAACATCGGAAGGAAGCCCCCCAATATCAAGTAGGAGATCAAGTCTGGTTATCCACCAAATATCTACCTCTAAAAGGACCACGCACATTCAACCCAAGATACCTTGGTCCCTATTCCATCACTACCATAGTAAATCCAGTAGCGGTCAAGTTGGACTTGCCCCCTCACATGAAGATACATACGGTCTTCCACGTCTCTCTATTAAAACCCGTGCAACCAAAAACCCGACTAACTACATCTCCAAAACCTATTCTAGTTGATGGAGAACTCGAGTTTGAAGTCAAAAGCATCCTGGATTCCAAGATCTCCAAATCTAAACTATTTTACCTGATTGACTGGAAAGGCTACGGTCCCCAAGAAAGATCCTGGGAACCTGCAGAATATGTCCACGCGCCTCGTCTAATCAAAAGATTTCATCGAACATTTCCTAACAAGCCCAAAACCCCGGAGAAGCCCGGTTTGGGAGGGGCCTTGAGGGGGGGTGCTGTCATGATCTCTGCTTTCAAAAGATCAGGACTTGCCCGACTCCCTTGGAAGCAGACCCATAACCCCGGTTCCGAGTGCCAGCCAGTCCCAATTGGGACCTTTTGGACCCTGTCCTGGCGCCAGTGGCACCAGGCTCATAAAGATGCCCAGTCCCAGCGCTGGAAGCGCCGGGCTCATAATGCTTGGGTGGACTTACCTGCAGCAGACCATGCTGCTTACTTACCTGCCAGTTGAACCCCTGATCCTCTTCTGTTTGGGACTACTTTTCCTGTTGGGTGGGGCAGGAGCCACTCCCTAGGTTCAGAACACCAGAACTCTTCTGGAAAGCAGGAACTCTTTTCTTACCTAGGCGTGGCTCTGGAAGGAGACACCTAAGCACTACAGGAGGCTATTTAAACCACACCCGATGGATGAATCTTGCTTTGCGTTATTCTGCATTCTCTGCAGCAGAACGCTCATCGTGTCTTCTGCTTCTGATCCTGGACCTAAGGGAACAAAGGCTTACCATCCTGGAATCCAGTCTTCAGCAGCACCTGTAAAGACAAAGAAAGAACAGGTTAGCACTACGGTCTTCAGTGGCAGCGCCTCTCTTACCTGGTCCATCGGCTGTCACCAACGCCTCGCGCTGCATTCCGGCATCTGAAAGACAAAGGCTTACCTACTCTTCACATGCTCCGGAGGTCTTCGCACTGCATTCCGGCATCTGAAAGACAAAAGCTTACCAGCTCTTCGCACGCTCCGGAGGCCTTCGGCGCTGCATCCCGCATCTGAAAGACAAAAGAAGGTGCGTTTTGAAGACATTGGGCAACTTTATTACTCACGTGCCGTTACTCCTTCCCACGCCGAATCCAGTGGGTATTCCAGCACCCTTCAGCTTCTCTAAAGCTCCGAACTTGTACCTGCAAGATAAAAGGGACAGTTAGTGCGCATTGTGAAGCAGGCTACAAGCTCTTACTTACGTGCTTCCAGGCGCTTCTATTCCTCACGCGGGTTCGATCCTCAACTCTCATCAGCCCGCCATCTGCCATCGCCGGAACCCTGCAAAACAAGAGATATCATTACAAAAGACTTTTAAGACATTTGAAGTGCCCAGAACTTACCGTTGGTGCAGTTAACGACGGACAGCAGTCCTCTGAGGTCAAGAGGCCTGCACCCTTATCCAGTGAAGAGGAGAGAGGCACCCAATAACCCCAGTTCATTAATCCCATATTTTCTATCTGCAGACATCTTACTCTTCGAGTCAGACATACAGTGCACAGAGGTCCAGCCCAAAGAGCCAACCGTGTGTTACACATCACCTTTGAAGATACGGCATTCACCCAGTCAAGACCGGCGCCTCTGCGGGAATCAGGTGAGCGTTACACAAGCTGGGAGCAGGCCTGTCTCCTTAGGCCTTCCAGAGATGGGCACTCACGTTGGCCTTTACTGAATTCGTCCCTATCAGGACCTCCTTCAACTAACAAGTCTTTTAGTTCAGCATGGTCGTTGGGGTCAAATACTTCAGGCATCGCCACCTCCTCGTCAGGCCCGGGCGATTGACCAACTTCCTCCACCACAGTGGTAGGCGAGCTTGGGGGAATATTCTCTTTCCCTCGTCTTGACTTGTTGACTCCTTTCGCCTTGGGTTTCCCCTTCGGCTGGGGCGGCGTATTGGTCTTGGCCAATGCTGCCCGTGCTTGAGACCGTGTGTAGGGTCTTTCGGCAGTGTCTCCTACGAGCCCTAAAGCTCTGAGATCATTACCTAACAAGACCTTTCCTGGGACGTTTCTCTGAATGCTCACTGGAATCCTGACTGCTGTACCATTTAAAGTAAGATTTACAGGTATTACTGGGAACATACGAAGTGGGCCGTCAGCCAACTTAGTGGGCATCAGAGTAGCTCTGGCAACTTCCTCTGAGTCTACCAAGGTAGAATCCACTACAGTGCGACTGCACCCACTATCCCTAAGAGCTGGAATATCTACTCCATTGATCAGCACACTGTCTTTAAAGTAGTGCTTGGTATTATCCGGAATCCTAGCATAAGCCTCTGCGACTTTAGGCTCCCAGGAACCCAGGGAAACTAAAACGACCTCAGCCTCTATCCCGCTGGGAAATGAGTCTGAGGAGAAGATGCTCCTGTAATCTCTTCTTCCTCGTAGGAGGAGAAGGCCAGATTAGCGGAGTGGACCCCCAAAGGTCTAACCTTACACCGGGGATCCCCCTTCACGTGGTCAGTTGCTCCACAAGCAAAACAAGATCCATTGGGTCTGTTTACATAGGGAGGCTTATTGTAACCAGAGTTCTGTTTCGGAGGCTGACCTCCACTACCCTGTGAGTTCTCTTGTGTCTTACCCTTATTTTTTTTTTGTGGCCCTTATGAGAAGAAGATTTATCAGATTCTCCACCCTCCATATCCTTGGACTTTTTCCCTTCCTCCTGCTTACCAGGATGAGTTTTGTCCTTATGGGACACTCGATGTGACACCCATAAGTCGGCTGCAATGGGCAGCTTCTTAGGATCTATCTCCTTCGAATCGGCCAAATGCTGCTTAAGCTCCGGGGAAGAAGATGCAAAAATGTGTTCCAGCATGACAAAATTTATCATGCCTTCGAAGGTAGAAACCTTATAACCTTCGACCCAGCCAGTTAAGTTTTTCAAGGATTCAGTGACATAAGATACCCAAGTACCACCTTCCTTTTTCTTATACTCTCTGAAACGTTTCAAATATTGGGCCGGAGTCTTCCCAAACTTTAAAATGAGAGTTTGCTTTAACATTGCGAAATCAGCTCGCTCAGCCTTCGACATTTCCATAATGGCACTACAGCCAGAATGGGGCAGTCTGCTGAGTAACCAGGCAATCTTATCAGCATTGTCAACTTGTTGAACTTCGCATGCATACTCAAACGCATTCAGCCAGTCCATAATGTCATTCCTTTCCTCATACACACTGAGCAGATCTTTCGGAAACCGTGGATGAGAGGAGGCCCCAGACCCATGTCCAGGACCCTTGGACCCATTTGCAACCTGAAGCTTGGCCAGTTCCAACTGGTGATCCCTGTCTTTTTGTTTTTCTGCCTGTTCGATTTTTAGTTTGGCTATGCTGAATTCAAGCTCCTGCTGCCTAAACCGCAGCTCTTGCTTCTTGAATTCAAGCATAGCCTCCACATCAGTACTGGCAGAGGAAACATTAGACATCTCATCCTCCCTGTCCTCGTGGTCGCGATGGATCAGTGCAGCGGCAGAACCGTCGGTTCTACCAGTGAGAGCAGCCCCACCTCCTTCCGCACTGTCCTCAGAAGTTATAGCGTCAAGCTGCGCTTCTTGCCACGCCACGATTCTTTGGATCATTTCCAATTTCGTGCCTTGAGAGGAAACACCTCTCTCCGCACACATCTTTTTCAATGTTTCTTATTTGGAAGCATTTAAAGTTAACAAGGATTTGTTTCCATACTGTTAGATAGGACTATGGCCTTTTTAAAGTTATACTACAACAATTCACTACGTGTCCTGGTTGGAATAACCTGAAATGCCTTAGTTCGTGTGCAACACTGGATACCTTCAGTCGTATCCCACCGCTGTACACCAATTTGTTAAGACAGATTTCTGAACTCTGTCCTGGTGGCGCAGAAGTTCAGAAGGCCAACCTAATTACTTGGAACAGGGTAACCTCTGGACGAGCCAGACCAATCAAGGTAGCGATCGCGGCGGTCAAGACTAGGTCTCAAGAGGGGTGAGGGTGACTGAAAGCCCGCAATGAGCACACAAAGCAAGGACACTTACAAACTACTCCAAACAGGTGTTATATTAAAAATATATACACATTTATTCCAAGGCCTTTAAAACAATGACCGTAGCGAGAAAATCACAATATAACAATAGTAAACCAACACATACCATATCAACACAATATATATACAAATACAACCAGTCTCAAGCGTTAGATGCACGAAATGTGTAGTCCACCTAAAAGGGAAGGAAAACAGGCAGTGCGAAATAATGCTTAGACCCAGTCCGCCTTCAGAGGCACCTAACTAAAAGGAAGTCCGAGCCCTACGAAGAGTGGAGCCTTGTGCTCAAAAGTACCTGCACACGCTGGTGCCAACGGGCAAAAGGGGAAGCTCTTCGAGGGAGATCAGGCAGTTCAGTTTAGTGCACAAAAGAAGAAGAACAAGTTCCGCGACTCAAGCGCAGCCTCCACTGTGGGCAGAAGCAGAGCGCGAGTACGGAAAAGGGCGCTGTTTTGACACAGCGGGGAAAAGCGATGGGCTCCTGCAGGAGGGCGACCAGTTCCTAGCTATGCTACTCACCGGTCCCCGATGCAAGCAGACCCAGGCTTCTCCGTGTCCGTTTCAGTCGCTGGCAGGTTCAGAAGAGCAGGGAACGTCTCGCCGTCGTGTTGAGTAAAAGACGTCCCAATCGAAGAAACCCGCACAGTTTGTCACCACAGCAGGGCAACGGAGCGGCCGTGTGTATCTGAGCCAAATGTACACTACTCACTTCAGACCTGGGAACGCCAAGTGTACGAAGCGTGTGAGAGTGACAAGGACTCGAAATACTACACAACCTGGCGGCGGTTACAGAGCAAGACTCCCGTGTAAGCTGGTCAGTCAGCTGGATGGCCCAGAGACGCTTCCGAAGGCTTACTGGCAGGAGATGGTGAAGATGCCGAGAATAGCTGTTCCCGCTATTCCAAGGGTCGAAGTACCAGTATAGGCCTTCTGGTTCGATAAAGGTGAAAAGGGTTTCACGAGACGACAGCAGTGCAGAGGAGAAGTCCTTCAGCGGGTCACCAGCGATTCCTCGGTTCAGCCTCTTGGTTGCAGGATACTTGGCTCCTGTATTCCTTCGTTCGTGAGAACTCAGGAGATCGACATAGTAGTGGTGTTTCCAGCCCCCTCTTATCCACGGTTCCCTTCGTGCCAAAACGGAGGGGACCCAATGGGAGATCCGCTCATCAACACTCACACCATTCGTGGACCAATCACGGACCACGGTGGTCCCAGGCATTCACACCACCCTAGACTCTCTGGCACCCAGGATGTGTATTGGGACCAGACATCCCAGCCCACATCCTGGAGGCACACACAAGACATGTAGAAGCCCGCAAAAGCATCCGTGTTTCGCGGGAAAGTACATGACCAAATAAGGAAGGCCCTGGGTCAGCTCGACCTGGGGAAGGTGAAGGGAGCAAGATGGTCAGCGGACAGGACAAAGGAGCCTCGTGGTCTGGCCATTTTGGGAGCCAGGCCACCATTTTGGGTTAAGCGCGGAAAACGCGCTTAGAACGCCAAAAGGAGCTCAAAACACAAGAAACGATCGCTGCCACCATTCCCGTCCCTGAATCACTTGCACCGATCAGTTACAATCCTAAACGAGTATCTAGGGCCTGTAGAAGGCTAGAGACCCAAGAGAGCTGTAACTTAGCTTACAGTGCCCTCTTGTGTCATGTTGCACGAAAGCCGCAACATGATAAAAGAAACTACGGGAAACAGCGTTCCCCGGTACTGACTGTCTTAAGGGCATGTCAGTTTCCCCGTAAGAAAGGAGCGAAAGCCCAGAGGAGTGCGGCAGAAGGCTGCACTTCTCTGGCAAAGTCGAGAACAAGGTGAAAAACAACAGCAAAAAGTTTAGGGGTTGCCACATGGAAGGAAAATTACCTACAATTACAAAATCTTTCCTAACAGCCACCAACCCGCCCCCTACTGTGCCTGGAGCACCAGGCACCTTTTCATAGCTTTGAAGTTGCCCAGGGAGCCTGGCACCCTCTGCCACCCTCTGCTTTGCGATGACTCCACCAGAGCAGAGCTGCAAGTCAGCTTCATTGTCATGGTCGCAATGATGCGGTGAGAAGGATGATGAGGTGAGAAGGGTCCTGCGACTCCACTGTCAAGGATCTATTCCAATTGTCTGGGCAGTTTTCTGTCCTCTGCCCCTGTGTGTTAGCTGCTGCCCTGCCATCATGAGGTGGAAAACATGACAGGCTCCGTCGAAGCCCGGGCTTTCTATTTTAAAAACTGATCACTTATGCCTCAAATTGGGGGGGGGCTTTAGCCCTCCCAAACCCATGACTGACTCTGCCGATGCTGCCCAAAATTAAACCACCTCTACCCGGCCTAAAGAACACAAATGCCATTATACCATCTTTGCCCGGCCTATAGAACCTGCCCACCATTAGATCATCCTTGCCCCGTCTACGGAACCTGCCCACCATTATATCATCCTTGCCCCGTCTATGGAACCTGTCCACCATTATATCATCCTTGCCCGGGCTATAGAACCTGCCCACCATTATATCATCCTTGCCCGGACTATAGAACCTGCCCACCATTATATCATCCTTGCCCCATCTATGGAACCTGCCCACCATTATATCATCATTGCCTGGGCTATGTAACCCAACTGCCATTATACCATTCTTGCCCGGCCTATAGAACCTGACGCCATTATATCATTGTTGCCCCGACTATGGCACCTGCCCACCATTATATCATCCCTGCCCGGGCTATGGAACCTCCCCACCATTATACGATCCTTTACTGGCCTATAGAACCCAACGCCATTATATCACCCTTGCCCCGTCTATGGAACCTGCCCACCATTATATCATCCTTGCCCGGGCAATGGAACCTGCCCACCATTATATCATCCTTGCACGGGCTATGGAAGCTGCCCACCATTATATCATCCTTGCCTCATCTATGGAACCTGCCCACCATTATATCATCCTTGCCCGGGCTATGTAACCTTCCCACCATTATATCATCCTTGCCCCATCTATGGAACTTGCCCACCATTATATCATGCTTGCCTGGGCTATGGAACCTGCCCACCATTATATCATACATGCCCAGGCTATGGAACCTGCCACCATCATATCATCCTTGTCCGGGCTATGGAACCTGCCCACCATTATGTCATCCTTGCCCCATCTATGGAACCTGCCCACCATTATATCATCATTGCCCCATCTATGGAACCTGCCCACCATTATATCATCCTTGCCCCATCTATGGAACCTGCCCACCATTATATCATGCTTGCCTGGGCTATGGAACCTGCCCACCATTATATCATCCTTGCCTGGGCTATGGAACTTTCCCACCATTATATCATCCTTGCCCAGACTATGGAACCTGCCACCATCATATCATCCTTGCCCGGGCTATGGAACCCCACTGCCATTATACCATCCTTGCCCAGTCTATAGACCCCAATGCTATTATATCAATTATATCATCCTTGCCCCATCTATGGAACCTGTCCACCATTATATCATCCTTCCCCGGGTTATGGAACCTGCCCACGATTATATCATCCTTGCCCGGGCTATGGAACCTGCCCACCATTATACGATCCTTTACTGGCCTATAGAACCCAACGCCATTATATCACCCTTGCCCCGTCTATGGAACCTGCCCACCATTATTTCATCCTTCCCCGGGCAATGGAACATGCCCACCATTATATCATCCTTGCACGGGCTATGGAACCTGCCCACCATAAATCATCCTTGCCGGCGTTATGGAACCTGCCCACCATTATATCATCCTTGCCCGAGCTATGGAAGCTGTCCACCATTATATCATCCTTGCCTCATCTATGGAACCTGCCCACCATTATATCATCCTTGCCCGAGCTATGTAACCTGCCCACCATTATATCATCCTTGCCCCATCTATGGAACTTGCCCACCATTATATAATGCTTGCCTGGGCTATGGAACCTGCCCACCATTATATCATCCTTGCCCAGGCTATGGAACCTGCCACCATCATATCATCCTTGTCTGGGCTATGGAACTTGCCCACCATTATATCAAACTTGCCCCATCTATGGAACCTGCCCACCATTATATCATCCTTGCCCCATCTATGGAACCTACCCACCATTATATCATCCTTGCCCCATCTATGGAACCTGCCCACCATTATATCATCCTTGCCTGGCCTATGGAACTTGCCCGCCATTATATCATCCTTGCCCAGGCTATGGAACCTGCCACCATCATATCATCCTTGCCCGGGCTATGGACCCCACTGCCATTATACCATCCTTGCCCAGTCTATAGACCCTGATGCTATTATATCAATTATATCATCCTTGCCCCATCTATGGAAGCTGTCCAGCATTATATCATCCTTACCCGAGATATGGAACCTGCCCACCATTATATCATCCTTACCCGGGTTATGGAACCTGCCCACGATTATATCATCCTTATACCATCTATGGAACCTGCCCATGATTATATCATCCTTGCCCTGTCTATGGAACCTGACCACCATTATATCATCCTTGCCCGGGCTATGGAACCTGCCCACCATTATATCATCCTTGACCAGACTATGGAACCTGCCCACCATTATATCATCCTTGCCTCGTCTATGGAAGCTGCCCACCATTATATCATCCTTGCCTGGGCTATGGAACCTGCCCACCATCATATCATCCTTGCCCCATCTATGGAACCTGTCCACCATTATATCATCCTTGCCCGGACTATGGAAACTGCCAACCATTATATCATCCTTGCCCGGGTTATGGAACCTGCCCACGATTATATCATCCTTGCACCATCTATGGAACCTGCCCACCATTATATCATCCTTACCCCGTCTATGGAACCTGGCCACCATTATATCATCCTTGCCCGGGCTATGGAACCTGCCCACCATTATATCATCCTTGACCGGGCTATGGAACCTGCCCACCATTATATCATCCTTGCTCCGTCTATGGAACCTTCCCACGATTATATCATCCTTGCCCGGGCTATGGAACCTGCCCACCATTATAGCATCCTTGAACGGGATATGGAACCTGCCCACCATTATATCAGCCTTGCCTCGTCTATGGAACCTGCCCACCATTATATAATCCTTGCCCGGGCTATAGAACCTGCCCACCATTATATCATCCTTGCCCGGGCTATGGAAACTGCCCACCATTATATCATCCTTGCCCGGGCTATGGAAGCTTCCCACCATTATATCATCCTTGCCACGTCTATGGAACCTGTCCACCATTATATCATCCTTGCCCCATCTATGGAACCTGCCCACCATTATATCATCCTTGCCTGGGCTATGGAACCTGCCCACCATTATATGATCCTTGCCCAGACTATGTAATCTGCCACCATCATATCATCCTTGTCCGGGCTATGGAACCTGCCCACCATTATATCACCCTTGCCCCATCTAAGGAACCTGACCACCATTATATCATTCATGCCAGGGCTATGGAACCTGACCACCATTATATCATCCTTGCCCGGGCTCTGGAACCCCACTGCCATTATACCATCCTTGCCCAGTCTATATACCCTGATGCTATTATATCAATTATATCATCCTTGCCCGATCTATGGAACCTGTCCTCCATTATATCATCCTTGCCTGGGCTATGGAACCTGCCCACCATTATATCATCCTTGCCCGGGTTATGGAACCTCTCCACCATAATATCATCGATGTCCCGGCTATGGAACCTGCCCACCATTATATCATCCTTGAAAGGGCTATGGAACCTGCCTACATTTATATCATCCTTGCCTCGTCTATAGAACCTGCCCACCATTATATCATCCTTGCCCGGGCTATGGAACCTGCCCACCATTATATCATCCTTGCACCGTCTATGGAACCTGCCCACCATTATATCATCCTTGCCCCATCTATGGAACGTGCCCACCACTATATCATTCTTGCCCGGGCTATGGAACCTGCCCACCATTATATCATCCTTGCATGGGCTATGGAACGTGCCCACCATTATATCATTCTTGCTCCGCCTATGGAACCCCACTGTCATTACACCATTGTTGCCCCGTCTATTGAACCTGCCCACCATTATATCGTCCTTGCCCGGGCTATGGAACCTGCCCACCATTATATCATCCTTGCATGGGCTATGGAACGTGCCCACCATTATATCGTCCTTGCCCGGGCTATGGAACCTGCCACCATTATATCGTCCTTGCCCGGGCTATGGAACCTGCCCACCATTATATCATCCTTGCACGGGCTATGGAACTTGCCCACCATTATATCATCCTTGCATGGGCTATGGAACCTGCCCACCATTATATCATCCTTGCACGGGCTATGGAACCTGCCCACCATTATATCATCCTTGCATGGGCTATGGAACCTGCCCACCATTATATCATCCTTGCCCGGGCTATGGAAGCTGCCCACCATTATATCATCCTTGCCTCATCTATGGGACCTGCCCACCATTATATCATCCTTGTCCGGGCTATGGAACCTGCCCACCATTATATCATCCTTGCCCCGGCTATGTAACCTGCCCACCATTATATCATCCTTGCCCCATCTATGGAACCCTGCCCACCATTATATCTTCCTAGCCTGGGCTATGGAACCTGCCCACCATTATATCATCCTTGTCCGGGCTATGGAACCTGCCCACCATTATATCATCCTTGCCCCATCTATGGAACCTGCCCACCATTATATCATCCTTGCCCCATCTATGGAACCTGCCCACCATTATATCTTCCTTGCTCCATCTATGGAACCTGCCGACCATTATATCAACCTTGCCTGGGCTATGGAACCTGCCCACCATTATATCATCCTTGCACGGGCTATGGAACCTGCCCACCATTATATCATCCTTGCATGGGCTATGGAACCTTCCCACCATTATATCATCCTTGCATGGGCTATGGAACCTGCCCACCATTATATCATCCTTGCCTCATCTATGGGACCTGCCCACCATTATATCATCCTTGCCCGGGCTATGGAACCTGCCCACCATTATATCATCCTTGCCCCAGCTATGTAACCTGCCCACCATTATATCATCCTTGCCCCATCTATGGAACCCTGCCCACCATTATATCTTCCTAGCCTGGGCTATGGAACCTGCCCACCATTATATCATCCTTGCCCAGGCTATGGACCCTGCCACCATCATATCATCCTTGTCCGGGCTATGGAACCTGCCCACCATTATATCATCCTTGCCCCATCTATGGAACCTGCCCATCATTATATCATCCTTGCCCCATCTATGGAACCTGCCCACCATTATATCTTCCTTGCCCCATCTATGGAACCTGCCGACCATTATATCATCCTTGCCTGGGCTATGGAACCTGCCCACCATTATATCATCCTTGCCCAGGCTATGGAACCTGCCACCATCATATCATCCTTGTCCGGGCTATGGAACCAGCCCACCATTATATCATCCTTGCCCCATCTATGGAACCTGTGCACCATTATATCATCCTTGCTCTGTCTATGGAACCTGCCCACCATTATATCATCCTTGCCTGGGCTATGGAACCTGCCCACCATTATATCATCCTTGCCCAGGCTATGGAACCTGCCACCATCATATCATCCTTGTCCGGGCTATGGAACCTGCCCACCATTATATCATCCTTGCCCCATCTATGGAACCTGTGCACCATTATATCATTCTTGCTAGGGCTATGGAACCTGCCCACCATTATATCATCCTTGCCCGGGCTGTGGAACCCCACTGCCATTATAACATCCTTGCCCAGTCTATAGACCCTGATGCTATTATATCAATTATATCATCCTTGCCCCATCTATGGAATCTGTCCACCATTATATCATGCTTGCCGGGGCTATGGAACCTGCCCGCCATTATATCATCCTTGCCTGGGTTATGGAACATGCCCACCATTATATCATCCTTGCCCGGGTTATGGAACCTGCCCACCATTATATCATCCTTGCACCATCTATGGAACCTGCCCACCATTATATCATCCTTGCTCTGTCTATGGAACCTGCCCACCATTATATCATCCCTGCCCGGGCTATGGAACCTTCCCACCATTATATCATCCTTGAATTGGATATGGAACCTGCCCACCATTATATCATCCTGGCCCGGGTTATGGAACCTGCCCACTATTATTTCATCCTTGCCCGGGCTATGGAAGCTTCCCACCGTTATATCATCCTTGCCACGTCTATGGAACCTGTCCACCATTATATCATCCTTGCCCGGGGTATGGAACCTGCCCACCATTATATCATCCTTGCCTGGGCTATGGAAGCTGTCCATCATTATATCATCCTTGTCCCATCTATGGAACCTGTCCACCATTATATCATCCTTTGCCGGGCTATGGAACCTGCCCACCATTATATCATCCTTGCACCATCTATGGAACCTGCCCACCATTATATCATCTTTGCCCCGTCTAAGGAACCTGCCCACCATTATATCATCCTTGCCCGGGCTATGGAACCTGCCCACCATTATATCATCCTTGACTGGGCTATGGAACCTGCCCACCATTATATCATCCTTGCCTCGTCTATGGAACCTGGCCACCATTATATCATCCTTGCCCGAGCTATGGAAACTGCCCACCATTATATCATCCTTGCCCGGGCTATTGAAGCTGCCAACCATTATATCATCCTTGCCCGTCTATTGAACCTGCCCACCATTATATCATCCTTGCCCCATCTATGGAACGTGCCCACCACTATATCATTCTTGCCCGGGCTATGGAACGTGCCCACCATTATATCATCCTTGCTCGATCTTTGGAACCCACTGCCATTACACCATTTTTGCCCCGTCTATTGAACCTGCCCACCATTATATCGTCCGTGCCCGGGTTATGGAACCTGCCCACCATTATTTCATCCTTGCATGGGCTATGGAACGTGCCCACCATTATATCGTCCTTGCCCGGGCTATGGAACCTGCCACCATTATATCGTCCTTGCCCGGGCTATGGAACCTGCCCACCATTATATCAACCTTGCATGGGCTATGGAACCAGCCCACCATTATATCATCCTTGCCCGGGCTATTGAAGCTGCCAACCATTATATCATCCTTGCCCGTCTATTGAACCTGCCCACCATTATATCATCCTTGCCCCATCTATGGAACGTGCCCACCACTATATCATTCTTGCCCGGGCTATGGAACGTGCCCACCATTATATCATCCTTGCTCGATCTTTGGAACCCACTGCCATTACACCATTTTTGCCCCGTCTATTGAACCTGCCCACCATTATATCGTCCGTGCCCGGGTTATGGAACCTGCCCACCATTATTTCATCCTTGCATGGGCTATGGAACGTGCCCACCATTATATCGTCCTTGCCCGGGCTATGGAACCTGCCACCATTATATCTTCCTTGCCCCATCTATGGAACCTGCCGACCATTATATCATCCTTGCCTGGGCTATGGAACCTGCCCACCATTATATCATCCTTGCCCAGGCTATGGAACCTGCCACCATCATATCATCCTTGTCTGGGCTATGGAACCTGCCCACCATTATATCATCCTTGCCCCATCTATGGAACCTGTGCACCATTATATCATTCTTGCTAGGGCTATGGAACCTGCCCACCATTATATCATCCTTGCCCGGGCTGTGGAACCCCACTGCCATTATACCATCCTTGCCCAGTCTATAGACCATGATGCTATTATATCAATTATATCATCCTTGCCCCATCTATGGAATCTGTCCACCATTATATCATGCTTGCCGGGGCTATGGAACCTGCCCGCCATTATATCATCCTTGCCCGGGTTATGGAACATGCCCACCATTATATCATCCTTGCCCGGGTTATGGAACCTGCCCACCATTATATCATCCTTGCACCATCTATGGAACCTGCCCACCATTATATCATCCTTGCTCTGTCTATGGAACCTGCCCACCATTATATCATCCCTGCCCGGGCTATGGAACCTTCCCACCATTATATCATCCTTGAATTGGATATGGAACCTGCCCACCATTATATCATCCTTGCCTCGTCTATGGAACCTGCCCACCATTATATCATCCTGGCCCGGGTTATGGAACCTGCCCACTATTATTTCATCCTTGCCCGGGCTATGGAAGCTTCCCACCGTTATATCATCCTTGCCACGTCTATGGAACCTGTCCACCATTATATCATCCTTGCCCGGGGTATGGAACCTGCCCACCATTATATCCTCCTTGCCTGGGCTATGGAAGCTGTCCATCATTATATCATCCTTGTCCCATCTATGGAACCTGTCCACCATTATATCATCCTTTGCCGGGCTATGGAACCTGCCCACCATTATATCATCCTTGCACCATCTATGGAACCTGCCCACCATTATATCATCTTTGCCCCGTCTAAGGAACCTGCCCACCATTATATCATCCTTGCCCGGGCTATGGAACCTGCCCACCATTATATCATCCTTGACTGGGCTATGGAACCTGCCCACCATTATATCATCCTTGCCTCGTCTATGGAACCTGGCCACCATTATATCATCCTTGCCCGAGCTATGGAAACTGCCCACCATTATATCATCCTTGCCCGGGCTATTGAAGCTGCCAACCATTATATCATCCTTGCCCGTCTATTGAACCTGCCCACCATTATATCATCCTTGCCCCATCTATGGAACGTGCCCACCACTATATCATTCTTGCCCGGGCTATGGAACGTGCCCACCATTATATCATCCTTGCTCGATCTTTGGAACCCACTGCCATTACACCATTTTTGCCCCGTCTATTGAACCTGCCCACCATTATATCGTCCGTGCCCGGGTTATGGAACCTGCCCACCATTATTTCATCCTTGCATGGGCTATGGAACGTGCCCACCATTATATCGTCCTTGCCCGGGCTATGGAACCTGCCACCATTATATCGTCCTTGCCTGGGCTATGGAACCTGCCCACCATTATATCAACCTTGCATGGGCTATGGAACGAGCCCACCATTATATTATCCTTGCACGGACTAGGGAACCTGCCCACAATTATATCATCCTTGCCGGCGTTATCGAACCTGCCCACCATTATATCATCCTTGCCCGGGCTATGAAAGCTGCCCACCATTATATCATCCTTGCCACGTCTATGGAACCTGTCCACCATTATATCATCCTTGCCTGGGGTATGGACCCTGCCCACCATTATATCATCCTTGCCTGGGCTATGGAAGCTGCCCATCATTATATCATCCTTGTCCCATCTATGGAACCTGTCCACCATTATATCATCCTTTGCCGGGCTATGGAACCTGCCCACCATTATATCATCCTTGCACCATCTATGGAACCTGCCCACCATTATATCATCTTTGCCCCGTCTAAGGAACCTGCCCACCATTATATCATCCTTGCCCGGGCTATGGAACCTGCCCACCATTATATCATCCTTGACTGGGCTATGGAACCTGCCCACCATTATATCATCCTTGCCTCGTCTATGGAACCTGCCCACCATTATATCATCCTTGCCCGAGCTATGGAAACTGCCCACCATTATATCATCCTTGCCCGGGCTATTGAAGCTGCCAACCATTATATCATCCTTGCCCGTCTATTGAACCTGCCCACCATTATATCATCCTTGCCCCATCTATGGAACGTGCCCACCATTATATCATCCTTGCTCGGTCTATGGAACCCACTGCCATTACACCATTTTTGCCCCGTCTATTGAACCTGCCCACCATTATATGGTCCTTGCCCGGGTTATGGAACCTGCCCACCATTATTTCATCCTTGCATGGGCTATGGAACGTGTCCACCATTATATCGTCCTTGCCCGGGCTATGGAACCTGCCACCATTATATCGTCCTTGCCTGGGCTATGGAACCTGCCCACCATTATATCATCCTTGCATGGGCTATGGAACCTGCCCACCATCATATTATCCTTGCACGGACTAGGGAACCTGCCCACAATTATATCATCCTTGCAGGCTTTATGGAACCTGCCCACCATTATATCATCCTTGCCCGGGCTATGAAAGCTGCCCACCATTATATCATCCTTGACTGGGCTATGGAACCTGCCCACCATTATATCATCATTGCTTGTCTATGGAACCTGCCCACCATTATATCATCCTTGCCCGAGCTATGGAAACTGCCCACCATTATATCATCCTTGCCCGTCTATTGAACCTGCCCACCATTATATCATCCTTGCCCCATCTATGGAACGTGCCCACCCCTATATCATTCTTGCCCGGGCTATGGAACGTGCCCACCATTATATCAACCTTGCTCGGTCTATTGAACCCCACTGCCATTACACCATTTTTGCCCCGTCTATTGAACCTGCCCACCATTATATCGTCCTTGCCCGGGTTATTGAACCTGCCCACCATTATTTCATCCTTGCATGGGCTATTGAACGTGCCCACCATTATATCGTCCTTGCCCGGGCTATGGAACCTGCCCACCATTATATCATCCTTGCATGGGCTATGGAATGTGCCCACCATTATATCATCCTTGCCCGGGCTAAGGAAACGAACTGCCATTATGACATCCTTGCCCGGCCTATAGAACCAGCCGCCATTATATCGTCCTTGCCTAGGCTGTGGAACCTGCCCACCAATATATCATCCTTGCCCCGTCTATGGAACCTGCCCACCAATATATCTTCCTTGCCCCGTCTATGGAACTTGCCCACCATTATATCATTCTTGCCCGGGCAATGGAACCTGCCCACCAGTATATCATCCTTGCCCGGGCTCTGGAACCTGCCGACCATTTTATCATCCTTGCTCGGGCTATCGAACCTGCTCCATTATATCATCATTGCCGGCGTTATGGAACCTGCCCACCATTATATCATCCTTGCCCGGTCTATGGAACCTGCCCACCATTATATCATCCTTGCCCGGGCTATGGAAGCTGCCCACCATTATATCATCCTTGCCCCATCTATGGAACCTGAGCACCATTATATCATTTCTTGCCCGGGTTATGGAATCTGCCCACCATGATATCATCCTTGCCCGGGCTATGGAACCTGCCCATCATTATATCATCCTTTCCCGGGCTATGGAACCTGCCCACCATTATATCATCCTTGCCAGCGTTATGGAACTTGTGCACCATTACATCATCCTTGCCCGGGCTATGGAGCCTGCCCATCATTATATCATCCTTGCCCCGGCTATGGAACCCGACTGCCATTATACAATCCTTGCCCGGCCTATAGAACCCGATGCCAATATTTCATCCTTGCCCCGTCTATGAAACCAGCCCACAATCATATCATCCTTGCCCGGGCTATGGAACCTGCCCACCATTATATTATCCTTGCATGGGCTATGGAACGTGCCCACCATTATATCATCCTTGCTCGGCCTATGGAACCCCACTGCCATAACACCATCGTTGCCCCGTCTATTGAACCTGCCCACCATTATATAGTCCTTGCCCAGGCTATGGAACCTCCCCACCATTATATCATCCTTGCATGGGGAATGGAACGTGCAACCATTATATCATCCTTGCTCGGCCTATGGAACCCCACTGCCATTACACCATTGTTGCCCCGTCTATGGCACATGCCCACCATTATATCATCCTTGCCCGGGCTATGGAACCCTACTGCCATTATACCAGCCTTGCCCGGCCTATAGAACCCGATACCAATATATCATCCTTGCCCCGTTTATGAAACCTGCCCACCATCATATCATCCTTGCCCAGGGAATGGAATTCGATGCATTTATATCAATCATATCATCCTTGCCCCATCTATGGAACCTGCCCACCATTATATCATCCTTGCATGGGATATGGAACCTGCCCACCATCATATCATCCTTGCCCAGGCAATGGAATTCGATGCATTTATATCAATCATATCGTCCTTGCCCGGTCTATGGAACCTGCCCACCATTATATCGTCCTTGCCCGGGCCATGGAACCTGCCCAACATTATATCGTCCTTGCCCAGGCTATAGACCCTGCCCACGATTATATCATACTTGCCCCATCTATTGAACCTGCCCACCATTATATCATCCTTGCCCGGGCTATGGAAACCAAGTGCCATTATACCTCCTTGCCCGGCCTATAGAACCCGCCGCCATTATATCATCCTTGCCCGGACTGTGGAATCGGCCCACCATTATATCATCCTTGCCCCGTCTATGGAACATGACCACCATTATATCGTCCTTGCCAGGACTATGGAACCTGCCCACTATTATATCATCATTTCCTGGGCTATGGAACCTGCCCACCATTATATCATCCTTGCCCCGTCTATGGAACCTGCCCACCATTATATCATCCTTGCCAGCGCCATGGAACCCAACTGCCGTTATACCATCCTTTCCGGGCCTATAAAACCGGATGCCAATATATCATCCTTACCACGTCTATGAAATCTGCCTACCATTATATCATCGTTGCACGGGCTATGGAAACCAACTGTCATTATACCATCCTTGCCCGGCCTATAGAACCCGTAGCCATTATATCATCCTGGTCTGGGCTGTGGAACCTGCCCACCATTATATCATCCTTGCACCATCTATGGAACCTGCCCACCATTATATCATCTTTGCCCCGTCTAAGGAACCTGCCCACTATTATATCATCCTTGCCCGGGCTATGGAACCTGCCCACCATTATATCATCCTTGACTGGGCTATGGAACCTGCCCACCATTATATCATCCTTGCCTCGTCTATGGAACCTGGCCACCATTATATCATCCTTGCCCGAGCTATGGAAACTTCCCACCATTATATCATCCTTGCCCGGGCTATTGAAGCTGCCAACCATTATATCATCCTTGCCCGTCTATTGAACCTGCCCACCATTATATCATCCTTGCCCCATCTATGGAACGTGCCCACCACTATATCATTCTTGCCCGGGCTATGGAACGTGCCCACCATTATATCATCCTTGCTCGATCTTTGGAACCCACTGCCATTACACCATTTTTGCCCCGTCTATTGAACCTGCCCACCATTATATCGTCCGTGCCCGGGTTATGGAACCTGCCCACCATTATTTCATCCTTGCATGGGCTATGGAACGTGCCCACCATTATATCGTCCTTGCCCGGGCTATGGAACCTGCCACCATTATATCGTCCTTGCCCGGGCTATGGAACCTGCCCACCATTATATCAACCTTGCATGGGCTATGGAACCAGCCCACCATTATATTATCCTTGCACGGACTAGGGAACCTGCCCACAATTATATCATCCTTGCCGGCGTTATCGAACCTGCCCACCATTATATCATCCTTGCCCGGGCTATGAAAGCTGCCCACCATTATATCATCCTTGCCACGTCTATGGAACCTGTCCACCATTATATCATCCTTGCCCGGGGTATGGAACCTGCCCACCATTATATCATCCTTGCCTGGGCTATGGAAGCTGCCCATCATTATATCATCCTTGTCCCATCTATGGAACCTGTCCACCATTATATCATCCTTTGCCGGGCTATGGAACCTGCCCACCATTATATCATCCTTGCACCATCTATGGAACCTGCCCACCATTATTTCATCTTTGCCCCGTCTAAGGAACCTGCCCACCATTATATCATCCTTGCCCGGGCTATGGAACCTGCCCACCATTATATCATCCTTGACTGGGCTATGGAACCTGCCCACCATTATATCATCCTTGCCTCGTCTATGGAACCTGCCCACCATTATATCATCCTTGCCCGAGCTATGGAAACTGCCCACCATTATATCATCCTTGCCCGGGCTATTGAAGCTGCCAACCATTATATCATCCTTGCCCGTCTATTGAACCTCCCACCATTATATCATCCTTGCCCCATCTATGGAACGTGCCCACCATTATATCATCCTTGCTCGGTCTATGGAACCCACTGCCATTACACCATTTTTGCCCCGTCTATTGAATCTGCCCACCATTATATCGTCCTTGCCCGGATTATGGAACCTGCCCACCATTATTTCATCCTTGCATGGGCTATGGAACATGTCCACCATTATATCGTCCTTGCCCGGGCTATGGAACCTGCCACCATTATATCGTCCTTGCCCGGGCTATGGAACCTGCCCACCATTATATCATCCTTGCATGGGCTATGGAACCTGCCCACCATTATATTATCCTTGCACGGACTAGGGAACCTGCCCACAATTATATCATCCTTGCAGGCTTTATGGAACCTGCCCACCATTATATCATCCTTGCCCGGGCTATGAAAGCTGCCCACCATTATATCATCCTTGACTGGGCTATGGAACCTGCCCACCATTATATCATCATTGCTTGTCTATGGAACCTGCCCACCATTATATCATCCTTGCCCGAGCTATGGAATCTGCCCACCATTATATCATCCTTGCCCGGGCTATTGAAGCTGCCAACCATTATATCATCCTTGCCCGTCTATTGAACCTGCCCACCATTATATCATCCTTGCCCCATCTATGGAACGTGCCCACCCCTATATCATTCTTGCCCGGGCTATGGAACGTGCCCACCATTATATCATCCTTGCTCGGTCTATGGAACCCCACTGCCATTACACCTTTTTTGCCCCGTCTAGTGAACCTGCCCACCATTATATCGTCCTTGCCCGGGTTATTGAACCTGCCCACCATTATTTCATCCTTGCATGGGCTATTGAACGTGCCCACCATTATATCGTCCTTGCCCGGGCTATGGAACCTGCCCACCATTATATCATCCTTGCATGGGCTATGGAATGTGCCCACCATTATATCATCCTTGCCCGGGCTAAGGAAACGAACTGCCATTATGACATCCTTGCCCGGCCTATAGAACCATCCGCCATTATATCGTCCTTGCCTGGGCTGTGGAACCTGCCCACCAATATATCATCCTTGCCCCGTCTATGGAACCTGCCCACCAATATATCTTCCTTGCCCCGTCTATGGAACTTGCCCACCATTATATCATTCTTGCCCGGGCAATGGAACCTGCCCACCAGTATATCATCCTTGCCCGGGCTATGGAACTTGCCGACCATTTTATCATCCTTGCTCGGGCTATCGAACCTGCTCCATTATATCATCATTGCCGGCGTTATGGAACCTGCCCACCATTATATCATCCTTGCCCGGTCTATGGAACCTGCCCACCATTATATCATCCTTGCCCGGGCTATGGAAGCTGCCCACCATTATATCATCCTTGCCCCATCTATGGAACCTGAGCACCATTATATCATTTCTTGCCCGGGTTATGGAATCTGCCCACCATGATATCATCCTTGCCCGGGCTCTGGAACCTGCCCATCATTATATCATCCTTTCCCGGGCTATGGAACCTGCCCACCATTATATCATCCTTGCCAGCGTTATGGAACTTGTGCACCATTACATCATCCTTGCCCGGGCTATGGAGCCTGCCCATCATTATATCATCCTTGCCCCGGCTATGGAACCCGACTGCCATTATACAATCCTTGCCCGGCCTATAGAACCCGATGCCAATATTTCATCCTTGCCCCGTCTATGAAACCAGCCCACAATCATATCATCCTTGCCCGGGCTATGGAACCGGCCCACCATTATATCATCCTTGCATGGGCTATGGAACGTGCCACCATTATATCATCCTTGCTCGGCCTATGGAACCCCACTGCCATAACACCATCGTTGCCCCGTCTATTGAACCTGCCCACCATTATATAGTCCTTGCCCAGGCTATGGAACCTCCCCACCATTATATCATCCTTGCATGGGGAATGGAACGTGCAACCATTATATCATCCTTGCTCGGCCTATGGAACCCCACTGCCATTACACCATTGTTGCCCCGTCTATGGCACATGCCCACCATTATATCATCCTTGCCCGGGCTATGGAACCCTACTGCCATTATACCATCCTTGCCCGGCCTATAGAACCCGATACCAATATATCATCCTTGCCCCGTTTATGAAACCTGCCCACCATCATATCATCCTTGCCCAGGCAATGGAATTCGATGCATTTATATCAATCATATCATCCTTGCCCCATCTATGGAACCTGCCCACCATTATATCATCCTTGCATGGGATATGGAACCTGCCCACCATCATATCATCCTTGCCCAGGCAATGGAATTCGATGCATTTATATCAATCATATCGTCCTTGCCCGGTCTATGGAACCTGCCCACCATTATATCGTCCTTGCCCGGGCCATGGCACCTGCCCAACATTATATCGTCCTTGCCCAGGCTATAGACCCTGCCCACGATTATATCATACTTGCCCCGTCTATTGAACCTGCCCAACATTATATCATCCTTGCCCGGGCTATGGAAACCAAGTGCCATTATACCTCCTTGCCCGGCCTATAGAACCCGCCGCCATTATATCATCCTTGCCCGGACTGTGGAATCGGCCCACCATTATATCATCCTTGCCCCGTCTATGGAACATGACCACCATTACATCGTCCTTGCCAGGGCTATGGAACCTGCCCACTATTATATCATCATTTCCTGGGCTATGGAACCTGCCCACCATTATATCATCCTTGCCCCGTCTATGGAACCTGCCCACCATTATATCATCCTTGCCAGCGCCATGGAACCCAACTGCCGTTATACCATCCTTTCCGGGCCTATAAAACCGGATGCCAATATATCATCCTTACCATGTCTATGAAATCTGCCTACCATTATATCATCGTTGCACGGGCTATGGAAACCAACTGTCATTATACCATCCTTGCCCGGCCTATAGAACCCGTAGCCATTATATCATCCTGGTCTGGGCTGTGGAACCTGCCCACCATTATATCATCCTTGCCCCGTCTATGGAACCTGCCCACCAATATATCGTCCTTGCCCAGGCTTTGGAACCTGCCCACCAATATATCATCCTTGCCCGGGCTATGGAACCTGCTCACCATTATATCATCCTTGCCCGGGCTATCAAACCTGCCCACCATTATATCCTTGCCTGGGATATGTAACCTGCCCACCATTATATCATCCTTGCCGGCGTTATGGAGCCTGCCCACCATTATACCATCCTTGCCCGAGCTATGGAACCCGATGCCAATATATCATCCTTGCCCCGTCTATGGTACCTGCCTACCATTATATCATCCTTTCCCCGTCTATGGAACCTGTCCACCATTATATCGTCCTTGGCCGGGCTATGGAACCTACCCAATAATATATCATCCTTGCCCAGGCTATGGAACCTGCCCACCATTATATCATCCTTGCCACGTCTATGGAACTTGCCCCCCTTTATATCGTCATTTCCCGGACTATGGAACCTGCCTACCATTATATCATCCTTGCCCGGGCTATGGAACCTGCCCACCACTACACCATCCTTGCCTGGCCTATAGAACCCGACACCATTATATCATCCTTGCCCCGTCTATGGAACCTGCCCACCATTACATCATCCTTGCCCAGGCAATGGAACCTGCCCACCATTATATCATCCTTGCCTCGTCTATAGAACCTGCCCACCATTATATCATCCTTGCCCGGGCTATGGAACCTGCCCACCATTATATCATCCTTGCCCCGTCTATGGAACCTGCCCACCATTATATCATCCTTGCCCCATCTATGGAACGTGCCCACCACTATATCATTCTTGTCCGGGCTATGGAACTTGCCCACCATTATATCATCCTTGCATGGGCTATGGAACGTGCCCACGATTATATCATCCTTGCTCGGCCTATGGAACCCCACTGCCATTACACCATTGTTGCCCCGTCTATTGAACCTGCCCACCATTATATCGTCCTTGCCCGGGATATGGAACCTGCCCACCATTATATCATCCTTGCATGGGCTATGGAACGTGCCCACCATTATATCGTCCTTGCCCGGGCTATGGAACCTGCCACCATTATATCGTCCTTGCCCGGGCTATGGAGCCTGCCCACCATTATATCATCCTTGCATGGGCTATGGAACCTGCCCGCCATTATATCATCCTTGCACGGGCCATGGAACCTGCCCACCATTATATCATCCTTACATGGGCGATGGAACCTGCCCACCATTATATCATCCTTGCATGGGCTATGGAACCTGCCCACCATTATATCATCCTTGCCGGCGTTATGGAACCTGCCCACCATTATATCATCCTTGCCCGGGCTATGGAAGCTGCCCACCATTATATCATCCTTGCTTCATCTATGGAAGCTGCCCACCATTATATCATCCTTGCCCGGGCTATGGAACCTGCCCACCATTATATCATCCTTGCCCCGGCTATGTAACCTGCCCACCATTATATCATCCTTGCCCGGGTTATGGAACCTGCCCACCATTATTTCATCCTTGCATGGGCTATGGAACGTGTCCACCATTATATCGTCCTTGCCCGGGCTATGGAACCTGCCACCATTATATCGTCCTTGCCCGGGCTATGGAACCTGCCCACCATTAAATCATCCTTGCATGGGCTATGGAACCTGCCCACCATTATATTATCCTTGCACGGACTAGGGAACCTGCCCACAATTATATCATCCTTGCAGGCTTTATGGAACCTGCCCACCATTATATCATCCTTGCCCGGGCTATGAAAGCTGCCCACCATTATATCATCCTTGACTGGGCTATGGAACCTGCCCACCATTATATCATCATTGCTTGTCTATGGAACCTGCCCACCATTATATCATCCTTGCCCGAGCTATGGAAACTGCCCACCATTATATCATCCTTGCCCGGGCTATTGAAGCTGCCAACCATTATATCATCCTTGCCCGTCTATTGAACCTGCCCACCATTATATCATCCTTGCCCCATCTATGGAACGTGCCCACCCCTATATCATTCTTGCCCGGGCTATGGAACGTGCCCACCATTATATCATCCTTGCTCGGTCTATGGAACCCCACTGCCATTACACCATTTTTGCCTCGTCTATTGAACCTGCCCACCATTATATCGTCCTTGCCCGGGTTATTGAACCTGCCCACCATTATTTCATCCTTGCATGGGCTATTGAACGTGCCCACCATTATATCGTCCTTGCCCGGGCTATGGAACCTGCCCACCATTATATCATCCTTGCATGGGCTATGGAATGTGCCCACCATTATATCATCCTTGCCCGGGCTAAGGAAACGAACTGCCATTATGACATCCTTGCCCGGCCTATAGAACCATCCGCCATTATATCGTCCTTGCCTGGGCTGTGGAACCTGCCCACCAATATATCATCCTTGCCCCGTCTATGGAACCTGCCCACCAATATATCTTCCTTGCCCCGTCTATGGAACTTGCCCACCATTATATCATTCTTGCCCGGGCAATGGAACCTGCCCACCAGTATATCGTCCTTGCCCGGGCTATGGAACTTGCCGACCATTTTATCATCCTTGCTCGGGCTATCGAACCTGCTCCATTATATCATCATTGCCGGCGTTATGGAACCTGCCCACCATTATATCATCCTTGCCCGGTCTATGGAACCTGCCCACCATTATATCATCCTTGCCCGGGCTATGGAAGCTGCCCACCATTATATCATCCTTGCCCCATCTATGGAACCTGAGCACCATTATATCATTTCTTGCCCGGGTTATGGAATCTGCCCACCATGATATCATCCTTGCCCGGGCTATGGAACCTGCCCATCATTATATCATCCTTTCCCGGGCTATGGAACCTGCCCACCATTATATCATCCTTGCCAGCGTTATGGAACTTGTGCACCATTACATCATCCTTGCCCGGGCTATGGAGCCTGCCCATCATTATATCATCCTTGGCCCGGCTATGGAACCCGACTGCCATTATACAATCCTTGCCCGGCCTATAGAACCCGATGCCAATATTTCATCCTTGCCCCGTCTATGAAACCAGCCCACAATCATATCATCCTTGCCCGGGCTATGGAACCGGCCCACCATTATATCATCCTTGCATGGGCTATGGAACGTGCCACCATTATATCATCCTTGCTCGGCCTATGGAACCCCACTGCCATAACACCATCGTTGCCCCGTCTATTGAACCTGCCCACCATTATATAGTCCTTGCCCAGGCTATGGAACCTCCCCACCATTATATCATCCTTGCATGGGGAATGGAACGTGCAACCATTATATCATCCTTGCTCGGCCTATGGAACCCCACTGCCATTACACCATTGTTGCCCCATCTATGGCACATGCCCACCATTATATCATCCTTGCCCGGGCTATGGAACCCTACTGCCATTATACCATCCTTGCCCGGCCTATAGAACCCGATACCAATATATCATCCTTGCCCCGTTTATGAAACCTGCCCACCATCATATCATCCTTGCCCAGGCAATGGAATTCGATGCATTTATATCAATCATATCATCCTTGCCCCATCTATGGAACCTGCCCACCATTATATCATCCTTGCATGGGATATGGAACCTGCCCACCATCATATCATCCTTGCCCAGGCAATGGAATTCGATGCATTTATATCAATCATATCGTCCTTGCCCGGTCTATGGAACCTGCCCACCATTATATCGTCCTTGCCCGGGCCATGGCACCTGCCCAACATTATATCGTCCTTGCCCAGGCTATAGACCCTGCCCACGATTATATCATACTTGCCCCGTCTATTGAACCTGCCCAACATTATATCATCCTTGCCCGGGCTATGGAAACCAAGTGCCATTATACCTCCTTGCCCGGCCTATAGAACCCGCCGCCATTATATCATCCTTGCCCGGACTGTGGAATCGGCCCACCATTATATCATCCTTGCCCCGTCTATGGAACATGACCACCATTATATCGTCCTTGCCAGGGCTATGGAACCTGCCCACTATTATATCATCATTTCCTGGGCTATGGAACCTGCCCACCATTATATCATCCTTGCCCCGTCTATGGAACCTGCCCACCATTATATCATCCTTGCCAGCGCCATGGAACCCAACTGCCGTTATACCATCCTTTCCGGGCCTATAAAACCGGATGCCAATATATCATCCTTACCATGTCTATGAAATCTGCCTACCATTATATCATCGTTGCACGGGCTATGGAAACCAACTGTCATTATACCATCCTTGCCCGGCCTATAGAACCCGTAGCCATTATATCATCCTGGTCTGGGCTGTGGAACCTGCCCACCATTATATCATCCTTGCCCCGTCTATGGAACCTGCCCACCATTATATCGTCCTTGCCCAGGCTTTGGAACCTGCCCACCAATATATCATCCTTTCCCGGGCTATGGAACCTGCTCACCATTATATCATCCTTGCCCGGGCTATCAAACCTGCCCACCATTATAACCTTGCCTGGGATATGTAACCTGCCCACCATTATATCATCCTTGCCGGCGTTATGGAGCCTGCCCACCATTATACCATCCTTGCCCGAGCTATGGAACCCGATGCCAATATATCATCCTTGCCCCGTCTATGGTACCTGCCTACCATTATATCATCCTTTCCCCGTCTATGGAACCTGTCCACCATTATATCGTCCTTGGCCGGGCTATGGAACCTACCCAATAATATATCATCCTTGCCCAGGCTATGGAACATGCCCACCATTATATCATCCTTGCCACGTCTATGGAACTTGCCCCCCTTTATATCGTCATTTCCCGGACTATGGAACCTGCCTACCATTATATCATCCTTGCCCGTGCTATGGAACCTGCCCACCACTACACCATCCTTGCCTGGCCTATAGAACCCGACACCATTATATCATCCTTGCCCCGTCTATGGAACCTGCCCACCATTACATCATCCTTGCCCAGGCAATGGAACCTGCCCACCATTATATCATCCTTGCCTCGTCTATAGAACCTGCCCACCATTATATCATCCTTGCCCGGGCTATGGAACCTGCCCACCATTATATCATCCTTGCCCCGTCTATGGAACCTGCCCACCATTATATCATCCTTGCCCCATCTATGGAACGTGCCCACCACTATATCATTCTTGTCCGGGCTATGGAACTTGCCCACCATTATATCATCCTTGCATGGGCTATGGAACGTGCCCACGATTATATCATCCTTGCTCGGCCTATGGAACCCCACTGCCATTACACCATTGTTGCCCCGTCTATTGAACCTGCCCACCATTATATCGTCCTTGCCCGGGATATGGAACCTGCCCACCATTATATCATCCTTGCATGGGCTATGGAACGTGCCCACCATTATATCGTCCTTGCCCGGGCTATGGAACCTGCCACCATTATATCGTCCTTGCCCGGGCTATGGAACCTGCCCACCATTATATCATCCTTGCATGGGCTATGGAACCTGCCCGCCATTATATCATCCTTGCACGGGCTATGGAACCTGCCCACCATTATATCATCCTTGCACGGGCTATGGAACCTGCCCACCATTATATCATCCTTACATGGGCGATGGAACCTGCCCACCATTATATCATCCTTGCATGGGCTATGGAACCTGCCCACCATTATATCATCCTTGCCGGCGTTATGGAACCTGCCCACCATTATATCATCCTTACCCGGGCTATGGAACCTGCCCACCATTATATCATCCTTGCCCAGGTTATGGAAACTGCCCACCATTATATCATCCTTGCCCGGGCTATGGAACCTGCCCACCATTATACGATGCTTTACTGGCCTATAGAACCCAACGCCATTATATCACCCTTGCCCCGTCTATGGAACCTGCCCACCATTATATCATCCTTGCCCGGGCAATGGAACATGACCACCATTATATCATCCTTGCACGGGCTATGGAACCTGCCCACCATAAATCATCCTTGCTAGCGTTATGGGACCTGCCCACCATTATATCATCCTTGCCCGGGCTATGGAAGCTGTCCACCATTATATCATCCTTGCCTCATCTATGGAACCTGCCCACCATTATATCATCCTTGCCCCATCTATGGAACTTGCCCACCATTATATCATCCTTGCCCCATCTATGGAACCTGCTGACCATTATATCATCCTTGCCTGGGCTATGGAACCTGCCCACCATTATATCATCCTTGCCCAGGCTATGGAACCTGCCACCATCATATCATCCTTGTCCGGGCTATGGAACCTGCCCACCATTATATCATCCTTGCCCCATCCATGGAACCTGTGTACCATTATATAATGCTTGCTAGGGCTATGGAACCTGCCCACCATTATATCATCCTTGCCTCGTCTATGGAACCTGCCCACCATTATATCATCCTTGCCCCATCTATGGAACCTGTGTACCATTATATAATGCTTGCTATGGCTATGGAACCTGCCCACCATTATATCATCCTTGCCCAGGCTATGGAACCCCACTGCCGTTATACCATCCTTGCCCAGTCTATAGACCTCGATGCTATTATATAAATTATATCATCCTTGCCCCATCTATGGAACCTGTCCACCTTTATATCATGCTTGCCCGGGCTATGGAACCTGCCCACCATTATATCATCTTTGCCCGGGCTATGGAACCTGCCCACCATTATTTCATCCTTGACCAGGCTATGGAACCTGCCCACCATTATATCATCCTTGCCCCATCTATGGAACCTTCCCACCATTATATCATTCTTGAATGGGATATGGAACTTGCCCACCATTATATCATCCTTGCCTCGTCTATGGAACCTGCCCACCATTATATCATCCTTGCCCGGGCTATAGAACCTGCCCACCATTATATCATCCATTCACGGGCTATGGAAACTGCCCACCATTATATCATCCTTGCCCGGGCTATGGAAGCTTCCCACCATTATATCATCCTTGCCACGTCTATGGAACCTGTCCACCATCATATCATCCTTGCCCGGGCTATGTAACCTGCCCACCATTATATCATCCCTGCCCCATCTATGGAACTTGCCCACCATTATATCATGCTTGCCTGGGCTATGGAACCTGCCCACCATTATATCATCCTTGCCCACAATATGGAACCTCCCACCATCATATCATCCTTGTCCGGGCTATGGAACCTGCCCACCATTATATCAAACTTGCCCCATCTATGGAACCGGCCCACCATTATATCATACTTGCCCCATCTATGGAACCTACCCACCATCATATCATCCTTGCCCGGGCTATGGAACCCCACTGCCATTATACCATCCTTGCCCAGTCTATAGACCCCGATGCTATTATATCAATTATATCATCCTTGCCCCATCTATGGAAACTGTCCACCATTATATCATCCTTACCCGGGATATGGAACCTGTCCACCATTATATCATCCTTGCCGGGGTTATGGAACCTGCCCATGATTATATCATCCTTGCACCATCTATGGAACCTGACCACGATTATATCATCCTTGCCCCGTCTATGGAACCTGCCCACCATTATATCATCCTTGCCCGGGCTATGGAACCTGCCCACCATTATATCATCCTTGACCAGGCTATGGAACCTGCCCACCATTATATCATCCTTGCCTCGTCTATGGAACCTGCCCACCATTATATCATCCTTGCCTGGGCTATGGAACCTGCCCACCATCATATCATCCTTGCCCCATCTATGGAACCTGTCCACCATTATATCATCCTTGCCCGGGCTATGGAACCTGCCCACCATTATATCATCCTTGCCCGGGTTATGGAACCTGCCCACGATTATATCATCCTTGCACCATCTATGGAACCTAGCCACCATTATATCATCCTTGCCCCGTCTATGGAACCTGCCCACCATTATATCATCCTTGCCCGGGCTATGGAACCTGCCCACCATTATATCATCCTTGCCTCGTCTCTGGAACCTGCCCACCATTATATCATCCTTGCCCGAGCTATGGAAACTGCCCACTATTATATCATCCTTGCCCGGGCTATTGAAGCTGCCAACCATTATATCATCCTTGCCCGTCTATTGAACCTGCCCATCATTATATCATCCTTGCCTCATCTATGGAACGTGCCCACCACTGTATCATTCTTGCCCGGGCTATGGAACGTGCCCACCATTATATCATCCTTGCTCGGTCTATGGAACCCCACTGTCATTACACCATTTTTGCCCCGTCTATTGAACCTGCTCACCATTATATCGTCCTTGCCCGGGTTATGGAACCTGCCCACCATTATTTCATCCTTGCATGGGCTATGGAACGTGCCCACCATTATATCGTCCTTGCCCGGGCTATGGAACCTGCCACCATTATATCGTCCTCTCCCGGGCTATGGAACCTGCCCACCATTGTATCATCATTGAATGGGCTATGGAACCTGCTCACCATTATATTATCCTTGCACGGACTAGGGAACCTGCCCACAATTATATCATCCTTGCCGGCATTATGGAACCTGCCCACCATTATATCATCGTTGCCCGGACTATGGAAGCTGCCCACCATTATATCATCCTTGCCTCGTCTATGGAACCTGCCCACCATTATATCATCCTTGCCCGAGCTTTGGAAACTGCCCACCATTATATCATCCTTGCCCGTCTATTGAACCTGCCCACCATTATATCATCCTTGCCCCATCTATGGAACTTGCCCACCACTATATTATTCTTGCCCGAGCTATGGAACGTGCCCACCATTATATCATCCTTGCTCGGCCTATGGAACCCCACTGCCATTACAGCATTGTTGCCCCGTCTATTGAACCTGCCCATCATTATATAGTCCTTGACCGGGTTATGGAACCTGCCCACCATTATTTCATCCTTGCATGGGCTGTGGAACGTGCCCACCATTATATCGTCCTTGCCCGGGCTATGGAACCTGCCACCATTATATCTTCCTTGCCCGGGCTATGGAAACTGCCCACCATTATATCATCCTTGCATGGGCTATGGAACCTGCCCACCATTATATCATCCTTGCAAAATATATGGAACCTGACCACCATTATGTCATCTTTGCCCCATCTATGGAACCTGTCCACCATTATATCATCCTTTGCCGGGCTATGGAACCTGCCCACCATTATATCATCCTTGAACCATCTATGGAACCTGCCCACCATTATATCATCTTTGTCCCGTCTAAGGAACCTGCCCACCATTATATCATCTTTGCCCCGTCTAAGGAACCTGCCCACCTTTATATCATCCTTGACTGGGCTATGGAACCTGCCCACCATTATATCATCCTTGCCTCGTAATGGAACATGCCCACCATTATATCATCCTTGCCCGAGCTATGGAAACTGCCCACCATTATATCATCCTTGCCCGGGCTATTGAAGCTGCCAACCATTATATCATCCTTGCCCGTATATTGAACCTGCCCATCATTATATCATCCTTGCCTCATCTATGGAACGTGCCCACCACTGTATCATTCTTGCCCGGGCTATGGAACGTGCCCACCATTATATCATTCTTGCTCGGTCTATGGAACCCCACTGCCATTACACCATTTTTGCCCCGTCTATTGAACCTGCTCACCATTATATCGTCCTTGCCCGGGTTATGGAACCTGCCCATCATTATTTCATCCTTGCATGGGCTATGGAACGTGCCCACCATTATGTCGTCCTTGCCCGGGCTATGGAAGCTGCCCACCATTATATCATCCTTGACTGGGCTATGGAACCTGCCCACCATTATGTCATCCTTGCCTCATCTATGGAACCTGCCCACCATTATATCATCCTTGCCCGAGCTATGGAAACTGCCCACCATTATATCATCCTTGCCCGGGCTATTGAAGCTGCCAACCATTATATCATCCTTGCCCGTCTATTGAACCTGCCCACCATTATATCATCCTTGCCCCATCTATGGAACGTGCCCACCACTATATCATTCTTGCCCGGGCTATTGAACGTGCCCACCATTATATCATCCTTGATAGGCCTATGGAACCCCACTGCCATTACAGCATTGATGCCCCGTCTATTGAACCTGCCCACCATTATATCGTCCTTGACCAGATTATGGAACCTGCCCACCATTATTTCATCCTTGCATGGGCTATGGAACGTGCCCACCATTATATCGTCCTTGCCTGGGCTATGGAACCTGCCACCATTATATCGTCCTTGCCCGGGCTATGGAACCTGCCCACCATTATATCTTCCTTGCATGGGCTATGGAACCTGCCCACCATTATATCATCCTTGCACGGGCTAGGGAACCTGCCCACAATTATATCATCCTTGCCGGTGTTATGGAACCTGCCCACCATTATATCATCCTTGCCTGGGCTATGGAAGCTGCCCACCATTATATCATCCTTGCCTCATCTATAGAACCTGCCCACCATTATATCATCCTTGCCCAGGCTATGGAACCTGCCACCATCATATCATCCTTGCCCGGGCTATGGAACCCCACTGCCATTATACCATCCTTGCCCAGTCTATAGACCCCAATGCTATTATATCAATTATATCATCCTTGCCCCATCTATGGAACCTGTCCACCATTATATCATCCTTACCCGGGCTATGGAGCCTGCCCACCATTATATCATCCTTGCCCAGGTTATGGAACCTGCCCACGATTATATCATCCTTGCCCGGGCTATGGAACCTGCCCACCATTATACAATGCTTTATTGGCCTATAGAACCCAAAGCCATTATATCACCCTTGCCCCGTCTATGGAACCTGCCCACCATTATATCATCCTTGCCCGGGCAATGGAACATGCCCACCATTATATCATCCTTGCACGGGCTATGGAACCTGCCCACCATAAATCATCCTTGCTGGCGTTATGGAACCTGCCCACCATTATATCATCCTTGCCCGGGCTATGGAAGCTGTCCACCATTATATCATCCTTGCCTCATCTATGGAACCTGCCCACCATTATATCATCCTTGCCCCATCTATGGAACTTGCCCACCATTATATCATGCTTGCCTGGGCTATGGAACCTGCCCACCATTATATCATCCTTGCCCAGGCTATGGAACCTGCCACCATCATATCATCCTTGTCCGGGCTATGGAACCTGCCCACCATTATATCAAACTTGCCCCATCTATGGAACCTGCCCACCATTATATCATACTTGCCCCATCTATGGAACCTACCCACCATCATATCATTCTTGCCCGGGCTATGGAACCCCACTGCCATTATACCATCCTTGCCCAGTCTATAGACCCCGATGCTATTATATCAATTATATCATCCTTGCCCCATCTATGGAACCTGTCCATCATTATATCATCCTTACCCGGGATATGGAACCTGTCCACCATTATATCATCCTTGCCCGGGTTATGGAACCTGCCCACGATTATATCATCCTTGCACCAGTTTTGGAACCTGCCCACGATTATATCATCCTTGCCCCGTCTATGGAACCTGCCCACCATTATATCATCCTTGCCCGGGCTATGGAACCTGCCCACCATTATATCATCCTTGACCAGGCTATGGAACCTGCCCACCATTATATCATCCTTGCCTCGTCTATGGAACCTGCCCACCATTATATCATCCTTGCCTGGGCTATGGAACCTGCCCACCATCATATCATCCTTGCCCCATCTATGGAACCTGTCCACCATTATATCATCCTTGCCCGGGCTATGGAACCTGCCCACCATTATATCATCCTTGCCTGGGCTATGGAACCTGCCCACCATCATATCATCCTTGCCCCATCTATGGAACCTGTCCACCATTATATCATCCTTGCCCGGGCTATGGAACCTGCCCACCATTATATCATCCTTGCCCGGGTTATGGAACCTGCCCACCATTATATCATCCTTGCCTGGGCTATGGAACCTGCCCATCATTATATCATCCTTGCCCGGGCTGTGGAACCTGCCCACCATTATATCATCCTTGACCAGGCTATGGAACCTGCCCACCATTATATCATCCTTGCCCCGTCTATGGAACCTGCCCACCATTATATCATCCTTGCCCGGGCTATGGAACCTGCTCACCATTATATCATCCTTGACCGGGCTATGGAACCTGCCCACCATTATATCATCCTTGTTCCGTCTATGGAACCTGCCCACGATTATATCATCCTTGCCCGGGCTATGGAAACTGCCCACCATTATATCATCCTTGCCCGGGCTATAGAACTTGCCCACCATTATATCATCCTTGCCCGGGCTATGGAAACTGGCCACCATTATATCATCCTTGAACGGGATATGGAACCTTCCCACCATTATATCAGCCTTGACCGGGCTATGGAACCTGCCCACCATTATATCATCCTTGCCCAGGCTATAGAACTTGCCCACCATTATATCATCCTTGCCCGGGCTATGGAAACTGCCCACCATTATATCATCCTTGCCCGGGCTATGGAAGCTTCCCACCATTATATCATCCTTGCCACGTCTATGGAACCTGTCCACCATTATATCATCCTTGCCCCATCTATGGAACCTGCCCACCATTATATCATCCTTGCCTGGGCTATGGAACCTGCCCACCATTATATCATCCTTGCCCAGATTATGTAACCTGCCACCATCATATCATCCTTGTCCGGGCTATGGAACCTGCCCACCATTATATCACCCTTGCCCCAGCTAAGGAACCTGCCCACCATTATATCATTCTTGCCAGGGCTATGGAACCTGACCACCATTATATCATCCTTGCCCGGGCTCTGGAACCCCACTGCCATTATAACATCCTTGCCCAGTCTATATACCCCGATGCTATTATATCAATTATATCATCCTTGCCCGATCTATGGAACCTGTCCACCATTATATCATCCTTGCCTGAGTTATGGAACCTGCCCACCATTATATCATCCTTGCACCATCTATGGAACCTGCCCACTATTATATCATCCTTGCACCGTCTATGGAACCTGTCCACCATAATATCATCCTTGAAAGGGCTATGGAACCTGCCCACCATTATATCATCCTTGCCTCGTTTATAGAACCTGCCCACCATTATATCATCCTTGCCCGGGCTATGGAACCTGCCCACCATTATATCATCCTTGCCCCGTCTATGGAACCTGCCCATCATTATATCATCCTTGCCCCATCTATGGAACGTGCCCACCACTATATCATTCTTGCCCGGGCTATGGAACCTGCCCACCATTATATCATCCTTGCATGGGCCATGGAACGTGCCCACCATTATATCATCCTTGCTCGGCCTATGGAACCCCACTGCCATTACACCATTGTTGCCCTGTCTATTGAACCTGCCCACCATTATATTGTCACTGCCAGGGCTATGGAACCTGCCCACCATTATATCATCCTTGCATGGGCTATGGAACCTGCCCACCATTATATCATCCTTGCCCGGGCTATGGAACCTGCCCACCATTATTTCATCCTTGCCCCGTCTATGGAACCTGCCCACCATTATATCATACTTGCCCGGGCTATGGAACCTGCCCACCATTATATCATCCTTGCCCCGTCTATGGAACCTGCCCACCATTATATCATCCTTGCCCCATCTATGGAACGTGCCCACCACTATATCATTCTTGCCCGGGCTATGGAACCTGCCCACCATTATATCATCCTTGCATGGGCTATGGAACGTGCCCACTATTATATCATCCTTGCTCGGCCTATGGAACCCCACTGCCATTACACCATTGTTGCCCTGTCTATTGAACCTGCCCACCATTATATCGTCATTGCCCGGGCTACGGAACCTGCCCACCATTATATCATCCTTGCATGGGCTATGGAACGTGCCCACCATTATATCGTCCTTGCCCGTGCAATGGAACCTGCAATCATTATATCGTCCTTGCCCGGGCTATGGAACCTGCCCACCATTATATCATCCTTGCATGGACTATGGAACCTGCCCACCATTATATCATCCTTGCACGGGCTATGGAACCTGCCCACCATTATGTCATCCTTGCACGGGCTATGGAACCTGCCCACCATTATATCATCCTTGCATGGGCTATGGAACCTGCCCACCATTATATCATCCTTGCATGGGCTATGGAACCTGCCCACCATTATATCATCCTTGCCGGCGTTATGGAACCTGCCCACCATTATATCATCCTTGCCCGGTCTATGGAAGCTGCCCACCATTATATCATCCTTGCCTCATCTATGGAACCTGCTCACCATTATATTATCCTTGCCCGGGCTATGGAACCTGCCCACCATTATATCATCCTTGCCCCATCTATGGAACCCTGCCCACCATTATATCATCCTAGCCTGGGCTATGGAACCTGCCCACCATTATATCATCCTTGCCCAGGCTATGGAACCTGCCACCATCATATCATCCTTGTCCGGGCTATGGAACATGCCCACCATTATATCATCCTTGCCCCATCTATGGAACCTGCCCACCATTATATCATCCTTGCCTCGTCTATAGAACCTGCCCACCATTATATCATCCTTGCCTGGGCTATGGAACCTGCCAACCATTATATCATCCTTGTCCCGTCTATGGAACCTGCCCACCATTATATCATCCTTGCCCCATCTATGGAACGTGCCCACCACTATATCATTCTTGCCCGGGCTATGGAACCTGCCCACCATTATATCATCCTTGCATGGGCTATGGAACGTGCCCACCATTATATCATCCTTGCTCGGCCTATGGAACCCCACTGCCATTACACCATTTTTGCCCTGTCTATTGAACCTGCCCACCATTATATCGTCACTGCCAGGGCTATGGAACCTGCCCACCATTATATCATCCTTGCATGGGCTATGGAACCTGCCCACCATTATATCATCCTTGCCCGGGCTATGGAACCTGCCCACCATTATATCATCCTTGCCACGTCTATGGAACCTGCCCACCATTATATCATCCTTGCCCCATCTATGGAACGTGCCCACCACTATATCATTCTTGCCCGGGCTATGGAACCTGCCCACCATTATATCATCCTTGCATGGGCTATGGAACGTGCCCACCATTATATCATCCTTGCTCGCCCTATGGAACCCCACTGCCATTACACCATTGTTGCCCTGTCTATTGAACCTGCCCACCATTATATCGTCATTCCCCGGGCTATGGAACCTGCCCACCATTATATCATCCTTGCATGGGCTATGGAACGTGCCCACCATTATATCGTCCTTGCCCGGGCTAAGGAACCTGCAATCATTATATCGTCCTTGCCCGGGCTATGGAACCTGCCCACCATTATATCATCCTTGCATAGACTATGGAACCTGCCCACCATTATATCATCCTTGCACGGGCTATGGAACCTGCCCACCATTATATTGTCCTTGCCCGGGTTATGGAACCTGCCCACCATTATTTCATCCTTGCATGGGCTATGGAACGTGCCCACCATTATATCGTCCTTGCCCGGGCTATGGAACCTGCCACCATTATATCGTCCTCTCCCGGGCTATGGCACCTGCCCACCATTGTATCATCCTTGCATGGGCTATGGAACCTGCTCACCATTATATTATCCTTGCACGGACTAGGGAACCTGCCCACAATTATATCATCCTTGCCGGCATTATGGAACCTGCCCACCATTATATCATCCTTGCCCGGGCTATGGAAGCTGCCCACCATTATATCATCCTTGACTGGGCTATGGAACCTGCCCACCATTATGTCATCCTTGCCTCGTCTAAGGAACCTGCCCACCATTATATCATCCTTGCCCGAGCTTTGGAAACTGCCCACCATTATATCATCCTTGCCCGGGCTATTGAAGCTGCCAACCATTATATCATCCTTGCCCGTCTATTGAACCTGCCCACCATTATATCATCCTTGCCCCATCTATGGAACTTGCCCACCACTATATCATTCTTGCCCGGGCTATGGAACGTGCCCACCATTATATCATCCTTGCTCGGCCTATGGAACCCCACTGCCATTACACCATTGTTGCCCCGTCTATTGAACCTGCCCATCATTATATCGTCCTTGACCGGGTTATGGAACCTGCCCACCATTATTTCATCCTTGCATGGGCTATGGAACGTGCCCACCATTATATCGTCCTTGTCCGGGCTATGGAACCTGCCACCATTATATCTTCCTTGCCCGGGCTATGGAACCTGCCCACCATTATATCATCCTTGCATGGGCTATGGAACCTGCCCACCATTATATCATCCTTGCAAAATCTATGGAACCTGACCACGATTATATCATCCTTGCCCCGTCTATGGATCCTGCCCACCATTATATCATCCTTGCCCGGGCTATGGAACCTGCCCACCATTATATCATCCTTGACCAGGCTATGGAACCTGCCCACCATTATATCATCCTTGCCTCGTCTATGGAACCTGCCCACCATTATATCATCCTTGCCTGGGCTATGGAACCTGCCCACCATCATATCATCCTTGCCCCATCTATGGAACCTGTCCACCATTATATCATCCTTGCCCGGGCTGTGGAACCTGCCCACCATTATATCATCCTTGCCCGGGTTATGGAACCTGCCCACGATTATATCATCCTTACACCATCTATGGAACCTGCCCACCATTATATCATCCTTGCCCCGTCTATGGAACCTGCCCACCATTATATCATCCTTGCCCGGGCTATGGAACCTGCCCACCATTATATCATCCTTGACCGGGCAATGGAACCTGCCCACCATTATATCATCCTTGCTCCGTCTATGGAACCTGCCCACCATTATATCATCTTTGCCCCATCTATGGAACCTGTCCACCATTATATCATCCTTTGCCAGGCTATGGAACTTGCCCACCATTATATCATCCTTGCACCATGTATGGAACCTGCCCACCATTATATCATCTTTGTCCCGTCTAAGGAACCTGCCCACCATTATATCATCTTTGCCCCGTCTAAGGAACCTGCCCACCATTATTTCATCCTTGCTCGGGCTTTGGAACCTGCCCACCATTATATCATCCTTGACTGGGCTATGGAACCTGCCCACCATTATATCATCCTTGCCTCGTCTATGGAACCTGCCCACCATTATATCATCCTTGCCCGGGCTATGGAAGCTGCCCACCATTATATCATCCTTGACTGGGCTATGGAACCTGCCCACCATTATGTCATCCTTGCCTCATCTATGGAACCTGCCCACCATTATATCATCCTTGCCCGAGCTATGGAAACTGCCCACCACTATATCATTCTTGCCCGGGCTATTGAACGTGCCCACCATTATATCATCCTTGATAGGCCTATGGAACCCCACTGCCATTACACCATTGTTGCCCCGTCTATTGAACCTTCCCACCATTATATCGTCCTTGACCGGGTTATGGAACCTGCCCACCATTATTTCATCCTTGCATGGGCTATGGAACGTGCCCACCATTATATCGTCCTTGCCCGGGCTATGGAACCTGCCACCATTATATCGTCCTTGCCCGGGCTATGGAACCTGCCCACCATTATATCTTCCATGCATGGGCTATGGAACCTGCCCACCATTATATCATCCTTGCACGGGCTAGGGAACCTGCCCACAATTATATCATCCTTGCCGGTGTTATGGAACCTGCCCACCATTATATCATCCTTGCCCGGGCTATGGAAGCTGCCCACCATTATATCATCCTTGACTGGGCTATGGAACCTGCCCACCATTATGTCATCCTTGCCCAGGCTATGGAACCTGCCACCATCATATCATCCTTGCCCGGGCTATGGAACCCCACTGCCATTATACCATCCTTGCCCAGTCTATAGACCCCAATGCTATTATATCAATTATATCATCCTTGCCCCATCTATGGAACCTGTCCACCATTATATCATCCTTACCCGGGCTATTGAACCTGCCCACCATTATATCATCCTTGCCCAGGTTATGGAACCTGCCCACGATTATATCATCCTTGCCCGGGCTATGGAACCTGCCCACCATTATACAATGCTTTATTGGCCTATAGAACCCAAAGCCATTATATCACCCTTGCCCCGTCTATGGAACCTGCCCACCATTATATCATCCTTGCCCGGGCAATGGAACATGCCCACCATTATATCATCCTTGCACGGGCTATGGAACCTGCCCACCATAAATCATCCTTGCTGGCGTTATGGAACCTGCCCACCATTATATCATCCTTGCCCGGGCTATGGAAGCTGTCCACCATTATATCATCCTGGCCTCATCTATGGAACCTGCCCACCATTATATCATCCTTGCCCGGGCTATGTAACCTGCCCACCATTATATCATCCTTGCCCCATCTATGGAACTTGCCCACCATTATATCATGCTTGCCTGGGCTATGGAACCTGCCCACCATTATATCATCCTTGCCCAGGCTATGGAACCTGCCACCATCATATCATCCTTGTCCGGGCTATGGAACCTGCCCACCATTATATCAAACTTGCCCCATCTATGGAACCTGCCCACCATTATATCATACTTGCCCCAACTATGGAACCTACCCACCATCATATCATTCTTGCCCGGGCTATGGAACCCCACTGCCATTATAACATCCTTGCCCAGTCTATAGACCCCGATGCTATTATATCAATTATATCATCCTTGCCCCATCTATGGAACCTGTCCATCATTATATCATCCTTACCCGGGATATGGAACCTGTCCACCATTATATCATCCTTGCCCGGGTTATGGAACCTGCCCACGATTATATCATCCTTGCACCATTTTTTGGAACCTGCCCACGATTATATCATCCTTGCCCCGTCTATGGAACCTGCCCACCATTATATCATCCTTGCCCGGGCTATGGAACCTGCCCACCATTATATCATCCTTGACCAGACTATGGAACCTGCCCACCATTATATCATCCTTGCCTCGTCTATGGAACCTGCCCACCATTATATCATCCTTGCCTGGGCTATGGAACCTGCCCACCATCATATCATCCTTGCCCCATCTATGGAACCTGTCCACCATTATATCATCCTTGCCCGGGCTATGGAACCTGCCCACCATTATATCATCCTTGCCTGGGCTATGGAACCTGCCCACCATCATATCATCCTTGCCCTATCTATGGAACCTGTCCACCATTTTATCATCCTTGCCCGGGCTATGGAACCTGCCCACCATTATATCATCCTTGCCCGGGTTATGGAACCTGCCCACCATTATATCATCCTTGCCTGGGCTATGGAACCTGCCCATCATTATATCATCCTTGCCCCGTCTATGGAACCTGCCCACCATTATATCATCCTTGCCCGGGCTATGGAACCTGCCCACCATTATATCATCCTTGACCGGGCTATGGAACCTGCCCACCATTATATCATCCTTGTTCCGTCTATGGAACCTGCCCACGATTATATCATCCTTGCCCGGGCTATGGAACCTGCCCACCATTATAGCATCCTTGAACGGGATATGGAACCTTCCCACCATTATATCAGCCTTGACCGGGCTATGGAACCTGCCCACCATTATATCATCCTTGCCCAGGCTATAGAACTTGCCCACCATTATATCATCCTTGCCCGGGCTATGGAAACTGCCCACCATTATATCATCCTTGCCCGGGCTATGGAAGCTTCCCACCATTATATCATCCTTGCCACGTCTATGGAACCTGTCCACCATTATATCATCCTTGCCCCATCTATGGAACCTGCCCACCATTATATCATCCTTGCCTGGGCTATGGAACCTGCCCACCATTATATCATCCTTGTCCAGACTATGTAACCTGCCACCATCATATCATCCTTGTCCGGGCTATGGAACCTGCCCACCATTATATCACCCTTGCCCCAGCTAAGGAACCTGCCCACCATTATATCATTCTTGCCAGGGCTATGGAACCTGACCACCATTATATCATCCTTGCCCGGGCTCTGGAACCCCACTGCCATTATAACATCCTTGCCCAGTCTATATACCCCGATGCTATTATATCAATTATATCATCCTTGCCCGATCTATGGAACCTGTCCACCATTATATCATCCTTGCCTGAGTTATGGAACCTGCCCACCATTATATCATCCTTGCACCATCTATGGAACCTGCCCACCATTATATCATCCTTGCCCCGTCTATGGAACCTGTCCACCATAATATCATCCTTGAAAGGGCTATGGAACCTGCCCACCATTATATCATCCTTGCCTCGTCTATAGAACCTGCCCACCATTATATCATCCTTGCCCGGGCTATGGAACCTGCCCACCATTATATCATCCTTGCCCCGTCTATGGAACCTGCCCACCATTATATCATCCTTGCCCCATCTATGGAACGTGCCCACCACTATATCATTCTTGCCCGGGCTATGGAACCTGCCCACCATTATATCATCCTTGCATGGGCTATGGAACGTGCCCACCATTATATCATCCTTGCTCGGCCTATGGAACCCCACTGCCATTACACCATTGTTGCCCTGTCTATTGAACCTGCCCACCATTATATCGTCACTGCCAGGGCTATGGAACCTGCCCACCATTATATCATCCTTGCATGGGCTATGGAACCTGCCCACCATTATATCATCCTTGCCCGGCCTATGGAACCTGCCCACCATTATATCATCCTTGCCCCGTCTATGGAACCTGCCCACCATTATATCATCCTTGCCCGGGCTATGGAACCTGCCCACCATTATATCATCCTTGCCCCGTCTATGGAACCTGCCCACCATTATATCATCCTTGCCCCATCTATGGAACGTGCCCACCACTATATCATTCTTGCCCGGGCTATGGAACCTGCCCACCATTATATCATCCTTGCATGGGCTATGGAACGTGCCCACTATTATATCATCCTTGCTCAGCCTATGGAACCCCACTGCCATTACACCATTGTTGCCCTGTCTATTGAACCTGCCCACCATTATATCGTCATTGCCCGGGCTATGGAACCTGCCCACCATTATATCATCCTTACATGGGCTATGGAACGTGCCCACCATTATATCGTCATTGCCCGTGCAATGGAACCTGCAATCATTATATCGTCCTTGCCCGGGCTATGGAACCTGCCCACCATTATATCATCCTTGCATGGGCTATGGAACCTGCCCACCATTATATCATCCTTGCAAAATCTATGGAACCTGACCACGATTATATCATCCTTGCCCTGTCTATGGAACCTGCCCACCATTATATCATCCTTGCCCGGGCTATGGAACCTGCCCACCATTATATCATCCTTGACCAGGCTATGGAACCTGCCCACCATTATATCATCCTTGCCTCGTCTATGGAACCTGTCCACCATCATATCATCCTTGACCGGGTTATGGAACCTGCCCACCATTATTTCATCCTTGCATGGGCTATGGAACGTGCCCACCATTATATCGTCCTTGCCCAGGCTATGGAACCTGCCACCATTATATCGTCCTTGCCCGGGCTATGGAACCCCACTGCCATTATACCATCCTTGCCCAGTCTATAGACCCCAATGCTATTATATCAATTATATCATCCTTTCCCCATCTATGGAACCTGTCCACCATTATATCATCCTTACCCGGGCTATGGAACCTGCCCACCATTATATCATCCTTGCCCAGGTTATGGAACCTGCCCACCATTATATCATCCTTGCCCGGGCTATGGAACCTGCCCACCATTATACGATGCTTTACTGGCCTATAGAACCCAACGCCATTATATCACCCTTGCCCCGTCTATGGAACCTGCCCACCATTATATCATCCTTGCCCGGGCAATGGAACATGACCACCATTATATCATCCTTGCACGGGCTATGGAACCTGCCCACCATAAATCATCCTTGCTAGCGTTATGGAACCTGCCCACCATTATATCATCCTTGCCCGGGCTATGGAAGCTGTCCACCATTATATCATCCTTGCCTCATCTATGGAACCTGCCCACCATTATATCATCCTTGCCCCATCTATGGAACTTGCCCACCATTATATCATCCTTGCCCCATCTATGGAACCCTGTCCACCATTATATCATCCTAGCCTGGGCTATGGAACCTGCCCACCATTATATCATCCTTGCCCAGGCTATGGAACCTGCCACCATCATATCATCCTTGTCCGGGCTATGGAACCTGCCCACCATTATATCATCCTTGCCCCATCTATGGAACCTGCCCACCATTATATCAACCTTGCCCCATCTATGGAACCTGCCCACCATTATATCATCCTTGCCCCATCTATGGAACCTGCCAACCATTATATCATCCTTGCCTGGGCTATGGAACCTGCCCACCATTATATCATCCTTGCCCAGGCTATGGAACCTGCCACCATCATATCATCCTTGTCCGGGCTATGGAACCTGCCCACCATTATATCATCCTTGCCCCATCTATGGAACCTGTGCACCATTATATCATTCTTGCTAGGGCTATGGAACCGGCCTACCATTATATCATCCTTGCCCGGGCTATGGAACCCCACTGCCATTATACCATCCTTGCCCAGTCTATAGACCCCGATGCTATTATATCAATTATATCATCCTTGCCCCTTATATGGAACCTGTCCACCATTATATCATGCTTGCCCGGGCTATGGAACCTGCCCACCATTATATCATCCTTGCCCGGGTTATGGAACATGCCCACCATTATATCATACTTGCCCGGGTTATGGAACCTGCCCACCATTATATCATCCTTGCACCATCTATGGAACCTGCCCACCATTATATCATCCTTGCTCTGTATATGGAACCTGCCCACCATTATATCATCCTTGCCCGGGCTATGGAACCTTCCCACCATTATATCATCCTTGAATGGGATATGGAACCTGCCCATCATTATATCATCCTTGCCACGTCTATGGAACCTGTCCACCATTATATCATCCTTGCCCGGGCTATGGAACCTGCCCACCATTATATCATCCTTGCCTGGGCTATGGAAGCTGCCCATCATTATATCATCCTTGCCCCATCTATGGAACCTGTCCATCATTATATCATCCTTTGCCGGGCTATGGAACCTGCCCACCATTATATCATGCTTGCCCGGGCTATGGAACCTGCCCACCATTATATCATCTTTGCCCCGTCTAAGGAACCTGCCCACCATTATATCATCCTTGCCCAGGCTATGAAACCTGCCCACCATTACATCATCCTTGACTGGGCTATGGAACCTGCCCACCATTATATCATCCTTGCCTCGTCTATGGAACCTGCCCACCATTATATCATCCTTGCCCGAGCTATGGAAACTGCCCACCATTATATCATCCTTGCCCGGGCTATGGAAGCTGCCCACCATTATATCATCCTTGCCTCATCTATGGAACCTGCCCACCATTATATCATCCTTGCCCCGGCTATGTAACCTGCCCACCATTATATCATTCTTGCCTCATCTATGGAACCCTGCCCACCATTATATCATCCTAGCCTGGGCTATGGAACCTGCCCACCATTATATCATCCTTGCCCAGGCTATGGAACCTGCCACCATCATATCATCCTTGTCCGGGCTATGGAACCTGCCCACCATTATATCATCCTTGCCCCATCTATGGAACCTGCCCACCATTATATCATCCTTGCCCCATCTATGGAACCTGCCCACCATTATATCATCCTTGCCCCATCTATGGAACCTGCCAACCATTATATCATCCTTGCCTGGGCTATGGAACCTGTCCACCATTATATCATCCTTGCCCAGGCTATGGAACCTGCCACCATCATATCATCCTTGTCCGGGCTATGGAACCTGCCGGCCTACCATTATATCATCCTTGCCCGGGCTATGGAACCCCACTGCCATTATACCATCCTTGCCCAGTCTATAGACCCCGATGCTATTATATCAATTATATCATCCTTGCCCGGGTTATGGAACATGCCCACCATTATATCATACTTGCCCGGGTTATGGAACCTGCCCACCATTATATCATCCTTGCACCATCTATGGAACCTGCCCACCATTATATCATCCTTGCTCTGTATATGGAACCTGCCCACCATTATATCATCCTTGCCCGGGCTATGGAACCTTCCCACCATTATATCATCCTTGAATGGGATATGGAACCTGCCCATCATTATATCATCCTTGCCACGTCTATGGAACCTGTCCACCATTATATCATCCTTGCCCGGGCTATGGAACCTGCCCACCATTATATCATCCTTGCCTGGGCTATGGAAGCTGCCCATCATTATATCATCCTTGCCCCATCTATGGAACCTGTCCATCATTATATCATCCTTTGCCGGGCTATGGAACCTGCCCACCATTATATCATGCTTGCCCGGGCTATGGAACCTGCCCACCATTATATCATCTTTGCCCCGTCTAAGGAACCTGCCCACCATTATATCATCCTTGCCCAGGCTATGAAACCTGCCCACCATTACATCATCCTTGACTGGGCTATGGAACCTGCCCACCATTATATCATCCTTGCCTCGTCTATGGAACCTGCCCACCATTATATCATCCTTGCCCGAGCTATGGAAACTGCCCACCATTATATCATCCTTGCCCTGGCTATTGAAGCTGCCAACCATTATATCATCCTTGACCGTCTATTGAACCTGCCCACCATTATATCATCCTTGCCAAATCTATGGAAAGTGCCCACCACTATATCATTCTTGCCCGGGCTATGGAACGTGCCCACCATTATATCATCCTTGCTCGGTCTATGGAACCCCACTGCCATTACACCATTTTTGCCCCGTCTATTGAACCTGTCCACCATTATATCATCCTTGCCCGGGTTATGGAACCTGCCCAGCATTATTTCATCCTTGCATGGGCTATGGAACGTGCCCACCATTTATCGTCCTTGCGCGGGCTATGGAACCTGCCACCATTATATCATCCTTGCCCGGGCTTTGGAACCTGCCCACCATTATATTCTCCTTGCATGGGCTATGGAACCTGCCCACCATTATATTGTCCTTGCACGGACTAGGGAACCTGCCCACAATTATATCATCCTTGCCGGCATTATGGAACCTGCCCACCATTATATCATCCTTGCCCGGGCTATGGAAGCTGCCCACCATTATATCATCCTTGACTGGGCTATGGAACCTGCCCACCATTATATCATCCTTGCCTCGTCTATGGAACCTGCCCACCATTATATCATCCTTGCCCGAGCTATGGAAACTGCCCACCATTATATCATCCTTGCCCGGGCTATTGAAGCTGCCAACCATTATATCATCCTTGCCCGTCTATTGAACCTGCCCACCATTATATCATCCTTGCCCCATCTATGGAACGTGCCCACCACTATATCATTCTTGCCCGGGCTATGGAACGTGCCCACCCTTATATCATCCTTGCTCGGCCTATGGAACCCCACTGCCATTACACCATTGTTGCCCCGTCTATTGAACCTGCCCACCATTATATCGTCCTTGACCGGGTTATGGAACCTGCCCACCATTATATCATCCTTGCATGGGCTATGGAACCTGCCCACCATTATATCATCCTTGCACGGGCTAGGGAACCTGCCCACAATTATATCATCCTTGCTGGCGTTATGGAACCTGCCCACCAATATATCATCCTTGCCCAGGCTATGGAACCTGCCACCATCATATCATTCTTTGCCGGGCTATGGAACCTGCCCACCATTATATCATCCTTGCACCATCTATGGAACCTGCCCACCATTATATCATCTTTGCCCCGTCTAAGGAACCTGCCCACCATTATATCATCCTTGCCCAGGCTATTTAACCTGCCCACCATTATATCATCCTTGACTGGGCTATGGAACCTGCCCACCATTATTTCATCCTTGCCTCGACTATGGAACCTGCCCACCATTATATCATCCTTGCCCGAGCTATGGAAACTGCCCACCATTATATCATCCTTGCCCGGGCTATTGAAGCTGCCAACCATAATATCATCCTTGCCCCATCTATGGAACGTGCCCACCACTATATCATTCTTGCCCTGTCTATTGAACCTGCCCACCATTATATCGTCCTTGCCCGGGTTATGGAACCTGCCCACCATTATTTCATCCTTGCATGGGCTATGGAACGTGCCCACCATTATATCGTTCTTGCCTGGGCTATGGAACCTCCCACCATTATATCGTCCTTGCCCGGGTTATGGAACCTGCCCACCATTATATCATCCTTGCATGGGCTATGGAACCTGCCCACCATTATATCATCCTTGCATGGACTAGGGAACCTGCCCACAATTATATTATCCTTGCCGGCGTTTTGGAACCTGCCCACCATTATATCATCCTTGCCCGGGCTCTGGAAGCTGCCCACCATTATATCATCCTTGCCTCATCTATAGAACCTGCCCACCATTATATCATCCTTGCCCAGGCTATGGAACCTGCCCAGCATTATATCATCCTTGCCCGGGCTATGGAACCTGCCCACCATTATATCATACTTGCCTCATCTATGGAACCTGCCCACCATTATATCATCCTTGCCCAGGCTATGGAACCTGTCCACCATTATATCATCCTTGCCCGGGCTATGGAAACTGCCCACCATTAGATCATCCTTTCCCGGGCTATGGAAGCTGCCCACCATTATATCATCCTTGCCCCGTCTATAGAACCTGCCCACCATTATATCATCCTTGCCCCATCTATGGAACGTGCCCACCACTATACCATTCTTGCCCGGGCAATGGAACCTGCCCAACATTATATCATCCTTGCATGGGCTATGGAACGTGCCCAGCATTATATCATCCTTGCTCGGCCTATGGAAGCCCTTTGCCCCGTCTATTGAACCTGCCCACCATTATATCATCCTTACCCGGGCTATGGAACCTGCCCACCATTATATCATCCTTGCATGGGCTATGGAATGTGCCCACCATTATATCATCCTTGCCCAGGCTATGGAACCTGCCCTTCATTATATCATCCTTGCATGGGCTATGGAATGTGCCCACCATTATATCATCCTTGCCCGGGCTATGGAAACCAACTGCCATTATGACATCCTTGCCTGGCCTATAGAACCAGCCGCTATTATATCGTCCTTGCCTGGGCTGTGGAACCTACCCACCAATATATCATCCTTGCCCCGTCTATGGAACCTGGCCACCATTATATCTTCCTTGCCCGGGCAATGGACCCTGCCCACCAGTATATCATCCTTGCCCGGGCTATGGAACCTGCTGACCATTTTATCATCCTTGCTGGGGCTATCGAACCTGCCTCCATTATATCATCATTGCCGGCGTTATGGAACCTGCCCACCATTATATCATCCTTGCTGGGTCTATGGAACCTGCCCACCATTATATCATCCTTGCCCGGGCTATGGATGCTGCCCACCATTATATCATCCTTGCCCCATCTATGGAACCTGACCACCATTATATCATTTCTTGCCCGGGTTATGGAACCTGCCCACCATGATATCATCCTTGCCCGGGCTATGGAACCTGCCCATCATTATACCATCCTTTCCCGGGCTATGAAACCTGCCCACCATTATATTATCCTTGCCAGCGTTATGGAACTTGTGCACCATTACATCATCCTTGCCCGGGCTGTGGAGCCTGCCCATCATTATATCATCCTTGCCCGTGCTATGGAACCCTACTGCCAATATACAATCCTTGCCCGGCCTATAGAACCCTATGCCAATATTTCATCCTTGCCCCGTCTATGAAACCAGCCCACCATCATATCATCCTTGCCCAGGTAATGGAATTTGATGCATTTATATCAATCATATCATTCTTGCCCGGGCTATGGAACCTGCCCACCATTATAACATCCTTGCTCGGCCTATGGAACCGCACTGCCATTACACCATCGTTGCCCCGTCTATTGAACCTGCTCACCATTATATAGTCCTTGCCCGGGCTATGGAACCTGCCCACCATTATATCATCCTTGCATGGGGAATGGAACGTGCCCACCAATATATCATCCTTGCTCGTCCTATGGAACCCGACTGCCATTACACCATCGTTGCCCCGTCTATGGCACATGCCCACCATTATATCGTCCTTGCCCAGGCTTTGGAACCTGCCCACCAATATATCATCCTTGCCCGGGCTATGGAACCTGCTCACCATTATATCATCCTTGCCCGGGCTACCGAACCTGCCCACCATTATATCCTTGCTTGGGATATGTACCTGCCCACCATTATATCATCCTTGCCGGCGTTATGGAACCTGCCCACCATTATACCATCCTTGCCTGAGCTATGGAACCCGATGCCAATATATCATCCTTGCCCCATCTATGGTACCTGCCTACCATTATATCATCCTTTCCCCGTCTATGGAACCTGTCCACCATTATATCGTCCTTGGCCGGGCTCTGGAACCTGCCCAATAATATATCATCCTTGCCCAGGCTATGGAACCTCCCCACCATTATATCATCCTTGCCACGTCTATGGAACTTGCCCCCCTTTATATCGTCATTTCCCGGACTATGGAACCTGCCTACCATTATATCATCCTGGCCCGGGCTATGGAACCTGCCCACCATTACACCATCCTTGCCCGGCCTATAGGACCCAACACCATTATATCATCCTTGCCCCGTCTATGGAACCTGCCCACCATTACATCATCCTTGCCCAGGCAATGGAACCTGCCCACCATTATATCATCCTTGCCTCGTCTATAGAACCTGCCCACCATTATATCATACTTGCCCGGGCTATGGAACCTGCCCACCATTATATCATCCTTGCCCCGTCTATGGAACCTGCCCACCATTATATCATCCTTGCCCCATCTATGGAACGTGCCCACCACTATATCATTCTTGCCCGGGCTATAGAACCTGCCCACCATTATATCATCCTTGCACGGGCTATGGAACGTGCCCACCATTATATCATCCTTGCTCGGCCTATGGAACCCCACTGCCATTACACCATTGTTGCCCCGTCTATTGAACCTGCCCACTATGATATCGTCCTTGCCCAGGCTATGGAACCTGCCCACCATTATATCATCCTTGCATGGGCTATGGAACGTGCCCACCATTATATCGTCGTTGCCCGGGCTATGGAACCTGCCACCATTATATCGTCCTTGACTGGGCTATGAAACCAGCCCACCATTATATCATCCTTGCATGGGCTATGGAACCTGCCCACCATTATATCATCCTTGCACGGGTTATGGAACCTGCCCACCATTATATCATCCTTGCACGGGCTATGGAACCTGCCCACCATTATATCATCCTTGCATGGGCTATGGAACCTGCCCACCATTATATCATCCTTGCATGGGCTATGGAACCTGCCCACCATTATATCATCCTTGCTGGCGTTATGGATCCTGCCCACCATTATAACATCCTTGCCCGGGCTATGGAACCTGCCCACCAATATATCATCCTTGCCCGTGCTATGGAACCTGCTCACCATTATATCATCCTTGCCCGGGCTATCGAACCTGCCCACCATTATATCCTTGCCTGGGATATGTACCTGCCCACCATTATATCATCCTTGCCAGCATTATGGAACCTGCCCACCATTATACCATCCTTACCTGAGCTATAGAACCCGATGCCAATATATCATCCTTGCCCCATCTATGGTACCTGCCTACCATTATATCATCCTTTCCCCGTCTATGGAACCTGTCCACCATTATATCGTCCTTGGCCGGGCTCTGGAACCTGCCCAATAATATATCATCCTTGCCCAGGCTATGGAACCTCCCCACCATTATATCATCCTTGCCATGTCTATGGAACTTGCCCCCCTTTATATCGTCATTTCCCGGACTATGGAACCTGCCTACCATTATATCATCCTTGCCCGGGCTATGGAACCTGCCCACCATTACACCATCCTTGCCCGGCCTATAGAACCCAACACCATTATATCATCCTTGCCCCGTCTATGGAACCTGCCCACCATTACATCATCCTTGCCCAGGCAATGGAACCTGCCCACCATTATATCATCCTTGCCTCGTCTATAGAACCTGCCCACCATTATATCATACTTGCCCGGGCTATGGAACCTGCCCACCATTATATCATCCTTGCCCCGTTTATGGAACCTGCCCACCATTATATCATCCTTGCACGGGCTATGGAACGTGCCCACCATTATATCATCCTTGCTCGGCCTATGGAACCCCACTGCCATTACACCATTGTTGCCCCGTCTATTGAACCTGCCCACTATGATATCGTCCTTGCCCAGGCTATGGAACCTGCCCACCATTATATCATCCTTGCATGGGCTATGGAACGTGCCCACCATTATATCGTCGTTGCCCGGGCTATGGAACCTGCCACCATTATATCGTCCTTGACTGGGCTATGGAACCAGCCCACCATTATATCATCCTTGCATGGGCTATGGAACCTGCCCACCATTATATCATCCTTGCACGGGTTATGGAACCTGCCCACCATTATATCATCCTTGCACGGGCTATGGAACCTGCCCACCATTATATCATCCTTGCATGGGCTATGGAACCTGCCCACCATTATATCATCCTTGCATGGGCTATGGAACCTGCCCACCATTATATCATCCTTGCTGGCGTTATGGATCCTGCCCACCATTATAACATCCTTGCCCGGGCTATGGAAGCTGCCCACCATTATATCATCCTTGCCTAATCTATGGAACCTGCCCACCATTATATCATCCTTGCCCGGGCTATGGAACCTGCCCACCATTACATCATCCTTGCCCAGGCAATGGAACCTGCCCACCATTATATCATCCTTGCCTCGTCTATGGAACCTGCCCACCATTATATCATACTTGCCCGGGCTATGGAGCCTGCCCACCATTATATCATCCTTGCCCCGTCTCTGGAACCTGCTACCATTATATCATCCTTGCCCCATCTATGGAACGTGCCCACCACTATATCATTCTTGCCCGGGCTATAGAACCTGCCCACCATTATATCATCCTTGCACGGGCTATGGAACGTGCCCACCATTATATCATCCTTGCTCGGCCTATGGAACGCCACTGCCATTACACCATTGTTGCCCCGTCTATTGAACCTGCCCACCATGATATCGTCCTTGCCCAGGCTATGGAACCTGCCCACCATTATATCATCCTTGCATGGGCTATGGAACGTGCCCACCATTATATCGTCGTTGCCCGGGCTATGGAACCTGCCACCATTATATAGTCCTTGCCAGGGCTATGGAGACTGCCCACCATTATATCATCCTTGCCTCATCTATGGAACCTGCCCACCATTATATCATCCTTGCCCGGGCTATGGAACCTGCCCACCATTATATCATCCTTTCCCCGGCTAGGTAACCTGCCCACCATTATATCATCCTTGCCCCATCTATGGAACCCTGCCCACCATTATATCATCCTAGCCTGGGCTATGGAACCTGCCCACCATTATATCATCCTTGCCCAGGCTATGGAACCTGCCACCATCATATCATCCTTGTCCGGGCTATCGAACCTGCCCACCATTATATCATCCTTGCCACATCTATGGAACCTGCCCAACATTATATCATCCTTGCCCCATCTATGGAACCTGCCCACCATTATATCATCCTTGCCCCATCTATGGAACCTGCCGACCATTATATGATCCTTGCCTGGGCTATGGAACCTTCCCACCATTATATCATCCTTCCCCAGACTATGGAACCTGCCACCATTATATCATCCTTGTCAGGGCTATGGAACCTGCCCACCATTATATCATCCTTGCCCCATCTATGGAACCTGTGCACCATTATATCATTCTTGCTAGGGCTATGGAACCTGCCCACCATTATATCATCCTTGCCCGGGCTATGGAACCCCACTGCCATTATACCATCCTTGCCCAGTCTATAGACCCCGATGCTATTATATCAATTATATCATCCTTACCCGATCTATGGAACCTGTCCACCATTATATCATGCTTGCCCGGGCTATGGAACCTGCCCACCATTATATCATCCTTGCCCGGGTTATGGAACATGCCCACCATTATATCATCCTTGCCCGGGTTATGGAACCTGCCCACCATTACATCATCATTGCACCATCTATGGAATCTGCCCACCATTATATCATCTTTGCTCTGTCTATGTAACCTGCCCACCATTATATCATCCTTGCCCGGGCTATGGAACCTTCCCACCATTATATCATCCTTGAATGGGATATGGAACCTGCCCACCATTATATCATCCTTGCCTCGTCTATGGAACCTCCCCACCATTATATCATCCTTGCCCGGGCTATAGAACCTGCCCACCATTATATCATCCTTGCCCGGGCTATGGAACCCTACTGCCATCATACCATCCTTGCCCGGCCTATAGAACCCGATACCAATGTATCATCCTTGCCTCATCTATGAAACCTGCCCACCATCATATCATCCTTGCCCAGGCAATGGAATTCGATGCATTTATATCAATCATATCATCCTTGCCCCATCTATGGAACCTGCCAACCATTATATCATCCTTGCATGGGATATGGGACCTGCCCACCATTATATCATCCTTGCCTATAGAAACCGATGCCATTATATCATCCTTGCTCCGTCTATGGAACCTGCCCACCATCATATCGTCCTTGCCCGGGCTATGGAACCTGCCCACCATTATATCATCCTTGCATGGGCTATGGAACGTGCCCACCATTATATCGTCGTTGCCCGGGCTATGGAACCTGCCACCATTATATCGTCCTCTCCCGGGCTATGGCACCTGCCCACCATTGTATCATCCTTGCATGGGCTATGGAACCTGCTCACCATTATATTATCCTTGCACGGACTAGGGAACCTGCCCACAATTATATCATCCTTGCCGGCATTATGGAACCTGCCCACCATTATATCATCCTTGCCCGGGCTATGGAAGCTGCACACCATTATATCATCCTTGACTGGGCTATGGAACCTGCCCACCATTATGTCATCCTTGCCTCGTCTATGGAACCTGCCCACCATTATATCATCCTTGCCCGAGCTTTGGAAACTGCCCACCATTATATCATCCTTGCCCGGGCTATTGAAGCTGCCAACCATTATATCATCCTTGCCCGTCTATTGAACCTGCCCACCATTATATCATCCTTGCCCCATCTATGGAACTTGCCCACCACTATATCATTCTTGCCCGGGCTATGGAACGTGCCCACCATTATATCATCCTTGCTCGGCCTATGGAACCCCACTGCCATTACACCATTGTTGCCCCGTCTATTGAACCTGCCCATCATTATATCGTCCTTGACCGGGTTATGGAACCTGCCCAGCATTATTTCATCCTTGCATGGGCTATGGAACGTGCCCACCATTATATCGTCCTTGCACGGGCTATGGAACCTGCCACCATTATATCTTCCTTGCCCGGGCTATGGAACCTGCCCACCATTATATCATCCTTGCATGGGCTATGGAACCTGCCCACCATTATATCATCCTTGCAAAATCTATGGAACCTGACCACGATTATATCATCCTTGCCCCGTCTATGGAACCTGCCCACCATTATATCATCCTTGCCCGGGCTATGGAACCTGCCCACCATTATATCATCCTTGACCAGGCTATGGAACCTGCCCACCATTATATCATCCTTGCCTCGTCTATGGAACCTGCCCACCATTATATCATCCTTGCCTGGGCTATGGAACTTGCCCACCATCATATCATCCTTGCCCCATCTATGGAACCTGTCCACCATTATATCATCCTTGCCCGGGCTGTGGAACCTGCCCACCATTATATCATCCTTGCCCGGGTTATGGAACCTGCCCACGATTATATCATCCTTGCACCATCTATGGAACCTGCCCACCATTATATCATCCTTGCCCCGTCTATGGAACCTGCCCACCATTATACCATCCTTGCCCGGGCTATGGAACCTGCCCACCATTATATCATCCTTGACCGGGCAATGGAACATGCCCACCATTATATCATCCTTGCTCCGTCTATGGAACCTGCCCACCATTATATCATCTTTGCCCCATCTATGGAACCTGTCCACCATTATATCATCCTTTGCCGGGCTATGGAACCTGCCCACCATTATATCATCCTTGTACCATCTATGGAACCTGCCCACCATTATATCATCTTTGTCCCGTCTAAGGAACCTGCCCACCATTATATCATCTTTGCCCCGTCTAAGGAACCTGCCCACCATTATATCATCCTTGCTCGGGCTTTGGAACGTGCCCACCATTATATCATCCTTGCTCGGCCTATGGAACGCCACTGCCATTACACCATTGTTGCCCCGTCTATTGAACCTGCCCACCATGATATCGTCCTTGCCCAGGCTATGGAACCTGCCCACCATTATATCATCCTTGCATGGGCTATGGAACGTGCCCACCATTATATCGTCGTTGCCCGGGCTATGGAACCTGCCACCATTATATAGTCCTTGCCAGGGCTATGGAGACTGCCCACCATTATATCATCCTTGCCTCATCTATGGAACCTGCCCACCATTATATCATCCTTGCCCGGGCTATGGAACCTGCCCACCATTATATCATCCTTTCCCCGGCTAGGTAACCTGCCCACCATTATATCATCCTTGCCCCATCTATGGAACCCTGCCCACCATTATATCATCCTAGCCTGGGCTATGGAACCTGCCCACCATTATATCATCCTTGCCCAGGCTATGGAACCTGCCACCATCATATCATCCTTGTCCGGGCTATCGAACCTGCCCACCATTATATCATCCTTGCCACATCTATGGAACCTGCCCAACATTATATCATCCTTGCCCCATCTATGGAACCTGCCCACCATTATATCATCCTTGCCCCATCTATGGAACCTGCCGACCATTATATGATCCTTGCCTGGGCTATGGAACCTTCCCACCATTATATCATCCTTCCCCAGACTATGGAACCTGCCACCATTATATCATCCTTGTCAGGGCTATGGAACCTGCCCACCATTATATCATCCTTGCCCCATCTATGGAACCTGTGCACCATTATATCATTCTTGCTAGGGCTATGGAACCTGCCCACCATTATATCATCCTTGCCCGGGCTATGGAACCCCACTGCCATTATACCATCCTTGCCCAGTCTATAGACCCCGATGCTATTATATCAATTATATCATCCTTACCCGATCTATGGAACCTGTCCACCATTATATCATGCTTGCCCGGGCTATGGAACCTGCCCACCATTATATCATCCTTGCCCGGGTTATGGAACATGCCCACCATTATATCATCCTTGCCCGGGTTATGGAACCTGCCCACCATTACATCATCATTGCACCATCTATGGAATCTGCCCACCATTATATCATCTTTGCTCTGTCTATGTAACCTGCCCACCATTATATCATCCTTGCCCGGGCTATGGAACCTTCCCACCATTATATCATCCTTGAATGGGATATGGAACCTGCCCACCATTATATCATCCTTGCCTCGTCTATGGAACCTCCCCACCATTATATCATCCTTGCCCGGGCTATAGAACCTGCCCACCATTATATCATCCTTGCCCGGGCTATGGAACCCTACTGCCATCATACCATCCTTGCCCGGCCTATAGAACCCGATACCAATGTATCATCCTTGCCTCATCTATGAAACCTGCCCACCATCATATCATCCTTGCCCAGGCAATGGAATTCGATGCATTTATATCAATCATATCATCCTTGCCCCATCTATGGAACCTGCCAACCATTATATCATCCTTGCATGGGATATGGGACCTGCCCACCATTATATCATCCTTGCCTATAGAAACCGATGCCATTATATCATCCTTGCTCCGTCTATGGAACCTGCCCACCATCATATCGTCCTTGCCCGGGCTATGGAACCTGCCCACCATTATATCATCCTTGCATGGGCTATGGAACGTGCCCACCATTATATCGTCGTTGCCCGGGCTATGGAACCTGCCACCATTATATCGTCCTCTCCCGGGCTATGGCACCTGCCCACCATTGTATCATCCTTGCATGGGCTATGGAACCTGCTCACCATTATATTATCCTTGCACGGACTAGGGAACCTGCCCACAATTATATCATCCTTGCCGGCATTATGGAACCTGCCCACCATTATATCATCCTTGCCCGGGCTATGGAAGCTGCCCACCATTATATCATCCTTGACTGGGCTATGGAACCTGCCCACCATTATGTCATCCTTGCCTCGTCTATGGAACCTGCCCACCATTATATCATCCTTGCCCGAGCTTTGGAAACTGCCCACCATTATATCATCCTTGCCCGGGCTATTGAAGCTGCCAACCATTATATCATCCTTGCCCGTCTATTGAACCTGCCCACCATTATATCATCCTTGCCCCATCTATGGAACTTGCCCACCACTATATCATTCTTGCCCGGGCTATGGAACGTGCCCACCATTATATCATCCTTGCTCGGCCTATGGAACCCCACTGCCATTACACCATTGTTGCCCCGTCTATTGAACCTGCCCATCATTATATCGTCCTTGACCGGGTTATGGAACCTGCCCAGCATTATTTCATCCTTGCATGGGCTATGGAACGTGCCCACCATTATATCGTCCTTGCACGGGCTATGGAACCTGCCACCATTATATCTTCCTTGCCCGGGCTATGGAACCTGCCCACCATTATATCATCCTTGCATGGGCAATGGAACCTGCCCACCATTATATCATCCTTGCAAAATCTATGGAACCTGACCACGATTATATCATCCTTGCCCCGTCTATGGAACCTGCCCACCATTATATCATCCTTGCCCGGGCTATGGAACCTGCCCACCATTATATCATCCTTGACCAGGCTATGGAACCTGCCCACCATTATATCATCCTTGCCTCGTCTATGGAACCTGCCCACCATTATATCATCCTTGCCTGGGCTATGGAACTTGCCCACCATCATATCATCCTTGCCCCATCTATGGAACCTGTCCACCATTATATCATCCTTGCCCGGGCTGTGGAACCTGCCCACCATTATATCATCCTTGCCCGGGTTATGGAACCTGCCCACGATTATATCATCCTTGCACCATCTATGGAACCTGCCCACCATTATATCATCCTTGCCCCGTCTATGGAACCTGCCCACCATTATACCATCCTTGCCCGGGCTATGGAACCTGCCCACCATTATATCATCCTTGACCGGGCAATGGAACATGCCCACCATTATATCATCCTTGCTCCGTCTATGGAACCTGCCCACCATTATATCATCTTTGCCCCATCTATGGAACCTGTCCACCATTATATCATCCTTTGCCGGGCTATGGAACCTGCCCACCATTATATCATCCTTGTACCATCTATGGAACCTGCCCACCATTATATCATCTTTGTCCCGTCTAAGGAACCTGCCCACCATTATATCATCTTTGCCCCGTCTAAGGAACCTGCCCACCATTATATCATCCTTGCTCGGGCTTTGGAACCTGCCCACCATTATATCATCCTTGACTGGGCTATGGAACCTGCCCACCATTATATCATCCTTGCCTCGTCTATGGAACCTGCCCACCATTATATCATCCTTGCCCGAGCTATGGAAACTGCCCACCATTATATCATCCTTGCCCGGGTTATTGAAGCTGCCAACCATTATATCATCCTTGCCCGTCTATTGAACCTGCCCATCATTATATCATCCTTGCCTCATCTATGGAACGTGCCCACCACTGTATCATTCTTGCCCGGGCTATGGAACGTGCCCACCATTATATCATCCTTGCTTGGTCTATGGAACCCAACTGCCATTACACCATTTTTGCCCCGTCTATTGAACCTGCTCACCATTATATCGTCCTTGCCCGGGTTATGGAACCTGCCCACCATTATTTCATCCTTGCATGGGCTATGGAACGTGCCCAACATTATATAGTCCTTGCCCGGGCTATGGAACCTGCCCACAATTATATCATCCTTGCCGGCGTTATGGGACCTGCCCACCATTATATCATCCTTGCCCGGGCTATGGAAGCTGCCCACCATTATATCATCCTTGACTGGGCTATGGAACCTGCCCACCATTATGTCATCCTTGCCTCATCTATGGAACCTGCCGACCATTATATCATCCTTGCCCGAGCTATGGAAACTGCCCATCATTATATCATCCTTGCCCGGGCTATTGAAGCTGCCAACCATTATATCATCCTTGCCCGTCTATTGAACCTGCCCACCATTATATCATCCTTGCCCCATCTATGGAACGTGCCCACCACTATATCATTCTTGCCCGGGCTATGGAACGTGCCCACCATTATATCATCCTTGATAGGCCTATGGAACCCCACTGCCATTACACCATTGTTGCCCCATCTATTGAACCTGCCCACCATTATATCGTCCTTGACCGGGTTATGGAACCTGCCCACCATTATTTCATCCTTGCATGGGCTATGGAACGTGCCCACCATTATATCGTCCTTGCCCGGGCTATGGAACCTGCCACCATTATATCGTCCTTGCCCGGGCTATGGAACCTGCCCACCATTATATCTTCCTTGCATGGGCTATGGAACCTGCCCACCATTATATCATCCTTGCACGGGCTAGGGAACCTGCCCACAATTATATCATCCTTGCCGGTGTTATGGAACCTGCCCACCATTATATCATCCTTGCCCGGGCTATGGAAGCTGCCCACCATTATATCATCCTTGCCCAGGCTATGGAACCTGCCACCATCATATCATCCTTGCCCGGGCTATGGAACCCCACTGCCATTATACCATCCTTGCCCAGTCTATAGACCCCAATGCTATTATATCAATTATATCATCCTTGCCCCATCTATGGAACCTGTCCACCATTATATCATCCTTACCCGGGCTATGGAACCTGCCCACCATTATATCATCCTTGCCCAGGTTATGGAACCTGCCCACGATTATATCATCCTTGCCCGGGCTATGGAACCTGCCCACCATTATACGATGCTTTATTGGCCTATAGAACCCAAAGCCATTATATCACCCTTGCCCCGTCTATGGAACCTGCCCACCATTATATCATCCTAGCCCGGGCAATGGAACATGCCCACCATTATATCATCCTTGCACGGGCTATGGAACCTGCCCACCATAAATCATCCTTGCTGGCGTTATGGAACCTGCCCACCATTATATCATCCTTGCCCGGGCTATGGAAGCTGTCCACCATTATATCATCCTTGCCTCATCTATGGAACCTGCCCACCATTATATCATCCTTGCCCGGGCTATGTAACCTGCCCACCATTATATCATCCTTGCCCCATCTATGGAACTTGCCCACCATTATATCATGCTTGCCTGGGCTATGGAACCTGCCCACCATTATATCATCCTTGCCCAAGCTATGGAACCTGCCACCATCATATCATCCTTGTCCGGGCTATGGAACCTGCCCACCATTATATCAAACTTGCCCCATCTATGGAACCTGCCCACCATTATATCATACTTGCCCCATCTATGGAACCTACCCACCATCATATCATTCTTGCCCGGGCTATGGAACCCCACTGCCATTATACCATCCTTGCCCAGTCTATAGACCCCGATGCTATTATATCAATTATATCATCCTTGCCCCATCTATGGAACCTGTCCATCATTATATCATCCTTACCCGGGATATGGAACCTGTCCACCATTATATCATCCTTGCCCGGGTTATGGAACCTGCCCACGATTATATCATCCTTGCACCATTTTTGGAACCTGCCCACGATTATATCATCCTTGCCCCGTCTATGGAACCTGCCCACCATTATATCATCCTTGCCCGGGCTATGGAACCTGCCCACCATTATATCATCCTTGACCGGGCTATGGAACCTGCCCACCATTATATCATCCTTGCCTCGTCTATGGAACCTGCCCACCATTATATCATCCTTGCCTGGGCTATGGAACCTGCCCACCATCATATCATCCTTGCCCCATCTATGGAACCTGTCCACCATTATATCATCCTTGCCCGGGCTATGGAACCTGCCCACCATTATCTCATATTTGCCCGGGTTATGGAACCTGCCCACGATTATATCATCCTTGCACCATCTATGGAACCTGCCCACCATTATATCATCCTTGCCCCGTCTATGGAACCTGCCCACCATTATATCATCCTTGCCCGGGCTATGGAACCTGCCCACCATTATATCATCCTTGACCGGGCTATGGAACCTGCCCACCATTATATCATCCTTGTTCCGTCTATGGAACCTGCCCACGATTATATCATCCTTGCCCGGGCTATGGAACCTGCCCACCATTATAGCATCCTTGAACGGGATATGGAACCTTCCCACCATTATATCAGCCTTGACCGGGCTATGGAACCTGCCCACCATTATATCACCCTTGCCCAGGCTATAGAACTTGCCCACCATTATATCATCCTTGCCCGGGCTATGGAAACTGCCCACCATTATATCATCCTTGCCCGGGCTATGGAAGCTTCCCACCATTATATCATCCTTGCCACGTCTATGGAACCTGTCCACCATTATATCATCCTTGCCCCATCTATGGAACCTGCCCACCATTATATCATCCTTGCCTGGGCTATGGAACCTGCCCACCATTATATCATCCTTGCCCAGACTATGTAACCTGCCACCATCATATCATCCTTGTCCGGGCTATGGAACCTGCCCACCATTATATCACCCTTGCCCCAGCTAAGGAACCTGCCCACCATTATATCATTCTTGCCAGGGCTATGGAACCTGACCACCATTATATCATCCTTGCCCGGGCTCTGGAACCCCACTGCCATTATAACATTCTTGCCCAGTCTATATACCCCGATGCTATTATATCAATTATATCATCCTTGCCCGATCTATGGAACCTGTCCACCATTATATCATCCTTGCCTGAGTTATGGAACCTGCCCACCATTATATCATCCTTGCACCATCTATGGAACCTGCCCACCATTATATCATCCTTGCCCCGTCTATGGAACCTGTCCACCATAATATCATCCTTGTCCGGGCTATGGAACCTGCCCACCATTATATCATCCTTGAAAGGGCTATGGAACCTGCCCACCATCATATCATCCTTGCCTCGTCTATAGAACCTGCCCACCATTATATCATCCTTGCCCGGGCTATGGAACCTGCCAACCATTATATCATCCTTGCCCCGTCTATGGAACCTGCCCACCATTATATCATCCTTGCCCCATCGATGGAATGTGCCCACCACTATATCATTCTTGCCCGGGCTACGGAACCTGCCCACCATTATATCATCCTTGCATGGGCTATGGAACGTGCCCACTATTATATCATCCTTGCTCGGCCTATGGAACCCCACTGCCATTACACCATTGTTGCCCTGTCTATTGAACCTGCCCACCATTATATCGTCATTGCCCGGGCTATGGAACCTGCCCACCATTATATCATCCTTGCATGGGCTATGGAACGTGCCCACCATTATATTGTCCTTGCCCGTGCTATGGAACCTGCAATCATGATATCATCCTTGCCCGGGCTATGGAACCTGCCCACCATTATATCATCCTTGCATGGACTATGGAACCTGCCCACCATTATATCATCCTTGCACGGGCTATGGAACCTTCCCACCATTATATCATCCTTGCACGGGCTATGGAACCTGCCCACCATTATATCATCCTTGCATGGGCTATGGAACCTGCCCACCATTATATCATCCTTGCATGGGCTATGGAACCTGCCCACCATTATATCATCCTTGCCGGCGTTATGGAACCTGCCCACCATTATATCATCCTTGCCCGGTCTATGGAAGCTGCCCACCATTATATCATCCTTGCCTCATATATGGAACCTGCTCACCATTATATCATCCTTGCCCGGGCTATGTAACCTGCCCACCATTATATCATCCTTGCCCCATCTATGGAACCCTGCCCACCATTATATCATCCTAGCCTGGGCTATGGAACCTGCCCACCATTATATCATCCTTGCCTCGTCTATGGAACCTGCCCACCATTATATCATCCTTGCCCGAGCTATGGAAACTGCCCACCATTATATCATCCTTGCCCGGGCTATTGAAGCTGCCAACCATTATATCATCCTTGACCGTCTATTGAACCTGCCCACCATTATATCATCCTTGCCAAATCTATGGAAAGTGCCCACCACTATATCATTCTTGCCCGGGCTATGGAACGTGCCCACCATTATATCATCCTTGCTCGGTCTATGGAACACCACTGCCATTACACCATTTTTGCCCCGTCTATTGAACCTGTCCACCATTATATCATCCTTGCCCGGGTTATGGAACCTGCCCAGCATTATTTCATCCTTGCATGGGCTATGGAACGTGCCCACCATTATATCGTCCTTGCGCGGGCTATGGAACCTGCCACCATTATATCATCCTTGCCCGGGCTTTGGAACCTGCCCACCATTATATTCTCCTTGCATGGGCTATGGAACCTGCCCACCATTATATTGTCCTTGCACGGACTAGGGAACCTGCCCACAATTATATCATCCTTGCCGGCATTATGGAACCTGCCCACCATTATATCATCCTTGCCCGGGCTATGGAAGCTGCCCACCATTATATCATCCTTGACTGGGCTATGGAACCTGCCCACCATTATATCATCCTTGCCTCGTCTATGGAACCTGCCCACCATTATATCATCCTTGCCCGAGCTATGGAAACTGCCCACCATTATATCATCCTTGCCCGGGCTATTGAAGCTGCCAACCATTATATCATCCTTGCCCGTCTATTGAACCTGCCCACCATTATATCATCCTTGCCCCATCTATGGAACGTGCCCACCACTATATCATTCTTGCCCGGGCTATGGAACGTGCCCACCCTTATATCATCCTTGCTCGGCCTATGGAACCCCACTGCCATTACACCATTGTTGCCCCGTCTATTGAACCTGCCCACCATTATATCGTCCTTGACCGGGTTATGGAACCTGCCCACCATTATATCATCCTTGCATGGGCTATGGAACCTGCCCACCATTATATCATCCTTGCACGGGCTAGGGAACCTGCCCACAATTATATCATCCTTGCTGGCGTTATGGAACCTGCCCACCAATATATCATCCTTGCCCAGGCTATGGAACCTGCCACCATCATATCATTCTTTGCTGGGCTATGGAACCTGCCCACCATTATATCATCCTTGCACCATCTATGGAACCTGCCCACCATTATATCATCTTTGCCCCGTCTAAGGAACCTGCCCACCATTATATCATCCTTGCCCAGGCTATTTAACCTGCCCACCATTATATCATCCTTGACTGGGCTATGGAACCTGCCCACAATTATTTCATCCTTGCCTCGACTATGGAACCTGCCCACCATTATATCATCCTTGCCCGAGCTATGGAAACTGCCCACCATTATATCATCCTTGCCCGGGCTATTGAAGCTGCCAACCATTATATCATCCTTGCCCCATCTATGGAACGTGCCCACCACTATATCATTCTTGCCCTGTCTATTGAACCTGCCCACCATTATATCGTCCTTGCCCGGGTTATGGAACCTGCCCACCATTATTTCATCCTTGCATGGGCTATGGAACGTGCCCACCATTATATCGTTCTTGCCCGGGCTATGGAACCTGCCACCATTATATCGTCCTTGCCCGGGTTATGGAACCTGCCCACCATTATATCATCCTTGCATGGGCTATGGAACCTGCCCACCATTATATCATCCTTGCATGGACTAGGGAACCTGCCCACAATTATATTATCTTTGCCGGCGTTTTGGAACCTGCCCACCATTATATCATCCTTGCCCGGGCTCTGGAAGCTGCCCACCATTATATCATCCTTGCCTCATCTATAGAACCTGCCCACCATTATATCATCCTTGCCTGGGCTATGGAACCTGCCCAGCATTATATCATCCTTGCCCGGGCTATGGAACCTGCCCACCATTATATCATACTTGCCTCATCTATGGAACCTGCCCACCATTATATCATCCTCGCCCAGGCTAATGGTGGGCAGGTTCCATAGACGGGGCAAGGAAGATATAATGGTGGGCAGGTTCCATAGTCGGGGCAAGGATGATATATTGGTGGGCAGGTTACAAAGCCCAGGCAAGGAAGATATAATGGCGGTTGGTTCTATAGGCCGGGCAAGGATGTCATAATGGCAGTGTGTTTCCATAGCCCGGGCAAGGATGATATAATGGTTGGCACATTCCATAGCCCATGCAAGGATGATATAATGGTGGGCAGGTTCCATAGCCCGGCCAAGGATGATATAATGGTGGGCAGGTTCCTTAGACAGGGCAAAGATGATATTATGGGGGGCAGGTTCCATAGACAGAGCAAGGATGATATAATCGTGGGCAGGTTACATAGCCGGGGCAAGGATTATATAATGGTGGGCAGGTTCCATAGCCCGGGCAAGGATGATATAATGGTGGGCAGGTTCCATAGATGATGCAAGGATGATATAATGGTGGGCAGCTTCCATAGCCCGGGCAAGGATGATATAATCGTGGGCAGGTTCCATAACGCCGGCAAGGATGATATAATGGTGGGCAGGTTCCATAACCCATGCAAGGATGATATAATGGTGGGCAGGTTCCATAGCCCGGACAAGGACGATATAATGTTGGGCAGGTTCCATGGCCCGGGCAAGGACGATATAATGGTATGCAGGTTCCATAGCCCGGGCAAGGACGATATAATGGTGGGCAGGTTCCATAGATGGAGCAAGGATGATATATTGGCATCGGGTTCTATAGCCACGGATGATATAATGGTGGGCAGGTTCCATATCCCATGCAAGGATGATATAATGGTGGGCAGATTCCACAGTCCGGGCAAGGATGATATAATGGCGGGGGGTTCTATAGGCAGGGCAAGGAGGTATAATGGCAGTTGGTTTCCATAGCCCGGGCAAGGATGATATAATGGTGGGCAGGTTTCATAGACGGGGCATGTATGATATAATCGTGGGCAGGGTCTATAGCCCGGGCAAGGACGATATAATGTTGGGCAGGTTCCATGGCCCGGGCAAGGACGATATAATGGTGGGCAGGTTCCATAGATGGGGCAAGGATGATATGATTGATATAAATGCATCTAATTCCATTGCCTGGGCAAGGATGATATGATGGTGGGAAGGTTTCATAAACGGGGCAAGGATGATATATTGGTATCGGGTTCTATAGGCCGGGGCAGGGATGGTTTAATGGCAGTAGGGTTCCATAGCCCAGGCAAGGATGATATAATGGTGGGCATGTGCCATAGAAGGGGCAACAATGGTGTAATGGCAGTGGGGTTCCATTGGCCGAGCAAGGATGATATAATGGTGGGCACGTTCCATTCCCCATGCAAGGATGATATAATGGTGGGCAGGTTCCATAGCCCGGGCAAGGATTATATAATGGTGGGCAGGTTCAATAGACGGGGCAACGATGGTGTAATGGCAGTGGGGTTCCATAGGCCGAGCAAGGGTGATATAATGGTGGGCAGGTTACATAGCCATGCAAGGATGATATAATGGTGGGCCGGTTCCATAGCTCGGGCAAGAATTATATGATTGATATAAATGCATTAAATTCCATTACCTGGGCAAGAATGATATGATGGTGGGCTGGTTTCATAGACGGGGCAAGGATGAAATATTGGCATCAGGTTCTATAGGCCGGGCAAGGATTGTATAATGGCAGTAGGGTTCCATAGCCCGGGCAAGGATGATATAATGATGGGCAGGCTCCATAGTCCGGGCAAGGATGATGTAATGGTGCACAAGTTCCATAATGCTGGCAAGGATGATATAATGGTGGGCAGGTTCCATTGCCCGGGAAAGGATGATATAATGAATGGCAGGTTCCATAGCCAGGGCAAGGATAATATCATGGTGGGCAGGCTCCATAACCCGGGCAAGAAATGATATAATGGTGGGCAGGTTCCATAGATGGGGCACGGATGATATAATGGTGGGCAGCTTCCATAGCCCAGGCAAGGATGATATAATGGTGGCCAGGTTCCATAGACCGGGTAAGGATGATATAATGGTAGGCAGGTTCCATAACGCCGGCAATGATGATATAATGGAGGCAGGTTCGATAGCCCAAGCAAGGATGATAAAATGGTCGGCATGTTCCATAGCTCGGGCAAGGATGATATACTGGTGGGCAGGTTCCATTGCCCGGGCAAGAATGATATAATGGTGGGCCATGGAACCTGCCCACCATTATATCATCCTTGCATGGGCTATGGAACCTGCCCACCATTATATCATCCTTGCATGGACTAGGGAACCTGCCCACAATTATATTATCTTTGCCGGCGTTTTGGAACCTGTCCACCATTATATCATCCTTGCCCGGGCTATGGAACCTGCCCACCATTATATCATCCTTACCTGGGCTATGGAAGCTGCCCATCATTATATCATGCTTGGCCCATCTATGGAACCTGTCCACCATTATATCACCCTTTGCCGGGCTATGGAACCTGCCCACCATTATATCATCCTTGCACCATCTATGGAACATGCCCCCCATAATATCATCTTTGCCCTGTCTAAGGAACCTGCCCACCATTATATTATCCTTGCCCGGGCTATGGAACCTGCCCACCATTATATCATCCTTGCCCCGTCTATAGAACCTGCCCACCATTATATCATCCTTGCCCCATCTATGGAACGTGCCCACCACTATACCATTCTTGCCCGGGCAAGGGAACCTGCCCAACATTATATCATCCTTGCATGGGCTATGGAACGTGCCCAGCATTATATCATCCTTGCTCGGCCTATGGAAGCCCGTTGCCCCGTCTATTGAACCTGCCCACCATTATATCATCCTTACCCGGGCTATGGAACCTGCCCACCATTATATCATCCTTGCATGGGCTATGGAATGTGCCCACCATTATATCATCCTTGCCCAGGCTATGGAACCTGCCCTTCATTATATCATCCTTGCATGGGCTATGGAATGTGCCCACCATTATATCATCCTTGCCCGGGCTATGGAAACCAACTGCCATTATGACATCCTTGCCCGGCCTATAGAACCAGCCGCTATTATATCGTCCTTGCCTGGGCTGTGGAACCTACCCACCAATATATCATCCTTGCCCCGTCTATGGAACCTGGCCACCATTATATCTTCCTTGCCCGGGCAATGGACCCTGCCCACCAGTATATCATCCTTGCCCGGGCTATGGAACCTGCTGACCATTTTATCATCCTTGCTGGGGCTATCGAACCTGCCTCCATTATATCATCATTGCCGGCGTTATGGAACCTGCCCACCATTATATCATCCTTGCTGGGTCTATGGAACCTGCCCACCATTATATCATCCTTGCCCGGGCTATGGATGCTGCCCAGCATTATTTCATCCTTGCATGGGCTATGGAACGTGCCCACCATTATATCGTCCTTGCACGGGCTATGGAACCTGCCACCATTATATCTTCCTTGCCCGGGCTATGGAACCTGCCCACCATTATATCATCCTTGCATGGGCTATGGAACCTGCCCACCATTATATCATCCTTGCAAAATCTATGGAACCTGACCACGATTATATCATCCTTGCCCCGTCTATGGAACCTGCCCACCATTATATCATCCTTGCCCGGGCTATGGAACCTGCCCACCATTATATCATCCTTGACCAGGCTATGGAACCTGCCCACCATTATATCATCCTTGCCTCGTCTATGGAACCTGCCCACCATTATATCATCCTTGCCTGGGCTATGGAACTTGCCCACCATCATATCATCCTTGCCCCATCTATGGAACCTGTCCACCATTATATCATCCTTGCCCGGGCTGTGGAACCTGCCCACCATTATATCATCCTTGCCCGGGTTATGGAACCTGCCCACGATTATATCATCCTTGCACCATCTATGGAACCTGCCCACCATTATATCATCCTTGCCCCGTCTATGGAACCTGCCCACCATTATACCATCCTTGCCCGGGCTATGGAACCTGCCCACCATTATATCATCCTTGACCGGGCAATGGAACATGCCCACCATTATATCATCCTTGCTCCGTCTATGGAACCTGCCCACCATTATATCATCTTTGCCCCATCTATGGAACCTGTCCACCATTATATCATCCTTTGCCGGGCTATGGAACCTGCCCACCATTATATCATCCTTGTACCATCTATGGAACCTGCCCACCATTATATCATCTTTGTCCCGTCTAAGGAACCTGCCCACCATTATATCATCTTTGCCCCGTCTAAGGAACCTGCCCACCATTATATCATCCTTGCTCGGGCTTTGGAACGTGCCCACCATTATATCATCCTTGCTCGGCCTATGGAACGCCACTGCCATTACACCATTGTTGCCCCGTCTATTGAACCTGCCCACCATGATATCGTCCTTGCCCAGGCTATGGAACCTGCCCACCATTATATCATCCTTGCATGGGCTATGGAACGTGCCCACCATTATATCGTCGTTGCCCGGGCTATGGAACCTGCCACCATTATATAGTCCTTGCCAGGGCTATGGAGACTGCCCACCATTATATCATCCTTGCCTCATCTATGGAACCTGCCCACCATTATATCATCCTTGCCCGGGCTATGGAACCTGCCCACCATTATATCATCCTTTCCCCGGCTAGGTAACCTGCCCACCATTATATCATCCTTGCCCCATCTATGGAACCCTGCCCACCATTATATCATCCTAGCCTGGGCTATGGAACCTGCCCACCATTATATCATCCTTGCCCAGGCTATGGAACCTGCCACCATCATATCATCCTTGTCCGGGCTATCGAACCTGCCCACCATTATATCATCCTTGCCACATCTATGGAACCTGCCCAACATTATATCATCCTTGCCCCATCTATGGAACCTGCCCACCATTATATCATCCTTGCCCCATCTATGGAACCTGCCGACCATTATATGATCCTTGCCTGGGCTATGGAACCTTCCCACCATTATATCATCCTTCCCCAGACTATGGAACCTGCCACCATTATATCATCCTTGTCAGGGCTATGGAACCTGCCCACCATTATATCATCCTTGCCCCATCTATGGAACCTGTGCACCATTATATCATTCTTGCTAGGGCTATGGAACCTGCCCACCATTATATCATCCTTGCCCGGGCTATGGAACCCCACTGCCATTATACCATCCTTGCCCAGTCTATAGACCCCGATGCTATTATATCAATTATATCATCCTTACCCGATCTATGGAACCTGTCCACCATTATATCATGCTTGCCCGGGCTATGGAACCTGCCCACCATTATATCATCCTTGCCCGGGTTATGGAACATGCCCACCATTATATCATCCTTGCCCGGGTTATGGAACCTGCCCACCATTACATCATCATTGCACCATCTATGGAATCTGCCCACCATTATATCATCTTTGCTCTGTCTATGTAACCTGCCCACCATTATATCATCCTTGCCCGGGCTATGGAACCTTCCCACCATTATATCATCCTTGAATGGGATATGGAACCTGCCCACCATTATATCATCCTTGCCTCGTCTATGGAACCTCCCCACCATTATATCATCCTTGCCCGGGCTATAGAACCTGCCCACCATTATATCATCCTTGCCCGGGCTATGGAACCCTACTGCCATCATACCATCCTTGCCCGGCCTATAGAACCCGATACCAATGTATCATCCTTGCCTCATCTATGAAACCTGCCCACCATCATATCATCCTTGCCCAGGCAATGGAATTCGATGCATTTATATCAATCATATCATCCTTGCCCCATCTATGGAACCTGCCAACCATTATATCATCCTTGCATGGGATATGGGACCTGCCCACCATTATATCATCCTTGCCTATAGAAACCGATGCCATTATATCATCCTTGCTCCGTCTATGGAACCTGCCCACCATCATATCGTCCTTGCCCGGGCTATGGAACCTGCCCACCATTATATCATCCTTGCATGGGCTATGGAACGTGCCCACCATTATATCGTCGTTGCCCGGGCTATGGAACCTGCCACCATTATATCGTCCTCTCCCGGGCTATGGCACCTGCCCACCATTGTATCATCCTTGCATGGGCTATGGAACCTGCTCACCATTATATTATCCTTGCACGGACTAGGGAACCTGCCCACAATTATATCATCCTTGCCGGCATTATGGAACCTGCCCACCATTATATCATCCTTGCCCGGGCTATGGAAGCTGCCCACCATTATATCATCCTTGACTGGGCTATGGAACCTGCCCACCATTATGTCATCCTTGCCTCGTCTATGGAACCTGCCCACCATTATATCATCCTTGCCCGAGCTTTGGAAACTGCCCACCATTATATCATCCTTGCCCGGGCTATTGAAGCTGCCAACCATTATATCATCCTTGCCCGTCTATTGAACCTGCCCACCATTATATCATCCTTGCCCCATCTATGGAACTTGCCCACCACTATATCATTCTTGCCCGGGCTATGGAACGTGCCCACCATTATATCATCCTTGCTCGGCCTATGGAACCCCACTGCCATTACACCATTGTTGCCCCGTCTATTGAACCTGCCCATCATTATATCGTCCTTGACCGGGTTATGGAACCTGCCCAGCATTATTTCATCCTTGCATGGGCTATGGAACGTGCCCACCATTATATCGTCCTTGCACGGGCTATGGAACCTGCCACCATTATATCTTCCTTGCCCGGGCTATGGAACCTGCCCACCATTATATCATCCTTGCATGGGCAATGGAACCTGCCCACCATTATATCATCCTTGCAAAATCTATGGAACCTGACCACGATTATATCATCCTTGCCCCGTCTATGGAACCTGCCCACCATTATATCATCCTTGCCCGGGCTATGGAACCTGCCCACCATTATATCATCCTTGACCAGGCTATGGAACCTGCCCACCATTATATCATCCTTGCCTCGTCTATGGAACCTGCCCACCATTATATCATCCTTGCCTGGGCTATGGAACTTGCCCACCATCATATCATCCTTGCCCCATCTATGGAACCTGTCCACCATTATATCATCCTTGCCCGGGCTGTGGAACCTGCCCACCATTATATCATCCTTGCCCGGGTTATGGAACCTGCCCACGATTATATCATCCTTGCACCATCTATGGAACCTGCCCACCATTATATCATCCTTGCCCCGTCTATGGAACCTGCCCACCATTATACCATCCTTGCCCGGGCTATGGAACCTGCCCACCATTATATCATCCTTGACCGGGCAATGGAACATGCCCACCATTATATCATCCTTGCTCCGTCTATGGAACCTGCCCACCATTATATCATCTTTGCCCCATCTATGGAACCTGTCCACCATTATATCATCCTTTGCCGGGCTATGGAACCTGCCCACCATTATATCATCCTTGTACCATCTATGGAACCTGCCCACCATTATATCATCTTTGTCCCGTCTAAGGAACCTGCCCACCATTATATCATCTTTGCCCCGTCTAAGGAACCTGCCCACCATTATATCATCCTTGCTCGGGCTTTGGAACCTGCCCACCATTATATCATCCTTGACTGGGCTATGGAACCTGCCCACCATTATATCATCCTTGCCTCGTCTATGGAACCTGCCCACCATTATATCATCCTTGCCCGAGCTATGGAAACTGCCCACCATTATATCATCCTTGCCCGGGTTATTGAAGCTGCCAACCATTATATCATCCTTGCCCGTCTATTGAACCTGCCCATCATTATATCATCCTTGCCTCATCTATGGAACGTGCCCACCACTGTATCATTCTTGCCCGGGCTATGGAACGTGCCCACCATTATATCATCCTTGCTTGGTCTATGGAACCCAACTGCCATTACACCATTTTTGCCCCGTCTATTGAACCTGCTCACCATTATATCGTCCTTGCCCGGGTTATGGAACCTGCCCACCATTATTTCATCCTTGCATGGGCTATGGAACGTGCCCAACATTATATAGTCCTTGCCCGGGCTATGGAACCTGCCCACAATTATATCATCCTTGCCGGCGTTATGGGACCTGCCCACCATTATATCATCCTTGCCCGGGCTATGGAAGCTGCCCACCATTATATCATCCTTGACTGGGCTATGGAACCTGCCCACCATTATGTCATCCTTGCCTCATCTATGGAACCTGCCGACCATTATATCATCCTTGCCCGAGCTATGGAAACTGCCCATCATTATATCATCCTTGCCCGGGCTATTGAAGCTGCCAACCATTATATCATCCTTGCCCGTCTATTGAACCTGCCCACCATTATATCATCCTTGCCCCATCTATGGAACGTGCCCACCACTATATCATTCTTGCCCGGGCTATGGAACGTGCCCACCATTATATCATCCTTGATAGGCCTATGGAACCCCACTGCCATTACACCATTGTTGCCCCATCTATTGAACCTGCCCACCATTATATCGTCCTTGACCGGGTTATGGAACCTGCCCACCATTATTTCATCCTTGCATGGGCTATGGAACGTGCCCACCATTATATCGTCCTTGCCCGGGCTATGGAACCTGCCACCATTATATCGTCCTTGCCCGGGCTATGGAACCTGCCCACCATTATATCTTCCTTGCATGGGCTATGGAACCTGCCCACCATTATATCATCCTTGCACGGGCTAGGGAACCTGCCCACAATTATATCATCCTTGCCGGTGTTATGGAACCTGCCCACCATTATATCATCCTTGCCCGGGCTATGGAAGCTGCCCACCATTATATCATCCTTGCCCAGGCTATGGAACCTGCCACCATCATATCATCCTTGCCCGGGCTATGGAACCCCACTGCCATTATACCATCCTTGCCCAGTCTATAGACCCCAATGCTATTATATCAATTATATCATCCTTGCCCCATCTATGGAACCTGTCCACCATTATATCATCCTTACCCGGGCTATGGAACCTGCCCACCATTATATCATCCTTGCCCAGGTTATGGAACCTGCCCACGATTATATCATCCTTGCCCGGGCTATGGAACCTGCCCACCATTATACGATGCTTTATTGGCCTATAGAACCCAAAGCCATTATATCACCCTTGCCCCGTCTATGGAACCTGCCCACCATTATATCATCCTAGCCCGGGCAATGGAACATGCCCACCATTATATCATCCTTGCACGGGCTATGGAACCTGCCCACCATAAATCATCCTTGCTGGCGTTATGGAACCTGCCCACCATTATATCATCCTTGCCCGGGCTATGGAAGCTGTCCACCATTATATCATCCTTGCCTCATCTATGGAACCTGCCCACCATTATATCATCCTTGCCCGGGCTATGTAACCTGCCCACCATTATATCATCCTTGCCCCATCTATGGAACTTGCCCACCATTATATCATGCTTGCCTGGGCTATGGAACCTGCCCACCATTATATCATCCTTGCCCAAGCTATGGAACCTGCCACCATCATATCATCCTTGTCCGGGCTATGGAACCTGCCCACCATTATATCAAACTTGCCCCATCTATGGAACCTGCCCACCATTATATCATACTTGCCCCATCTATGGAACCTACCCACCATCATATCATTCTTGCCCGGGCTATGGAACCCCACTGCCATTATACCATCCTTGCCCAGTCTATAGACCCCGATGCTATTATATCAATTATATCATCCTTGCCCCATCTATGGAACCTGTCCATCATTATATCATCCTTACCCGGGATATGGAACCTGTCCACCATTATATCATCCTTGCCCGGGTTATGGAACCTGCCCACGATTATATCATCCTTGCACCATTTTTGGAACCTGCCCACGATTATATCATCCTTGCCCCGTCTATGGAACCTGCCCACCATTATATCATCCTTGCCCGGGCTATGGAACCTGCCCACCATTATATCATCCTTGACCGGGCTATGGAACCTGCCCACCATTATATCATCCTTGCCTCGTCTATGGAACCTGCCCACCATTATATCATCCTTGCCTGGGCTATGGAACCTGCCCACCATCATATCATCCTTGCCCCATCTATGGAACCTGTCCACCATTATATCATCCTTGCCCGGGCTATGGAACCTGCCCACCATTATCTCATATTTGCCCGGGTTATGGAACCTGCCCACGATTATATCATCCTTGCACCATCTATGGAACCTGCCCACCATTATATCATCCTTGCCCCGTCTATGGAACCTGCCCACCATTATATCATCCTTGCCCGGGCTATGGAACCTGCCCACCATTATATCATCCTTGACCGGGCTATGGAACCTGCCCACCATTATATCATCCTTGTTCCGTCTATGGAACCTGCCCACGATTATATCATCCTTGCCCGGGCTATGGAACCTGCCCACCATTATAGCATCCTTGAACGGGATATGGAACCTTCCCACCATTATATCAGCCTTGACCGGGCTATGGAACCTGCCCACCATTATATCACCCTTGCCCAGGCTATAGAACTTGCCCACCATTATATCATCCTTGCCCGGGCTATGGAAACTGCCCACCATTATATCATCCTTGCCCGGGCTATGGAAGCTTCCCACCATTATATCATCCTTGCCACGTCTATGGAACCTGTCCACCATTATATCATCCTTGCCCCATCTATGGAACCTGCCCACCATTATATCATCCTTGCCTGGGCTATGGAACCTGCCCACCATTATATCATCCTTGCCCAGACTATGTAACCTGCCACCATCATATCATCCTTGTCCGGGCTATGGAACCTGCCCACCATTATATCACCCTTGCCCCAGCTAAGGAACCTGCCCACCATTATATCATTCTTGCCAGGGCTATGGAACCTGACCACCATTATATCATCCTTGCCCGGGCTCTGGAACCCCACTGCCATTATAACATTCTTGCCCAGTCTATATACCCCGATGCTATTATATCAATTATATCATCCTTGCCCGATCTATGGAACCTGTCCACCATTATATCATCCTTGCCTGAGTTATGGAACCTGCCCACCATTATATCATCCTTGCACCATCTATGGAACCTGCCCACCATTATATCATCCTTGCCCCGTCTATGGAACCTGTCCACCATAATATCATCCTTGTCCGGGCTATGGAACCTGCCCACCATTATATCATCCTTGAAAGGGCTATGGAACCTGCCCACCATCATATCATCCTTGCCTCGTCTATAGAACCTGCCCACCATTATATCATCCTTGCCCGGGCTATGGAACCTGCCAACCATTATATCATCCTTGCCCCGTCTATGGAACCTGCCCACCATTATATCATCCTTGCCCCATCGATGGAATGTGCCCACCACTATATCATTCTTGCCCGGGCTACGGAACCTGCCCACCATTATATCATCCTTGCATGGGCTATGGAACGTGCCCACTATTATATCATCCTTGCTCGGCCTATGGAACCCCACTGCCATTACACCATTGTTGCCCTGTCTATTGAACCTGCCCACCATTATATCGTCATTGCCCGGGCTATGGAACCTGCCCACCATTATATCATCCTTGCATGGGCTATGGAACGTGCCCACCATTATATTGTCCTTGCCCGTGCTATGGAACCTGCAATCATGATATCATCCTTGCCCGGGCTATGGAACCTGCCCACCATTATATCATCCTTGCATGGACTATGGAACCTGCCCACCATTATATCATCCTTGCACGGGCTATGGAACCTTCCCACCATTATATCATCCTTGCACGGGCTATGGAACCTGCCCACCATTATATCATCCTTGCATGGGCTATGGAACCTGCCCACCATTATATCATCCTTGCATGGGCTATGGAACCTGCCCACCATTATATCATCCTTGCCGGCGTTATGGAACCTGCCCACCATTATATCATCCTTGCCCGGTCTATGGAAGCTGCCCACCATTATATCATCCTTGCCTCATATATGGAACCTGCTCACCATTATATCATCCTTGCCCGGGCTATGTAACCTGCCCACCATTATATCATCCTTGCCCCATCTATGGAACCCTGCCCACCATTATATCATCCTAGCCTGGGCTATGGAACCTGCCCACCATTATATCATCCTTGCCTCGTCTATGGAACCTGCCCACCATTATATCATCCTTGCCCGAGCTATGGAAACTGCCCACCATTATATCATCCTTGCCCGGGCTATTGAAGCTGCCAACCATTATATCATCCTTGACCGTCTATTGAACCTGCCCACCATTATATCATCCTTGCCAAATCTATGGAAAGTGCCCACCACTATATCATTCTTGCCCGGGCTATGGAACGTGCCCACCATTATATCATCCTTGCTCGGTCTATGGAACACCACTGCCATTACACCATTTTTGCCCCGTCTATTGAACCTGTCCACCATTATATCATCCTTGCCCGGGTTATGGAACCTGCCCAGCATTATTTCATCCTTGCATGGGCTATGGAACGTGCCCACCATTATATCGTCCTTGCGCGGGCTATGGAACCTGCCACCATTATATCATCCTTGCCCGGGCTTTGGAACCTGCCCACCATTATATTCTCCTTGCATGGGCTATGGAACCTGCCCACCATTATATTGTCCTTGCACGGACTAGGGAACCTGCCCACAATTATATCATCCTTGCCGGCATTATGGAACCTGCCCACCATTATATCATCCTTGCCCGGGCTATGGAAGCTGCCCACCATTATATCATCCTTGACTGGGCTATGGAACCTGCCCACCATTATATCATCCTTGCCTCGTCTATGGAACCTGCCCACCATTATATCATCCTTGCCCGAGCTATGGAAACTGCCCACCATTATATCATCCTTGCCCGGGCTATTGAAGCTGCCAACCATTATATCATCCTTGCCCGTCTATTGAACCTGCCCACCATTATATCATCCTTGCCCCATCTATGGAACGTGCCCACCACTATATCATTCTTGCCCGGGCTATGGAACGTGCCCACCCTTATATCATCCTTGCTCGGCCTATGGAACCCCACTGCCATTACACCATTGTTGCCCCGTCTATTGAACCTGCCCACCATTATATCGTCCTTGACCGGGTTATGGAACCTGCCCACCATTATATCATCCTTGCATGGGCTATGGAACCTGCCCACCATTATATCATCCTTGCACGGGCTAGGGAACCTGCCCACAATTATATCATCCTTGCTGGCGTTATGGAACCTGCCCACCAATATATCATCCTTGCCCAGGCTATGGAACCTGCCACCATCATATCATTCTTTGCTGGGCTATGGAACCTGCCCACCATTATATCATCCTTGCACCATCTATGGAACCTGCCCACCATTATATCATCTTTGCCCCGTCTAAGGAACCTGCCCACCATTATATCATCCTTGCCCAGGCTATTTAACCTGCCCACCATTATATCATCCTTGACTGGGCTATGGAACCTGCCCACAATTATTTCATCCTTGCCTCGACTATGGAACCTGCCCACCATTATATCATCCTTGCCCGAGCTATGGAAACTGCCCACCATTATATCATCCTTGCCCGGGCTATTGAAGCTGCCAACCATTATATCATCCTTGCCCCATCTATGGAACGTGCCCACCACTATATCATTCTTGCCCTGTCTATTGAACCTGCCCACCATTATATCGTCCTTGCCCGGGTTATGGAACCTGCCCACCATTATTTCATCCTTGCATGGGCTATGGAACGTGCCCACCATTATATCGTTCTTGCCCGGGCTATGGAACCTGCCACCATTATATCGTCCTTGCCCGGGTTATGGAACCTGCCCACCATTATATCATCCTTGCATGGGCTATGGAACCTGCCCACCATTATATCATCCTTGCATGGACTAGGGAACCTGCCCACAATTATATTATCTTTGCCGGCGTTTTGGAACCTGCCCACCATTATATCATCCTTGCCCGGGCTCTGGAAGCTGCCCACCATTATATCATCCTTGCCTCATCTATAGAACCTGCCCACCATTATATCATCCTTGCCTGGGCTATGGAACCTGCCCAGCATTATATCATCCTTGCCCGGGCTATGGAACCTGCCCACCATTATATCATACTTGCCTCATCTATGGAACCTGCCCACCATTATATCATCCTCGCCCAGGCTAATGGTGGGCAGGTTCCATAGACGGGGCAAGGAAGATATAATGGTGGGCAGGTTCCATAGTCGGGGCAAGGATGATATATTGGTGGGCAGGTTACAAAGCCCAGGCAAGGAAGATATAATGGCGGTTGGTTCTATAGGCCGGGCAAGGATGTCATAATGGCAGTGTGTTTCCATAGCCCGGGCAAGGATGATATAATGGTTGGCACATTCCATAGCCCATGCAAGGATGATATAATGGTGGGCAGGTTCCATAGCCCGGCCAAGGATGATATAATGGTGGGCAGGTTCCTTAGACAGGGCAAAGATGATATTATGGGGGGCAGGTTCCATAGACAGAGCAAGGATGATATAATCGTGGGCAGGTTACATAGCCGGGGCAAGGATTATATAATGGTGGGCAGGTTCCATAGCCCGGGCAAGGATGATATAATGGTGGGCAGGTTCCATAGATGATGCAAGGATGATATAATGGTGGGCAGCTTCCATAGCCCGGGCAAGGATGATATAATCGTGGGCAGGTTCCATAACGCCGGCAAGGATGATATAATGGTGGGCAGGTTCCATAACCCATGCAAGGATGATATAATGGTGGGCAGGTTCCATAGCCCGGACAAGGACGATATAATGTTGGGCAGGTTCCATGGCCCGGGCAAGGACGATATAATGGTATGCAGGTTCCATAGCCCGGGCAAGGACGATATAATGGTGGGCAGGTTCCATAGATGGAGCAAGGATGATATATTGGCATCGGGTTCTATAGCCACGGATGATATAATGGTGGGCAGGTTCCATATCCCATGCAAGGATGATATAATGGTGGGCAGATTCCACAGTCCGGGCAAGGATGATATAATGGCGGGGGGTTCTATAGGCAGGGCAAGGAGGTATAATGGCAGTTGGTTTCCATAGCCCGGGCAAGGATGATATAATGGTGGGCAGGTTTCATAGACGGGGCATGTATGATATAATCGTGGGCAGGGTCTATAGCCCGGGCAAGGACGATATAATGTTGGGCAGGTTCCATGGCCCGGGCAAGGACGATATAATGGTGGGCAGGTTCCATAGATGGGGCAAGGATGATATGATTGATATAAATGCATCTAATTCCATTGCCTGGGCAAGGATGATATGATGGTGGGAAGGTTTCATAAACGGGGCAAGGATGATATATTGGTATCGGGTTCTATAGGCCGGGGCAGGGATGGTTTAATGGCAGTAGGGTTCCATAGCCCAGGCAAGGATGATATAATGGTGGGCATGTGCCATAGAAGGGGCAACAATGGTGTAATGGCAGTGGGGTTCCATTGGCCGAGCAAGGATGATATAATGGTGGGCACGTTCCATTCCCCATGCAAGGATGATATAATGGTGGGCAGGTTCCATAGCCCGGGCAAGGATTATATAATGGTGGGCAGGTTCAATAGACGGGGCAACGATGGTGTAATGGCAGTGGGGTTCCATAGGCCGAGCAAGGGTGATATAATGGTGGGCAGGTTACATAGCCATGCAAGGATGATATAATGGTGGGCCGGTTCCATAGCTCGGGCAAGAATTATATGATTGATATAAATGCATTAAATTCCATTACCTGGGCAAGAATGATATGATGGTGGGCTGGTTTCATAGACGGGGCAAGGATGAAATATTGGCATCAGGTTCTATAGGCCGGGCAAGGATTGTATAATGGCAGTAGGGTTCCATAGCCCGGGCAAGGATGATATAATGATGGGCAGGCTCCATAGTCCGGGCAAGGATGATGTAATGGTGCACAAGTTCCATAATGCTGGCAAGGATGATATAATGGTGGGCAGGTTCCATTGCCCGGGAAAGGATGATATAATGAATGGCAGGTTCCATAGCCAGGGCAAGGATAATATCATGGTGGGCAGGCTCCATAACCCGGGCAAGAAATGATATAATGGTGGGCAGGTTCCATAGATGGGGCACGGATGATATAATGGTGGGCAGCTTCCATAGCCCAGGCAAGGATGATATAATGGTGGCCAGGTTCCATAGACCGGGTAAGGATGATATAATGGTAGGCAGGTTCCATAACGCCGGCAATGATGATATAATGGAGGCAGGTTCGATAGCCCAAGCAAGGATGATAAAATGGTCGGCATGTTCCATAGCTCGGGCAAGGATGATATACTGGTGGGCAGGTTCCATTGCCCGGGCAAGAATGATATAATGGTGGGCCATGGAACCTGCCCACCATTATATCATCCTTGCATGGGCTATGGAACCTGCCCACCATTATATCATCCTTGCATGGACTAGGGAACCTGCCCACAATTATATTATCTTTGCCGGCGTTTTGGAACCTGTCCACCATTATATCATCCTTGCCCGGGCTATGGAACCTGCCCACCATTATATCATCCTTACCTGGGCTATGGAAGCTGCCCATCATTATATCATGCTTGGCCCATCTATGGAACCTGTCCACCATTATATCACCCTTTGCCGGGCTATGGAACCTGCCCACCATTATATCATCCTTGCACCATCTATGGAACATGCCCCCCATAATATCATCTTTGCCCTGTCTAAGGAACCTGCCCACCATTATATTATCCTTGCCCGGGCTATGGAACCTGCCCACCATTATATCATCCTTGCCCCGTCTATAGAACCTGCCCACCATTATATCATCCTTGCCCCATCTATGGAACGTGCCCACCACTATACCATTCTTGCCCGGGCAAGGGAACCTGCCCAACATTATATCATCCTTGCATGGGCTATGGAACGTGCCCAGCATTATATCATCCTTGCTCGGCCTATGGAAGCCCGTTGCCCCGTCTATTGAACCTGCCCACCATTATATCATCCTTACCCGGGCTATGGAACCTGCCCACCATTATATCATCCTTGCATGGGCTATGGAATGTGCCCACCATTATATCATCCTTGCCCAGGCTATGGAACCTGCCCTTCATTATATCATCCTTGCATGGGCTATGGAATGTGCCCACCATTATATCATCCTTGCCCGGGCTATGGAAACCAACTGCCATTATGACATCCTTGCCCGGCCTATAGAACCAGCCGCTATTATATCGTCCTTGCCTGGGCTGTGGAACCTACCCACCAATATATCATCCTTGCCCCGTCTATGGAACCTGGCCACCATTATATCTTCCTTGCCCGGGCAATGGACCCTGCCCACCAGTATATCATCCTTGCCCGGGCTATGGAACCTGCTGACCATTTTATCATCCTTGCTGGGGCTATCGAACCTGCCTCCATTATATCATCATTGCCGGCGTTATGGAACCTGCCCACCATTATATCATCCTTGCCGGGTCTATGGAACCTGCCCACCATTATATCATCCTTGCCCGGGCTATGGATGCTGCCCACCATTATATCATCCTTGCCCCATCTATGGAACCTGACCACCATTATATCATTTCTTGCCCGGGTTATGGAACCTGCCCACCATGATATCATCCTTGCCCGGGCTATGGAACCTGCCCATCATTATACCATCCTTTCCCGGGCTATGCAACCTGCCCACCATTATATTATCCTTGCCAGCGTTATGGAACTTGTGCACCATTACATCATCCTTGCCCGGGCTGTGGAGCCTGCCCATCATTATATCATCCTTGCCCGTGCTATGGAACCCTACTGCCAATATACAATCCTTGCCCGGCCTATAGAACCCTATGCCAATATTTCATCCTTGCCCCGTCTATGAAACCAGCCCACCATCATATCATCCTTGCCCAGGTAATGAAATTTGATGCATTTATATCAATCATATCATTCTTGCCCGGGCTATGGAACCTGCCCACCAATATATCATCCTTGCTCGTCCTATGGAACCCGACTGCCATTACACCATCGTTGCCCCGTCTATGGCACATGCCCACCATTATATCGTCCTTGCCCAGGCTTTGGAACCTGCCCACCAATATATCATCCTTGCCCGGGCTATGGAACCTGCTCACCATTATATCATCCTTGCCCGGGCTACCGAACCTGCCCACCATTATATCCTTGCCTGGGATATGTACCTGCCCACCATTATATCATCCTTGCCGGCGTTATGGAACCTGCCCACCATTATACCATCCTTGCCTGAGCTATGGAACCCGATGCCAATATATCATCCTTGCCCCATCTATGGAACCTGTCCACCATTATATCGTCCTTGGCCGGGCTCTGGAACCTGCCCAATAATATATCATCCTTGCCCAGGCTATGGAACCTCCCCACCATTATATCATCCTTGCCACGTCTATGGAACTTGCCCCCCTTTATATCGTCATTTCCCGGACTATGGAACCTGCCTACCATTATATCATCCTTGCCCGGGCTATGGAACCTGCCCACCATTACACCATCCTTGCCCGGCCTATAGAACCCAACACCATTATATCATCCTTGCCCCGTCTATGGAACCTGCCCACCATTACATCATCCTTGCCCAGGCAATGGAACCTGCCCACCATTATATCATCCTTGCCTCGTCTATAGAACCTGCCCACCATTATATCATACTTGCCCGGGCTATGGAACCTGCCCACCATTATATCATCCTTGCCCCGTCTATGGAACCTGCCCACCATTATATCATCCTTGCCCCATCTATGGAACGTGCCCACCACTATATCATTCTTGCCCGGGCTATAGAACCTGCCCACCATTATATCATCCTTGCACGGGCTATGGAACGTGCCCACCATTATATCATCCTTGCTCGGCCTATGGAACCCCACTGCCATTACACCATTGTTGCCCCGTCTATTGAACCTGCCCACTATGATATCGTCCTTGCCCAGGCTATGGAACCAGCCCACCATTATATCATCCTTGCATGGGCTATGGAACCTGCCCACCATTATATCATCCTTGCACGGGTTATGGAACCTGCCCACCATTATATCATCCTTGCACGGGCTATGGAACCTGCCCACCATTATATCATCCTTGCATGGGCTATGGAACCTGCCCACCATTATATCATCCTTGCATGGGCTATGGAACCTGCCCACCATTATATCATCCTTGCTGGCGTTATGGATACTGCCCACCATTATAACATCCTTGCCCGGGCTATGGAAGCTGCCCACCATTATATCATCCTTCCCTCATCTATGGAACCTGCCCACCATTATATCATCCTTGCCCGGGCTATGGAACCTGCCCACCATTACATCATCCTTGCCCAGGCAATGGAACCTGCCCACCATTATATCATCCTTGCCTCGTCTATAGAACCTGCCCACCATTATATCATACTAGCCCGGGCTATGGAACCTGCCCACCATTATATCATCCTTGCCCCGTCTCTAGAACCTGCTACCATTATATCATCCTTGCCCCATCTATGGAACGTGCCCACCACTATATCATTCTTGCCCGGGATAGAACCTGCCCACCATTATATCATCCTTGCACGGGCTATGGAACGTGCCCACCATTATATCATCCTTGCTCGGCCTATGGAACGCCACTGCCATTACACCATTGTTGCCCCGTCTATTGAACCTGCCCACCATGATATCGTCCTTGCCCAGGCTATGGAACCTGCCCACCATTATATCATCCTTGCATGGGCTATGGAACGTGCCCACCATTATATCGTCGTTGCCCGGGCTATGGAACCTGCCACCATTATATCGTCCTTGCCAGGGCTATGGAAGCTGCCCACCATTATATCATCCTTGCCTCATCTATGGAACCTGCCCACCATTATATCATCCTTGCCCGGGCTATGGAACCTGCCCACCATTATATCATCCTTGCCCCGGCTAGGTAACCTGCCCACCATTATATCATCCTTGCCCCATCTATGGAACCCTGCCCACCATTATATCATCCTAGCCTGGGCTATGGAACCTGCCCACCATTATATCATCCTTGCCCAGGCTATGGAACCTGCCACCATCATATCATCCTTGTCCGGGCTATCGAACCTGCCCACCATTATATCATCCTTGCCACATCTATGGAACCTGCCCAACATTATATCATCCTTGCCCCATCTATGGAACCTGCCCACCATTATATCATCCTTGCCCCATCTATGGAACCTGCCGACCATTATATCATCCTTGCCTTGGCTATGGAACCTTCCCACCATTATATCATCCTTCCCCAGACTATGGAACCTGCCACCATCATATCATCCTTGTCAGGGCTATGGAACCAGCCCACCATTATATCATCCTTGCCCCATCTATGGAACCTGTGCACCATTATATCATTCTTGCTAGGGCTATGGAACCTGCCCACCATTATATCATCCTTGCCCGGGCTATGGAACCCCACTGCCATCATACCATCCTTGCCCAGTCTATAGACCCCGATGCTATTATATCAATTATATCATCCTTACCCCATCTATGGAACCTGTCCACCATTATATCATGCTTGCCCGGGCTATGGAACCTGCCCACCATTATATCATCCTTGCCCGGGTTATGGAACATGCCCACCATTATATCATCCTTGCCCGGGTTATGGAACCTGCCCACCATTACATCATCATTGCACCATCTATGGAATCTGCCCACCATTATATCATCCTTGCTCTGTCTATGTAACCTGCCCACCATTATATCATCATTGCACCATCTATTGAAATCTCCCCACCATTATATCATCCTTGCTCTGTCTATGTAACCTGCCCACCATTATATCATCCTTGCCCGGGCTATGGAACCTTCCCACCATTATATCATCCTTGAATGGGATATGGAACCTGCCCACCATTATATCATCCTTGCCTCGTCTATGGAACCTGCCCACCATTATATCATCCTTGCCCGGGCTATAGAACCTGCCCACCATTATATCATCCTTGCCCGGGCTATGGAACCCTACTGCCATTATACCATCCTTGCCCGGCCTATAGAACCCGATACCAATATATCATCCTTGCCTCATCTATGAAACCTGCCCACCATCATATCATCCTTGCCCAGGCAATGGAATTCGATGCATTTATATCAATCATATCATCCTTGCCCCATCTATGGAACCTGCCAACCATTATATCATCCTTGCATGGGATATGGAACCTGCCCACCATTATATCATCCTTGCCTATAGAACCCGATGCCAATATATCATCCTTGCTCCGTCTATGGAACCTGCCCACTATCATATCGTCCTTGCCCGGGCTATGGAACCCTACTGCCATTATACCATCCTTGCCCGGCCTATAGAACCCGATACCAATATATCATCCTTGCCTCATCTATGACACCTGCCCACCATCATATCATCCTTGCCCAGGCAATGGAATTCGATGCATTTATATCAATCATATCATCCTTGCCCCATCTATGGAACCTGCCAACCATTATATCATCCTTGCATGGGATATGGAACCTGCCCACCATTATATCATCCTTGCCTATAGAACCCGATGCCAATATATCATCCTTGCTCCGTCTATGGAACCTGCCCACCATCATATCGTCCTTGCCCGGGCTATGGAACCTGCCCACCATTATATCATCCTTGCATGGGCTATGGAACGTGCCCACCATTATATCGTCGTTGCCCGGGCTATGGAACCTGCCACCATTATATCGTCCTTGCCCGGGCTATGGAACCAGCCCAGCATTATATTATCCTTGCATGGGCTATGGAACCTGCCCACCATTATATCATCCTTGCACGGGCTATGGAACCTGCCCACCATTATATCATCCTTGCACGGGCTATGGAACCTGCCCACCATTATATCATCCTTGCATGGTCTATGGAACCTGCCCACCATTATATCATCCTTGCATGGGCTATGGAACCTGCCCACCATTATATCATCCTTGCTGGCGTTATGGATCCTGCCCACCATTATAACATCCTTGCCCGGACTATGGAAGCTGCCCACCATTATATCATCCTTGCCTCATCTATGGAACCTGCCCACCATTATATCATCCTTGCCCGGGCTATGGAACCTGCCCACCATTATATCATCCTTGCCCCGGCTATGTAACCTGCCCACCATTATATCATCCTTGCCCCATCTATGGAACCCTGCCCACCATTATATCATCCTAGCCTGGGCTATGGAACCTGCCCACCATTATATCATCCTTGCCCAGGCTATGGAACCTGCCACCATCATATCATCCTTGTCCGGGCTATGGAACCTGCCCACCATTATATCATCCTTGCCACATCTATGGAACCTGCCCAACATTATATCATCCTTGCCCCATCTATGGAACCTGCCCCATCTATGGAACCTGCCGACCATTATATCATCCTTGCCTGGGCTATGGAACCTGCCACCATCATATCATCCTTGTCAGGGCTATGGAACCTGCCCACCATTATATCATCCTTGCCCCATCTATTGAACCTGTGCACCATTATATCATTCTTGCTAGGGCTATGGAACCTGCCCACCATTATATCATCCTTGCTCGGGCTATGGAACCCCACTGCCATTATACCATCCTTACCCAGTCTATAGACCCCGATGCTATTATATCAATTATATCATCCTTACCCCATCTATGGAACCTGTCCACCATTATATCATGCTTGCCCGGGCTATGGAACCTGCCCACCATTATATCATCCTTGCCCGGGTTATGGAACATGCCCACCATTATATCATCCTTGCCCGGGTTATGGAACCTGCCCACCATTATATCATCATTGCACCATCTATGGAATCTGCCCACCATTATATCATCCTTGCTCTGTCTATGTAACCTGCCAACCATTATATCATCATTGCACCATCTATGGAATCTGCCCACCATTATATCATCCTTGCTCTGTCTATGTAACCTGCGCACCATTATATCATCCTTGCCCGGGCTATGGAACCTTCCCACCATTATATCATCCTTGAATGGGATATGGAACCTGCCCACCATTATATCATCCTTGCCTCGTCTATGGAACCTGCCCACCATTATATCATCCTTGCCCGGGCTATAGAACCTGCCCACCATTATATCATCCTTGCCCGGGCTATCAAACGCTACTGCCATTATACCATCCTTGCCCGGCCTATAGAACCCGATACCAATATATCATCCTTGCCTCATCTATGAAACCTGCCCACCATCATATCATCCTTGCCCAGGCAATGGAATTCGATGCATTTATATCAATCATATCATCCTTGCCCCATCTATGGAACCTGCCCACCATTATATCATCCTTGCATGGGATATGGAACCTGCCCACCATTATATCATCCTTGCCTATAGAACCCGATGCCAATATATCATCCTTGCTCCGTCTATGGAACCTGCCCACCATCATATCGTCCTTGCCCGGGCTATGGAACCTGCCCACCATTATATCGTCCTTGCCCGGGCCATGGAACCTGCCCAACATTATATTGTCCTTGCCCGGGCTATAGACCCTGCCCACGATTATATCATACTTGCCCCGTCTATGGAACCTGCCCACCATTATATCATCCTTGCCCGGGCTATGGAAAACAACTGCCATTATACCTCCTTGCCCGGTCTATAGAACCCGCCGCCATTATATCATCCTTGCCCGGACTGTGAAATCTGCCCACCATTATATCATCTTTGCCCCGTCTATGAAACATGACCACCATTATATCGTCCTTGCCAGGGCTATGGAACCTGCCCACCATTATATCATCCTTGCCCCGTCTATGGAACCTGCCCACCATTATATCATCCTTGCCCGGGCTATGGAACCTGCCCACCATTATATCATCCTTGCCCCGTCTATGGAACCTGCCCACCATTATATCATCCTTGCCCGGGCTATGGAAACCAACTGTAATTATACCATCCTTAGAACCCATAGCCATTATATCATCCTGGCCTGGGCTGTGGAACCTGCCCACCATTATATCATCCTTGCCCCTTCTATGGAACCTGCCCACCATTATATCGTCCTTGCCCAGGCTTTGGAACCTGCCCACCAATATATCATCCTTGCCCGGGCTATGGAACCTGCTCACCATTATATAATCCTTGCCCGGGCTATCGAACCTGCCCACCATTATATCATCCTTGCCGGCGTTATGGAACCTGCCCACCATTATACCATCCTTGCACGAGCTATGGAATCCGATGCCAATATATCATCCTTGCCCCATCTATGGTACCTGCCTACCATTATATCATCCTTTCCCCGTATATGGAACATGTCCACCATTATATCGTCCTTGGCCGGGCTATGGAACCTGCCCAATGATATATCATCCTTGCCCAGGCTATAGAACCTGCCCACCATTATATCATCCTTGCCACGTCTATGGAACTTGCCCCCCTTTATATCGTCATTTCCCGGACTATGGAACCTGCCTACCATTATATCATCCTTGCCCGGGCTATGGAACCTGCCCACCATTACACCATCCTTGCCCGGCCTATAGAACCCGACACCATTATATCATCCTTGCCCCGTCTATGGAACCTGCCCACCATTACATCATCCTTGCCCAGGCAATGGAACCTGCCCACCATTATATCATCCTTGCCTTGTCTATAGAACCTGCCCACCATTATATCATCCTTGCCCGGGCTATGGAACCTGCCCTCCATTATATCATCCTTGCCCCGTCTATGGAACCTGCCCACCATTATATCATCCTTGCCCCATCTATGGAACGTGCCCACAACTATATCATTCTTGCCTGGGGTATGGAACCTGCCCACCATTATATCATCCTTGCACGGGCTATGGAACGTGCCCACCATTACATCATCCTTGCTCGGCCTATGGAACCCCACTGCCATTACACCATTGTTGGCCTGTCTATTGAACCTGCCCACCATGATAACATCCTTGCCCGGGCTATGGAACCTGCTCACCATTATATCATCCTTGCATGGGCTATGGAACATGCGCACCATTATATCGTCCTTGCCCGGGCTATGGAACCTGCCACCATTATATCGTCCTTGCCCGGGCTATGGAACCTGCCCACCATTATATCATCCTTGCATGGACTATGGAACCTGCATACCATTATATCGTCCTTGCCCGGGCCATGGAACCTGCCCAACATTATATCGTCCTTGTCCGGGCTATGGAACCTGACCACCATTATATCATCCTTGCATGGGCTATGGAACCTGCCCACCATTATATCATCCTTGCCGGCGTTATGGAACCTGCCCACGATTATATCATCCTTGCCCGGGCTATGGAAGCTGCCCACCATTATATCATCCTTGCATCATCTATGGAACCTGCCCACCATTATATCATCCTTGCCCGGGCTATGGAACCTGCCCACCATTATATAATCCTTGCCCCGGCTATGTAACCTGCCCACCATTATATCATCCTTGCCCCATCTATGGAACCCTGCCCACCATTATATCATCCTAGCCTGGGCTATGGAACCTGCCCACCATTATATCATCCTTGACCAGGCTATGGAACCTGCCACCATCATATCATCCTTGTCCGGGCTATGGAACCTGCCCACCATTATATCATCCTTGCCCCATCTATGGAACCTGCCCACCATTATATCATCCTTGCCCCATCTATGGAACCTGCCCACCCTTATATCATCCTTGCCCTATCTATGGAACCTGCCGACAATTATATCATCCTTGCCTGGGCTATGGAACCTGCCCACCATTATATCATCCTTGCCCAGGCTATGGAACCTGCCCACCATTATATCATCCTTGCCCCATCTATGGAACCTGTGCACCATTATATCATTCTTGCTAGGGCTATGGAACCTGCCCACCATTATATCATCCTTCCCCGGGCTATGGAACTCCACTACCATTATACCATCCTTGCCCAGTCTATAGACCCCGATGCTATTATATCAATTATATCATCCTTGCCCCATCTATGGAACCTGTCCACCATTATATCATGCTTGCCCGGGCTATGGAAACTGCCCACCATTATATCATCCTTGCCCGGGTTATGGAACATGCCCACCATTATATCATCCATGCCCGGGTTATGGAACCTGCCCACCATTATATCATCATTGCACCATCTATGGAACCTGCCCACCATTATATCATCCTTGCTCTGTCTATGGAACCTGCCCACCATTATATCATCCTTGCCCGGGCTATGGAACCTTCCCACCATTATATCATCCTTGAATGGGATATGGAACCTGCCAACCATTATATCATCCTTGCCCGGGCTATGGAATCTGCCCACCATTATATCATCCTTGCCCGGGCTATGGCAGCTTCCCACCGTTATATCATCCTTGCCACGTCTATGGAACCTGTCCACCATTATATCATCCTTGTCCGGGCTATGGAACCTGCCCACCATTATATCATCCTTACCTGGGTTATGGAACCTGCCCACCATTATATCATCATTGCACCATCTATGGAACCTGCCCACCATTATATCATCCTTGCTCTGTTTATGGAACCTGCCCACCATTATATCATCCTTGCCCGGGCTATGGAACCTTCCCACCATTATATCATCCTTGAATGGGATATGGAACCTGCCCACCATTATATCATCCTTGCCCGGGCTATGGAATCTGCCCACCATTATATCATCCTTGCCCGGGCTATGGCAGCTTCCCACCGTTATATCATCCTTGCCACGTCTATGGAACCTGCCCACCATTATATCATCCTTGACTGGGCTATGGAACCTGCCCACCATTATATCATCCTTGCCTCATCTATGGAACCTGCCCACCATTATATCATCCTTGCCCGAGCTATGGAAACTGCCCACCATTATATCATCCTTGCCCGGGCTATTGAAGCTGCCAACCATTATATCATCCTTGCCAGTATATTGAACCTGCCCACCATTATATCATCCTTGCCCCATCTATGGAACGTGCCCACCACTATATCATTCTTGCCCGGGCTATGGAACGTGCCCACCATTATATCATCCTTGCTCGGTCTATGGAACCCCACTGCCATTACACCATTTTTGCCCCGTTTATATCGTCCTTGCCCGGGTTATGGAACCTGCCCACCATTTTTTCATCCTTGCATGGGCTATGGAACGTGCCCACCATTATATCGTCCTTGCCCGGGCTATGGAACCTGCCACCATTATATCGTCCTTGCCCGGGCAATGGAACCTGCCCACCATTATATCATCCTTGCATGGGCTATGGAACCTGCCCACCATTATATTATCCTTGCACGGACTAGAGAACCTGCCCACAATTATATCATCCTTGCAGGCGTTATGGAACCTGGCCACCATTATATCATCCTTGCCCGGGCTTTGGAAGCTGCCCACCATTATATCATCCTTGACTGGGCTATGGAACCTGCCCACCATTATATCATCCTTGCCCGTCTATTGAACCTGCCCACCATTATATCATCCTTGCCCCATCTATGGAACGTGCCCACCACTATATCATTCTTGCCCGGGCTATGGAACGTGCCCACCATTATATCATATTTGCTCGGCCTATGGAACCCCACTGCCATTACACCATTGTTGCCCCGTCTATTGAACCTACCCACCATTATATCGTCCTTGCCCGGGTTATGGAACCTGCCCACCATTATTTCATCCGTGCATGGGCTTTGGAACGTGCCCACCATTATATCGTCCTTGCCCGGGCTATGGAACCTGCAACGATTATATCGTCCTTGCCCGGGCTATGGAACCTGCCCACCATTATATCATCCTTGCATGGGCTATGGAACCTGCCCACCATTATATCATCCTTGCACGGGCTAGGGAACCTGCCCACAATTATATCATCCTTGCCGACGTTATGGAACCTGCACACCATTAGATCATCCTTGCCCGGGCTATGGAAGCTGCCCACCATTATATCATCCTTGCCTCATCTATAGAACCTGCCCACCATTATATCATCCTTGCCTGGGCTATGGAACCTGCCCACCATTATATCATCCTTGCCTCATCTATGGAACCTGCCCACCATTATATCATCCTTGCCCGGGCTATGGAACCTGTCCACCATTATATCATCCTTGCCCGGGCTATGGAAACTGCCCACCATTATATCATCCTTTCCCGGGCTATGGAAGCTGCCCACCATTATATCATCCTTGCCCCGTCTATAGAACCTGCCCACCATTATATCATCCTTGCCCCATCTATGGAACGTGCCCACCGCTATATCATTCTTGCCCGGGCAATGGAACCTGCCCACCATTATATCATCCTTGCGTGGGCTATGGAACGTGCCCACCATTATATCATCCTTGCTCGACCTATGGAAGCCCACTGCCATTACACCATCGTTGCCCCGTCTATTGAACCTGCCCACCATTATATCATCCTTGCCCGGGCTATGGAACCTGCCCACCATTATATCATCTTTGCATGGGCTATGGAATGTGCCAACCATTATATCATCCTTGCCCGGGCTATGGAAACCAACTGCCATTATGACATCCTTGCCCGGCCTATAGAACCAACCGCCATTATATCTTCCTTGACTGGGCTTTGTAACCTCCCCACCAATATATCATCCTTGCCCCGACTATGGAACCTGCCCACCATTATATCTTCCTTGCCCGTCTATGGAACCTGCCCACCATTATATCATTCTTGCCCGGGCAATGGAACCTGCCCACCAGTATATCATCCTTGCCCGACCTATGGAACATGCCGACCATTTTATCATCCTTGATTGGGCTATCGAACCTGCCTCCATTATATCATCATTGCCGGTGTTATGGAACCTGCCTACCATTATATCATCCTTACCCGGTCTATGGAACCTGGCCACCATTATATCATCCTTGCCCGGGCTATGGAAGCTGCCCACCATTATATCATCCTTGCCCCATCTATGGAACCTGCCCACCATTATATCATTTCTTGCCCGGGTTATGGAGCCTGCCCACCATGATATTATCCTTGCCCGGGCTATGGAACCTGCCATTCATTATATCATCCTTTCCCGGGCAATGGAACCTGCCCACCATTATATCATCCTTGCCAGCGTTATGGAACTTGTGCACCATTAAATCATCCTTGCCAGGCTATGGAGCCTGCCCATCATTATATCATCCTTGCACGGGCTATGGAACCCTACTGCCATTATAAAATCCTTGCCCGGCCTATAGAACCCGATGCCAATATTTCATCCTTGCCCCGTCTATGAAACCAGCCCACCATCATATCATTCTTGCCCAGGTAATGGAATTTGATGCATTTATATCAATCATATAATTCTTGCCCGAGCTATGGAACCGGCCCACCATTATATCATCCTTGCATGGGCTATGTAACCTGCCCACCTTTATATCACCCTTGCTCGGCCTATGGAACCCCACTGCCATTACACCGTCGTTGCCCCGTCTATTGAACCTGCCCACCATTATATAGTCCTTGCCCGGGCTGTGGAACCTGCCCACCAATATATCATCCTTGCATGGGGAATGGAACGTGCCCACCATTATATCATCCTTGCTCGGCCAATGGAACCCCACTGCCATTACACCATCGTTGCCCCTTCTATGGCACATGCCCACCATTATATCATCCTTGCCCGGGCTATGGAACCCTACTGCCATTAAACCATCCCTGCCCCGGCCTAAAGAACCCGATACCAATATATCATCCTTGCCCCGTCTATGAAACCTTCCCACCATCATATCATTCTTGCCCAGGCAATGGAATTCGATGCATTTATATCAATCATATCATCCTTGCCCCATCTATGGAACCTGCCCACCATTATATCATCCTTGCATGGGATATGGAACCTGCCCACCATTATATCATCCGTGGCTATAGAACCCGATGCCAATATATCATCCTTGCTCCGTCTATGGAACCTGCCCACCATTATATCGTCCTTGTCCGGGCTATGGAACCTGCCCACCATTATATCGTCCTTGCCCGGGCCATGGAACCTGCCCAACATTATATCGTCCTTGCCCGGGCTATAGACCCTGCCCACGATTATATCATACTTGCCCCGTCTATGAAACCTGCCCACCATTATATCATCCTTGCCCGGGCTATGGAAACCAACTCCCATTATACCTCCTTGCCCTGCCTATAGAACCCGCCGCCATTATATCATCCTTGCCCGGATTGTGGAATCTGCCCACCATTATATCATCCTTGCATGGGATATGGAACCTGCCCACCATCATATCATCCTTGCCCCATCTATGGAACCTGTCCACCATTATATCGTCCTTGCCCGGGCTATGGAACCTGCATACCATTATATCGTCCTTGCCCGGGCCATGTAACCTGCCCAACATTATATCGTCCTTGCCCGGGCTATAGACCCTGCCCACGATTATATCATCCTTGCCCCGTCTATGGAACCTGCCCACCATTATATCATCCTTGCCAGCACCGTGGAACCCAACTGCCGTTATACCATCCTTTCCGAGCCTATAAAACCCGATGCCAATATATCATCCTTACCACGTCTATGAAATCTGCCCACCATTATATCATCGTTGCCCGGGCTATGGAAACCAACTGTACTATACCATCCTTGCCCGGCCTATAGAACCCGTAGCCATTATATAATCCTGGCCTGGGCTGTGGAACCTGCCCACCATTATATCATCCTTGCACCGTCTATGGAACCTGCTCACCATTATATCATCCTTGCCCGGGCTATCAAACCTGCCCACCATTATATCCTTGCCTGGGATATGTAACCTGCCCACCATTATATCATCCTTGTCGGTGTTATGGAACCTGCCCACCATTATACCATCCTTGCCCGAGCTATGGAACCCGATGCCAATATATCATCCTTGCCCCGTCTATGGTACCTGCCTACCATTATATCATCCTTTCCCCATCTATGGAACCTGTCCACCATTATATCGTCCTTGCCCGGGCAATGGAACCTGCCCAATAATATATCATCCTTGCCCAGGCTATGGAACCTGCCCACCATTATATCATCCTTGCCACGTCTATGGAACTTGCCCCCCTTTATATCGTCATTTCCCGGACTATGGAACCTGCCTACCATTATATCATCCTTGCCCGGGCTATGGATCTGCCCACCATTACACCATCCTTGCCCTGCCTATAGAACCCGACACCATTATATCATCCTTGCCCCGTCTATGGAACCTGCCCACATTACATCATCCTTGCCCAGGCAATGGAACCTGCCCACCATTATATCATCCTTGCCCCGTCTATGGAACCTGCCCACCATTATATCGTCCTTGCCAAGGCTTTGGAACCTGCCCACCAATATATCATCCTTGCCCGGGCTATGGAACCTGCTCACCATTATATCATCCTTGCCCGGGCTATCGAACCTGCCCACCATTATATCCTTGCCTGGGATATGTAACCTGCCCACCATTATATCATCCTTGCCGGCGTTATGGAACCTGCCCACCATTATACCATCCTTGCCCGAGCTATGGAACCCGATGCCAATATATCATCCTTGCCCCGTCTATGGTACCTGCCTACCATGATATCCTCCTTTCCCCGTCTATGGAACCTGTCCACCATTATATCGTCCTTGCCCGGGTTATGGAACCTGCCCAATAATATATCATCCTTGCCCAGGCTATGGAACCTGCCCACCATTATTTCATCCTGGCCCCGGCCTATAGAACCCGACACCATTATATCATCCTTGCCCCGTCTATGGAACCTGCCCACCATTACATCATCCTTGCCCAGGCAATGGAACCTGCCCACCATTATATCATCCTTGCCGGCGTTATGGAACCTGCCACCATTATATCATCCTTGCCCGGGCTATGGAAGCTGCCCACCATTATATCATCCTTGCCCCGTCTATGGAAGCTGCCCACCATTACATCATCCTTGCCCAGGCAATGGAACCTGCCCACCATTACATCATCCTTGCCCCATCTATGGAACCTGCCCACGATTATATCATCCTTGCCCGTCTATGGAACCCGATGCTATTATATCAATTATATAATCCTTGCCCCATCTATGGAACCTGCCCACCATTACACAATTCTTGCACGGTCTATGGAACCTGCCCACCATTATATTATCTTTGCACGGGCTATGGAACCTGCCCACCATTTTATCATCCTTGCCCGGCCTATAGAACACGATGTCAATATATCATCCTTGCTCCGTGTATGGAACCTGCCCTCCATTATATCGTCCTTGCCCGGGCTATGGAACCCCACTGCCATTATACCATCCTTGGCCGGTCTATAGAACACAAATCCAATATATCATCCTTGCTCCGTCTATGGAACCTGCCCACCATTATATCGTCCTTGCCCGGGCTATAGAACCTGCCCACCATTATATCGTCCTTGCCCGGGCTATGGAACCTGCCCACCATTATATAATCCTTGCCCGAGCTATGGAAACCAATTGCCATTATACCATCCTTGCCCTGCCTATAGAGCCCGAAACCATGATATCATCCTTGCCCCGTCTATGGAACGTGCCCACCATTATATCATTCTTGCCTGGGCAATGGAACCTGCCCACCATTATATCATCCTTGCCCAGGCTATGGAACCTGCCCACCATGATATCATCCTTGCCCGGGCTATGGAACCTGCCAACCATTATATCATCCTTGCCCCGTCTATGGAAGCTGCCCACCATTACATCATCCTTGCCCAGGCAATGGAACCTGCCCACCATTACATCATCCTTGCCCCATCTATGGAACCTGCCCATAATTATATCATCCTTGCCCGTCTATGGAACCTGCCCACCATTATATCATCCTTGCCCGGGCTATGGAGCCTGACCACCATCATATCATCATTGCCTGGGCTATGGAATCCGATGGTATTATATCAATGATATCATCTTTGCCCCATCTATGAAACCTGCCCACCATTATATCATTCTTGCCCGGGCTATGGAACCTGCCCACCATTATATCATCCTTGCCCCGTCTATGGAACCTGCCCACTATCATATCATCCTTGCCCGGGCTATGGAACCCGATGCTATTATATCAATTATATAATCCTTGCCCCATCTATGGAACCTGCCCACCATTATACAATTCTTGCACGGTCTATGGAACCTGCCCACCATTATATTATCCTTGCACGGGCTATGGAACCTGCCCACCATTATATCATCCTTGCCCGGCCTATAGAACACGATGTCAATATATCATCCTTGCTCCGTTTATGGAACCTGCCCTCCATTATATCGTCCTTGCCCGGGCTATTTTTTTTTCAAAGTATTTTATTGGTTTCGTGATAAGGTAAAACAATACAAACTCGTGAATTGAACAAGTGAAAAAGAGGGAAGGAAAGAAGAAGATGGGGAGAAAGAAAAGAACAAAAGGAAACTTATCTTAAACAACGATAGTCTTCGTGTGATGTAGTAGGTGGAGTTCGTGATGGTGGTTCAGTCCAGAGTGTAACTTCTCAGGAAGTGGAGGGGAACAGCTGCAGGAGGCATATACCTTGTGATGGTGGGAGCCTGTTACTATGAACCACAACAGGTGTTCAAGGGGGCTTATGGTCCGCATCGAAGAGCATGTCCGTCAGAAGGGCCCTCCAGGCGACCAGGGAGCCGCTTGTGGCTTCCCCGTTGGATGTAGTTCCTTCCTGCCAGGCTCTGGTCTCCGCCGCCGTCCACCTCGCCATTTCGTTTAACCAGCGCTCATGTCTGGGGCCCGCTGGTGTCTTCCAAGCCATCGCTATGGTCCTTTTGACGAGTATACATGAAATGTCCATTAGTTTCACGAGGTGTTTGAATTTACTCGGTCTGGGGTATGTACCCAATAGGCACTCTCCTGGTGACCATTCGTATCGCTCCATGCCGGCGTCTCTACAGGATTGCTTGGCTTTCGACCAGAGTGTCATCACTTTGGTGCAGGACCAGAACATGTGGATCATGTCTGCCCTGTCGTTCCCGCACCATGGGCACACCGGTGGGACCTTCGCGTTGAACGAGGCAACTCTGTGGGGGGTCATGTAAGTTCGATAAAGGACGTTCAACTGTATCTGGCCAAATCTGGAGTTTCTTGACACTTTCTTGGGGAATATTAGTGCTCTTTCCCATTCTTTATCAGTGAGCGGGGCTGCAAGGTCTACTTCCCATTTTGCCCTCAGTGTCGCTCCCTTAGGGTTAGGTTTGTCGATGAGCCTGTTGTATAACCTGGAGACAGGTCTCCATCCATCAGAGAGGTCATACATTTCTTGTAGTAGAGGGTCCGAGGTAGGTTCCTCTGGCCAGGTGGGCCACTGATTCTTGGCGGTACGTTTGAGCCTATGGTACCAAAGGAACTGGCCTTTGGGTAGCCCTTCGATTTCTTGCATCGATTCGAAGTCCCTGAACACTCCATCTTCAAACATGTCTCCCCATGTGTATATCGCGGCTTCCTCCCACCTCCTTGCTATGGGGAGGTCTGCCTCCTTCTTGCACACATCTGCCATTATGGGATGGTCCGGAGAGTATGGGTGTTGCACCTTCCTGATGTGGCAAGTCCTGGTCCATATCTGTCTGCCAAGCCCGACGACCATAGGGGTTTCCGAAGAGCAGCAGAGGGGATTCCATAGGGTTTCCTTGGGAGTTAAGTTGGTGTGGGGTTGCTTCAGTAGCCCCAATTCAGCTGAAGATTCGTCTGACAGCCATCTCGTGATGTGGCTGAGCTGGGCGGCCAGGTAGTAGAGCTGGAGATCTGGAAGTTTTATTCCGCCTTCTTTATGTGGAAGGGTTAGTGTGGCCAGTGACAATTTATGTCTGTGGGGTCCCCATAAAAAGTCCTTGATAATAGCTTCCAATTTCCTGAAGAAAGGGGGCCGTATGTAATGGCAAATGTTCACAAAGAAGTATAAAAAGCGAGGGAGGATTATCATTTTGACAATCGCCGCTCTCCCCACCATTGCCAGTGGGAGTTTAGACCAGAATTTTATGGACCGTCGGAGGTTGGTGACGGCTGCTTCTGTGTTGTGCTCATGTGTGAGCTGTGGGGTGTGGCTGAGATTAATCCCCAGGTATCTGAACTTCTCGGGTTGCCATTTTATCCCTATGATCGGAAGGTCCTCCGCTGAGGCGTCTCTCAATCCGGCCAGGGGGAATGCTGAGGATTTGTGTCTGCTAAATTGGATTCCGGAGTATCTCGCATAGTTGTCGAGTACCTCCAGTGCTGTCGGTGCATTGAGCTCAGGGTCTTTTAGGTACAGGAGAACATCATCAGCGTACAATGATATTATGTTATAAACGTTGCCCACCTTGATGCCGGCGTCAAAGAGCTGCTGACGAAAGTATAAGGCAATCGGTTCCAGTCCCAGTATGTACAGCATGGGCGAAAGTGGGCATCCTTGTCTCGTGCCCCTCTGTATTTTCCAAGGTTCTGAGACCGTTCCGCCTGTCTTGACCCTGGCCACTGGGGAGTTGTAGAGAACCTGGACCCATCTGATGACGCCATTTCCGAAGCCAAAAGCCCGCAAGGCCTCCACCAGCCACTCCCAGTAGATGGAGTCAAAGGCTTTAATGGCGTCAAGTGACAGTATCGCTAGATCTTCCTCCGAGTCATGAGTTTCGGCCATGATGTGTTGGAGCCTCCTCAAATTGGCTGTGGTGTTGCGACCTGGGACAAATCCGTTCTGATCCTCATGGATTATGGACCCTAGCACTCTAGCAAGTCTGCTGGCCAGTATTGAGGTGAGGATCTTGCTATCGTAATTGAGCATGGCCAGGGGTCGGTATGAGTCGCAGTCAGTGGGTGGTTTGTGGGGCTTAAGCATGGGGATGATTATGGTTTCTCTCATGGTGTTGGGGAGGATCCCGTTTGTGTAAGCTTCCTGGTAGACTTCGTGTAGGATGGGGGTGAGAATGGGCTCGTATGCTTTATAAAATTCCGGCGTAAGCCCGTCGCTACCTGGGGTCTTGGAGGTGGCGAGCGACCTGATGGCCCATCTTATATCGTCGGGAGTAATTTCCATGTCTAGTTCAGTTCTCTGTTCGCTGGATATTTGGGGTATGTCGATCTCATCCAGGGTGTCTATTATTTCAGTGGTGGGGATCCGGGCTTCATGAGCATATAGTTTTGAGTAAAACTCGGCAAATGCTTTGTTGATCCCCATCTGTGTCCTGTGGGATGCACCATCTGCATCTATTATTTCTGTTGGTAAGTGTTTAGGGTGCTCTCTTCTGCACAACCAGGCCAACAGCTTACCTGGTTTGTCTGATTCCCTGTGGGATCGAGCGGTGTATGTGGCGAAGTCAAATTTTTCCAGCCTGTCCCAGGAGAGCTGGCATTTTTCTCGGGCCGTTTTCAGTTCCGTTTCGACTCCTGGGGAGGTGTCGAGGGTGGACTCCAGGCGGGTGATCTCTGATTCTTGGGCCTCAAGTGATGCCTTTAGTTGCCTGCGGGTGCCACCAGCTCTAGATATGATTTCTCCTCTGGTGACCACCTTCATGGCTTCCCACAGTGTGCTCCAAGTGGAGACGGATCCTTTATTGATATCGACGTACTCCTCTAGTCTCTCGGCAAGGTCCTCTCTGAACTGTGGGTCCTCTAGTGTCGCGGAAGGCATTCTCCACATGGGGATCGGGGGTCTGGGTCCTCTCTGCCTCCATTGCATAATTAGCGGGGAGTGATCGGAAATAGATCTCCCCAGATACTCTGTGGTTATTGCCAGCGGGGCTTCGTCACGATCGATGAACAAGTAATCTATCCTTGTGTGGACGTTGTGTGGGGCTGAGTAATGGGAATAACTCCTATCGGCTGGGTGTTGTATCCTCCAGATGTCTACTAGGTTGAGTTGGTCTAGTGCTTCCGTCATGGCACGAGTAGCAGGGTTGCTTGATTGGGGGGGAGGAAGCGATCTGTCCATAGTTGTGTCCATAACACAGTTAAAGTCTCCTCCCCATAGGAAGGTTTGGCCTCGGTGGTGTGTCAGCTTGGAGCTCAATGTGTTGAGGTACGACGGGATTCCGTGTTGCGGGAAATATGTGTTAGCTAAGCAGATCGGGGTCTGTTCCATAGTTCCCCACATTATTACGTATCTGCCTTCCTTGTCAGATTCACATCCATGTAATTGGAAGGGCACATTTGGGTTTATCCATATTAACACACCCCTTGCGTATTTGGAATATGGGGATCCTCTCACAGTTCCCTCCCATCGGTCTGCCAGTTTAGACAGAGCGTCCTCGGTGAGGTGTGTCTCCTGTAACATCGCTATCGAGACTTTCTTCCTCCTGAGGTAGGACTGTATGCGGTTCCTCCTGAGGTACGAGCCCATTCCCCTTACGTTCCACGTCATGACATTGAGTTGTGGTGCCATTGGTGTGGTGTTCTGGGTTTGGCATGGGGGGCAGCCGCGGCGGCCCAGTGTGGCATCAGAGCGTGGTTGATAAGTTGTAAGCGATAGGCCTCTGATTCGTCGTTTCTTGAGGCGTATCCTGTGGCCATCCCGGTATTTTCAAGCATCAGTAAAACGAAGACTATGGTACTAACTGAACTAATAACATAACTCAAACTGGTGCGCCCAGCGACTACAACTATGTCGCGGTGCTCAGGCGCTCCCGCGCCGTCTGTACCCATCCGGGAGTCGGGCGCGAGTTGGGTCGGGCAGAGACTCGCCCGGTTGGTTCTTTCGCTGGGGGCGGGGTTGCTGCGAGGCGGCGAGGCCAAACGAGGGTCGTTTCCATATGATATACTGTTAATTGGGTTACCTGCTTGGGTCCGGCTGTTTATGCTTCATGTGTGGATGGTGTGGAGGGTCCCTGGGGTCCGGCTCTGCTCCCCCGAGGTTCAGTCTTCCCCACCTGGGTTATCTGCACCATCAGCAAGGTTATTGTCCTCTAGCCACATGTTGGCCGCTTCCGGATTTTCGAGGAAGATTGCTCGCCCTTTGTGGATAACTTTCAGGCGGGACGGGTACAGCAATCTGTATTTAAGGTTCAGTTGGCGAAGCCTTGCTTTGATCGGAACAAACGAGTTCCTCTCCCTTTGTACTTTCTGGGTGTAGTCCGGGTATATGGAAATCTTAGCGTCGCCCTGTATAATAGGGCCAGTTTCCCTGGAATATCTTAATACGGTTTCCCTGTCCTGGAAGTTTAGTATCTTGGCTATAATTGGCCGTGGGTGTGATCCAGGGGGGGGTCGTTTCTGTAGGGACCTGTGGGCCCTCTCCACCGCAAATCCCTGAGTCAGTTTGCCGGCCCCAATTTCCTGTAGCAGCAGGGTTTCCACATAGGACGTGGTATTTAGGCCTTCATTCCCCTCCGGGATACCTAAGATTCTGATGTTCCCTCGTCTGGCCCGACCCTCGGCCTCCTCCGCCCTTTCTTCGAGGAATGTGACCTTCCTTTTCAGGTCCGAAATTTCCGATTGTAGGGTCGCCGCGGCCGCGGACCCCACCTCTGTGGTTTTCTCCATGGCCGTCACCCTTTCCGTTAAGTTGCGGGCATCTTGGCGAATGAGTTGTATGTCTATTTTGAACTCGTCTATCTTGGAGTCGATGTGAGTCTTTAATGAGGCAATAGCATCCATTATCTGGGAGTGGTTATCTTTGGGGTCCGTCTCTTGCGAGCGAATGGTTTCGGTGGAGCTGGCCCTGACTTGGGTGGGAGTCTTTGCCCCGGCTGAGACAAAGGAGTCCATGGTGGCGGCCCTGGTTTTATTTTTGGCGGCCATGTTGGGGACGTAATAGTGGTTGCCCCGGAGTCCTGAGTCTGGAGGGGTGAAGTTCAGGGCCGCTCTCTTATGTAGCCCGGAGTGGTGTTCTAGGGTGGGTTGTGCCCTGGGGAGTTGTTATTTCAGTAGTTGGAGTCTGTCCAGGGCGCCTGAGGTGGGGCACTCCTCCGTGTTTCCAGGTGCTCTATCCGCTGTCCTAGCGCCTGTGTCGCTGTCCCTGGGCTTAGGGGTGGTAGTGCTGGGGCGCTTAGGGCAGGAGTTGTCCCCTCTTGGCGAGGGAGTCCAGTTGGGCGGCCCAACCACGGGGACAATGCAGGCTGTGGTTGGGGAGGATAGTTGGGGCCGTACTCACAGTTGCTCCGCGGCTTGGCGCACCGTCACGGCTTTCCGGGTCGTTTCTTATTTCCAGGCCTTTGGGCAAAGTAACGGGCCACAGCAGCCCAGTGCCCCAGCAGCTCTTCCGGCCCAGCCACCCAGCAGCGGCCTCCCTGCAGATGAATGTAGGCCCAGGAGGGGAAGGCCGGGGTTGTCCCCTCCTGGTGGAGGAGTCCAGTTGGGCGGCCCAGCTGCAAGGACAATGCAGGCTGTGGTTGGGGAGGGCAGCCGGGGCTGTGCTCACGATTGCTCCGTGACTTGGCGCATCGTCACGGCTTTCCGGGTCATTCCTGATTCCAGGACATTGGGCGAGGCAACGGGCCACAGCAGCCCGGTGCCCCAGCAGCTCCTCTGGCCCAGCCACCCGGCAGCGGCCTCCCTGCCGAAGAATGCAGGCCCAGTGGGGGGAGGCCGATGGTATCGCTGCGTGCTCCTGTCCCCGGAATACGCAGCGTGTTTGTTTTCGGCTAGTTCTCCGGTGGAGGGGAGAGAGTTGGAAGCAGGTGAGCTCCCCGCCGCCGTCTCCGATATGCAGTTTGTGTCTCGGTGGAGCTCCGGAAATAGGGCAACACCGGCACGTAGTGTCGACCGAGGCCTTCCGACGTGGTGATAGAGGAGTAGGGCGAGGATCGGGTGTCAGCCACGGTCGGATGTTGGGATGAGGCCCGCTCCGCTGTGTTGCTCCTCCACGATGCTCACCGCCTGGATATGCTGGTGGGGGTGCTACGCGGAGGCTCCGCTAGATTCTGTGAGCCGCCATCTTGGATCCAGGCGCGGCGGGGGGAGGGAGTGCGTTTGATGATCAGCGCCGGCGTCTGGGGGGCCGGAGAGTCCGACCCCTCGAGCAGGTTTTGTGCGGGATCGCCTCACACACCTCTGCGTTCTTTTCAGGGGGCTGCTAACCCGCTGAAGCCGGAGAAAAATGATTCGAAAACGGCGTCTCGGCCGGAGCTCGGCGAATCAGCCTCTGCTCGCCATCGACTCCAGGCCACGCCCCCGTCCTTGCCCGGGCTATGGAACCCCACTGCCATTATACCATCCTTGGCCGGTCTATAGAACACGAATCCAATATATCATCCTTGCTCCATCTATGGAACCTGCCCACCATTATATCGTCCTTGCCCGGGCTATAGAACCTGCCCACCATTATATCGTCCTTGCCCGGGCTATGGAACCTGCCCACCATGATATCATCCTTGCCCAGGCTATGGAACCTGCCAACCATTATATCATCCTTGCCCCGTCTATGGTACCTGCCCACCATTATATCATCCTTTCCCCATCTATGGAACCTGTCCACCATTATATCGTCCTTGCCCGGGCTATGGAACCTGCCCAATAATATATCATCCTTGCCCAGGCTATGGAACCTGCCCACCATTATATCATCCTTGCCATGTCTATGGAACTTGCCCCCCCTTTATATCGTCATTTCCCGGACTATGGAACCTGCCTACCATTATATCATCCTTGCTCGGGCTATGGAACCTGCCCACCATTACACCATCCTTGCCCGGCCTATAGAACCCGACACCATTATATCATCCTTGCCCCGTCTATGGAACCTGCCCACTATTACATCATCCTTGCCCAGGCAATGGAACCTGCCCACCAATATATCATCCTTGCCCGGGCTATGGAACCTGCTCACCATTATATCATCCTTGCCCGGGCTATCGAACCTGCCCACCATTATATCCTTGCCTGGGATATGTAACCTGCCCACCATTATATCATCCTTGCTGGCGTTATGGAACCTGCCCACCATTATACCATCCTTGCCCGAGCTATGGAACCCGATGCCAATATATCATCCTTGCCCTGTCTATGGTGCCTGCCTACCATCATATCATCCTTTCCCCGTCTATGGAACCTGTCCACCATTATATCGTCCTTGCCCGGGCTATGGAACCTGCCCAATAATATATCATTCTTGCCGAGGCTATGGAACCTGCCCACCATTATATCATACTTGCCACGTCTATGGAACTTGCCTTCCTTTATATAGTAATTTCCCGGACTATGGAACCTGCCTACCATTATATCATCCTTGCCCGGGCAATGGAACCTGCCCACCATTACACCATCCTTGCCCGGCCTATAGAACCCGACAGCATTATATCATCCTTGCCCGTCTATGGAACCTGCCCACCATTATATCATCCTTGCCGGCGTTATGGAACCTTCCACCATTATATCATCCTTGCCCGGGCTATGGAAGCTGCCCACCATTATATCATCCTTGCCCCGTCTATGGAAGCTTCCCACCATTATATCATCCTTGCCCAGGCAATGGAACCTGCCCACCATTACATCATCCTTGCCCCATCTATGGAACCTGCCCACAATTATATCATCCTTGCCCGTCTATGGAACCTGCCCACCATTATATCATCCTTGCCGGCGTCATGGAACCTGCCCACCATTATATCATCCGTGCCCCGTCTATGGAACCAGCCACTATCATATCATCCTTGCCCGGGCTATGGAACCTGATGCTATTATATCAATTATACAATCCTTGCCCCATCTATGGAACCTGCCCACCATTATACAATTCTTGCACGGTTTATAGAACCTGCCCACCATTATATTATCCTTGCACAGGCTATGGAACCTGCCCACCATTATATCATCCTTGCCCGGCCTATAGAACACGATGTCAATATATCATCCATGCTCCGTGTATGGAACCTGCCCTCCATTATATCGTCCTTGCCCGGGCTATGGAACCCCACTGCCATTATACCATCCTTGGCCGGTCTATAGAACACGAATCCAATATATCATCCTTGCTCCGTCTATGGAACCTGCCCACCATTATATCGTCCTTGCCCGGGCTATAGAACCTGCCCACCATTATATCGTCCTTGCCCGGCCTATAGAGCCCGTAACCATTATATCATCTATGCCCCGTCTATGGAACGTGCCCACCATTATATCATTCTTGCCTGGGCAATGGAACCTACCAACCATTATATCATCCTTGCCCGGGCTATGGAACCTGCCCACCATGATATCATCCTTGCCCGGGCTATGGAACCTGCCAACCATTATATCATCCTTGCGCCGTCTATTGAAGCTGCCCACCATTATATCATCCTTGCCCCATCTATGGAACCTGCCCACCATTATATCATTTCTTGCCCGGGTTATGGAACCTGCCCACCATTATATCATCCTTGCCAGGGTTATGGAACTTGTGCACCATTACATCATCCTTGCCCGGGCTATGGAGCCTGCCCATCATTATATCATCCTTGCCCGGGCTATGGAACCCTACTGCCATTATACAATCCTTGCCCGGCCTATAGAACCCGATGCCAATATTTCATCCTTACCCCGTCTATGAAACCAGCCCACCATCATATCATCCTTGCCCAGGCAATGGAATTTGGTGCATTTATATCAATCATATCATCCTTGCCCCATCTATGGAACCTGCCCACCATTATATCATCCTTGCATGGGCTATGGAACCTGCCCACTATTATATCATCCTTGCCCGGCCTATAGAACCCGATGCCAATATATCATCCTTGCTCCGTCTATGGAACCTGCCCACCATCATATCGTCCTTGCCCGGGCTATGGACCTTGCCCACCATTATATCATACTTGCCCCGTCGATGGAACCTGCCCACCATTATATCATCCTTGCCCGGGCTATGGACCCTGCCCACCATTATATCATACTTGCCCTGTCTATGGAACCTGACCACCATTATATCATCCTTGCCTGGGATTTGGAAACCAACTGCCATTATACCATCCTGGTCCGGCCTATAGAACCCGCCGCCATTATATCATCCTTGCCCTGGCTGTGGAACCAGCCCACCATTATATCATCCTTGCCCCATCTATGGAACCTGACCACCATTATATCGTTCTTACCAGGGCTATGGAATCTGCCCACCAATATATCATTCTTGCCCGGGATATGGAACCTGCCCACCTTTATATCATCCTTGCCGGGCTATGGAACCTGCCCACCAATATATCATCCTTGCCCGGGCTATGGAACGCCACTGCCATTATACCATCCTTGCCCGGCCTATAGAACCCGATGCCAATATATCATCCTTGTCCCGTCTATGGAATCTGCCCACCATTATATCATCTTTGCATGGGCTATGGAAACCAACTGCCATTATGCCATCCTTGCCCGGCCTATAGAACCAGCCGCCATTATATCATCCTTGCCTGAGCTGTGGAACCTGCCCACCAATATATCATCCTTGCACCATCTATGGAACCTGCCCACCATTATATCTTCCTTGCCCGGGCTATGGAACCTGCCCACCTACATATAATGCTTGCCCGGGCTATGTAACCCGACACCATTATATCATCCTTGCCCCGTCTATCGAACCTGCCCACTATTATATCATTCTTGCCCGGGCTATGGAACCTGCCCACCAATATATCATCCTTGCCGGGCTATGGAACCTGCCCACCAGTATATCATCCTTGCCCAGGCTATGGAACTCCACTGCCATTATACCATCCTTGCCCGGCCTATAGAACCTGATGCCAATATATCTTCCTTTCCCCGTCTATGGAATCTGCCCACCATTATATCATCCTTGCCCGGGCTATGGAAACCAACTGCCATTATGACATCCTTGCCTGGCCTATAGAACCAGCCGCCAATATATCGTCCTCGCCTGGGCTGTGGAACCTGCCCACCAATATATCATCCTTGCCCCGTCTATGGAACCTGCCCACCATTATATCTTCCTTGCCCCATCTAAGATACCTGCCCACCATTATATCATTCTTGCCTGGGCAATGGAACCTGCCCACAATTATATCATTCTTGCCCGGGCTATGGAATCTGCCCACTATAATATCATCCTTGCTCGGGCTATGGAACCTGCCTCCATTATATCATCCTTGTCGGCGTTATGGAACCTGCACACCAATATATCATCCTTGCCCAGTCTATGGAACCTGCCTACCATTATATCATCCTTTCCCGGGCTATGGAACCTGCCCACCATTATATCATCCTTGCCAGCGTTATGGAACTTGTGCACCATTACATCATCATTGCCCCGGGTATGGAGCCTGCCCACCATTATATCATCCTTGCCCGGTCTATGGAACCTGCCCAACATTATATCATCCTTGCCCGGGCTATGGAAGCTGCCCACCATTATATCATCCTTGCCCCATCTATGGAACCTGCCCACCATTATATCATTTCTTGCCCGGGTTTTGGAATTTGCCCACCATGATATCATCCGTGCACGGGCTATGGAACCTGCCCATCATTATATCATCCTTTCCCGGGCTATGGAACCTGCCCACCATTACATCATCCTTGCCAGCGTTATGGAACTTGTGCACCATTACATCATCCTTGCCAGGGCTATGGAGCCTGCCCATCATTATTTCATCCTTGCCCGGGCTATGAAACCCTACTGCCATTATCCCATCCTTGCCTGGCCTATAGAACCCGATGCCAATATTTCATCCTTGCCCCGTTTATGAAACCAGCCCACCATCATATCATCCTTGCCCAGGCAATGGAATTCGATGCATTTATATCAATCATATCATCCTTGTCCAATCTATGGGCAGGCCACCATTATATCATTCTTGCCCGGGCTATTTAACCTGCCCACCATTATATCATCCTTGCATGGGCTATGGAACCTGACCACCATTATATCATCCTTGCCCGGCCTATAGAACCCGATGCCAATATATCATCCTTGCTCCATCTATGGAACTGCCCACCATCATATCGTCCTTGCCCGTGCTATGTACCCTGCCCACCATTATATCATACTTGCCCCGTCTATCTAACCTGCCCGCCATTATATCATCCTTGCCCGGGCTATGGACCCTGGCCACCATTATATCATACTTGTCCCGTCTATGGAACCTGACCACCATTATATCATCCTTGCCTGGGCTATGGAAACCAACTGCCATTATACCATCCTTGTCCGGCCTATAGAACCCATCGCCATTACATCATCCTTGCCCGGGCTGTGGAACCTGCCCACCATTATGTCATCCTTGCCCCATCTATGTACCCTGCCCACCATTATATCATACTTGCCCCGTCTATCTAACCTGCCCGCCATTATATCATCCTTGCCCGGGCTATGGACCCTGGCCACCATTATATCATACTTGTCCCGTCTATGGAACCTGACCACCATTATATCATCCTTGCCTGGGCTATGGAAACCAACTACCATTATACCATCCTTGTCCGGCCTATAGAACCCATCGCCATTACATCATCCTTGCCCGGGCTGTGGAACCTGCCCACCATTATGTCATCCTTGCCCCATCTATGGAACCTGCCCACCATTATATCATCCGTGCCCCGTCTATGGAACTTGCCCACCATTATATCATCCTTGCCAGCGCTATGGAACCCCCACTGCCAGTATACCATCCTTGCCCGGCCTGTAGAACCCGATGCCAATATATCATCCTTACCACGTCTATGAAATCTGCCCACCATTATATCATCCTTGCCCGGGCTATGGATATGGAAACCAACTATCATTATACCATCCTTGCCCGGCCTATATAACCCACCGCCATTATATCATCCTGGCCTGGGCTGTGGAACCTGCCCACCATTATATCATCCTTGCCCCGTCTATGGAACCTGCCCACCATTATATCATCCAAGCCCGGGCTATGGAACCTGCCCACCATTATATCCTTGCCTGAGCTTGGAACCTGCCCACCATTATATCATCCTTGCTGGCATTATCGAACCTGCCCACCATTATACCATCCTTGCCCTGGCTATGGAACCAGATGCCAATATAACATCCTTGCCCCGTCTATGGTACCTGCCCACCATTATATCATCCTTGCCCCGTCTATGGAACCTGCCCACCATTATATCATCCATGCCTGGCCTATGGAACCTGCCTACCATTATATAATCCTTGTCCGGACTATGGAACCTGCGCACCATTATATCACCCTTGCCCAGGCTATGGAACCTGGCCACCATTATATCACCCTTTCCCAGGCTATGGAACCTGCCCACCATTATATCATCCTTGCACAGGCTATGGAACCCCATTGACATTATACCATCCTTGCCCGGCCTATAGAACCTGAAGCCATTATATCATCCTTGCCTGGGCTGTGGAACCTGCCCACCATTATATCATCCTTGCCCCGTCTATGGAACCTGCGCACCATTATATCATCCTAGCCTGGGCTATGGAAGCTGCCCACCATTATATCATCCTTGCCCAGGCTATGGAACCTGCCTACCATTATATATTCCTTGTCCGGACTATGGAACCTGCGCACCATTATATCACCCTTGCCCGGGCTATGGAACCTGGCCACCATTATATCACACTTGCTCAGGCTATGGAACCTGCCCACCATTATATCATCCTTGCACAGGCTATGGAACGCCATTGACATTATACCATCCTTGCCCGGCCTATAGATCCTGACGCCATTATATCATCCTTGCCCCGTCTATGGAACTTGCCCACCATTATATCACCCTTGCCCGGGCTATGGAACCTGCCCACCATTATATCATCCTTGCACCGGCTATGGAACCCCACTGCCATTATACCATCCTTGCCCGGCCTATAGAACCTGACGCCATTATATCATCCTTGCCCCGTCTATGGAACCTACCCACCATTTTATCATCCTTGCCAGGGCTATGGAACCTGCCCACTATTATATCATCCTTGCCCCGTCTATGGAACCTGCCCACCATTATATCGTCCTTTCCCGGGCTATGGAACCTGCCCACCAATATATCATCCTTGCTGGGCAATGGAACCTGCCCACCAATATATCATCCTTGCCGAGCTATGGAACCTGCCCACCATTATATCATCCTTGCCCCATCTATGGAACCTGTCCACCATTATATCATCCTTGCCTGGGCTATGGAACCTGCCCACCATTATATCATCCTTGCCCAGGCTATAGAACCTGCCACCATCATATCATCCTTGTCCGGGCTATGGAACCTGCCCACCATTATATCATCCTTGCCCCATCTATTGAACCTGTGCACCATTATATCATTCTTGCTAGGGCTACGGAACCTGCCCACCATTATATCATCCTTGCCCGGGCTATGGAACCCCACTGCCATTATACCATCCTTGCCCAGTCTATAGACCCCGATGCTATTATATCAATTATATCATCCTTGCCCCATCTATAGAACCTGTCCACCATTATATCATGCTTGTCCGGGCTATGGAACCTGCCCACCATTATATCATCCTTGCCCGGGTTATGGAACATGCCCACCATTATATCATCCTTGCCCGGGCTATGGAACCTTCCCACCATTATATCATCCTTGAATGGGATATGGAACCTGCCCACCATTATATCATCCTTGCCCCGTCTATGGTACCTGCCCACCATTATATCATCCTTGCCCGGGCTGTGGAAGCTGCCCATCATTATATCATCCTTGCCCGGGCTATGGAACCTGCCTACCATTATATAATCCTTGTCCGGACTATGGAACCTGCGCACCATTATATCACCCTTGCCCGGGCTATGGAACCTGCCCACCATTATATCACCCTTGCTCAGGCTATGGAACCTGCCCACCATTATAACATCCTTGCACAGGCTATGGAACCCCATTGACATTATACCATCCTTGCCCAGCCTATAGAACCTGACGCCATTATATCATCCTTGCCCCGTCTATGGAACTTGCCCACCATTATATCACCCTTGCCCAGGCTATAGAACCTGCCACCATCATATCATCCTTGTCCGGGCTATGGAACCTGCCCACCATTATATCATCCTTGCCCCATCTATTGAACCTGTGCACCATTATATCATTCTTGCTAGGGCTACGGAACCTGCCCACCATTATATCATCCTTGCCCGGGCTATGGAACCCCACTGCCATTATACCATCCTTGCCCAGTCTATAGACCCCGATGCTATTATATCAATTATAACATCCTTGCCCCATCTATAGAACCTGTCCACCATTATATCATGCTTGCCCGGGCTATGGAACCTGCCCACCATTATATCATCCTTGCCCGGGTTATGGAACATGCCCACCATTATATCATCCTTGCCAGGGCTATGGATCCTTCCCACCATTATATCATCCTTGAATGGGATATGGAACCTGCCCACCATTATATCATCCTTGCCCCGTCTATGGTACCTGTCCACCATTATATCATCCTTGCCCGGGCTGTGGAAGCTGCCCATCATTATATCATCCTTGCCCGGGCTGTGGAAGCTGCCCATCATTATATCATCCTTGCCCCGTCTATGGTACCTGTCCACCATTATATCATCCTTGCCCGGGCTATGGAACCTGGCCACCATTATATCACCCTTGCTCAGGCAATGGAACCGGCCCACCATTATATCATCCTTGCACAGGCTATGGAACCCACTTGACATTATACCATCCTTGCCCAGCCTATAGAACCTGACACCATCATATCATCCTTGCCCCGTCTATGGAACTTGCCCACCATTATATCACCCTTGCCCGGGCTATGGAAGCTGCCCACCATTATATCATCCTTGCACCGGCTATGGAACCCCACTGCCATTATACCATCCTTGCCCGGCCTATAGAACCTGACGCCGTTATATCATCCTTGCCCCGTCAATGGAACCTACCCACCATTATATCATCCTTGCCCCGTCTATGGAACCTGCCCACTATTATATCGTCCTTTCCCGGACTATGGAATCTGGCCACCAATATATCATCCTTGCCGGGCTATGGAACCTGCCCACCAATATATCATCCTTGCCGGGCTATGGAACCTGCCCACCATTATATCATCCTTGCCCCTCCTATGGAACCTGCCCACCATTATATCATCCTTGCCCCATCTATGGAACCTGCCGACCATTATATCATCCTTGCCTGGGCTATGGAACCTGCCCACCATTATATCATCCTTGCCCAGGCTATGGAACCTGCCACGATCATATCATCCTTTCCGGGCTATGGAACCTGCCCACCATTATATCATCCTTGCCCCATCTATGGAACCTGTGCACCATTATATCATTCTTGCTAGGGCTATGGAACCTGCCCTCCATTATATCATCCTTGCCCGGGCTATGGAACCCCACTGCCATTATACCATCCTTGCCCAGTCTATAGACCCCGATGCTATTATATCAATTATATCATCCTTGCCCCATCTATGGAACCTGTCCACCATTACATCATGCTTGCCCGGGCTATGGAACCTGCCCACCATTATATCATCCTTGCCCGGGTTATGGAACATGCCCACCATTATATCATCCTTGCCCGGGTTATGGAACCTGCCCACCATTATATCATCCTTGCACCATCTATGGAACCTGCCCACCATTATATCATCCTTGCTCTGTCTATGGAAGCTGCCCACCATTATATCATCCTTGCCCGGGCTATGGAACCTTCCCACCATTATATCATCCTTGAATGGGATATGGAACCTGCCCACCATTATATCATCCTTGCCTCGTCTATGGAACCTGCCCACCATTATGTCATCCTTGCCCGGGCTATAGAACCTGCCCACTATTATATCATCCTTGCCCGGGCTATGGAAACTGCCCACCATTATATCATCCTTGCCCGGGCTATGGAAGCTTCCCACCTTTATATCATCCTTGCCACGTCTATGGAACCTGTCAACCATTATATCATCCTTGCCCGGGCTATGGAACCCACCCACCATTATATCATCCTTGCCTGGGCTATGGAAGCTGCCCATCATTATATCATCCTTGCCCCATCTATGGAACCTGTCCACCATTATATCATCCTTTGCCGGGCTATGGAACCTGCCCACCATTATATCACCCTTGCACCATCTATGGAACATGCCCACCATAATATAATCTTTGCCCCGTCTAAGGAACCTGCCCACCATTATGACATCCTTGCCCGGGCTATGGAACCTGCCCACCATTATATCATCCTTGACTGGGCTATGGAACCTGCCCACAATTATATCATCCTTCCCTCGTCTATGGAAGCTTCCCACCATTATATCATCCTTGCCCGAGCTATTGAAGCTGCCAACCATTATATCATCCTTGCCCGTCTATTGAACCTGCCCACCATTATATCATCCTTGCCTCATCTATGGAACGTGCCCACCACTATACCATCCTTGCCCGGGCTATTGAAGCAGCCAACCATTATATCATCCTTGCCCCATCTATGGAACCTGCCCACCATTATATCATCCTTGCCACATCTATGGAACCTGCCCACCATTATATCATCCTTGCCCGGGCTATGGAACCCCACTGCCATTATACCATCCTTGCCCAGTCTATAGACCCCAATGCTATTATATCAATTATATCATCCTTGCCCCATCTATGGAACCTGTCCACCATTATATCATGCTTGCCCGGGCTATGGAACCTGCCCACCATTATATCATCCTTGCCCAGGTTATGGAACCTGCCCACCATTATATCATCCTTGCACCATCTATGGAACCTGCCCACCATTATATCATCCTTGCCTCGTCTATGGAACCTGCCCACCATTATATCATCCTTGCCTGGGCTATAGAACCTGCCCACCATTATATCATCCTTGCCCGGGCTATGGAAACTGCCCACCATTATATCATCCTTGCCCGAGCTATGGAAGCTTCCCACCGTTATATCATCTTTGCCACGTCTATGGAACCTGTCCAACATTATATCATCCTTGCCCGGGCTATGGAACCCACCCACCATTATATCATCCTTGCCTGGGCTATGGAAGCTGCCCATCATTATATCATCCTTGCCCCATCTATGGAACCTGTCCACCATTATATTGTCATTTGCCGGGCTATGGAAGCTGCCCACTATTATATCATCCTTGCACCATCTATGGAACATGCCCACCATAATATCATCCTTGCCCGGGCTATGGAACCTGCCCACCATTATATCATCCTTGACTGGGCTATGGAACCTGCCCACCATTATATCATCCTTGCCTCATCTATGGAACCTGCCCACCATTATATCATCCTTGCCCGAGCTATGGAAACTGGCCACCATTATATCATCCTTGCCCGGGCTATTGAAGCTGCCAACCATTATATCATCCTTGCCCGTCTATTGAACCTGCCCACCATTATATCATCCTTGCCCCATCTATGGAATGTGCCCACCACTATATCATTCTTGCCCGGGCTATGGAACGTGCCCAACATTATATCATCCTTGCTCGGTCTATGGAACCCCACTGCCATTACACCATTTTTGCCCCGTTTATTGAACCTGCCCACCATTATATTGTCCTTGCCCGGGTTATGGAACCTGCCCACCATTTTTTCATCCTTGCATGGGCTATGGAACGTGCCCACCATTATATTGTCCTTGCCCGGGCTATGGAACCTGCCACCATTATATCGTCCTTGCCCGGGCTATGGAACCTGCCCATCATTATATCATCCTTGCATGGGCTATGGAACCTGCCCACCATTATATTATCCTTGCACGGACTAGGGAACCTGCCTGCAATTATATCATCCTTGCCGGCGTTATGGAACCTGCCCACCATTATATCGTCCTTGCCCGGGTTATGGAACCTGCCCACCATTATATCATCCTTGCATGGGCTATGGAACGTGCCCACCATTATATCGTCCTTGCCCGGGCTATGGAACCTGCCACCATTATATCGTCCTTGCCCGGGCTATGCAACCTGCCCACCATTATATCATCCTTGCCCGGGCTATGGAAGCTGCCCACCATTATATCATCCTTGCCTCATCTATAGAACCTGCCCACCATTATATCATCCTTGCCTGGGCTATGGAACCTGCCCAGCATTATATCATCCTTGCACAGGCTATGGAACCTGCCCACCATTATATCATCCTTGCCTCATCTATGGAACCTGCCCACCATTATATCATCCTTGCCCGGGCTACGGAACCTGTCCACCATTATATCATCCTTGCCCGGGCTATGGAAAATGCCCACCATTATATCATCCTTTCCTGGGGTATGGAAGCTGCCCACCATTATATCATCCTTGCCCCATCTATGGAACGTGCCCACCACTATATCATTCTTGCCCGGGCAATGGAAACTGCCCATCATTATATCATCCTTGCATGGGCTATGGAACGTGCCCACCATTATATCATCCTATGGAAGCCCACTGCCATTACAACATTGTTGCCCCTTCTATTGAACCTGCCCACCGTTATATCATCCTTGCCCGGGCTATGGAACCTGCCCACCATTATATCATCCTTGCATGGGCTATGGAATGTGCCCACCATTATATCATCCTTGCCCGGGCTATGGAAACTAACTGCCATTATGACATCCTTGCCCGGCCTATAGAACCAGCCGCCATTATATCATCCTTGCCCCTTCTATGGAACGTGCCCACCACTATATCATTCTTGCCCGGGCAATGGAAACTGCCCACCATTATATCATCCTTGCATGGGCTATGGAACGTGCCCACCATTAAATCATCCTTGCTTACCCTATGGAAGCCCACTGCCATTACACCATCGTTGCCCCTTCTATTGAACCTGCCCACCGTTATATCATCCTTGCCCGGGCTATGGAACCTGCCCACCATTATATCATCCTTGCATGGGCTATGGAACGTGCCCACCTTTATATCATCCTTGCTCGGCCTAAGGAAGCCCACTGCCATTACACCATCGTTGCCCCTTCTATTGAACCTGCCCACCATTATATCTTCCTTGCCCCGTCTATGGAACCTGCCCACCATTATATCATTCTTGCCGGGCAATGGAACCTGCCCACCAGTATATCATCCTTGCCCGGGCTATGGAACCTGCCGACCATTTTATCATTCTTGCTCGGGCTATCGAACCTGCCTCCATTATATCATCATTGGCGGCGTTATGGAACCTGCCCACCATCATATCATCCTTACCCGGTCTATGGAACCTGCCCACCATTATATCATCCTTGCAAGGGGCTATGGAAGCTGCCCACCATTATATCATCCTTGCCCCATCTATGGAACCTGCCCACCATTATATCATTTCTTGCCCGGGTTATGGAACCTGCCCACCATGATATCATCTTTGCCCGGGCTATGGAACCTGCCATTCATTATATCATCCTTTCCCGGGCTATGGAACCTGCCCACCATCATATCATTCTTGCCCAGGTAATGGAATTTGATGCATTTATATCAATCATATAATTCTTGCCCGGGCTATGGAACCTGCCCACCATTATATCATCCTTGCCGGCGTTATGGAACCTGCCCACCATTAAACCATCCTTGCCCGAGCTATGGAACCCAATGCCAATATATCTTCCTTGCCCCGTTTATGGTACCTGCCTACCATTATATCATCCTTTCCCCGTCTATGGAACCTTTCCACCATTATATCGTCCTTGCCCGGGCTGTGGAACCTGCACAATAATATATCATCCTTGCACAGGCTATGGAACCTGCCCACCATTATATCATCCTTGCCACGTCTATGGAACTTGCCCCCCTTTATATCGTCATTTCCCAGACTATGGAACCTGCCTACCATTATATCATCCTTGCCCAGGCTATGGAACCTGCCCACCATTACACCATCCTTGCCCGGCCTATAGAACCCGACACCATTATATCATCCTTGCCCCGTCTATGGAACCTGCCCACCATTACATCATCCTTGCCCAGGCAATGGAACCTGCCCACCATTATATCATCCTTGCCTGTCTATGGAACCTGGCCACCATTATATCGTCCATGCCCAGGCTTTGGAACCTGCCCACCAATATATCATCCTTGCCCGGGCTATGGAACCTGCTCACCATTATATCATCCTTGCCCGGGCTATGGAACCTGCCCACCATTATATCCTTGCCTGGGATATGTAACCTGCCCACCATTATATCATCCTTGCCGGCGTTATGGAACCTGCCCACCATTATACCATCCTTGCCGGAGCTATGGAACCCGATGCCAATATATCATCCTTGCCCCGTCTATGGTACCTGCCTACCATTATATCATCCTTTCCCCGTCTATGGAACCTGTCCACCATTATATCGTCCTTGCCCGGGCTATGGAACCTGCCCAATAATATATCATCCTTGCCCAGGCTATGGAACCTGCCCACCATTATATCATCCTTGCCACGTCTATGGAACTTGCCCCCCTTTATATCATCATTTCCCCGACTATGGAACCTGCCTACCATTATATCATCCTTGCCCGGGCTATGGAACCTGCCCACCATTACACCATCCTTGCCCGGCCTATAGAACCTGACACCATTATATCATCCTTGCCCCGTCTATGGATCCTGCCCACCATTACATCATCCTTGCCCAGGCAATGGAACCTGCCCACCATTATATCATCCTTGCCAGCGTTATGGAACCTGCCACCATTATATCATCCTTGCCCGGGCTATGGAAGCTGCCCACCATTATATCATCCTTGCCCCATCTATGGAAGCTGCCACCCATTACATCATCCTTGCCCAGGCAATGGAACCTGCCCACCATTACATCATCCTTGCCCCATCTATGGAACGTGCCCACAATTATATCATCCTTGCCAGTCTATGGAACCTGCCCACCATTATATCATCCTTGCCGGCGTTATGGAACCTGCCCACCATCATATCATCATTGCCTGGGCTATGGAATCCGATGGTATTATATCAATGATATCATCCTTGCCCCATCTATGAAACCTGCCCACCATTATATCGTTCTTGCCCGGCCTAGGAAACCTGCCCACCATTATATCATCCGTGCCCCATCTATGGAACGTGCCCACTATCATATCATCCTTGCCCGGGCTATGGAACCTGATGCTATTATATCAATTATATAATCCTTGCCCCATCTATGGAACCTGCCCACCATTATATTATCCTTGCACGGGCTATGGAACCTGCCCACCATTATATCATCCTTGCCCGGACTATAGAACACAATGTCAATATATCATCCTTGCTCCGTATATGGAACCTGCCCTCCATTATATCGTCCTTGCCCGGGCTATGGAACATGCCGACCATTTTATCATCCTTGATTGGGCTATCGAACCTGCCTCCATTATATCATCATTGCCGGTGTTATGGAACCTGCCTACCATTATATCATCCTTACCCGGTCTATGGAACCTGGCCACCATTATATCATCCTTGCCCGGGCTATGGAAGCTGCCCACCATTATATAATCCTTGCCCCATCTATGGAACCTGCCCACCATTATATCATTTCTTGCCCGGGTTATGGAGCCTGCCCACCATGATATTATCCTTGCCCGGGCTATGGAACCTGCCATTCATTATATCATCCTTTCCCGGGCAATGGAACCTGCCCACCATTATATCATCCTTGCCAGCGTTATGGAACTTGTGCACCATTAAATCATCCTTGCCAGGCTATGGAGCCTGCCCATCATTATATCATCCTTGCCCGGGCTATGGAACCCTACTGCCATTATAAAATCCTTGCCCGGCCTATAGAACCCGATGCCAATATTTCATCCTTGCCCCGTCTATGAAACCAGCCCACCATCATATCATTCTTGCCCAGGTAATGGAATTTGATGCATTTATATCAATCATATAATTCTTGCCCGAGCTATGGAACCGGCCCACCATTATATCATCCTTGCATGGGCTATGTAACCTGCCCACCTTTATATCACCCTTGCTCGGCCTATGGAACCCCACTGCCATTACACCATCGTTGCCCCGTCTATTGAACCTGCCCACCATTATATAGTCCTTGCCCGGGCTGTGGAACCTGCCCACCAATATATCATCCTTGCATGGGGAATGGAACGTGCCCGCCATTATATCATCCTTGCTCGGCCAATGGAACCCCACTGCCATTACACCATCGTTGCCCCTTCTATGGCACATGCCCACCATTATATCATCCTTGCCCGGGCTATGGAACCCTACTGCCATTAAACCATCCCTGCCCCGGCCTAAAGAACCCGATACCAATATATCATCCTTGCCCCGTCTATGAAACCTTCCCACCATCATATCATTCTTGCCCAGGCAATGGAATTCGATGCATTTATATCAATCATATCATCCTTGCCCCATCTATGGAACCTGCCCACCATTATATCATCCTTGCATGGGATATGGAACCTGCCCACCATTATATCATCCGTGGCTATAGAACCCGATGCCAATATATCATCCTTGCTCCGTCTATGGATCCTGCCCACCATTATATCGTCCTTGTCCGGGCTATGGAACCTGCCCACCATTATATCGTCCTTGCCCGGGCCATGGAACCTGCCCAACATTATATCGTCCTTGCCCGGGCTATAGACCCTGCCCACGATTATATCATACTTGCCCAATCTATGAAACCTGCCCACCATTATATCATCCTTGCCCGGGCTATGGAAACCAACTCCCATTATACCTCCTTGCCCTGCCTATAGAACCCGCCGCCATTATATCATCCTTGCCCGGATTGTGGAATCTGCCCACCATTATATCATCCTTGCATGGGATATGGAACCTGCCCACCATCATATCATCCTTGCCCCATCTATGGAACCTGTCCACCATTATATCGTCCTTGCCCGGGCTATGGAACCTGCATACCATTATATCGTCCTTGCCCGGGCCATGTAACCTGCCCAACATTATATCGTCCTTGCCCGGGCTATAGACCCTGCCCACGATTATATCATCCTTGCCCCGTCTATGGAACCTGCCCACCATTATATCATCCTTGCCAGCACCGTGGAACCCAACTGCCGTTATACCATCCTTTCCGAGCCTATAAAACCCGATGCCAATATATCATCCTTACCACGTCTATGAAATCTGTCCACCATTATATCATCGTTGCCCGGGCTATGGAAACCAACTGTACTATACCATCCTTGCCCGGCCTATAGAACCCGTAGCCATTATATAATCCTGGCCTGGGCTGTGGAACCTGTCCACCATTATATCATCCTTGCACCGTCTATGGAACCTGCTCACCATTATATCATCCTTGCCCGGGCTATCAAACCTGCCCACCATTATATCCTTGCCTGGGATATGTAACCTGCCCACCATTATATCATCCTTGTCGGTGTTATGGAACCTGCCCACCATTATACCATCCTTGCCCGAGCTATGGAACCCGATGCCAATATATCATCCTTGCCCCGTCTATGGTACCTGCCTACCATTATATCATCCTTTCCCCATCTATGGAACCTGTCCACCATTATATCGTCCTTGCCCGGGCAATGGAACCTGCCCAATAATATATCATCCTTGCCCAGGCTATGGAACCTGCCCACCATTATATCATCCTTGCCACGTCTATGGAACTTGCCCCCCTTTATATCGTCATTTCCCGGACTATGGAACCTGCCTACCATTATATCATCCTTGCCCGGGCTATGGATCTGCCCACCATTACACCATCCTTGCCCGGCCTATAGAACCCGACACCATTATATCATCCTTGCCCCGTCTATGGAACCTGCCCACCATTACATCATCCTTGCCCAGGCAATGGAACCTGCCCACCATTATATCATCCTTGCCCCGTCTATGGAACCTGCCCACCATTATATCGTCCTTGCCAAGGCTTTGGAACCTGCCCACCAATATATCATCCTTGCCCGGGCTATGGAACCTGCTCACCATTATATCATCCTTGCCCGGGCTATCGAACCTGCCCACCATTATATCCTTGCCTGGGATATGTAACCTGCCCACCATTATATCATCCTTGCCGGCGTTATGGAACCTGCCCACCATTATACCATCCTTGCCCGAGCTATGGAACCCGATGCCAATATATCATCCTTGCCCCGTCTATGGTACCTGCCTACCATGATATCCTCCTTTCCCCGTCTATGGAACCTGTCCACCATTATATCGTCCTTGCCCGGGTTATGGAACCTGCCCAATAATATATCATCCTTGCCCAGGCTATGGAACCTGCCCACCATTATTTCATCCTGGCCCCGGCCTATAGAACCCGACACCATTATATCATCCTTGCCCCGTCTATGGAACCTGCCCACCATTACATCATCCTTGCCCAGGCAATGGAACCTGCCCACCATTATATCATCCTTGCCGGCGTTATGGAACCTGCCACCATTATATCATCCTTGCCCGGGCTATGGAAGCTGCCCGCCATTATATCATCCTTGCCCCGTCTATGGAAGCTGCCCACCATTACATCATCCTTGCCCAGGCAATGGAACCTGCCCACCATTACATCATCCTTGCCCCATCTATGGAACCTGCCCACGATTATATCATCCTTGCCCGTCTATGGAACCCGATGCTATTATATCAATTATATAATCCTTGCCCCATCTATGGAACCTGCCCACCATTACACAATTCTTGCACGGTCTATGGAACCTGCCCACCATTATATTATCTTTGCACGGGCTATGGAACCTGCCCACCATTATATCATCCTTGCCCGGCCTATAGAACACGATGTCAATATATCATCCTTGCTCCTTGTATGAAACCTGCCCTCCATTATATCGTCCTTCCCCGGGCTATGGAACCCCACTGCCATTATACCATCCTTGGCCGGTCTATAGAACACAAATCCAATATATCATCCTTGCTCCGTCTATGGAACCTGCCCACCATTATATCGTCCTTGCCCGGGCTATAGAACCTGCCCACCATTATATCGTCCTTGCCCGGGCTATGGAACCTGCCCACCATTATATAATCCTTGCCCGAGCTATGGAAACCAATTGCCATTATACCATCCTTGCCCTGCCTATAGAGCCCGAAACCATGATATCATCCTTGCCCCGTCTATGGAACGTGCCCACCATTATATCATTCTTGCCTGGGCAATGGAACCTGCCCAACATTATATCATCCTTGCCCAGGCTATGGAACCTGCCCACCATGATATCATCCTTGCCCGGGCTATGGAACCTGCCAACCATTATATCATCCTTGCCCCGTCTATGGAAGCTGCCCACCATTACATCATCCTTGCCCAGGCAATGGAACCTGCCCACCATTACATCATCCTTGCCCCATCTATGGAACCTGCCCATAATTATATCATCCTTGCCCGTCTATGGAACCTGCCCACCATTATATCATCCTTGCCGGCGTTATGGAACCTGCCCACCATTATGTCATCCTTGCCCGGGCTATGGAGCCTGACCACCATCATATCATCATTGCCTGGGCTATGGAATCCGATGGTATTATATCAATGATATCATCTTTGCCCCATCTATGAAACCTGCCCACCATTATATCATTCTTGCCCGGGCTATGGAACCTGCCCACCATTATATCATCCGTGCCCCGTCTATGGAACCTGCCCACTATCATATCATCCTTGCCCGGGCTATGGAACCCGATGCTATTATATCAATTATATAATCCTTGCCCCATCTATGGAACCTGCCCACCATTATACAATTCTTGCACGGTCTATGGAACCTGCCCACCATTATATTATCCTTGCACGGGCTATGGAACCTGCCCACCATTATATCATCCTTGCCCGGCCTTTAGAACACGATGTCAATATATCATCCTTGCTCCGTTTATGGAACCTGCCCTCCATTATATCGTCCTTGCCCGGGCTATGGAACCCCACTGCCATTATACCATCCTTGGCCGGTCTATAGAACACGAATCCAATATATCATCCTTGCTCCATCTATGGAACCTGCCCACCATTATATCGTCCTTGCCCGGGCTATAGAACCTGCCCACCATTATATCGTCCTTGCCCGGGCTATGGAACCTGCCCACCATGATATCATCCTTGCCCAGGCTATGGAACCTGCCAACCATTATATCATCCTTGCCCCGTCTATGGTACCTGCCCACCATTATATCATCCTTTCCCCATCTATGGAACCTGTCCACCATTATATCGTCCTTGCCCGGGCTATGGAACCTGCCCAATAATATATCATCCTTGCCCAGGCTATGGAACCTGCCCACCATTATATCATCCTTGCCATGTCTATGGAACTTGCCCCCCCTTTATATCGTCATTTCCCGGACTATGGAACCTGCCTACCATTATATCATCCTTGCTCGGGCTATGGAACCTGCCCACCATTACACCATCCATGCCCGGCCTATAGAACCCGACACCATTATATCATCCTTGCCCCGTCTATGGAACCTGCCCACTATTACATCATCCTTGCCCAGGCAATGGAACCTGCCCACCAATATATCATCCTTGCCCGGGCTATGGAACATGCTCACCATTATATCATCCTTGCCCGGGCTATCGAACCTGCCCACCATTATATCCTTGCCTGGGATATGTAACCTGCCCACCATTATATCATCCTTGCTGGCGTTATGGAACCTGCCCACCATTATACCATCCTTGCCCGAGCTATGGAACCCGATGCCAATATATCATCCTTGCCCTGTCTATGGTGCCTGCCTACCATCATATCATCCTTTCCCCGTCTATGGAACCTGTCCACCATTATATCGTCCTTGCCCGGGCTATGGAACCTGCCCAATAATATATCATCCTTGCCCAGGCTATGGAACCTGCCCACCATTATATCATACTTGCCACGTCTATGGAACTTGCCTTCCTTTATATAGTCATTTCCCGGACTATGGAACCTGCCTACCATTATATCATCCTTGCCCGGGCAATGGAACCTGCCCACCATTACACCATCCTTGCCCGGCCTATAGAACCCGACAGCATTATATCATCCTTGCCCGTCTATGGAACCTGCCCACCATTATATCATCCTTGCCGGCGTTATGGAACCTTCCACCATTATATCATCCTTGCCCGGGCTATGGAAGCTGCCCACCATTATATCATCCTTGCCCCGTCTATGGAAGCTGCCCACCATTATATCATCCTTGCCCAGGCAATGGAACCTGCCCACCATTACATCATCCTTGCCCCATCTATGGAACCTGCCCACAATTATATCATCCTTGCCCGTCTATGGAACCTGCCCACCATTATATCATCCTTGCCGGCGTCATGGAACCTGCCCACCATTATGCCATCCTTGCCTGGGATATGGAATCCAATGGTATTATATCAATGATATCATCTTTGCCCCATCTATGAAACCTGCCCACCATTATATCATTCTTGCCCGGGCTATGGAACCTGCCCACCATTATATCATCCGTGCCCCGTCTATGGAACCAGCCACTATCATATCATCCTTGCCCGGGCTATGGAACCTGATGCTATTATATCAATTATACAATCCTTGCCCCATCTATGGAACCTGCCCACCATTATACAATTCTTGCACGGTTTATAGAACCTGCCCACCATTATATTATCCTTGCACGGGCTATGGAACCTGCCCACCATTATATCATCCTTGCCCAGCCTATAGAACACGATGTCAATATATCATCCATGCTCCGTGTATGGAACCTGCCCTCCATTATATCGTCCTTGCCCGGGCTATGGAACCCCACTGCCATTATACCATCCTTGGCCGGTCTATAGAACACGAATCCAATATATCATCCTTGCTCCGTCTATGGAACCTGCCCACCATTATATCGTCCTTGCCCGGGCTATAGAACCTGCCCACCATTATATCGTCCTTGCCCGGCCTATAGAGCCCGTAACCATTATATCATCTATGCCCCGTCTATGGAACGTGCCCACCATTATATCATTCTTGCCTGGGCAATGGAACCTACCAACCATTATATCATCCTTGCCCGGGCTATGGAACCTGCCCACCATGATATCATCCTTGCCCGGGCTATGGAACCTGCCAACCATTATATCATCCTTGCGCCGTCTATTGAAGCTGCCCACCATTATATCATCCTTGCCCCATCTATGGAACCTGCCCACCATTATATCATTTCTTGCCCGGGTTATGGAACCTGCCCACCATTATATCATCCTTGCCAGCGTTATGGAACTTGTGCACCATTACATCATCCTTGCCCGGGCTATGGAGCCTGCCCATCATTATATCATCCTTGCCCGGGCTATGGAACCCTACTGCCATTATACAATCCTTGCCCGGCCTATAGAACCCGATGCCAATATTTCATCCTTACCCCGTCTATGAAACCAGCCCACCATCATATCATCCTTGCCCAGGCAATGGAATTTGGTGCATTTATATCAATCATATCATCCTTGCCCCATCTATGGAACCTGCCCACCATTATATCATCCTTGCATGGGCTATGGAACCTGCCCACTATTATATCATCCTTGCCCGGCCTATAGAACCCGATGCCAATATATCATCCTTGCTCCGTCTATGGAACCTGCCCACCATCATATCGTCCTTGCCCGGGCTATGGACCTTGCCCACCATTATATCATACTTGCCCCGTCGATGGAACCTGCCCACCATTATATCATCCTTGCCCGGGCTATGGACCCTGCCCACCATTATATCATACTTGCCCTGTCTATGGAACCTGACCACCATTATATCATCCTTGCCTGGGATTTGGAAACCAACTGCCATTATACCATCCTGGTCCGGCCTATAGAACCCGCCGCCATTATATCATCCTTGCCCTGGCTGTGGAACCAGCCCACCATTATATCATCCTTGCCCCATCTATGGAACCTGACCACCATTATATCGTTCTTACCAGGGCTATGGAATCTGCCCACCAATATATCATTCTTGCCCGGGATATGGAACCTGCCCACCTTTATATCATCCTTGCCGGGCTATGGAACCTGCCCACCAATATATCATCCTTGCCCGGGCTATGGAACGCCACTGCCATTATACCATCCTTGCCCGGCCTATAGAACCCGATGCCAATATATCATCCTTGTCCCGTCTATGGAATCTGCCCACCATTATATCATCTTTGCATGGGCTATGGAAACCAACTGCCATTATGCCATCCTTGCCCGGCCTATAGAACCAGCCGCCATTATATCATCCTTGCCTGAGCTGTGGAACCTGCCCACCAATATATCATCCTTGCACCATCTATGGAACCTGCCCACCATTATATCTTCCTTGCCCGGGCTATGGAACCTGCCCACCTACATATAATGCTTGCCCGGGCTATGTAACCCGACACCATTATATCATCCTTGCCCCGTCTATCGAACCTGCCCACTATTATATCATTCTTGCCCGGACAATGGAACCTGCCGACCATTATATCATCCTTGCCCGGGCTATGGAACCTGCCCACCAATATATCATCCTTGCCGGGCTATGGAACCTGCCCACCAGTATATCATCCTTGCCCAGGCTATGGAACTCCACTGCCATTATACCATCCTTGCCCGGCCTATAGAACCTGATGCCAATATATCTTCCTTTCCCCGTCTATGGAATCTGCCCACCATTATATCATCCTTGCCCGGGCTATGGAAACCAACTGCCATTATGACATCCTTGCCTGGCCTATAGAACCAGCCGCCAATATATCGTCCTTGCCTGGGCTGTGGAACCTGCCCACCAATATATCATCCTTGCCCCGTCTATGGAACCTGCCCACCATTATATCTTCCTTGCCCCATCTAAGATACCTGCCCACCATTATATCATTCTTGCCTGGGCAATGGAACCTGCCCACAATTATATCATTCTTGCCCGGGCTATGGAATCTGCCCACTATTATATCATCCTTGCTCGGGCTATGGAACCTGCCTCCATTATATCATCCTTGTCGGCGTTATGGAACCTGCCCACCATTATATCATCCTTGCCCAGTCTATGGAACCTGCCTACCATTATATCATCCTTTCCCGGGCTATGGAACCTGCCCACCATTATATCATCCTTGCCAGCGTTATGGAACTTGTGCACCATTACATCATCGTTGCCCCGGGTATGGAGCCTGCCCACCATTATATCATCCTTGCCCGGTCTATGGAACCAGCCCAACATTATATCATCCTTGCCCGGGCTATGGAAGCTGCCCACCATTATATCATCCTTGCCCCATCTATGGAACCTGCCCACCATTATATCATTTCTTGCCCGGGTTTTGGAATTTGCCCACCATGATATCATCCGTGCACGGGCTATGGAACCTGCCCATCATTATATCATCCTTTCCCGGGCTATGGAACCTGCCCACCATTACATCATCCTTGCCAGCGTTATGGAACTTGTGCACCATTACATTATCCTTGCCAGGGCTATGGAGCCTGCCCATCATTATTTCATCCTTGCCCGGGCTATGAAACCCTACTGCCATTATCCCATCCTTGCCTGGCCTATAGAACCCGATGCCAATATTTCATCCTTGCCCCGTTTATGAAACCAGCCCACCATTATATCATTCTTGCCCGGGCTATTTAACCTGCCCACCATTATATCATCCTTGCATGGGCTATGGAACCTGACCACCATTATATCATCCTTGCCCGGCCTATAGAACCCGATGCCAATATATCATCCTTGCTCCATCTATGGAACTGCCCACCATCATATCGTCCTTGCCCGGGCTATGTACCCTGCCCACCATTATATCATACTTGCCCCGTCTATCTAACCTGCCCGCCATTATATCATCCTTGCCCGGGCTATGGACCCTGGCCACCATTATATCATACTTGTCCCGTCTATGGAACCTGACCACCATTATATCATCCTTGCCTGGGCTATGGAAACCAACTGCCATTATACCATCCTTGTCCGGCCTATAGAACCCATCGCCATTACATCATCCTTGCCCGGGCTGTGGAACCTGCCCACCATTATGTCATCCTTGCCCCATCTATGTACCCTGCCCACCATTATATCATACTTGCCCCGTCTATCTAACCTGCCCGCCATTATATCATCCTTGCCCGGGCTATGGACCCTGGCCACCATTATATCATACTTGTCCCGTCTATGGAACCTGACCACCATTATATCATCCTTGCCTGGGCTATGGAAACCAACTACCATTATACCATCCTTGTCCGGCCTATAGAACCCATCGCCATTACATCATCCTTGCCCGGGCTGTGGAACCTGCCCACCATTATGTCATCCTTGCCCCATCTATGGAACCTGCCCACCATTATATCATCCGTGCCCCGTCTATGGAACTTGCCCACCATTATATCATCCTTGCCAGCGCTATGGAACCCCCACTGCCAGTATACCATCCTTGCCCGGCCTGTAGAACCCGATGCCAATATATCATCCTTACCACGTCTATGAAATCTGCCCACCATTATATCATCCTTGCCCGGGCTATGGATATGGAAACCAACTATCATTATACCATCCTTGCCCGGCCTATATAACCCACCGCCATTATATCATCCTGGCCTGGGCTGTGGAACCTGCCCACCATTATATCATCCTTGCCCCGTCTATGGAACCTGCCCACCATTATATCATCCAAGCCCGGGCTATGGAACCTGCCCACCATTATATCCTTGCCTGAGCTTGGAACCTGCCCACCATTATATCATCCTTGCTGGCATTATCGAACCTGCCCACCATTATACCATCCTTGCCCTGGCTATGGAACCAGATGCCAATATAACATCCTTGCCCCGTCTATGGTACCTGCCCACCATTATATCATCCTTGCCCCGTCTATGGAACCTGCCCACCATTATATCATCCATGCCTGGCCTATGGAACCTGCCTACCATTATATAATCCTTATCCGGACTATGGAACCTGCGCACCATTATATCACCCTTGCCCAGGCTATGGAACCTGGCCACCATTATATCACCCTTTCCCAGGCTATGGAACCTGCCCACCATTATATCATCCTTGCACAGGCTATGGAACCCCATTGACATTATACCATCCTTGCCCGGCCTATAGAACCTGAAGCCATTATATCATCCTTGCCTGGGCTGTGGAACCTGCCCACCATTATATCATCCTTGCCCCGTCTATGGAACCTGCGCACCATTATATCATCCTAGCCTGGGCTATGGAAGCTGCCCACCATTATATCATCCTTGCCCAGGCTATGGAACCTGCCTACCATTATATATTCCTTGTCCGGACTATGGAACCTGCGCACCATTATATCACCCTTGCCCGGGCTATGGAACCTGGCCACCATTATATCACACTTGCTCAGGCTATGGAACCTGCCCACCATTATATCATCCTTGCACAGGCTATGGAACGCCATTGACATTATACCATCCTTGCCCGGCCTATAGATCCTGACGCCATTATATCATCCTTGCCCCGTCTATGGAACTTGCCCACCATTATATCACCCTTGCCCGGGCTATGGAACCTGCCCACCATTATATCATCCTTGCACCGGCTATGGAACCCCACTGCCATTATACCATCCTTGCCCGGCCTATAGAACCTGACGCCATTATATCATCCTTGCCCCGTCTATGGAACCTACCCACCATTTTATCATCCTTGCCAGGGCTATGGAACCTGCCCACTATTATATCATCCTTGCCCCGTCTATGGAACCTGCCCACCATTATATCGTCCTTTCCCGGGCTATGGAACCTGCCCACCAATATATCATCCTTGCTGGGCAATGGAACCTGCCCACCAATATATCATCCTTGCCGAGCTATGGAACCTGCCCACCATTATATCATCCTTGCCCCATCTATGGAACCTGTCCACCATTATATCATCCTTGCCTGGGCTATGGAACCTGCCCACCATTATATCATCCTTGCCCAGGCTATAGAACCTGCCACCATCATATCATCCTTGTCCGGGCTATGGAACCTGCCCACCATTATATCATCCTTGCCCCATCTATTGAACCTGTGCACCATTATATCATTCTTGCTAGGGCTACGGAACCTGCCCACCATTATATCATCCTTGCCCGGGCTATGGAACCCCACTGCCATTATACCATCCTTGCCCAGTCTATAGACCCCGATGCTATTATATCAATTATATCATCCTTGCCCCATCTATAGAACCTGTCCACCATTATATCATGCTTGTCCGGGCTATGGAACCTGCCCACCATTATATCATCCTTGCCCGGGTTATGGAACATGCCCACCATTATATCATCCTTGCCCGGGCTATGGAACCTTCCCACCATTATATCATCCTTGAATGGGATATGGAACCTGCCCACCATTATATCATCCTTGCCCCGTCTATGGTACCTGCCCACCATTATATCATCCTTGCCCGGGCTGTGGAAGCTGCCCATCATTATATCATCCTTGCCCGGGCTATGGAACCTGCCTACCATTATATAATCCTTGTCCGGACTATGGAACCTGCGCACCATTATATCACCCTTGCCCGGGCTATGGAACCTGCCCACCATTATATCACCCTTGCTCAGGCTATGGAACCTGCCCACCATTATAACATCCTTGCACAGGCTATGGAACCCCATTGACATTATACCATCCTTGCCCAGCCTATAGAACCTGACGCCATTATATCATCCTTGCCCCGTCTATGGAACTTGCCCACCATTATATCACCCTTGCCCAGGCTATAGAACCTGCCACCATCATATCATCCTTGTCCGGGCTATGGAACCTGCCCATCATTATATCATCCTTGCCCCATCTATTGAACCTGTGCACCATTATATCATTCTTGCTAGGGCTACGGAACCTGCCCACCATTATATCATCCTTGCCCGGGCTATGGAACCCCACTGCCATTATACCATCCTTGCCCAGTCTATAGACCCCGATGCTATTATATCAATTATAACATCCTTGCCCCATCTATAGAACCTGTCCACCATTATATCATGCTTGCCCGGGCTATGGAACCTGCCCACCATTATATCATCCTTGCCCAGGTTATGGAACATGCCCACCATTATATCATCCTTGCCAGGGCTATGGATCCTTCCCACCATTATATCATCCTTGAATGGGATATGGAACCTGCCCACCATTATATCATCCTTGCCCCGTCTATGGTACCTGTCCACCATTATATCATCCTTGCCCGGGCTGTGGAAGCTGCCCATCATTATATCCTCCTTGCCCGGGCTGTGGAAGCTGCCCATCATTATATCATCCTTGCCCCGTCTATGGTACCTGTCCACCATTATATCATCCTTGCCCGGGCTATGGAACCTGGCCACCATTATATCACCCTTGCTCAGGCAATGGAACCGGCCCACCATTATATCATCCTTGCACAGGCTATGGAACCCACTTGACATTATACCATCCTTGCCCAGCCTATAGAACCTGACGCCATTATATCATCCTTGCCCCGTCTATGGAACTTGCCCACCATTATATCACCCTTGCCCGGGCTATGGAAGCTGCCCACCATTATATCATCCTTGCCCGGGCTATGGAACCTGGCCACCATTATATCACCCTTGCTCAGGCAATGGAACCGGCCCACCATTATATCATCCTTGCACAGGCTATGGAACCCACTTGACATTATACCATCCTTGCCCAGCCTATAGAACCTGACGCCATTATATCATCCTTGCCCCGTCTATAGAACTTGCCCACCATTATATCACCCTTGCCCGGGCTATGGAAGCTGCCCACCATTATATCATCCTTGCACCGGCTATGGAACCCCACTGCCATTATACCATCCTTGCCCGGCCTATAGAACCTGACGCCGTTATATCATCCTTGCCCCGTCAATGGAACCTACCCACCATTATATCATCCTTGCCCCGTCTATGGAACCTGCCCACTATTATATCGTCCTTTCCCGGACTATGGAATCTGGCCACCAATATATCATCCTTGCCGGGCTATGGAACCTGCCCACCAATATATCATCCTTGCCGGGCTATGGAACCTGCCCACCATTATATCATCCTTGCCCCTCCTATGGAACCTGCCCACCATTATATCATCCTTGCCCCATCTATGGAACCTGCCGACCATTATATCATCCTTGCCTGGGCTATGGAACCTGCCCACCATTATATCATCCTTGCCCAGGCTATGGAACCTGCCACGATCATATCATCCTTTCCGGGCTATGGAACCTGCCCACCATTATATCATCCTTGCCCCATCTATGGAACCTGTGCACCATTATATCATTCTTGCTAGGGCTATGGAACCTGCCCTCCATTATATCATCCTTGCCCGGGCTATGGAACCCCACTGCCATTATACCATCCTTGCCCAGTCTATAGACCCCGATGCTATTATATCAATTATATCATCCTTGCCCCATCTATGGAACCTGTCCACCATTACATCATGCTTGCCCGGGCTATGGAACCTGCCCACCATTATATCATCCTTGCCCGGGTTATGGAACATGCCCACCATTATATCATCCTTGCCCGGGTTATGGAACCTGCCCACCATTATATCATCGTTGCTCTGTCTATGGAAGCTGCCCACCATTATATCATCCTTGCCCGGGCTATGGAACCTTCCCACCATTATATCATCCTTGAATGGGATATGGAACCTGCCCACCATTATATCATCCTTGCCTCGTCTATGGAACCTGCCCACCATTATGTCATCCTTGCCCGGGCTATAGAACCTGCCCACTATTATATCATCCTTGCCCGGGCTATGGAAACTGCCCACCATTATATCATCCTTGCCCGGGCTATGGAAGCTTCCCACCTTTATATCATTCTTGCCACGTCTATGGAACCTGTCAACCATTATATCATCCTTGCCCGGGCTATGGAACCCACCCACCATTATATCATCCTTGCCTGGGCTATGGAAGCTGCCCATCATTATATCATCCTTGCCCCATCTATGGAACCTGTCCATCATTATATCATCCTTTGCCGGGCTATGGAACCTGCCCACCATTATATCACCCTTGCACCATCTATGGAACATGCCCACCATAATATAATCTTTGCCCCGTCTAAGGAACCTGCCCACCATTATGACATCCTTGCCCGGGCTATGGAACCTGCCCACCATTATATCATCCTTGACTGGGCTATGGAACCTGCCCACAATTATATCATCCTTCCCTCGTCTATGGAAGCTTCCCACCATTATATCATCCTTGCCCGAGCTATGGAAACTGCCCACCATTACATCATCCTTGCCCGGCTATTGAAGCTGCCAACCATTATATCATCCTTGCCTGTCTATTGAACCTGCCCACCATTATATCATACTTGCCCCATCTATGAAACGTGCCCACCACTATATCATTCTTGCCCGGGCTATGGAACGTGCCCACCATTATATCATCATTGCTCGGTCTATGGAACCCCACTGCCATTACACCATTTTTGCCCCGTTTATTGAACCTGCCCACCATTATATCGTCCTTGCCTGGGTTATGGAACCTGCCCACCATTTTTTCATCCTTGCATGGGCTATGGAACGTGCCCACAATTATATCGTCCTTGCCCGGGCTATGGAACCTGCCACCATTATATCGTCCTTGCCCGGGCTATGGAACCTGCCCACCATTATATCATCCTTGCATGGGCTATGGAACCTGCCCACCATTATATTATCCTTGCACGGACTAGGAAACCTGCCCACAATTTTATCATCCTTGCCGGCCTTATGGAACCTGCCCACCATTATATCATCCTTGCCCGGGCGTTGGAAGCTGCCCACCATTATAACATCCTTGACTGGGCTATGGAACCTGCCCACCATTATATCATCCTTGCCTCGTCTATGGAACCTGCCCACCATTATATCATCCTTGCCTGAGCTATGGAAACTGCCCACCATTATATCATCCTTGCCCGAGCTATTGAAGCTGCCAACCATTATATCATCCTTGCCCGTCTATTGAACCTGCCCACCATTATATCATCCTTGCCTCATCTATGGAACGTGCCCACCACTATATCATCCTTGCCCGGGCTATTGAAGCAGCCAACCATTATATCATCCTTGCCCCATCTATGGAACCTGCCCACCATTATATCATCCTTGCCACATCTATGGAACCTGCCCACCATTATATCATCCTTGCCCGGGCTATGGAACCCCACTGCCATTATACCATCCTTGCCCAGTCTATAGTCCCCAATGCTATTATATCAATTATATCATCCTTGCCCCATCTATGGAACCTGTCCACCATTATATCATGCTTGTCCGGGCTATGGAACCTGCCCACCATTATATCATCCTTGCCCAGGTTATGGAACCTGCCCACCATTATATCATCCTTGCACCATCTATGGAACCTGCCCACCATTATATCATCCTTGCCTCGTCTATGGAACCTGCCCACCATTATATCATCCTTGCCTGGGCTATAGAACCTGCCCACCATTATATCATCCTTGCCCGGGCTATGGAAACTGCCCACCATTATATCATCCTTGCCCGAGCTATGGAAGCTTCCCACCGTTATATCATCTTTGCCACGTCTATGGAACCTGTCCAACATTATATCATCCTTGCCCGGGCTATGGAACCCACCCACCATTATATCATCCTTGCCTGGGCTATGGAAGCTGCCCATCATTATATCATCCTTGCCCCATCTATGGAACCTGTCCACCATTATATCGTCATTTGCCGGGCTATGGAAGCTGCCCACTATTATATCATCCTTGCACCATCTATAGAACATGCCCACCATAATATCATCCTTGCCCGGGCTATGGAACCTGCCCACCATTATATCATCCTTGACTGGGCTAGGGAACCTGCCCACCATTATATCATCCTTGCCTCATCTATGGAACCTGCCCACCATTATATCATCCTTGCCCGAGCTATGGAAACTGGCCACCATTACATCATCCTTGCCCGGGCTATTGAAGCTGCCAACCATTATATCATCCTTGCCCGTCTATTGAACCTGCCCACCATTATATCATCCTTGCCCCATCTATGGAATGTGCCCAACACTATATCATTCTTGCCCGGGCTATGGAACGTGCCCAACATTATATCATCCTTGCTCGGTCTATGGAACCTGCCCACCATTTTTTCATCCTTGCATGGGCTATGGAACGTGCCCACCATTATATTGTCCTTGCCCGGGCTATGGAACCTGCCACCATTATATCGTCCTTGCCCGGGCTATGGAACCTGCCCACCATTATATCATCCTTGCATGGGCTATGGAACCTGCCCACCATTATATTATCCTTGCACGGACTAGGGAACCTGCCTGCAATTATATCATCCTTGCCGGCGTTATGGAACCTGCCCACCATTATATCGTCCTTGCCCGGGTTATGGAACCTGCCCACCATTATATCATCCTTGCATGGGCTATGGAACGTGCCCACCATTATATCGTCCTTGCCCGGGCTATGGAACCTGCCACCATTATATCGTCCTTGCCCGGGCTATGGAACCTGCCCACCATTATATCATCCTTGCCCGGGCTATGGAAGCTGCCCACCATTATATCATCCTTGCCTCATCTATAGAACCTGCCCACCATTATATCATCCTTGCCTGGGCTATGGAACCTGCCCAGCATTATATCATCCTTGCACAGGCTATGGAACCTGCCCACCATTATATCATCCTTGCCTCATCTATGGAACCTGCCCACCATTATATCATCCTTGCCCGGGCTACGGAACCTGTCCACCATTATATCATCCTTGCCCGGGCTATGGAAACTGCCCACCATTATATCATCCTTTCCTGGGGTATGGAAGCTGCCCACCATTATATCATCCTTGCCCCATCTATGGAACGTGCCCACCACTATATCATTCTTGCCCGGGCAATGGAAACTGCCCATCATTATATCATCCTTGCATGGGCTATGGAACGTGCCCACCATTATATCATCCTTGCTCGGCCTATGGAAGCCCACTGCCATTACAACATCGTTGCCCCTTCTATTGAACCTGCCCACCGTTATATCATCCTTGCCCGGGCTATGGAACCTGCCCACCATTATATCATCCTTGCATGGGCTATGGAATGTGCCCACCATTATATCATCCTTGCCCGGGCTATGGAAACTAACTGCCATTATGACATCCTTGCCCGGCCTATAGAACCAGCCGCCATTATATCATCCTTGCCCCTTCTATGGAACGTGCCCACCACTATATCATTCTTGCCCGGGCAATGGAAACTGCCCACCATTATATCATCCTTGCATGGGCTATGGAACGTGCCCACCATTAAATCATCCTTGCTTACCCTATGGAAGCCCACTGCCATTACACCATCGTTGCCCCTTCTATTGAACCTGCCCACCGTTATATCATCCTTGCCCGGGCTATGGAACCTGCCCACCATTATATCATCCTTGCATGGGCTATGGAACGTGCCCACCATTATATCATCCTTGCTCGGCCTATGGAAGCCCACTGCCATTATACCATCGTTGCCCCTTCTATTGAACCTGCCCACCATTATATCTTCCTTGCCCCGTCTATGGAACCTGCCCACCATTATATCATTCTTGCCGGGCAATGGAACCTGCCCACCAGTATATCATCCTTGCCCGGGCTATGGAACCTGCCGACCATTTTATCATTCTTGCTCGGGCTATCGAACCTGCCTCCATTATATCATCATTGGCGGCGTTGTGGAACCTGCCCACCATCATATCATCCTTACCCGGTCTATGGAACCTGCCCACCATTATATCATCCTTGCAAGGGGCTATGGAAGCTGCCCACCATTATATCATCCTTGCCCCATCTATGGAACCTGCCCACCATTATATCATTTCTTGCCCGGGTTATGGAACCTGCCCACCATGATATCATCTTTGCCCGGGCTATGGAACCTGCCATTCATTATATCATCCTTTCCCGGGCTATGGAACCTGCCCACCATCATATCATTCTTGCCCAGGTAATGGAATTTGATGCATTTATATCAATCATATAATTCTTGCCCGGGCTATGGAACCTGCCCACCATTATATCATCCTTGCCGGCGTTATGGAACCTGCCCACCATTAAACCATCCTTGCCCGAGCTATGGAACCCAATGCCAATATATCATCCTTGCCCCGTCTATGGTACCTGCCTACCATTATATCATCCTTTCCCCGTCTATGGAACCTTTCCACCATTATATCGTCCTTGCCCGGGCTGTGGAACCTGCACAATAATATATCATCCTTGCACAGGCTATGGAACCTGCCCACCATTATATCATCCTTGCCACGTCTATGGAACTTGCCCCCCTTTATATCGTCATTTCCCAGACTATGGAACCTGCCTACCATTATATCATCCTTGCCCAGGCTATGGAACCTGCCCACCATTACACCATCCTTGCCCGGCCTATAGAACCCGACACCATTATATCATCCTTGCCCCGTCTATGGAACCTGCCCACCATTACATCATCCTTGCCCAGGCAATGGAACCTGCCCACCATTATATCATCCTTGCCTGTCTATGGAACCTGGCCACCATTATATCGTCCATGCCCAGGCTTTGGAACCTGCCCACCAATATATCATCCTTGCCCGGGCTATGGAACCTGCTCACCATTATATCATCCTTGCCCGGGCTATGGAACCTGCCCACCATTATATCCTTGCCTGGGATATGTAACCTGCCCACCATTATATCATCCTTGCCGGCGTTATGGAACCTGCCCACCATTATACCATCCTTGCCGGAGCTATGGAACCCGATGCCAATATATCATCCTTGCCCCGTCTATGGTACCTGCCTACCATTATATCATCCTTTCCCCGTCTATGGAACCTGTCCACCATTATATCGTCCTTGCCCGGGCTATGGAACCTGCCCAATAATATATCATCCTTGCCCAGGCTATGGAACCTGCCCACCATTATATCATCCTTGCCACGTCTATGGAACTTGCCCCCCTTTATATCATCATTTCCCCGACTATGGAACCTGCCTACCATTATATCATCCTTGCCCGGGCTATGGAACCTGCCCACCATTACACCATCTTTGCCCGGCCTATAGAACCTGACACCATTATATCATCCTTGCCCCGTCTATGGATCCTGCCCACCATTACATCATCCTTGCCCAGGCAATGGAACCTGCCCACCATTATATCATCCTTGCCAGCGTTATGGAACCTGCCACCATTATATCATCCTTGCCCGGGCTATGGAAGCTGCCCACCATTATATCATCCTTGCCCCATCTATGGAAGCTGCCCACCATTACATCATCCTTGCCCAGGCAATGGAACCTGCCCACCATTACATCATCCTTGCCCCATCTATGGAACGTGCCCACAATTATATCATCCTTGCCAGTCTATGGAACCTGCCCACCATTATATCATCCTTGCCGGCGTTATGGAACCTGCCCACCATTATGTCATCCTTGCCCGGGCTATGGAGCCTGACCACCATCATATCATCATTGCCTGGGCTATGGAATCCGATGGTATTATATCAATGATATCATCCTTGCCCCATCTATGAAACCTGCCCACCATTATATCGTTCTTGCCCGGCCTAGGAAACCTGCCCACCATTATATCATCCGTGCCCCATCTATGGAACGTGCCCACTATCATATCATCCTTGCCCGGGCTATGGAACCTGATGCTATTATATCAATTATATAATCCTTGCCCCATCTATGGAACCTGCCCACCATTATATTATCCTTGCACGGGCTATGGAACCTGCCCACCATTATATCATCCTTGCCCGGACTATAGAACACAATGTCAATATATCATCCTTGCTCCGTATATGGAACCTGCCCTCCATTATATCGTCCTTGCCCGGGCTATGGAGCCCCACTGCCATTATACCATCCTTGGCCGGTCTATAGAACACAAATCCAATATATCATCCTTGCTCCGTCTATGGAACTTGCCCACCATTATATTGTCCTTGCCCGGGCTATAGAACCTGCCCACCATTATATCGTCCTTGCCCGGGCTATGGAACCTGCCCACAATTATATCATCCTTGCCCAAGCTATGGAAACCAACTGCCATTATACCATCCTTGCCCGGCCTATAGAACCCGAAACCATTATATCATCCTTGCCCCGTCTATGGAACGTGCCCACAATTATATCATCCTTGCCTGGGCAATGGAACCTGCCCACCATTATATCATCCTTGTTCGGGCTATGGAATCTGCCCACCATGATATCATCCTTGCCCGGGCTATGGAACCTGCCCACCATTATATCATCCTTGCCCGGGCTATGGAAGCTTCCCACCATTATATCATCCGTGCCCGGGCTATGGAAGCTGCCCACCATTATATCATCCTTGCCCGGGCTATGGAACCTGCCTACCATTATATAATCCTTGTCCGGACTATGGAACCTGCGCACCATTATATCACCCTTGCCCGGGCTATGGAACGTGGCCACCATTATATCACCCTTGCCCAGGCTATGGAACCCCATTGACATTATACCATCCTTGCCCGGCCTATAGAACCTGACGCCATTATATCATCCGTGCCCCGTCTATGGAACTTGCCCACCATTATATCACCCTTGCCCGGGCTATGGAACCTGCCCACCATTATATAATCCTTGTACGGGCTATGGAACCCCACTGCCATTATACCATACTTGCCCGACCTATAGAACCTGACGCCATTATATCATCCTTGCCCCCTCTATGGAACCTGCCCACCATTATATCATCCTTGCCAGGGCTATGGAACCTGCCCACCATTATATCATCTTTGCCCCGTCTATGGAACCTGCCCACCATTATATCGTCCTTTCCCGGGCTATGGAACCTGCCCACCAATATATCATCCTTGCCGGGCTATGGAAACTGCCCACCAATATATCATCCTTGCCCGGGCTATGGAACTCCACTGCCATTATACCATACTTGCCCGGCCTATAGAACCTGATGCCAATATATCATCCTTGCCCCGTCTATGGAATCTGCCCACCATTATATCATCCTTGCCCGGGGTATGAAAACCAACTGCCATTATGACATCCTTGCCCGGCCTATAGAACCATCCGCCATTATATCGTCCTTGCCTGGGCTGTGGAACCTGCCCACCAATATATCATCCTTGCCCCGTCTATGGAACCTGTCCACCATTATATCTTCCTTGCCCCATCTATGGAACCTGCCCACCATTATATCATTCTTGCCTGGGTAATGGAACCTGCCCACAATTATATCATCCTTGCCCGGGCTATGGAACCTGCCCACTATTATATCAGCCTTGCTCGGGCTATGGAACCTGCCTCCATTATATCATCCTTGCCGGCGTTATGGAACCTGCCCACCATTATATCATCCTTGCCCGGTCTATGGAACCTGCCCACCATTATATCATCCTTGCCTGGGCTATGGAAGCTGCCCACCATTATATCATCCTTGCCCCATCTATGGAACCTGCCCACCATTATATCATTTCTTGCCCGGGTTATGGAACCTGCCCACCATTATATCATCCTTGCCTGGGCCATGGAACCTGCCCATCATTATATCATCCTTTCCCGGGCTATGGAACCTGCCCACCATTATATCATCCTTGCCCGGGCTATGGAAGCTTCCCACCATTATATCATCCGTGCCCGGGCTATGGAAGCTGCCCACCATTATATCATCCTTGCCCGGGCTATGGAACCTGCCTACCATTATATAATCCTTGTCCGGACTATGGAACCTGCGCACCATTATATCACCCTTGCCCGGGCTATGGAACGTGGCCACCATTATATCACCCTTGCCCAGGCTATGGAACCCCATTGACATTATACCATCCTTGCCCGGCCTATAGAACCTGACGCCATTATATCATCCGTGCCCCGTCTATGGAACTTGCCCACCATTATATCACCCTTGCCCGGGCTATGGAACCTGCCCACCATTATATAATCCTTGTACGGGCTATGGAACCCCACTGCCATTATACCATACTTGCCCGACCTATAGAACCTGACGCCATTATATCATCCTTGCCCCGTCTATGGAACCTGCCCACCATTATATCATCCTTGCCAGGGCTATGGAACCTGCCCACCATTATATCATCTTTGCCCCGTCTATGGAACCTGCCCACCATTATATCGTCCTTTCCCGGGCTATGGAACCTGCCCACCAATATATCATCCTTGCCGGGCTATGGAAACTGCCCACCAATATATCATCCTTGCCCGGGCTATGGAACTCCACTGCCATTATACCATACTTGCCCGGCCTATAGAACCTGATGCCAATATATCATCCTTGCCCCGTCTATGGAATCTGCCCACCATTATATCATCCTTGCCCGGGGTATGAAAACCAACTGCCATTATGACATCCTTGCCCGGCCTATAGAACCATCCGCCATTATATCGTCCTTGCCTGGGCTGTGGAACCTGCCCACCAATATATCATCCTTGCCCCGTCTATGGAACCTGTCCACCATTATATCTTCCTTGCCCCATCTATGGAACCTGCCCACCATTATATCATTCTTGCCTGGGTAATGGAACCTGCCCACAATTATATCATCCTTGCCCGGGCTATGGAACCTGCCCACAATTATATCAGCCTTGCTCGGGCTATGGAACCTGCCTCCATTATATCATCCTTGCCGGCGTTATGGAACCTGCCCACCATTATATCATCCTTGCCCGGTCTATGGAACCTGCCCACCATTATATCATCCTTGCCTGGGCTATGGAAGCTGCCCACCATTATATCATCCTTGCCCCATCTATGGAACCTGCCCACCATTATATCATTTCTTGCCCGGGTTATGGAACCTGCCCACCATTATATCATCCTTGCCTGGGCCATGGAACCTGCCCATCATTATATCATCCTTTCCCGGGCTATGGAACCTGCCCACCATTATATCATCCTTGCCAGTGTTATGGAACTTGTGCACCATTACATCATCCTTGTCCGGGCTAAGGAGCCTGCTCATCATTATATCATCCTTGCCCGGGCTATGGAACCCTACTGCCATTATACAATCCTTGCCCGGCCTATAGAACCCGATGCCAATATTTCATCCTTACCCCGTCTATGAAACCAGCCCACCATTATATCATCCTTGCATGGGCTATGGAAACCAACTGCCATTATGCCATCCTTGCCCGGCCTATAGAACCAGCCACCATTATATCATCCTTGCCTGAGCTGTGGAACCTGCCCACCAATATATCATCCTTGCCCGGGCTATGGAACCTGCCGACCATTATATCCTCCTTGCTTGGGCTATGGAACCTCCCTCCATTATATCATCCTTGCCGGCGTTATGGAACCTGCCCACAATTATATCATACTTGCCCGGTCTATGGAACCTGCCCAACATTATATCATCCTTGCCCGGGCTATGGAAGCTGCCCACCATTATATCATCCTTGCCCCATCTATGGAACCTGCCCACCATTATATCATTTCTTGCCCAGGTTTTGGAATCTGCCCACCATGATATCATCCTTGCCCGGGCTATGGAACCTGCCCATCATTATATCATCCTTTCCCGGGCTATGGAACCTGCCCACCATTACATCATCCTTGCCAGCGTTATGGAACTTGTGCACCATTACATCATCCTTGCCAGGGCTATGGAGCCTGCCCATCATTATTTCATCCTTGCCCGGGCTATGGAACGCTACTGCCATTATACCATACTTGCCTGGCCTATAGAATCCGATGCCAATATTTCATCCTTGCCCCATCTATGGAACTTGCCCACCATTATATCACCCTTGCCCGGGCTATGGAACCTGCCCACCATCATATCGTCCTTGCCCGGGCTATGGACCCTGCCCACCATTATATCATACTTGCCCCGTCTATGGAACCTGCCCGCCATTATATCATCCTTGCCTGGGCGATGGACCCTGCCCACCATTATATCATACTTCCCCGTCTATGGAACCTGAACTCCATTATATCATCCTTGCCCAGGCTATGGAACTTGCCCACCATTATATCATACTTGCCCCGTCTATGGAAACTGACCACCATTATATCATCCTTGCATGGGCTATGGAAACCAACTGCCATTATACCATCGTTTTCCGGCCTATAGAACCCGTCGCCATTACATCATCCTTGCCCGGGCTGTGGAACCTGGCCACCATTATGTCATCCTTGACCCATCTATGGAACCTGACCACCATTATATCCTTCTTTCCCGGGATATGGAACCTGCCCACCATTATATCATCCGTGCCCTGTCTATGGAACTTGCCCACCATTATATCGTCCTTGCCAGCGCTATGGAACCCCACTGCCATTATACCATCCTTGCCCGGCCTGTAGAACCCGATGCCAGTATATCATCCTTACCACGTCTATGAAATCTGCCCACCATTATATCATCCTTGCCCGGGCTATGGATATGGAAACCAACTGTCATTATACCATCCTTGCCCGGCCTATAGAACCCACCGCCATTATATCATCCTGGCCTGGGCTGTGGAACCTGCCCACCATTATATCATCCTTGCCTCGTCTATGGAACCTGCCCACCATTATATCATCCTTGCCCGAGCTATGGAAACTGCCCACCATTATATCATCCTTGCTCGGGCTATTGAAGCTGCCAACCATTATATCATCCTTGCCCCATCTATGGAACGTGCCCACCACTATATCATTCTTGCCCGGGCTATGGAACGTACCCACCATTATATCATCCTTGCTCAGCCTATGGAACCCCACTGCCATTACACCATTCTTGCCCCGTCTATTGAACCTGCCCACCATTATATCGTCCTTGCCCGGGTTATGGAACCTGCCCACCATTATTTCATCCTTGCATGGGCTATGGAACGTGCCCACCATTATATCGTCCTTGCCCGGGCTGTGGAACCTGCCACCATTATATCGTCCTTGCCCGGGCTATGGAACCTGCCCACCATTATATCATCCTTGCATGGGCTATGGAACCTGCCCACCAATATATCATCCTTGCCCGGGCTATGGAAGCTGCCCACCATTATATCATCCTTGCCTCATCTTTAGAACCTGCCCACCATTATATCATCCTTGCCTGGGCTATGGAACTTGCCCAGCATTATATCATCCTTGACCGGGCTATGGAACCTGCCCACCATTATATCATCCTTGCCTGATCTATGGAACCTGCCCACCATTATATCATCCTTGCCCGGGCGATGGAACCTGTCCATCATTATATCATCCTTGCCCGGGCTATGGAAACTGCCCACCATTATATCATCCTTTCCCCGTCTATAGAACCTGCCCACCATTATATCATCCTTGCCCGGGTTATGGAACCTGCCCACCATTATTTCATCCTTGCATGGGCTATGGAACGTGCCCACCATTATATCGTCCTTGCCCGGGCTGTGGAACCTGCCACCATTATATCGTCCTTGCCCGGGCTATGGAACCTGCCCACCATTATATCATCCTTGCATGGGCTATGGAACCTGCCCACCAATATATCATCCTTTCCCGGGCTATGGAAGCTGCCCACCATTATATCATCCTTGCCTCATCTTTAGAACCTGCCCACCATTATATCATCCTTGCCTGGGCTATGGAACCTGCCCAGCATTATATCATCCTTGCCCGGGCTATGGAACCTGCCCACCATTATATCATCCTTGCCTCATCTATGGAACCTGCCCACCATTATATCATCCTTGCCCGGGCTATGGAACCTGTCCATCATTATATCATCCTTGCCCGGGCTATGGAAACTGCCCACCATTATATCATCCTTTCCCGGGCTATGGAAGCTGCCCACCATTATATCATCCTTGCCCCGTCTATAGAACCTGCCCACCATTATATCATCCTTGCCCCATCTATGGAACGTGCCCACCACTATATCATTCTTGCCCAGGCAATGGAATCTGCCCACCATTATATCATCCTTGCATGGGCTATGGAACGTGCCCACCATTATATCATCCTTGCTCGGCCTATGGAAGCCCACTGCCATTACACCATCGTTGCCCCGTCTATTGAACCTGCCCACCATTATATCATCCTTGCCCGGGCTGTGGAAAAAAACTGCCATTATGACATCCTTGCCCGGCCTATAGAACCAGCCGCCATTATATCGTCCTTGCCTGGGCTGTGGAACCTGCCCACCAATATATCATCCTTGCCCCGTCTATGGAACCTGCCCACCATTATATCTTCCTTGCCCCGTCTATGGAACCTGCCCACCATTATATCATTCTTGCCCGGGCAATGGAACCTGCCCACCAGTATATCACCCTTGCCCGGGCTATGGAACCTGCCGACCATTTTATCATCCTTGCTCGGGCTATCGAACCTGCCTCCATTATATCATCATTGCCGGCGTTATGGAACCTGCCCACCATTATATCATCCTTACCCGGTCTTTGGAACCTGCCCACCATTATATCCTCCTTGCCCGGGGTATGGAAGCTGCCCACCATTATATCATCCTTGCCCCATCTATGGAACCTGCCCACCATTATATCATTTCTTGCCTGGGTTATGGAACCTGCCCACCATGATATCATCGTTGCCCGGGCTATGGAACCTGCCATTCATTATATCATCCTTTCCCGTGCTATGGAACCTGCCCACCATTATATCATCCTTACTAGCATTATGGAACTTGTGCACCATTACATCATCCTTGCCCGGGCTATGGAGCCTGCCCATCATTATATCATCCTTGCACGGGCTATGGAACCCTACTGCCATTGTACAATCCTTGCCCGGCCTATAGAACCCGATGCCAATATTTCATCCTTGCCCCGTCTATGAAACCAGCCCACCATCATATCATTCTTGCCCAGGTAATGGAATTTGATGCATTTATATCAATCATATAATTCTTGTCCGGGCTATGGAACCACCCCACCATTATATCATCCTTGCATGGGCTATGGAACGTGCCCACCATTATATCACCCTTGCTCGGCCTATGGAACCCCACTGCCATTACACCATCGTTGCCCCGTCTATTGAACCTGCCCACCATTATATAGTCCTTGCCCGGGGTATGGAACCTGCCCACCATTATATCATCCTTGCATGGGGAATGGAACGTGCCCACCATTATATCATCCTTCCTCGGCCAATGGAACCCCACTGCCATTACACCATCGTTGCCCCTTCTATGGCACATGCCCACCATTATATCATCCTTGCCCAGGCTATGGAACCCTACTGCCATTATACCATCCTTGCCCGGCCTATAGAACCCGATACCAATATATCATCCTTGCCCCGTCTATGAAACCTGCCCACCCTCATATCATCCTTGCCCAGGCAATGGAATTCGATGCATTTATATCAATCATATCATCCTTGCCCCATCTATGGAACCTGCCCACCATTATATCATCCTTACATGGGATATGGAACCTGCCCACCATTATATCGTCCGTGGCTATAGAACCCGATGCCAATATATCATGCTTGCTCCGTCTATGGAACCTGCCCACCATCATATCCTCCTTGCCCGAGCTATGGAACCTGCCCACCATTATATTGTCCTTGCCCGGGCCATGGAACCTGTCCAACATTATATCGTCCTTGTCCGGGCTACAGACCCTGCCCACGATTATATCATATTTGCCCCGTCTATGGAACCTGCCCACCATTATATCATCCTTGCCCGGGCGATGGAAACCAACGGCCATTATACCTCCTTGCCCTGCCTATAGAACCCGCCGACATTATATCATCCTTGCCCGGACTGTGGAATCTGCCCACCAATATATCATCCTTGCCCGGGCTATGGAACTCCACTGCCATTATACCATACTTGCCCGGCCTATAGAACCTGATGCCAATATATCATCCTTGCCCCGTCTATGGAATCTGCCCACCATTATATCATCCTTGCCCGGGGTATGAAAACCAACTGCCATTATGACATCCTTGCCCGGCCTATAGAACCATCCGCCATTATATCGTCCTTGCCTGGGCTGTGGAACCTGCCCACCAATATATCATCCTTGCCCCGTCTATGGAACCTGTCCACCATTATATCTTCCTTGCCCCATCTATGGAACCTGCCCACCATTATATCATTCTTGCCTGGGTAATGGAACCTGCCCACAATTATATCATCCTTGCCCGGGCTATGGAACCTGCCCACTATTATATCAGCCTTGCTCGGGCTATGGAACCTGCCTCCATTATATCATCCTTGCCGGCGTTATGGAACCTGCCCACCATTATATCATCCTTGCCCGGTCTATGGAACCTGCCCACCATTATATCATCCTTGCCTGGGCTATGGAAGCTGCCCACCATTATATCATCCTTGCCCCATCTATGGAACCTGCCCACCATTATATCATTTCTTGCCCGGGTTATGGAACCTGCCCACCATTATATCATCCTTGCCTGGGCCATGGAACCTGCCCATCATTATATCATCCTTTCCCGGGCTATGGAACCTGCCCACCATTATATCATCCTTGCCCGGGCTATGGAAGCTTCCCACCATTATATCATCCGTGCCCGGGCTATGGAAGCTGCCCACCATTATATCATCCTTGCCCGGGCTATGGAACCTGCCTACCATTATATAATCCTTGTCCGGACTATGGAACCTGCGCACCATTATATCACCCTTGCCCGGGCTATGGAACGTGGCCACCATTATATCACCCTTGCCCAGGCTATGGAACCCCATTGACATTATACCATCCTTGCCCGGCCTATAGAACCTGACGCCATTATATCATCCGTGCCCCGTCTATGGAACTTGCCCACCATTATATCACCCTTGCCCGGGCTATGGAACCTGCCCACCATTATATAATCCTTGTACGGGCTATGGAACCCCACTGCCATTATACCATACTTGCCCGACCTATAGAACCTGACGCCATTATATCATCCTTGCCCCGTCTATGGAACCTGCCCACCATTATATCATCCTTGCCAGGGCTATGGAACCTGCCCACCATTATATCATCTTTGCCCCGTCTATGGAACCTGCCCACCATTATATCGTCCTTTCCCGGGCTATGGAACCTGCCCACCAATATATCATCCTTGCCGGGCTATGGAAACTGCCCACCAATATATCATCCTTGCCCGGGCTATGGAACTCCACTGCCATTATACCATACTTGCCCGGCCTATAGAACCTGATGCCAATATATCATCCTTGCCCCGTCTATGGAATCTGCCCACCATTATATCATCCTTGCCCGGGGTATGAAAACCAACTGCCATTATGACATCCTTGCCCGGCCTATAGAACCATCCGCCATTATATCGTCCTTGCCTGGGCTGTGGAACCTGCCCACCAATATATCATCCTTGCCCCGTCTATGGAACCTGTCCACCATTATATCTTCCTTGCCCCATCTATGGAACCTGCCCACCATTATATCATTCTTGCCTGGGTAATGGAACCTGCCCACAATTATATCATCCTTGCCCGGGCTATGGAACCTGCCCACAATTATATCAGCCTTGCTCGGGCTATGGAACCTGCCTCCATTATATCATCCTTGCCGGCGTTATGGAACCTGCCCACCATTATATCATCCTTGCCCGGTCTATGGAACCTGCCCACCATTATATCATCCTTGCCTGGGCTATGGAAGCTGCCCACCATTATATCATCCTTGCCCCATCTATGGAACCTGCCCACCATTATATCATTTCTTGCCCGGGTTATGGAACCTGCCCACCATTATATCATCCTTGCCTGGGCCATGGAACCTGCCCATCATTATATCATCCTTTCCCGGGCTATGGAACCTGCCCACCATTATATCATCCTTGCCAGTGTTATGGAACTTGTGCACCATTACATCATCCTTGTCCGGGCTAAGGAGCCTGCTCATCATTATATCATCCTTGCCCGGGCTATGGAACCCTACTGCCATTATACAATCCTTGCCCGGCCTATAGAACCCGATGCCAATATTTCATCCTTACCCCGTCTATGAAACCAGCCCACCATTATATCATCCTTGCATGGGCTATGGAAACCAACTGCCATTATGCCATCCTTGCCCGGCCTATAGAACCAGCCACCATTATATCATCCTTGCCTGAGCTGTGGAACCTGCCCACCAATATATCATCCTTGCCCGGGCTATGGAACCTGCCGACCATTATATCCTCCTTGCTTGGGCTATGGAACCTCCCTCCATTATATCATCCTTGCCGGCGTTATGGAACCTGCCCACAATTATATCATACTTGCCCGGTCTATGGAACCTGCCCAACATTATATCATCCTTGCCCGGGCTATGGAAGCTGCCCACCATTATATCATCCTTGCCCCATCTATGGAACCTGCCCACCATTATATCATTTCTTGCCCAGGTTTTGGAATCTGCCCACCATGATATCATCCTTGCCCGGGCTATGGAACCTGCCCATCATTATATCATCCTTTCCCGGGCTATGGAACCTGCCCACCATTACATCATCCTTGCCAGCGTTATGGAACTTGTGCACCATTACATCATCCTTGCCAGGGCTATGGAGCCTGCCCATCATTATTTCATCCTTGCCCGGGCTATGGAACGCTACTGCCATTATACCATACTTGCCTGGCCTATAGAATCCGATGCCAATATTTCATCCTTGCCCCATCTATGGAACTTGCCCACCATTATATCACCCTTGCCCGGGCTATGGAACCTGCCCACCATCATATCGTCCTTGCCCGGGCTATGGACCCTGCCCACCATTATATCATACTTGCCCCGTCTATGGAACCTGCCCGCCATTATATCATCCTTGCCTGGGCGATGGACCCTGCCCACCATTATATCATACTTCCCCGTCTATGGAACCTGAACTCCATTATATCATCCTTGCCCAGGCTATGGAACTTGCCCACCATTATATCATACTTGCCCCGTCTATGGAAACTGACCACCATTATATCATCCTTGCATGGGCTATGGAAACCAACTGCCATTATACCATCGTTTTCCGGCCTATAGAACCCGTCGCCATTACATCATCCTTGCCCGGGCTGTGGAACCTGGCCACCATTATGTCATCCTTGACCAATCTATGGAACCTGACCACCATTATATCCTTCTTTCCCGGGATATGGAACCTGCCCACCATTATATCATCCGTGCCCTGTCTATGGAACTTGCCCACCATTATATCGTCCTTGCCAGCGCTATGGAACCCCACTGCCATTATACCATCCTTGCCCGGCCTGTAGAACCCGATGCCAGTATATCATCCTTACCACGTCTATGAAATCTGCCCACCATTATATCATCCTTGCCCGGGCTATGGATATGGAAACCAACTGTCATTATACCATCCTTGCCCGGCCTATAGAACCCACCGCCATTATATCATCCTGGCCTGGGCTGTGGAACCTGCCCACCATTATATCATCCTTGCCTCGTCTATGGAACCTGCCCACCATTATATCATCCTTGCCCGAGCTATGGAAACTGCCCACCATTATATCATCCTTGCTCGGGCTATTGAAGCTGCCAACCATTATATCATCCTTGCCCCATCTATGGAACGTGCCCACCACTATATCATTCTTGCCCGGGCTATGGAACGTACCCACCATTATATCATCCTTGCTCAGCCTATGGAACCCCACTGCCATTACACCATTCTTGCCCCGTCTATTGAACCTGCCCACCATTATATCGTCCTTGCCCGGGTTATGGAACCTGCCCACCATTATTTCATCCTTGCATGGGCTATGGAACGTGCCCACCATTATATCGTCCTTGCCCGGGCTGTGGAACCTGCCACCATTATATCGTCCTTGCCCGGGCTATGGAACCTGCCCACCATTATATCATCCTTGCATGGGCTATGGAACCTGCCCACCAATATATCATCCTTGCCCGGGCTATGGAAGCTGCCCACCATTATATCATCCTTGCCTCATCTTTAGAACCTGCCCACCATTATATCATCCTTGCCTGGGCTATGGAACTTGCCCAGCATTATATCATCCTTGACCGGGCTATGGAACCTGCCCACCATTATATCATCCTTGCCTGATCTATGGAACCTGCCCACCATTATATCATCCTTGCCCGGGCGATGGAACCTGTCCATCATTATATCATCCTTGCCCGGGCTATGGAAACTGCCCACCATTATATCATCCTTTCCCCGTCTATAGAACCTGCCCACCATTATATCATCCTTGCCCGGGTTATGGAACCTGCCCACCATTATTTCATCCTTGCATGGGCTATGGAACGTGCCCACCATTATATCGTCCTTGCCCGGGCTGTGGAACCTGCCACCATTATATCGTCCTTGCCCGGGCTATGGAACCTGCCCACCATTATATCATCCTTGCATGGGCTATGGAACCTGCCCACCAATATATCATCCTTTCCCGGGCTATGGAAGCTGCCCACCATTATATCATCCTTGCCTCATCTTTAGAACCTGCCCACCATTATATCATCCTTGCCTGGGCTATGGAACCTGCCCAGCATTATATCATCCTTGCCCGGGCTATGGAACCTGCCCACCATTATATCATCCTTGCCTCATCTATGGAACCTGCCCACCATTATATCATCCTTGCCCGGGCTATGGAACCTGTCCATCATTATATCATCCTTGCCCGGGCTATGGAAACTGCCCACCATTATATCATCCTTTCCCGGGCTATGGAAGCTGCCCACCATTATATCATCCTTGCCCCGTCTATAGAACCTGCCCACCATTATATCATCCTTGCCCCATCTATGGAACGTGCCCACCACTATATCATTCTTGCCCAGGCAATGGAATCTGCCCACCATTATATCATCCTTGCATGGGCTATGGAACGTGCCCACCATTATATCATCCTTGCTCGGCCTATGGAAGCCCACTGCCATTACACCATCGTTGCCCCGTCTATTGAACCTGCCCACCATTATATCATCCTTGCCCGGGCTGTGGAAAAAAACTGCCATTATGACATCCTTGCCCGGCCTATAGAACCAGCCGCCATTATATCGTCCTTGCCTGGGCTGTGGAACCTGCCCACCAATATATCATCCTTGCCCCGTCTATGGAACCTGCCCACCATTATATCTTCCTTGCCCCGTCTATGGAACCTGCCCACCATTATATCATTCTTGCCCGGGCAATGGAACCTGCCCACCAGTATATCACCCTTGCCCGGGCTATGGAACCTGCCGACCATTTTATCATCCTTGCTCGGGCTATCGAACCTGCCTCCATTATATCATCATTGCCGGCGTTATGGAACCTGCCCACCATTATATCATCCTTACCCGGTCTTTGGAACCTGCCCACCATTATATCCTCCTTGCCCGGGGTATGGAAGCTGCCCACCATTATATCATCCTTGCCCCATCTATGGAACCTGCCCACCATTATATCATTTCTTGCCTGGGTTATGGAACCTGCCCACCATGATATCATCGTTGCCCGGGCTATGGAACCTGCCATTCATTATATCATCCTTTCCCGTGCTATGGAACCTGCCCACCATTATATCATCCTTACTAGCATTATGGAACTTGTGCACCATTACATCATCCTTGCCCGGGCTATGGAGCCTGCCCATCATTATATCATCCTTGCACGGGCTATGGAACCCTACTGCCATTGTACAATCCTTGCCCGGCCTATAGAACCCGATGCCAATATTTCATCCTTGCCCCGTCTATGAAACCAGCCCACCATCATATCATTCTTGCCCAGGTAATGGAATTTGATGCATTTATATCAATCATATAATTCTTGTCCGGGCTATGGAACCACCCCACCATTATATCATCCTTGCATGGGCTATGGAACGTGCCCACCATTATATCACCCTTGCTCGGCCTATGGAACCCCACTGCCATTACACCATCGTTGCCCCGTCTATTGAACCTGCCCACCATTATATAGTCCTTGCCCGGGGTATGGAACCTGCCCACCATTATATCATCCTTGCATGGGGAATGGAACGTGCCCACCATTATATCATCCTTCCTCGGCCAATGGAACCCCACTGCCATTACACCATCGTTGCCCCTTCTATGGCACATGCCCACCATTATATCATCCTTGCCCAGGCTATGGAACCCTACTGCCATTATACCATCCTTGCCCGGCCTATAGAACCCGATACCAATATATCATCCTTGCCCCGTCTATGAAACCTGCCCACCCTCATATCATCCTTGCCCAGGCAATGGAATTCGATGCATTTATATCAATCATATCATCCTTGCCCCATCTATGGAACCTGCCCACCATTATATCATCCTTACATGGGATATGGAACCTGCCCACCATTATATCGTCCGTGGCTATAGAACCCGATGCCAATATATCATGCTTGCTCCGTCTATGGAACCTGCCCACCATCATATCCTCCTTGCCCGAGCTATGGAACCTGCCCACCATTATATTGTCCTTGCCCGGGCCATGGAACCTGTCCAACATTATATCGTCCTTGTCCGGGCTACAGACCCTGCCCACGATTATATCATATTTGCCCCGTCTATGGAACCTGCCCACCATTATATCATCCTTGCCCGGGCGATGGAAACCAACGGCCATTATACCTCCTTGCCCTGCCTATAGAACCCGCCGACATTATATCATCCTTGCCCGGACTGTGGAATCTGCCCACCATTATATCATGCTTGCCCCGTCTATGGAACATGACCACCATTATATCGTCCTTGCCAGGGCTATGGAACCTGCCCACTATTATATCATCATTGCCCGGGCTATGGAACCTGCCCACCATTATATGATCCTTGCCCGTCTATGGAACCCGCCCACCATTATACCATCCTTGCCCGGCCTATAGAACCCGTAGCCATTATATCATCCTGGCCTGGGCTGTGGAACCTGCCCACCATTATATCATCCTTGCCCCGTCTATGGAACCTGCACACCATTATATCGTCCTTGCCCAGGCTTTGGAACCTGCCCACCAATATATCATCCTTGCCCGGGCTATCGAACCTGCCCACCATTATATCCTTGCCTGGGATTGTAACCTGCCAACCATTATATCATCCTTGCCGGTGTTATGGAACCTGCCCATCATTATACCATCCTTGCCCGAGCTATGGAACCCGATGCCAATATATCATCCTTGCCCCGTCTATGGTACCTGCCTACCATTATATCATCCTTTCCACGTCTATCGAACCTGTCCACCATTATATCGTCCTTGCCCGGGCTATGGAACCTGCCCAATAATATATCATCCTTGCCCAGGCTATGGAACCTGCCCACAATTATATCATCCTTGCCACGTCTATGGAACTTGCCCCCCTTTATATCGTCATTTCCCAGACTATGGAACCTGCCTACCATTATATCATCCTTGCCCGGGCTATGGAACCTGCCCACCATTACACCATCCTTGCCCAGGCAATGGAACCTGCCCACCATTATATCAACCTTGCCCCGTCTATGGAACCTGCCCACCATTATATCGTCCTTGCCCAGGCTTTGGAACCTGCCCACCAATATATCATCCTTGCCCGGGCTATGGAACCTGCTCACCATTATATCAACCTTGTCCGGGCTATCGAACCTGCCCACCATTATATCCTTGCCTGGGATATGTAACCAGCCCACCATTATATCATCCTTGCCGGCGTTATGGAACCTGCCCACCATTATACCATCCTTGCCCGAGCTATGGAACCGATGCCAATATATCATCCTTGCCCCGTCTATGGTACCTGCCTACCATTATATCTTCCTTTCCCCGTCTATGGAACCTGTCCACAATTATATCGTCCTTGCCCGGGCTATGGAACCTGCCCAATAATATATCATCCTTGCCCAGGCTATGGAACCTGCCCACCATTATATCATTTTTGCCACGTCTATGGAACGTGCCCCCCTTTATATTGTAATTTCCCGGACTATGGAACCTGCTTACCATTATATCATCCTTGCCCGGGCTATGCAACCTGCCCACCATTACACCATCCTTGCCCGGCCTATAGAACCCGACACCATTATATCATCCTTGCCCAGTCTATGGAACCTGCCACCATTACATCATCCTTGCCCAGGCAATGGAACCTGCCCACCATTATCTCATCCTTGCCGGCGTTATGGAACCTGCCACCATTATATCATCCTTGCCCGGGCTATGGAAGTTGCCCACCATTATATCATCCTTGCCCCGTCTATGGAAGCTGCCCACCATTACATCATCCTTGCCCAGGCAATGGAACCTGCCCACCATTACATCATCCTTGCCCCATCTATGGAACCTGCCCACAATTATATCATCCTTGCCCGTCTATGGAACCTGCCCACCATTATATCATCCTTGCCGGCGTTATGGAACCTGACCACCATTATGTCATCCTTGCCCGGGCTATGGAGCCTGACCACCATCATATCATCCGTGCCCCGTCTATGGAACCTGCCCGCTATCATATCATCCTTGCCCGGGCTATGGAACCCGATGCGATTATATCAATTATATAATCCTTGCCCCATCTATGGAACCTGTCCACCATTATACATTTCTTGCACGGTCTATGGAACCTGCCCACCATTATATTATCCTTGCCCGTCTATGGAACCTGCCCACCATTACACCATCCTTGCCCGGCCTATAGAACCCGACACCATTATATCATCCTTGCCCTGTCTATGGAACCTGTCCACCATTACATCATCCTTGCCCAGGCAATGGAACCTGCCCACCATTATATCAACCTTGCCCCGTCTATGGAACCTGCCCACCATTATATCGTCCTTGCCCAGGCTTTGGAACCTGTCCACCAATATATCATCCTTGCCCGGTCTATGGAACCTGCCCACCATTATATTATCCTTGCCCGTCTATGGAACCTGCCCACCATTATATCATCCTTGCCGGCGTTATGGAACCTGACCACCATTATGTCATCCTTGCCCGGGCTATGGAGCCTGACCACCATCATATCATCATTTCCCGGGCTATGGAACCCGATGGTATTATATCAATGATATCATCCTTGCCCCATCTATGAAACCTGCCCACCATTATATCATTCTTGCCTGGGCTATGGAACCTGCCCACCATTATATCATCCGTGCCCCGTCTATGGAACCTGCCCGCTATCATATCATCCTTGCCCGGGCTATGGAACCCGATGCTATTATATCAATTATATCATCCTTGCCCCGTCTATGGAACCTGCACACCATTATATCGTCCTTGCCCAGGCTTTGGAACCTGCCCACCAATATATCATCCTTGCCCGGGCTATCGAACCTGCCCACCATTATATCCTTGCCTGGGATTGTAACCTGCCCACCATTATATCATCCTTGCCGGTGTTATGGAACCTGCCCACCATTATACCATCCTTGCCCGAGCTATGGAACCCGATGCCAATATATCATCCTTGCCCCGTCTATGGTACCTGCCTACCATTATATCATCCTTTCCCCGTCCATCGAACCTGTCCACCATTATATCGTCCTTGCCCGGGCTATGGAACCTGCCCAATAATATATCATCCTTGCCCAGGCTATGGAACCTGCCCACCATTATATCATCCTTGCCACGTCTATGGAACTTGCCCCCCTTTATATCATCATTTCCCAGACTATGGAACCTGCCTACCATTATATCATCCTTGCCCGGGCTATGGAACCTGCCCACCATTACACCATCCTTGCCCGGCCTATAGAACCCGACACCATTATATCATCCTTGCCCCGTCTATGGAACCTGCCCACCATTACATCATCCTTGCCCAGGCAATGGAACCTGCCCACCATTATATCAACCTTGCCCCGTCTATGGAACCTGCCCACCATTATATCGTCCTTGCCCAGGCTTTGGAACCTGCCCACCAATATATCATCCTTGCCCGGGCTATGGAACCTGCTCACCATTATATCAACATTGTCCGGGCTATCGAACCTGCCCACCATTATATCCTTGCCTGGGATATGTAACCAGCCCACCATTATATCATCCTTGCCGGCGTTATGGAACCTGCCCACCATTATACCATCCTTGCCCGAGCTATGGAACCGATGCCAATATATCATCCTTGCCCCGTCTATGGTACCTGCCTACCATTATATCATCCTTTCCCCGTCTATGGAACCTGTCCACCATTATATCGTCCTTGCCCGGGCTATGGAACCTGCCCACCATTATATCATCCTTGCCACGTCTATGGAACCTGCCACCATTACATCATCCTTGCTCAGGCAATGGAACCTGCCCACCATTATCTCATCCTTGCCGGCGTTATGGAACCTGCCACCATTATATCATCATTGCCCGGGCTATGGAAGTTGCCCACCATTATATCATCCTTGCCCCGTCTATGGAAGCTGCCCACCATTACATCATCCTTGCCCAGGCAATGGAACCTGCCCACCATTACATCATCCTTGCCCCATCTATGGAACCTGCCCACAATTATATCATCCTTGCCCGTCTATGGAACCTGCCCACCATTATATCATCCTTGCCGGCGTTATGGAACCTGACCACCATTATGTCATCCTTGCCCGGGCTATGGAGCCTGACCACCATCATATCATCATTTCCCGGGCTATGGAACCCGATGGTATTATATCAATGATATCATCCTTGCCCCATCTATGAAACCTGCCCACCATTATATCATTCTTGCCCGGGCTATGGAACCTGCCCACCATTATATCATCCGTGCCCCGTCTATGGAACCTGCCCGCTATCATATCATCCTTGCCCGGGCTATGGAACCCGATGCTATTATATCAATTATATAATCCTTGTCCCATCTATGGAACCTGCCCACCATTATACATTTCTTGCACGGTCTATGGAACCTGCCCACCATTATATTATCCTTGCATGGGCTATGGAACCTGCCCACCATTATATCATCCTTGCCCGACCTATAGAACACAATGTCAATATATCATCCTTGCTCCGTGTATGGAACCTGCCCTCCATTATATCGTCCTTGCCCGGGCTCTGGAACCCCACTGCCATTATACCAACCTTTGCCGGTCTATAGAACACGAATCCAATATATCATCCTTGCTCCGTCTATGGAACATGCCCACCATTATATTGTCCTTGCCCGGGCTATAGAACCTGCCCACCATTATATGGTCCTTGCCCGGGCTATGGAACCTGCCCACCATTATATCATCCTTGCCCGAGCTATGAAAACCAACTGCCATTATACCATCCTTGCCCGGCCTATAGAACCCAAAACCATTATATCATCCTTGCCCCGTCTATGGAACGTGCCCACCATTATATCATTCTTGCCTGGGCAATGGAACCTGCCCACCATTATATCATCCTTGCCTGGGCTATGGAACCTGCCCACCATGATATCATCCTTGCCTGGGCTATGGAACCTGCCCACCATTATATCATCCTTGCCGGCGTTATGGAACCTGCCTACCATTACATCAACCTTGCCCGGGCTATGGAAGCTTCCCACCATTATATCATCCTTGCCCGGGCTATGGAAGCTGCCCACCATTATATCATCCTTGCCCGGGCTATGGAACCTGCTCACCATTATATCAACCTTGTCCGGGCTATCGAACCTGCCCACCATTATATCCTTGCCTGGGATATGTAACCAGCCCACCATTATATCATCCTTGCCGGCGTTATGGAACCTGCCCACCATTATACCATCCTTGCCCGAGCTATGGAACCGATGCCAATATATCATCCTTGCCCCGTCTATGGTACCTGCCTACCATTATATCATCCTTTCCCCGTCTATGGAACCTGTCCACCATTATATCGTCCTTGCCCGGGCTATGGAACCTGCCCAATAATATATCATCCTTGCCACGTCTATGGAACGTGCCCCCCTTTATATTGTAATTTCCCAGACTATGGAACCTGCTTACCATTATATCATCCTTGCCCGGGCTATGCAACCTGCCCACCATTACACCATCCTTGCCCGGCCTATAGAACCCGACACCATTATATCATCCTTGCCCCGTCTATGGAACCTGCCACCATTACATCATCCTTGCCCAGGCAATGGAACGTGCCCACCATTATCTCATCCTTACCGGCGTTATGGAACCTGCCACCATTATATCATCCTTGCCCGGGCTATGGAAGTTGCCCACCATTATATCATCCTTGCCCCGTCTATGGAAGCTGCCCACCATTACATCATCCTTGCCCAGGCAATGGAACCTGCCCACCATTACATCATCCTTGTCCCATCTATGGAACCTGCCCACAATTATATCATCCTTGCCCGTCTATGGAACCTGCCCACCATTATATCATCCTTGCCGGCGTTATGGAACCTGACCACCATTATGTCATCCTTGCCCGGGCTATGGAGCCTGACCACCATCATATCATCATTTCCCGGGCTATGGAACCTGATGGTATTATATCAATGATATCATCCTTGCCCCATCTATGAAACCTGCCCACCATTATATCATTCTTGCCCGGGCTATGGAACCTGCCCACCATTATATCATCCGTGCCGCGTCTATGGAACCTGCCCGCTATCATATCATCCTTGCCCGGGCTATGGAACCCGATGCTATTATATCAATTATATAATCCTTGCCCCATCTATGGAACTTGCCCACCATTATACATTTCTTGCACGGTCTATGGAACCTGCCCACCATTATATTATCCTTGCACGGGCTATGGAACCTGCCCACCATTATATCATCCTTGCCCGACCTATAGAACACAATGCCAATATATCATCCTTGCTCCGTGTATGGAACCTGCCCTCCATTATATCGTCCTTGCCCGGGCTATGGAACCCCACTGCCATTATACCAACCTTTGCCGGTCTATAGAACACGAATCCAATATATCATCCTTGCTCCGTCTATGGAACATGCCCACCATTATATTGTCCTTGCCCGGGCTATAGAACCTACCCACCATTATATGGTCCTTGCCCGGGATATGGAACCTGCCCACCATTATATCATCCTTGCCCGAGCTATGAAAACCAACTGCCATTATACCATCCTTGCCCGGCCTATAGAACCCAAAACCATTATATCATCCTTGCCCCGTCTATGGAACGTGCCCACCATTATATCATTCTTGCCTGGGCAATGGAACCTGCCCACCATTATATCATCCTTGCCTTGGCTATGGAACCTGCACACCATTATATCATCCTTGCCGGCGTTATGGAACCTGCCTACCATTACATCAACCTTGCCGGGGTATGGAAGCTTCCCACCATTATATCATCCTTGCCCGGGCTATGGAAGCTGCCCACCATTATATCATCCTTGCCCGGGCTATGGAAGCTGCCCACCATTATATCATCCTTGTCCGGACTATGGAACCTGCGCACCATTATATCACCCTTGCCCGGGCTATGGAACCTGGCCACCATTATATCCTTGCCTGGGATATGTAACCAGCCCACCATTATATCATCCTTGCCGGCGTTATGGAACCTGCCCACCATTATACCATCCTTGCCCGAGCTATGGAACCGATGCCAATATATCATCCTTGCCCCGTCTATGGTACCCGCCTACCATTATATCATCCTTTCCCCGTCTATGGAACCTGTCCACCATTATATCGTCCTTGCCCGGGCTATGGAACCTGCCCAATAATATATCATCCTTGCCCAGGCTATGGAACCTGCCCACCATTACATCATCCTTGCCACGTCTATGGAACTTGCCCCCCTTTATATCGTCATTTCCCAGACTATGGAACCTGCTTACCATTATATCATCCTTGCCCGGGCTATGCAACCTGCCCACCATTACACCATCCTTGCCCGGCCTATAGAACCCAACACCATTATATCATCCTTGCCCCGTCTATGGATCCTGCCACCATTACATCATCCTTGCCCAGGCAATGGAACCTGCCCACCATTATATCATCCTTGCCACGTCTATGGAACTTGCCCCCCTTTATATTGTAATTTCCTGGACTATGGAACCTGCTTACCATTATATCATCCTTGCCCGGGCTATGCAACCTGCCCACCATTACACCATCCTTGCCCGGCCTATAGAACCCGACACCATTATATCATCCTTGCCCCGTCTATGGAACCTGCCACCATTACATCATCCTTGCCCAGGCAAGGGAACCTGCCCAACATTATCTCATCCTTGCCGGCGTTATGGAACCTGCCACCATTATATCATCCTTTCCCGGGCTATGGAAGCTGCCCACCATTATATCATCCTTGCCCCGTCTATGGAAGCTGCCCAAAATTATATCATCCTTGCCCGTCTATGGAACCTGCCCACCATTATATCATCCGTGCCCCGTCTATGGAACCTGCCCACTATCATATCATCCTTGCCCGGGCGATGGAACCCGATGCTATTATATCAATTATATAATCCTTGCCCCATCTATGGAACCTGCCCACCATTATACATTTCTTGCACGGGCTATGGAACCTGCCCACCATTACACCATCCTTGCCCGGCCTATAGAACCCGACACCATTATATCATCCTTGCCCCGTCTATGGATACTGCCCACCATTACATCATCCTTGCCCAGGCAATGGAACCTGCCCACCATTATATCATCCTTGCCAGCGTTATGGAACCTGCCACCATTATATCAACCTTGCCCGGGCTATGGAAGCTGCCCACCATTATATCATCCTTGCCTCATCTATGGAAGCTGCCCACCATTACATCATCCTTGCCCAGGCAATGGAACCTGCCCACCATTACATCATCCTTGCCCCATCTATGGAACCTGCCCACAATTATATCATCCTTGCCATTCTATGGAACCTGCCCACCATTATATCATCCTTGCCGGCGTTATGGAACCTGCCCACCATTATGTCATCCTTGCCCGGGCTATGGAGCCTGACCACCATCATATCATCATTGCCTGGGCTATGGAATCCGATGGTATTATATCAATGATATCATCCTTGCCCCATCTATGAAACCTGCCCACCATTATATCGTTCTTGCCCGGCCTAGGGAACCTGCCCACCATTATATCATCCATGCCCCGTCTATGGAAGGTGCCCACTATCATATCATCCTTGCACGGTCTATGGAACCTGCCCACCATTATATTATCCTTGCACGGGCTATGGAACCTGCCCACCATTATATCATCCTTTCCCGGACTATAGAACACAATGTCAAAATATCATCCTTGCTCCGTATATGGAACCTGCCCTCCATTATATCGACCATGCCCGGGCTATGGAACCCCACTGCCATTATACCATCCTTGGCCGGTCTATAGAACACGAATCCAATATATCATCCTTGCTCCGTCTATGGAACCTGCCCACCATTATATCGTCCTTGCCCGGGCTATAGAACCTGCCCACCATTCTATCGTCCTTGCCCGGACTATGGAACCTGCCCACCATTATATCATCCTTGCCCAAGCTATGGAAACCAACTGCCATTATACCATCCTTGCCCCTCCTATAGAACCCGAAACCATTATATCATCCTTGCCCCGTCTATGAAACGTGCCCACAATTATATCATCCTTGCCCGGGCTATGGAACCTGCCCACCATTATATCATCCTTGCCCAAGCTATGGAAACCAACTGCCATTATACCATCCTTGCCCGGCCTATAGAACCCGAAACCATTATATCATCCTTGCCCCGTCTATGGAACGTGCCCACAATTATACCATCCTTGCCTGGGCAATGGAACCTGCCCACCATTATATCATCCTTGTCCGGGCTATGGAATCTGCCCACCATGATACCATCCTTGCCCTGGCTATGGAACCTGCCCACCATTATATCATCCTTGCCGGTGTTATGGAACCTGCCTACCATTACATCATCCTTGCCCGGGCTATGGAAGCTTCCCACCATTATATCATCCTTGCCCGGGCTATGGAAGCTGCCCACCATTATATCATCCTTGCCCGGGCTATGGAACCTGCCTACCATTATATAATCCTTGTCCGGACTATGGAACCTGCGCACCATTATATCACCCTTGCCCGGGCTATGGAACCTGGCCACCATTATATCACCCTTGCCCAGGCTATGGAACCTGCCCACCATTATATCATCCTTGCACAGGATATGGAACCCCATTGACATTATACCATCCTTGCCCGGCCTATAGAACCATCCGCCATTATATCGCCTTGCCTGGGCTGTGGAACCTGCCCACCAATATATCATCCTTGCCCCGTCTATGGAACCTGTCCACCATTATATCTTCCTTGCCCCATCTATGGAACCTGCCCACCATTATATCATTCTTGCCTGGGCAATGGAACCTGCCCACAATTATATCATCCTTGCCCAGGCTATGGAACCTGCCCACTATTATATCAGCCTTGCTCGGGCTATGGAACCTGCCTCCATTATATCATCCTTGCCGGCGTTATGGAACCTGCCCACCATTATATCATCCTTGCCCGGTCTATGGAACCTGCCCACCATTATATCATCCTTGCCTGGGCTATGGAAGCTGCCCACCATTATATCATCCTTGCCCCATCTATGGAACCTGCCCACCATTATATCATTTCTTGCCCGGGTTATGGAACCTGCCCACCATTATATCATACTTGCCTGGCTATGGAACCTGGCCATCATTATATCATCCTTTCCCGGGCTATGGAATCTGCCCACCATTATATCATCCCTGCCAGTGTTATGGAACTTGTGCACCATTACATCATCCTTGTCCGGGCTAAGGAGCCTGCTCATCATTATATCATCCTTGCCCGGGATATGGAACCCTACTGCCATTATACAATCCTTGCCCGGCCTATAGAACCCGATGCCAATATTTCATCCTTACCCCGTCTATGAAACCAGCCCACCATTATATCATCCTTGCATGGGCTATGGAAACCAACTGCCATTATGCCATCCTTGCCCGGCCTATAGAACCAGCCACCATTATATCATCCTTGCCTGAGCTATGGAACCTGCCGACCATTATTTCCTCCTTGCTCGGGCTATGGAACCTCCCTCCATTATATCATCCTTGCCCCATATATGGAACCTGCCCACCATTATATCATTTCTTGCCCAGGTTTTGGAATCTGCCCACCATGATATCACCCTTTCCCGGGCTATGGAACTTGCCCGCCATTACATCATCCTTGCCAGCGTTGTGGAACTTGTGCACCATTACATCATCCTTGCCAGGGCTATGGAGCCTGCCCATCATTATTTCATCCTTGCCCGGGCTATGGAACCCTACTGCCATTATACCATACTTGCCTGGCCTATAGAATCCGATGCCAATATTTCATCCTTGCCCCGTCTATGAAACCAGCCCTCCATCATATCATCCTTGCCCAGGCAATGGAATTCGATACATTTATATCAATCATATCATCCTTGTCCCATCTATGGAACCTGCCCACCATTATATCATCCTTGCATGGGCTATGGAACCTGCCCACCATTATATCATCCTTGCCCGTCCTATAGAACCCGATGCCAATATATCATCCTTGCTCCATCTATGGAACCTGCCCACCATCATATCGTCCTTGCCCGGGCTATGGACCCTGCCCACCATTATATCATACTTGCCCCGTCTATGGAACCTGCCCGCCATTATATCATCCTTGCCTGGGCGATGGACCCTGCCCACCATTATATCATACTTCCCCGTCTATGGAACCTGAACCCCATTATATCATCCTTGCCCAGGCTATGGAACTTGCCCACCATTATATCATACTTGCCCCGTCTATGGAAACTGACCACCATTATATCATCCTTGCATGGGCTATGGAAACCAACTGCCATTATACCATCCTTGTCCGGCCTATAGAACCCGTTGCAATTACATCATCCTTGCCTGGGCTGTGGAACCTGGCCACCATTATGTCATCCTTGCCCCGTCTATGGATCCTGCCACCATTACATCATCCTTGCCCAGGCAATGGAACCTGCCCACCATTATCTCATCCTTGCCGGCGTTATGGAACCTGCCCACCATTATGTCATCCTTGCCCGGGCTATGGAACCCGATAGTATTATATCAATGATATCATCCTTGCCCCATCTATGAAACCTGCCCACCATTATATCATTCTTGCCCGGGCTATGGAACCTGCCCACCATTATATCATCCGTGCCCCGTCTATGGAACCTGCCCACTATCATATCATCCTTGCCCGGGCTATGGAACCTGATGCTATTATATCAATTATATAATCCTTGCCCCATCTATGGAACCTGCCCACCATTATATATTTCTTGCACGGTCTATGGAACCTGCCCACCATTATATCATCCTTGCCCGACCTATAGAACACAATGTCAATATATCATCCTTGCTCCGTGTATGGAACCTGCCTTCCATTATATCGTCCTTGCCCGGGCTATGGAAGCTGCCCACCATTATATCATCCTTTCCCCGTCTATGGAAGCTGCCCACAATTATATCATCCTTGCCCGTCTATGGAACCTGCCCACCATTATATCATCCTTGCCGGCGTTATGGAACCTGCCCACCATTATATCATCCATGCCCCGTCTATGGAACCTGCCCACTATCATATCATCCTTGCCCGGGCTATGGAACGCGATGCTATTATATCAATTATATAATCCTTGCCCCATCTATGGAACCTGCCCACCATTATACATTTCTTACACGGTCTATGGAACCTGCCCACCATTATATTATCCTTGCACGGGCTATGGAACCTGCCCACCATTATATCATCCTTGCCGGACCTATAGAACACAATATCAATATATCATCCTTGCTCCGTGTATGGAACCTGCCCTCCATTATATCGTCCTTGCCCGGGCTATGGAACCCCACTGCCATTATACCAACCTTTGCCGGTCTATAGAACACAAATCCAATATATCATCCTTGCTCCGTCTATGGAACATGCCCACCATTATATTGTCCTTGCCCGGGCTATAGAACGTGCCCACCATTATATGGTCCTTGCCCGGGCTATGGAACCTGCCCACCATTATATCATCCTTGCCCGAGCTATGAAAACCAAATGCCATTATACCATCCTTGCCCGGCCTATAGAACCCAAAACCATTATATCATCCTTGCCCCATCTATGGAACGTGCCCACCATTATATCATTCTTGCCTGGGCAATGGAACCTGCCCACCATTATATCATCCTTGCCTGGGCTATGGAACCTGCCCACCATGATATCATCCTTGCCCGGGCTATGGAACCTGCCCACCATTATATCATCCTTGCCGGCGTTATGGAACCTGCCTACCATTACATCAACCTTGCCCGGGCTATGGAAGCTTCCCACCATTATATCATCCTTGCCCGGGCTATGGAAGCTGCCCACCATTATATCATCCTTGCCGGGGCTATGGAACCTGCCTACCATTATATAATCCTTGTCCGGACTATGGAACCTGCGCACCATTATATCACCCTTGCCCGGGCTATGGAACCTGGCCACCATTATATCCTTGCCTGGGATATGTAACCAGCCCACCATTATATCATCCTTGCCGGCGTTATGGAACCTGCCCACCATTATACCATCCTTGCCCGAGCTATGGAACCGATGCCAATATATCATCCTTGCCCCGTCTATGGTACCTGCCTACCATTATATCATCCTTTCCCCATCTATGGAAACTGTCCACCACTATATCGTCCTTGCCCAGGCTATGGAACCTGCCCAATAATATATCATCCTTGCCCAGGCTATGGAACCTGCCCACCATTACATCATCCTTGCCACGTCTATGGAACTTGACCCCCTTTATATCGTAATTTCCCGGACTATGGAACCTGCTTACCATTATATCATCCTTGCCCGGGCTATGCAACCTGCCCACCATTACACCATCCTTGCCCGGCCTATAGAACCCGACACCATTATATCATCCTTGCCCCGTCTATGGATCCTGCCTCCATTACATCATCCTTGCCCAGGCAATGGAACCTGCCCACCATTATCTCATCCTTGCCGGCGTTATGGAACCTGCCACCATTATATCATCCTTGCCCGGGCTATGGAAGCTGCCCACCATTATATCATCCTTGCCCCGTCTATGGAAGCTGCCACCATTACATCATCCTTGCCCCATCTATGGAATCTTCCCACAATTATATCATCCTTGCCCGTCTATGGAACCTGCCCACCATTATATCATCCTTGCCGGCGTTATGAAACCTGCCCACCATTATGTCATCCTTGCCCGGGCTATGGAGCCTGACCACCATCATATCATCATTGCCCGGGCTATGGAACCCGATGGTATTATATCAATGATATCATCCTTGCCCCATCTATGAAACCTGCCCACCATTATATCATTCTTGCCCGGGCTATGGAACCTGCCCACCATTATATCATCCGTGCCCCGTCTATGGAACCTGCCCACTATCATATCATCCTTGCCCGGGCTATGGAACCCGATGCTATTATATCAATTATATAATCCTTGCCCCATATATGGAACCTGCCCACCATTATACATTTCTTGCACGGTCTATGGAACCTGCCCACCATTATATTATCCTTGCACGGGCTATGGAACCTGCCCACCATTATATCATCCTTGCCCGACCTATAGAACACAATGTCAATATATCATCTTTGCTCCGTGTATGGAACCTGCCCTCCATTATATCGTCCTTGCCCGGGCTATGGAACCCCACTGCCATTATACCATCCTTGGCCGGTCTATACGACACGAATCCAATATATCATCCTTGCTCCGTCTATGGAACATGCCCACCATTATATCGTCCTTGCCCGGGCTATAGAACGTGCCCACCATTATATCGTCCTTGCCCGGGCTATAGAACCTGCCCACCATTATATCATCATTGCCTGAGCTATGAAAACCAACTGCCATTATACCATCCTTGCCCGGCCTATAGAACCCAAAACCATTATATCATCCTTGCCCCATCTATGGAATGTGCCCACCATTATATCATTCTTGCGTGGGCAATGGAACCTGCCCACCATGATATCATCCTTGCCCGGGCTATGGAACCTGCCCACCATGATATCATCCTTGCCCGGGCTGTGGAACCTGCCCACCATTATATCATCCTTGCCGGCGTTATGGAACCTGCCTACCATTACATCAACCTTGCCCGGGCTATGGAAGCTTCCCACCATTATATCATCCTTGCCCGGGCTATGGAGGCTGCCCACCATTATATCATCCTTGCCCGGGCTATGGAACCTGCCTACCATTATATAATCCTTGTCCGGACTATGGAACCTGCGCACCAATATATCACCCTTGCACGGGCTATGGAACCTGGCCACCATTATATCACCCTTGCCCAGGCTATGGAACCTGCCCACCATTATATCATCCTTTCACAGGCTATGGAACCCCATTGACGTTATACCATCCTTGCCAGGCCTATAGAGCCTGACGCCATTATATCATCCTTGCCCCGTCTATGGAACTTGCCCACCATTATATCACCCTTGCCCGGGCTATGGAACCTGCCCACCATTATATCATCCTTGCACGGGCTATGGAACCCCACTGCCATTATACCATCCTTGCCCGGCCTATAGAACCTGACGCCATTATATCATCCTTTCCCCGTCTATGGAACCTGCCCACCATTACATCATCCTTGCCAGGGCTATGGAACCTGTCCACCATTATAGCATCCTTGCCCCGTCTATGGAACCTGCCCACCATTATATCATCCTTTCCCGGGCTATGGAACCTGCCCACCAATATATCATCCTTGCCGGGCTATGGAACCTGCCCACCAATATATCATCCTTGCCCGGGCTATGTAACTCCACTGCCATTATACCATCCTTGCCCGGCCTATAGAACCTGATGCCAATATATCATCCTTGCCCCGTCTATGGAATCTGCCTACCATTATATCATCCTTGCCCGGGCTATGGAAACCAACTGCCATTATGACATCCTTGCCCTGCCTATAGAACCAGCCGCCATTATATCGTCCTTGCCTGAGCTGTGGAACCTGTCCACCAATATATCATCCTTGCACCGTCTATGGAACCTGCCCACCATTATATCTTCCTTGCCCCATCTATGGAACCTGCCCACCATTATATCATAATTGCCTGGGCAATGGAACCTGACCACAATTATATCATCCTTGCCCGGGCTATGGAACCTGCCCACTAATATATCATCCTTGCTCGGGCTATGGAACCTGCCTCCATTATATCATCCTTGCCGGCGTTATGGAACCTGCCCACCATTATATCATCCTTGCCCAGTCTATGGAACCTGCCCACCATTATATCATTTCTTGCCCGGGTTATAGAACCTGCCCACCATGATATCATCCTTGCCTGGGCTATGGAACCTGCCCATCATTATATCATCCTTTCCCGGGCTATGGAACCTTCCCACCATTATATCATCCTTGCCAGCGTTATGGAACTTGTGCACCATTACATCATCCTTGCCCGGGCTATGGAGCCTGCCCATCATTATATCATCCTTGCCCGGGCTATGGAACCCTACTGCCATTATCCAATCCTTGCTCGGCCTATAGAACCCGATGCCAATATTTCATCCTTACCCCGTCTATGAAACCAGCCCACCATCATATCATCCTTGCCCAGGCAATGGAATTTGATGCATTTATATCAATCATATCATCCTTGCCCAATCTATGGACCCTGCCCACCATTATATCATCCTTGCCCAGTCTATGGAAGCTGCCCACCATTATATCATTTCTTGCCCGGGTTATAGAACTTTCCCACCATGATATCATCCTTGCCTGGGCTATGGAACCTGCCCATCATTATATCATCCTTTCCCGGGCTATGGAACCTTCCCACCATTATATCATCCTTGCCAGCGTTATGGAACTTGTGCACCATTACATCATCCTTGCCCGGGCTATGGAGACTGCCCATCATTATATCATCCTTGCCCGATCTATGGAACCCTACTGCCATTATACAATCCTTGCTCGGCCTATAGAACCCGATGCCAATATTTCATCCTTACCCCGTCTATGAAACCAGCCCACCATCATATCATCCTTGCCCAGGCAATGGAATTTGATGCATTTATATCAATGATATCATCCTTGCCCCATCTATGGAACCTGCCCACCATTATATCATTTTTGCATGGGCTATGGAACCTGCCCACTATTATATCATCCATGCCCGGCCTATAGAACCCGATGTCAATATATCATCCTTGCTCCGTCTATGGAACCTGCCCACCATCATATCGTCCTTGCCCGGGCTATGGACCTTGCCCACCATTATATCATACTTGCCCCGTCGATGGAACCTGCCCACCATTATATCATCCTTGCCCGGGCTTTGGACCCTGCCCACCATTATATCATACTTGCCCCGTCTATGGAATCTGACCACCATTATATCATCCTTGCCCGGGATTTGGAAACCAACTGCCATTATACCATCCTTGTCCGGCCTATATAACCCGCCGCCATTATATCATCCTTGCCCTGGCTGTGGAACCTGCCCACCATTATATCATCCTTGCCCCATCTATGGAACCTGACCACCATTATATCGTTCTTACCAGGGCTATGGAACGCCACTGCCATTATACCATCCTTGCCCGGCCTATAGAATTCGATGCCAATATATCATCCTTGTCCCGTCTGTGGAATCTGCCCACCATTATATCATCCTTGCATGGGCTATGGAAACCAACTGCCATTATGCCATCCTTGCCCGGCCTATAGAACCAGCCGCAATTATAGCATCCTTGCCTGAGCTGTGGAACCTGCCCACCAATATATCATCCTTGCCCCGTCTATGGAACCTGCCCACCATTATATCTTCCTTGCCCGGGCTATGGAACCTGCCCACCTACATATAATGCTTGCCCGGGCTATGCAAGCCGACACCATTATATCATCTTTGCCCCGTCTATGGAACCTGCCCACCATTATATCATTCTTTCCTGGACAATGGAACCTGCCCACCATTATATCATCCTTGCCCGGACTATGGAACCTGCCCACCATTATATCCTCCTTGCTCTGGCTATGGAACCTCCCTCCATTATATCATCCTTGCCGGCGTTATGGAACCTGCCCACCATTATATCATCCTTGCATGGGATATGAAACCTGCCCAGCATTATATCATCCTTGCCCGGGCTATGGAACCTACCCACCATTATATCATCCTTGCCAGGGCTATGGAACCTGCCCAGCATTATATCATCCTTGCCCGGGCTATGGAACCTGCCCACCATTATATCATTCTTGCCTCATCTATGGAACCTGCCCACCATTATATCATCCTTGCCCGGGCTATGGAACCTGTCCACCATTATATCATCCTTGCCCGGGCTATGGAAACATCCCACCATTATATCATCCTTTAACGAGCTATGGAAGCTGCCCACCATTATATCATCCTTGCCCCGTCTATAGAACCTGCCCACCTTTATATCCTCCCTGCCCCATCTATTGAACCTGCCCACCATTATATCATCCTTGCCTGGGCTATGGAACCTGCCCACCATTATATCATCCTTTCATGGGCTATGGAATGTGCCCACCATTATATCATCCTTGCCCGGGCTATGGAAACCAACTGCCATTATGACATCCTTGCCCGGCCTATAGAACCAGCCGCCATTATATCGTCCTTGCCTAGGCTGTGGAACCTGCCCACCAATATATCATCCTTGCCCCGTCTATGGAACCTGCCCACCATTATATCATCCTTGCCCAGGCTATGGAACCTGCCCACCATTATATCATCCTTGCCACGTCTATGGAACTTGCCCCCCTTTATATCGTCATTTCCCAGACTATGGAACCTGCCTACCATTATATCATCCTTGCCCGGGCTGTGGAACCTGCCCACCATTATATCATCCTTGCCCCGTCTATGGAACCTGCACACCATTATATCGTCCTTGCCCAGGCTTTGGAACCTGCCCATCAATATATCATCCTTGCCCGGGCTATCGAACCTGCCCACCATTATATCCTTGCCTGGGATATGTAACCTGTCCACCATTATATCATCCTTGCCGGCGTTATGGAACCTGCCCACCATTATACCATCCTTGCCCGAGCTATGGAACCCGATGCCAATATATCATCCTTGCCCCGTCTATGGTACCTGCCTACCATTATATCATCCTTTCCCCGTCTATCGAACCTGTCCACCATTATATCGTCCTTGCCCGGGCAATGGGACCTGCCCAATAATATATCATCCTTGCCCAGGCTATGGAACCTGCCCACCATTATATCATCCTTGCCACGTCTATGGAACTTGCCCCCCTTTATATCGTCATTTCCCAGACTATGGAACCTGCCTACCATTATATCATCCTTGCCCGGGCAATGGAACCTGACCACCATTATATCAACCTTGCCCCGTCTATGGAACCTGCCCACCATTATATCGTCCTTGCCCAGGCTTTGGAACCTGCCCACCAATATATCATCCTTGCCCGGGCTATGGAACCTGCTCACCATTATATCAACCTTGCCCGGGCTATCGAACCTGCCCACCATTATATCCTTGCCTGGGATATGTAACCAGCCCACCATTATATCATCCTTGCCGGCATTATGGAACCTGCTCACCATTATACCATCCTTGCCCGAGCTATGGAACCGATGCCAATATATCATCCTTGCCCTGTCTATGGTACCTGCCTACCATTATATCATCCTTTCCCCGTCTATGGAACCTGTCCACCATTATATAGTCCTTGCCCGGGCTATGGAACCTGCCCAATAATATATCATCCTTGCCCAGGCTATGGAACCTGCCCACCATTATATCATCCTTGCCACGTCTATGGAACTTGCCCCCCTTTATATTGTAATTTCCCGGACTATGGAACCTACTTACCATTATATCATCCTTGCCCGGGCTATGCAACCTGCCCACCATTACACCATCCTTGCCCGGCCTATAGAACCCGACACCATTATATCATCCTTGCCCCGTCTATGGAACCTGCCACCATTACATCATCCTTGCCCAGGCAATGGAACCTGCCCACCATTATCTCATCCTTGCCGGCGTTATGGAACCTGCCACCATTATATCATCCTTTCCCGGGCTATGGAAGCTGCCCACCATTATATCATCCTTGCCCCGTCTATGGAAGCTGCCCACCATTACATCATCCTTGCCCAGGCAATGGAACCTGCCCACCATTACATCATCCTTGCCCCATCTATGGAACCTGCCCACAATTATATCATCCTTGCCCGTCTATGGAACCTGCCCACCATTATATCATCCTGGCCGGCGTTATGGAACCTGCCCACCATTATGTCATCCTTGCCCGGGCTATGGAGGCTGACCACCATCATATCATCATTTCCCGGGCTATGGAACCCGATGGTATTATATCAATGATATCATCCTTGCCCCATCTATGAAACCTGCCCACCATTATATCATCCTTGCCCGAGCTATGAAAACCAACTGCCATTATACCATCCTTGCCCGGCCTATAGAACCCAAAACCATTATATCATCGTTGCCCCGTCTATGGAACGTGCCCACCATTATATCATTCTTGCCTGGGCAATGGAACCTGCCCACCATTATATCATCCTTGCCTGGGCTATGGAACCTGCCCACCATGATATCATCCTTGCCCGGGCTATGGAACCTGCCCACCATTATATCATCCTTGCCGGCGTTATGGAACCTGCCTACCATTACATCAACCTTGCCCGGGCTATGGAAGCTTCCCACCATTATATCAGCCTTGCCCGGGCTATGGAAGCTGCCCACCATTATATCATCCTTGCCCGGGCTATGGAACCTGCCTACCATTATATAATCCTTGTCCAGACTATGGAACCTGCGCACCATTATATCACCCTTGCCCGGGCTATGGAACCTGGCCACCATTATATCCTTGCCTGGGATATGTAACCAGCCCACCATTATATCATCCTTGCCGGCGTTATGGAACCTGCCCACCATTATACCATCCTTGCCCGAGCTATTGAACCGATGCCAATATATCATCCTTGCCCCGTCTATGGTACCTGCCTACTATTATATCATCCTTTCCCCGTCTATGGAACCTGTCCACCATTAATATCGTCCTTGCCTGGGCTATGGAACCTGTCCAATAATATATCATCCTTGCCCAGGCTATGGAACCTGCCCACCATTACATCATCCTTGCCACGTCTATGGAACTTGCCCCCCTTTATATCGTAATTTCCCAGACTATGGAACTTGCTTACCATTATATCATCCTTGCCCGGGCTATGCAACCTGCCCACCATTACACCATCCTTGCCCGGCCTATAGAACCCGACACCATTATATCATCCTTGCCCCGTCTATGGATCCTGCCACCATTACATCATCCTTGCCCAGGCAATGGAACCTGCCCACCATTATCTCATCCTTGCCGGCGTTATGGAACCTGCCACCATTATATCATCCTTGCCCGGGCTATGGAAGCTGCCCACCATTATATCATCCTTGCCCCGTCTATGGAAGCTGCCCACAATTATATCATCCTTGCCCGTCTATGGAACCTGCCCACCATTATATCATGCTTGCCGGCGTTATGGTACCTGCCCACCATCATATCATCATTTCCCGGGCTATGGAACCCGATAGTATTATATCAATGATATCGTCCTTGCCCCATCTATGAAACCTGCCCACCATTATATCATTCTTGCCCGGGCTATGGAACCTGCCCACCATTATATCATCCGTGCCCCGTCTATGGAACCTGCCCACTATCATATCATCCTTGCCCGGGCTATGGAACCCGATGCTATTATATAAATTATATAATCCTTGCCCCATCTATGGAACCTGCCCACCATTATACATTTCTTGCACGGTCTATGGAACCTGCCCACCATTATATTATCCTTGCACGGGCTATGGAACCTGCCCACCATTATATCATCCTTGCCCGACCTATAGAACACAATGTCAATATATCATCCTTGCTCTGTGTATGGAACCTGCCTTCCATTATATCGTCCTTGCCCGGGCTATGGAAGCTGCCCACCATTATATCATCCTTGCCCCGTCTATGGAAGCTGCCCACAATTATATCATCCTTGCCCGTCTATGGAACCTGCCCACCATTATATCATCCTTGCCCCGTCTATGGAACCTGCCCACTATCATATCATCCTTGCCCGGGCTATGGAACGCGATGCTATTATATCAATTATATAATCCTTGCCCCATTTATGGAACCTGCCCACCATTATACATTTCTTACACGGTCTATGGAACCTGACCACCATCATATCATCATTTCCCGGGCTATGGAACCCGATGGTATTATATCAATGATATCATCCTTGCCCCATCTATGAAACCTGCCCACCATTATATCATTCTTGCCCGGGCTATGGAACCTGCCCACCATTATATCATCCGTGCCCCGTCTATGGAACCTGCCCACTATCATATCATCCTTGCCCGGGCTATGGAACGCGATGCTATTATATCAATTATATAATCCTTGCCCCATCTATGGAACCTGCCCACCATTATACATTTCTTACACGGTCTATGGAACCTGCCCATCATTATATTATCCTTGCACGGGCTATGGAACCTGCCCACCATTATATCATCCTTGCCTGACCTATAGAACACAATATCAATATATCATCCTTGCTCCGTGTATGGAACCTGCCCTCCATTATATCGTCCTTGCCCGGGCTATGGAACCCCACTGCCATTATACCAACCTTTGCCGGTCTATAGAACACAAATCCAATATATCATCCTTGCTCCGTCTATGGAACATGCCCACCATTATATGGTCCTTGCCCGGGCTATGGAACCTGCCCACCATTATATCATCCTTGCCCGAGCTATGAAAACCAAATGCCATTATACCATCCTTGCCCGGCCTATAGAACCCAAAACCATTATATCATCCTTGCCCCGTCTATGGAACGTGCCCACCATTATATCATTCTTGCCTGGGCAATGGAACCTGCCCACCATTATATCATCCTTGCCTGGGCTATGGAACCTGCCCACCATGATATCATCCTTGCCCGGGCTATGGAACCTGCCCACCATTATATCATCCTTGCCGGCGTTATGGAACCTGCCTACCATTACATCAACCTTGCCCGGGCTATGGAAGCTTCCCACCATTATATCATCCTTGCCCGGGCTATGGAAGCTGCCCACCATTATATCATCCTTGCCGGGGCTATGGAACCTGCCTACCATTATATAATCCTTGTCCGGACTATGGAACCTGTGCACCATTATATCACCCTTGCCCGGGCTATGGAACCTGGCCACCATTATATCCTTGCCTGGGATATGTAACCAGCCCACCATTATATCATCCTTGCCGGCGTTATGGAACCTGCCCACCATTATACCATCCTTGCCCGAGCTATGGAACCGATGCCAATATATCATCCTTGCCCCGTCTATGGTACCTGCCTACCATTATATCATCCTTTCCCCGTCTATGGAAACTGTCCACCATTATATCGTCCTTGCCCAGGCTATGGAACCTGCCCAATAATATATCATCCTTGCCCAGGCTATGGAACCTGCCCACCATTACATCATCCTTGCCACGTCTATGGAACTTGACCCCCTTTATATCGTAATTTCCCGGACTATGGAACCTGCTTACCATTATAACATCCTTGCCCGGGCTATGCAACCTGCCCACCATTACACCATCCTTGCCCGGCCTATAGAACCCGACACCATTATATCATCCTTGCCCCGTCTATGGATCCTGCCACCATTACATCATCCTTGCCCAGGCAATGGAACCTGCCCACCATTATCTCATCCTTGCCGGTGTTATGGAACCTGCCACCATTATATCATCCTTGCCCGGGCTATGGAAGCTGCCCACCATTATATCATCCTTGCCCCGTCTATGGAAGCTGCCACCATTACATCATTCTTGCCCCATCTATGGAATCTTCCCACAATTATATCATCCTTGCCCGTCTATGGAACCTGCCCACCATTATATCATCCTTGCCGGCGTTATGAAACCTGCCCACCATTATGTCATCCTTGCCCGGGCTATGGAGCCTGACCACCATCATATCATCATTGCCCGGGCTATGGAACCCGATGGTATTATATCAATGATATCATCCTTGCCCCATCTATGAAACATGCCCACCATTATATCATTCTTGCCCGGGCTATGGAACCTGCCCACCATTATATCATCCGTGCCCCGTCTATGGAACCTGCCCACTATCATATCATCCTTGCCCGGGCTATGGAACCCGATGCTATTATATCAATTATATAATCCTTGCCCCATATATGGAACCTGCCCACCATTATACATTTCTTGCACGGTCTATGGAACCTGCCCACCATTATATTATCCTTGCACGGGCTATGGAACCTGCCCACCATTATATCATCCTTGCCCGACCTATAGAACACAATGTCAATATATCATCTTTGCTCCGTGTATGGAACTTGCCCTCCATTATATCGTCCTTGCCCGGGCTATGGAACCCCACTGCCATTATACCATCCTTGGCCGGTCTATACGACACAAATCCAATATATCATCCTTGCTCCGTCTATGGAACATGCCCACCACTATATCGTCCTTGCCCGGGCTATAGAACGTGCCCACCATTATATCGTCCTTGCCCGGGCTATAGAACCTGCCCACCATTATATCATCATTGCCTGAGCTATGAAAACCAACTGCCATTATACCATCCTTGCCCGGCCTATAGAACCCAAAACCATTATTTCATCCTTGCCCCGTCTATTGAACGTGCCCACCATTATATCATTCTTGCCTGGGCAATGGAACCTGTCCACCATGATATCATCCTTGCCCGGGCTATGGAACCTGCCCACCATGATATCATCCTTGCCCGGGCTATGGAACCTCCCCACCATTATATCATCTTTGCCGGCATTATGGAACCTGCCTACCATTACATCAACCTTGCCCGGGCTATGGAAGCTTCCCACCATTATATCATCCTTGCCCGGGCTATGGAGGCTGCCCACCATTATATCATCCTTGCCCGGGCTATGGAACCTGCCTACCATTATATAATCCTTGTCCGGACTATGGAACCTGCGCACCATTATATCACCCTTGCACGGGCTATGGAACCTGGCCACCATTATATCACCCTTGTCCAGGCTATGGAACCTGCCCACCATTATATCATCCTTTCACAGGCTATGGAACCCCATTGACGTTATACCATCCTTGCCCGGCCTACAGAGCCTGACGCCATTATATCATCCTTGCCCCGTCTATGGAACTTGCCCACCATTATATCACCCTTGCCCGGGCTATGGAACCTGCCCACCATTATATCATCCTTGCACGGGCTATGGAACCCCACTGCCATTATACCATCCTTGCCCGGCCTATAGAACCTGACGCCATTATATCATCCTTTCCCCGTCTATGGAACCTGCCCACCATTATATCATCCTTGCCCCGTCTATGGAACCTGCCCACCATTATATCGTCCTTTCCCTAGCTATGGAACCTGCCCACCAATATATCATCCTTGCCGGGCTATGGAACCTGCCCTCCAATATATCATCCTTGCCCGGGCTATGGAACTCCACTGCCATTATACCATCCTTGCCCGGCCTATAAAACCTGGTGCCAATATATCATCCTTGCCCCGTCTAAGGAATCTGCCTACCATTATATCATCCTTGCCCGGGCTATGGAAACCAACTGCCATTATGACATCCTTGCCCTGCCTATAGAACCAGGCGCCATTATATCGTCCTTGCCTGAGCTGTGGAACCTGCCCACCAATATATCATCCTTGCACCGTCTATGGAACCTGCCCACCATTATATCTTCCTTGCCCCATCTATGGAACCTGCCCACCATTATATCATTCTTGCCTGGGCAATGGAACCTGACCACAATTATATCATCCTTGCCCGGGCTATGGAACCTGCCCACTATTATATCATCCTTGCTCGGGCTATGGAACCTGCCTCCATTATATCATCCTTGCCGGCGTTATGGAACCTGCCCACCATTATATCATCCTTGCCCAGTCTATGGAACCTGCCCACCATTATATCATTTCTTGCCCGTGTTATAGAACCTGCCCACCATGATATCATCCTTGCCTGGGCTATGGAACCTGCCCATCATTATATCATCCTTTCCCGGGCTATGGAACCTTCCCACCATTATATCATCCTTGCCAGCGTTATGGAACTTGTGCGCCATTACATCATCCTTGCCCGGCTATGGAGCCTGCCCATCATTATATCATCCTTGCCCGGGCTATGGAATCCTACTGCCATTATCCAATCCTTGCTCGGCCTATAGAACCCGATGCCAATATTTCATCCTTACCCCGTCTATGAAACCAGCCCACCATCATATCATCCTTGCCCAGGCAATGGAATTTGATGCATTTATATCAATCATATCATCCTTGCCCAATCTATGGACCCTGCCCACCATTATATCATCCTTGCCTGGGCTATGGAACCTGCCCATCATTATATCATCCTTTCCCGGGCTATGGATCCTTCCCACCATTATATCATCCTTGCCAGCGTTATGGAACTTGTGCACCATTATATCATCCTTGCCCGGGCTATGGAGACTGCCCATCATTATATCATCCTTGCCCGATCTATGGAACCCTACTGCCATTATACAATCCTTGCTCGGCCTATAGAACCCGATGCCAATATTTCATCCTTACCCCATCAATGAAACCAGCCCACCATCATATCATCCTTGCCCAGGCAATGGAATTTGATGCATTTATATCAATCATATCATCCTTACCCCGTCTATGAAACCAGCCCACCATCATATCATCCTTGCCCAGGCAATGGAATTTGATGCATTTATATCAATGATATCATCCTTGCCCCATCTATGGAACCTGCCCACCATTATATCATTTTTGCATGGGCTATGGAACCTGCCCACTATTATATCATCCTTGCCCGGCCTATAGAACCCGATGCCAATATATCATCCTTGCTCCATCTATGGAACCTGCCCACCATCATATCGTCCTTGCCCGGGCTATGGACCTTGCCCACCATTATATCATACTTGCCCCATCGATGGAACCTGCCCACCATTATATCATCCTTGCCCGGGCTTTGGACCCTGCCCACCATTATATCATCCTTGCCCGGGATTTGGAAACCAACTGCCATTATACTATCCTTGTCCGGCCTATATAACCCGCCGCCATTATATCATCCTTGCCCTGGCTGTGGAACCTGCCCACCATTATATCATCCTTGCCCCATCTATGGAACCTGACCACCATTATATCGTTCTTACCAGGGCTATGGAACGCCACTGCCATTATACCATCCTTACCCGGCCTATAGAATTCGATGCCAATATATCATCCTTGTCCCGTCTGTGGAATCTGCCCACCATTATATCATCCTTGCATGGGCTATGGAAACCAACTGCCATTATGCCATCCTTGCCCGGCCTATAGAACCAGCCGCCATTATATCATCCTTGCCTGAGCTGTGGAACCTGCCCACCAATATATCATCCTTGCCCCGTCTATGGAACCTGCCCACCATTATATCTTCCTTGCCCGGGCTATGGAACCTGCCCACCTACATATAATGCTTGCCCGGGCTATGGAACCCGACACCATTATATCATCCTTGCCCCGTCTATGGAACCTGCCCACCATTATATCATTCTTTCCTGGACAATGGAACCTGCCCACCATTATATCATCCTTGCCCGGACTATGGAACCTGCCCACCATTATATCCTCCTTGCTCGGGCTATGGAACCTCCCTCCATTATATCATCCTTGCCGGCGTTATGGAACCTGCCCACCATTATATCATCCTTGCCCGGTCTATGGAACCTGCCCAACATTATATCATCCTTGCCCGGGCTATGGAAGCTGCCCACCATTATATCATCCTTGCCCCATCTATGGAATCTGCCCACCATTATATCCTTTCTTATCCAGGTTTTGGAATCTGCCCACCATGATATCATCCTTGCCCGGGCTATGGAACCTGCCCATCATTATATCATCCTTTCCCGGGCTATGGAACCTGCCCACCATTACATCATCCTTGCCAGCGTTATGGAACTTGTGCACCATTACATCATCTTTGCCAGGGCTATGGAGCCTGCACATCATTATTTCATTCTTGCCCGGGCTATGGAACGCTACTGCCATTATACCATCCTTGCCTGGCCTATAGAACCCGATGCCAATATTTCATCCTTGCCCCGTCTATGAAACCAGCCCACCATCATATCATCCTTGCCCAGGCAATGGAATTAGATGGATTTATATCAATCATATCATCCTTGTCCCATCTATGGAACCTGCCCACCCTTATATCATCCTTGCATGGGATATGGAACCTGCCCAGCATTATATCATCCTTGCCCGGGCTATGGAACCTGCCCACCATTATATCATCCTTGCCAGGGCTATGGAACCTGCCCAGCATTATATCATCCTTGCCCGGGCTATGGAACCTGCCCACCATTATATCATTCTTGCCTCATCTATGGAACCTGCCCACCATTATATCATCCTTGCCCGGGCTATGGAACCTGTCCACCATTATATCATCCTTGCCCGGGCTATGGAAACATCCCACCATTATATCATCCTTTAACGAGCTATGGAAGCTGCCCACCATTATATCATCCTTGCCCCGTCTATAGAACCTGCCCACCTTTATATCCTCGTTGCCCCATCTATTGAACCTGCCCACCATTATATCATCCTTGCCCGGGCTATGGAACCTGCCCACCATTATATCATCCTTTCATGGGCTATGGAATGTGCCCACCATTATATCATCCTTGCCCGGGCTATGGAAACCAACTGCCATTATGACATCCTTGCCCGGCCTATAGAAACAGCCGCCATTATATCGTCCTTGCCTAGGCTGTGGAACCTGCCCACCAATATATCATCCTTGCCCGGGCTATGGAACCTGCCGACCATTTTATCATCCTTGCTCGGGTTATCGAACCTGCCTCCATTATATCATCATTGCCGGCGTTATGGAACCTGCCCACCATTATATCATCCTTACCCGGTCTATGGAACTTGCCCACCATTATATCATCCTTGCCCGGGCTATGGAAGCTGCCCACCATTATATCATCCTTACCCCATCTATGGAACGTGCCCACCATTATATAATTTCTTGCCCGGGTTATGGAACCTGCCCACCATGATATCATCCTTGCCCGGGATATGGAACCTGCCATTCATTATATCATCCTTTCCCGGGCTATGGAACCTGCCCACCATTATATCATCCTTGCCAGCGTTATGGAACTTGTGCACCATTACATCATCCTTGCCCGGGCTATGGAGCCTGCCCATCATTATATCATCCTTGCCTGGGCTATGGAACCCTACTGCCATTATACAATCCTTGCCCGGCCTATAGAACCCGATGCCAATATTTCATCCTTGCCCCGTCTATGAAACCAGCCCACCATCATATCATACTTGACCAGGTAATGGAATTTGATGCATTTATATCAATCATATAATTCTTGCCCGGGCTATGGAACCTGCCCACCATTATATCATCCTTGCATGGGCTATGGAACGTGCCCTCCTTTATATCACCCTTGCTCGGCCTATGGAACTCCACTGCCATTACACCATCGTTGCCCCGTCTATTGAACATGCCCACCATTATATGGTCCTTGCCCGGGCTATGGAACCTGCCCACCATTATATCATCCTTGCATGGGGAATGGAACGTGCCCACCATTATATCATCCTTGCTCAGCCAATTGAACCCCACTGCCATTACACCATTGTTGCCCCTTCTATGGCACATGCCCACCATTATATCATCCTTGCCCGGGCAATGGAACCTGCCCACCATTATATCATCCTTGCCCCGTCTATGGAACCTGCTCACCATTATATCATCCTTGCCCGGGCTATCGAACCTGCCCACCATTATATCCTTGCCTGGGATATGTAACCTGCCCACCATTATATCATCCTTGCCGGTGTTATGGAACCTGCCCACCATTATACCATCCTTGCCCGAGCTATGGAAGCAGCCCACCATTATATCATCCTTGCCCCGTCTATGGAAGCTGCCCACCATTACATCATCCTTGCCCAGGCAATGGAACCTGCCCACCATTACATCATCCTTGCCCCATCTATGGAACCTGCCCACAATTATATCATCCTTGCCCGTCTATGGAACCTGCCCACCATTATATCATCCTTGCCGGCGTTATGGAACCTGCCCACCATTATGTCATCCTTGCCCGGGCTATGGAGCCTGACCACCATCATATCATCATTGCCCGGGCTATGGAACCCGATGGTATTATATCAATGATATCATCCTTGCCCCATCTATGAAACCTGCCCACCATTATATCATTCTTGCCTGGACTATGGAACCTGCCCACCATTATATCATCCGTGCCCCGTCTATGGAACCTGCCCACCATTATATTATCCTTGCACGGGCTATGGAACCTGCCCACCAATATGTCATCCTTGTCCGGCCTATAGAACACGATGTCAATATATCATCCTTGCTCCGTGTGTGGAACCTGCCCTCCATTATATCGTCCTTGCCCGGGCTGTGGAACCCCACTGCCATTATACCATCCTTGGCCAGTCTATAGAACACGAATCCAATATATCATCCTTGCTCCGTCTATGGAACATGCCCACCATTATATCGTCCTTGCCCGGGCTATAGAACCTGCCCACCATTATATCGTCCTTGCCCGGGCTATGGAACATGCCCACCATTATATCATCCTTGCCCGAGCTATGGAAATCAACTGCCATTATACCATCCTTGCCCGGCCTATAGAACCCAAAACCATTATATCATCCTTGCCCCGTCTATGGAACGTGCCCACCATTATATCATTCTTGCCTGGGCAATGGAACCTGCCCACCATTATATCATCCTTGCCCAGGCTATGGAACATGCCCACCATGATATCATCCTTGCCCGGGCTATGGAACCTGCCCACCATTATATCATCCTTGCCGGCGTTATGGAACCTGCCTACCATTACATCATCCTTGCCAGGGCTATGGAAGCTTCCCACCATTATATAATCCTTGCCCGGGCTATGGAAGCTGCCCACCATTATATCATCCTTGCCCGGGCTATGGAACCTGCCTACCATTATATAATCCTTGTCCGGACTATGGAACCTGCGCACCATTATATCACCCTTGCCCTGGCTATGGAACCTGGACACCATTACATCACCCTTGCCCAGGCTATGGAACCTGCCCACCATCATATCATCCTTGCACAGGCTATGGAACCCAACTGCCGTTATACCATCCATTCCGGGCCTATAAAACCTGATCCCAATATATCATCCTTACCACGTCTATGAAATCTGCCCACCATTATATCATCGTTGCCCGGCTATGGAACCAACTGTCATTATACCATCCTTGCCCGGCCTATAGAACCCGTAGCCATTATATCATCCTGGCCTGGGCTGTGGAACCTGCCCACTATTATATCATCCTTGCCCCGTCTATGGAACCTGCACACCATCATATCGTCCTTGCCCAGGCTTTGGAACCTGCCCACCAATATATCATCCTTGCCCGGGCTATGGAACCTGCTCACCATTATATCATCCTTGCCCGGGCTATCGAACCTGCCCACCATTATATCCTTGCCTGGGATATGTAACCTGCCCATCATTATATCATCCTTGCCGGCGTTATGGAACCTGCCCACCATTATACCATCCTTGCCCGAGCTATGGAACCCGATGCCAATATATCATCCTTGCCCCGTCTATGGTACCTGCCTACCATTATATCATCCTTTCCCCGTCTATGGAACCTGTCCACCATTATATCATCCTTCCCCGGGCTATGGAACCTGCCAAATAATATATCATCCTTGCCCAGGCTATGGAACCTGCCCACCATTATATCATCCTTGCCACATCTATGGAACTTGCCCCCCTTTATATCATCATTTCCTGGACTATGGAACCTGCCTACCATTATATCATCCTTGCCCGGGCTATGGAACCTGCCCACCATTACACCATCCTTGCCCGGCCTATAGAACCCGACACTATTATATCATCCTTGCCCCGTCTATTGAACCTGCCCACCATTACATCATCCTTGCCCAGGCAATGGAACCTGCCCACCATTATATCATCCTTGCCCCGTCTATGGAACCTGCCCAGCATTATATCGTCCTTGCCCAGGCTTTGGAACCTGCCCACCAATATATCATCCTTGCCCGAGCTATGGAACCCGATGCCAATATATCATCCTTGCCCCGTCTATGGTACCTGCCTACCATTATATCATCCTTTCCCCGTCTATGGAACCTGTCCACCATTATATCGTTCTTGCCCGTGCTATGGAACCTGCCCAATAATATATCATCCTTGCCCAGGCTATGGAACCTGCCCACCATTATATCGTTCTTGCCCGTGCTATGGAACCTGCCCAATAATATATCATCCTTGCCCGGGCTATGGAAGCAGCCCACCATTATATCATCCTTGCCCCGTCTATGGAAGCTGCCCACCATTACATCATCCTTGCCCAGGCAATGGAACCTGCCCACCATTACATTATCCTTGCCCCGTCTATGGAACCTGCCCACAATTATATCTTCCTTGCCCGTCTATGGAACCTGCCCACCATTATATCATCCTTGCTGGCGTTATGGAACCTGCCCACCATTATGTCATCCTTGCCCGGGCTATGGAGCCTGACCACCATCATATCATCATTGCCCGGGCTATGGAACCCGATGGTATTATATCAATGATATCATCCTTGCCCCATCTATGAAACCTGCCCACCATTATATCATTCTTGCCCGGGCTATGGAACCTGCCCACCATTATATCATCTGTGCCCTGTCTATGGAACCTGCCCACCATTATATTATCCTTGCACGGGCTATGGAACCTGCCCACCAATATGTCATCCTTGCCCGGCCTATAGAACACGATGTCAATATATCATCCTTGCTCCGTGTGTGGAACCTGCCCTCCATTATATCGTCCTTGCCCGGGCTATGGAACCCCACTGCCATTATACCATCCTTGGCCAGTCTATAGAACACAAATCCAATATATCATCCTTGCTCCGTCTATGGAACATGCCCACCATTATATCGTCCTTGCCCGGGCTATAGAACCTGCCCACCATTATATCGTCCTTGCCCGGGCTATGGAACATGCCCACCATTATATCATCCTTGCCCGAGCTATGGAAATCAACTGCCATTATACCATCCTTGCCAAGCCTATAGAACCCAAAACCATTATATCATCCTTGCCCCGTCTATGGAACGTGCCCACCATTATATCATTCTTGCCTGGGCAATGGAACCTGCCCACCATTATATCATCCTTGCCCGGGCTATGGAACCTGCCCACCATGATATCATCCTTGCCCGGGCTATGGAACCTGCCCACCATTATATCATCCTTGCCGGCGTTATGGAACCTGCCTACCATTACATCATCCTTGCCAGGGCTTTGGAAGCTTCCCACCATTATATCATCCTTGCCCGGGCTATGGAAGCTGCCCACCATTATATCATCCTTGCCCGGGCTATGGAACCTGCCTACCATTATATAATCCTTGTCTGGACTATGGAACCTGCGCACCATTATATCACCCTTGCCCGGGCTATGGAACCTGGCCACCATTACATCACCCTTGCCCAGGCTATGGAACCTGCCCACCATTATATCATCCTTGCACAGGCTATGGAACCCCACTGCCATTATACCATCCTTGCCCGGCCTATAGAACCTGACGCCATTATATCATCCTTGCCCCGTCTATGGAACTTGCCCACCATTATATCATCCTTGCCCCGTCTATGAAACCTGCCCACCATCATATCATCCTTGTCCAGGCAATGGAATTCGATGCATTTATATCAATCATATCATCCTTGCCCCATCTATGGAATCTGCCCACCATTATATCATCCTTGCATGGGATATGGAACCTGCCCACCATTATATCATCCGTGGCTATAGAACCCGATGCCAATATATCATCCTTGCTCCGTCTATGGAACCGGCCCACCATCATATCGTCCTTGCCCGGGCTATGGAACCTGCCCACCATTATATCGTCCTTGCCTGGGCCATGGAACCTGTCCAACATTATATCGTCCTTGCCCGGGCTATAGACACTGCCCAAAATTATATCATACTTGCCCCGTCTATGGAACCTGCCCACCATTATATCATCCTTGCCAGGGCTATGGAACCTGCCCACCATTATATCATCCTTGCCCCGTCTATGGAACCTGCCAACCATTATATCGTCCTTTCCCGGGCTATGGAACCTGCCCACCAATATATCATCCTTGCCGGGCTATGGAACCTGCCCACCAATATATCATCCTTGCCCGGGCTATGGAACTCCACTGCCATTATACCATCCTTGCCCGGCCTATAGAACCTGATGTCAATATATCATCCTTGCCCCGCCTATAAAACCTGCCCACCATTATATCATCCTCCTTGCCCGGACTATGGAAACCAACTGCCATTATGACATCCTTGCCCGGCCTAAGAACCAGCCGCCATTATATCGTCCTTGCCTGGGCTGTGGAACCTGCCCACCAATATATCATCCTTGCGCGGGCTATGGAACCTGCCTCCATTATATCATCCTTGCCGGCGTGATGGAACCTGCCCATCATTATATCATCCTTGCCCGAGCTATGGAACCTGCCCACCATTATATCATTTCTTGCCCGGGTTATAGAACCTGCCCACCATGATATCATCCTTGCCTGGGCTATGGAACGTGCCCATCATTATATCATCCTTTCCTGGGCTATGGAACCTGCCAACCATTATATCATCCTTGCCAGCATTATGGAACTTGTGCACCATTACATCATCCTTGCCCGGGCTATGGAGCCTGCCCATCATTATATCATCCTTGCCTGGGCTATGGAACCCTACTGCCATTATATAATCCTTGCCCGGCCTTTAGAACCCGATGCCAATATTTCATCCTTGCCCCGTCTATGAAACCAGCCCACCAACATATCATTCTTGCCCAGGTAATGGAATTTGATGCATTTATATCAATCATATAATTCTTGCCCGGGCTATGGAACCTGCCCACCATTATATCATCCTTGCATGGGCTATGGAACGTGCCCACCATTATATCACCCTTGCTCGGCCTATGGAACCCCACTGCCATTACACCATTGTTGCCCCGTCTATTGAACCTGCCCCCCATTATATAGTCCTTTACCGGGCTATGGAACCTGCCCACCATTATATCATCCTTGCATGGGGAATGGAACGTGCCCACCATTATATCATCCTTGCTCGGCCAATGGAACCCCACTGCCATTACATCATCGTTGCCCCTTCTATGGCACATGCCCACCATTATATCATCCTTGCCCGGGCTATGGAACCCTGCTGCCATTATACCATCCTTGCCCGGCCTATAGAACCTGATACCAATATATCATCTTGCCCCGTCTATGAAACCAGCCCACCATCATATCATCCTTGCCCAGGCAATGGAATTTGATGCATTTATATCAATCATATCATCCTTGCCCCATCTATGGAACCTGCCCACCATTATATCATTCTTGCCCGGGCTATTTAACCTGCCCACCATTATATCATCCTTGCATGGGCTATGGAACCTGCCCACTATTATATCATCCTTGCCCGGCCTATAGAACCTGATGACAATATATCATCCTTGCTCCATCTATGGAACCTGCCCACCATCATATCGTCCTTGCCCGGGATATGGACCTTGCCCACCATTATATCATACTTGCCCCGTCGATGGAACCTGCCCACCATTATATAATCCTTGCCCGGGCTATGGACCCTGCCCAACATTATATCATACTTGACCCGTCTATGGAACGTGACCACCATTATATCATCCTTGCCCGGGATTTGGATACCAACTGCCATTATACCATCCTTGTCCGGCCTATAGAACCCGCCGCCATTATATCATCCTTGCCCTGGCTGTGGAACCTGCCCACCATTATATCATCCTTGCCCCATCTATGGAACCTGACCACCATTATATCGTTCTTACCAGGGCTATGGAATCTGCCCACCAATATATCATTATTGCCCGGGATATGGAACCTGCCCACCATTATATCATCCTTGCCGGGCTATGGAACCTGCCCACCAATATATCATCCTTGCCCGGGCTATGGAACACCACTGCCATTATACCATCCTTGCGCGGCCTATAGAACCCGATGCCAAGATATCATCCTTGTCCCGTCTATGGAATCTGCCCACCATTATATCATACTTGCATGGTCTATGGAAACCAACTGCCATTATGCCTTCCTTGCCAGGCTATGGAACCTGCCCACCAATATATCATCCTTGCCGGGCTTATGGAACCTGCCCACCATTATATCATCCTTGCCCCATCTATGGAACCTGCCCACCATTATATCATCCCTGCCCATCTATGGAACCTGCCCACCATTATATCATCCTTGCCCCATCTATGGAACCTGCCGACCATTATATCATCTTTGCCTGGGCTATGGAACCTGCCCACCATTATATCATCCTTGCCCAGGCTATGGAACCTGCAACCATCATATCATCCTTGTCTGGGCTATGGAACCTGCCCACCATTATATCATCCTTGCCCCATCTATGGAACCTGTGCACCATTATATCATTCTTGCTAGGGCTATGGAACCTGCCCACCATTATATCATCCTTGTCCGGGCTATGGAACCCCACTGCCATTATACCATCCTTGCCCAGTTTATAGACCTGATGCTATTATATCAATTATATCATCCTTGCCCAATCTATGGAACCTGTCCACCATTATATCATGCTTGCCCGGGCTATGGAACCTGCCCACCATTATATCATCCTTGCCCGGGTTATGGAACCTGCCCACCATTATATCATCATTGCACCATCTATGGAACCTGCCCACCATTATATCATCCTTGCTCTGTCTATGGAACCTGCCCACCATTATATCATCCTTGCCCGGGCTATGGAACCTTCCCACCATTATATCATCCTTGAATGGGATATGGAACCTGCCCACCATTATATCATCCTTGCCTCGTCTATGGAACCTGCCCACCATTATATCATCCTTGCCCGGGCTATAGAACCTGCCCACCATTATATCATCCTTGCCCGGGCTATGGAAACTGCACACCATTAAATCATCCTTGCCGGGGCTATGGAAGCTTCCCACCGTTATATCATCCTTGCCACGTCTATGGAACCTGTCCACCATTATATCATCCTTGCCCGGGCTTTGGAACCTGCCCACCATTATATCATCCTTGCCAGGGCTATGGAAGCTGCCCATCATTATATCATCCTTGCCCCATCTATGGAACCTGCCCACCATTATATCATCCTTGCCTGGGCTATGGAAGCTGCCCATCATTATATCATCCTTTGCCGGGCTATGGAACCTGCCCACCATTATATCATCCTTGCATCATCTATGGAACATGCCCACCATAATATCATCTTTGCCCCGTCTAAGGAACCTGCCCACCATTATATCATCCTTGCCTGGGCTATGGAACCTGCCCACCATTATATCATCCTTGCCTCGTCTATGGAACCTGCCCACCATTATATCATCCTTGCCCGAGCTATGGAAACTGCCCACCATTATATCATCCTTGCCCGGGCTATTGAAGCTGCCAACCATTATATTATCCTTGCCCGTCTATTGAACCTGCCCACCATTATATCATCCTTGCCCCATCTATGGAACGTGCCCACCACTATATCATAACGTGCCCACCATTATATCATCCTTGCTCGGTCTATGGAACCCCACTGCCATTACACCATTTTTGCCCCGTTTATTGAACCCGCCCACCATTATATCGTCCTTGCACTGGTTATGGAACCTGCCGATCATTTTTTCATCCTTGCATGGCCTATGGAACATGCCCACCATTATATCGTCGTTGCCCGGGCTATGGAACCTGCCACCATTAATTCGTCCTTGCCTGGGCTATGGAACCTGCCCACCATTATATCATCCTTGCATGGGCTATGGAACCTGCCCACCATTATATTATCCTTGCATGGACTAGGGATCCTGCCCACAATTATATCATCCTTGCCGGCGTTATGGAACATGCCCACCATTATATCATCCTTGACCGGGCTTTGGAAGCTGCCCACCATTGTATCATCCTTGACTGGGCTATGGAACCTGCCCACCATTATATCATCCTTGCCTCGTCTATGGAACCTGCCCACCATTATATCATCCTTGCCCGAGCTATGGAAACTGCCCACCATTATATCATCCTTGCCCGGGCTATTGAATCTGCCAACCATTATATCATCCTTGCCCGTCTATTGAACCTGCCCACCATTATATCATCCTTGCCCCATCTATGGAACGTGCCCACCACTATATCATTCTTGCCCGGGCTATGGAACGTGCCCACCATTATACCATCCTTGCTCGGCCTATGGAACCCCACTGCCAATACACCATTGTTGCCCCGTCTATTGAACCTACCCACCATTATATCGTTCTTGCCCGGGTTATGGTACCTGCCCACCATTATTTCATCCTTGCATGGGCTATGGAACGTGCCAACCATTATATCGTCCTTGCCCGGGCTGTGGAACCTGCCACCATTATATCGTCCTTGCCCGGGCTATGGAACCTGCCCACCATTATATTATCCTTGCATGGGCTATGGGACCTGCCCACCATTATATGATCCTTGCACGGGCTAGGGAACCTGCCCACAATTATATCATCCTTGCCGGCGTTATGGAACCTGCCCACCATTATATCATCCTTCCCTGGGCTATGGAAGCTGCCCACCATTATATCATCCTTGCCTCATCTATAGAACCTTCCCACCATTATATCATCCTTGCCTGGGCTATGGAACCTGCCCAGCATTATATCATCATTGCCCGGGCTATGGAACCTGCCCACCATTATATCATCCTTGCCTCATCTATGGAACCTGCCCACCATTATATCATCCTTGCCCGGGCTATGGAACCTGCCCACCATGATATCATCCTTGCCCGGGCTATGTAACCTGCCATTCATTATATCATCCTTTCCCGGGCTATGGAACCTGCCCATCATTATATCATCCTTGCCCCATCTATGGAACCTGCCCACCATTATATCATCCTTGCCTGGGCTATGGAAGCTGCCCATCATTATATCATCCTTGCCCCATCTATGGAAACTGTCCACCATTATATCATCCTTTGCCGGGCTATGGAACCTGCCCACCATTATATCATCCTTGCACCATCTATGGAACATGCCCACCATAATATCATCTTTGCCCCGTCTAAGGAACCTGCCCACCATTATATCATCCTTGCCCGGGCTATGGAACCTGCCCACCATTATATCATCCTTGCCTCGTCTATGGAACCTGCCCACCATTATATCATCCTTGCCCGAGCTATGGAAACTGCCCACCATTATATCATCCTTGCCCGGGCTATTGAAGCTGCCAACCATTATATTATCCTTGCCCGTCTATTGAACCTGCCCACCATTATATCATCCTTGCCCCATCTATGGAACGTGCCCACCACTATATCATTCTTGCCCGGGCTATGGAACGTGCCCACCATTATATCATCCTTGCTCGGTCTATGGAACCCCACTGCCATTACACCATTTTTGCCCCGTTTATTGAACCCGCCCACCATTATATCGTCCTTGCCCGGGTTATGGAACCTGCCGATCATTTTTTCATCCTTGCATGGCCTATGGAACATGCCCACCATTATATCGTCGTTGCCCGGGCTATGGAACCTGCCACCATTACTTCGTCCTTGCCCGGGCTATGGAACCTGCCCACCATTATATCATCCTTGCATGGGCTATGGAACCTGCCCACCATTATATTATCCTTGCACGGACTAGGGAACCTGCCCACCATTATATCATCCTTGCCCGGGCTTTGGAAGCTGCCCACCATTATGTCATCCTTGACTGGGCTATGGAACCTGCCCACCATTATATCATCCTTGCCTCGTCTATGGAACCTGCCCACCATTATATCATCCTTGCCCGAGCTATGGAAACTGCCCACCATTATATCATCCTTGCCCGGGCTATTGAATCTGCCAACCATTATATCATCCTTGCCCGTCTATTGAACCTGCCCACCATTATATCATCCTTGCCCCATCTATGGAACGTGCCCACCACTATATCATTCTTGCCCGGGCTATGGAACGTGCCCACCATTATACCATCCTTGCTCGGCCTATGGAACCCCACTGCCATTACACCATCGTTGCCCCGTCTATTGAACCTACCCACCATTATATTATTCTTGCCCGGGTTATGGAACCTGCCCACCATTATTTCATCCTTGCATGGGCTATGGAACGTGCCCACCATTATATCGTCCTTGCCCAGGCTGTGGAACCTGCCACCATTATATCGTCCTTGCCCGGGCTATGGGACCTGTCCACCATTATATCATCCTTGCACGGGCTAGGGAACCTGCCCACAATTATATCATCCTTGCCGGCGTTATGGAACCTGCCCACCATTATATCATCCTTGCCCGGGCTATGGAACTGCCCACCATTATATCATCCTTGCCTCATCTATAGAACCTGCCCACCATTATATCATCCTTGCCTGGGCTATGGAACCTGCCCAGCATTATATCATCCTTGCCCGGGCTATGGAACCTGCCCACCATTATATCATCCTTGCCTCATCTATGGAACCTGCCCACCATTATATCATGCTTGCCCGGGCTATGGAACCTGCCCACCATGATATCATCCTTGCCCGGACTATGTAACCTGCCATTCATTATATCATCCTTTCCCGGGCTATGGAACCTGCCCACCATTATATCATCCTTGCCAGCATTATCGAACTTGCGCACCATTACATCATCCTTGCCCGGGCTATGGAGCCTGCCCATCATTATATAATCCTTGCCCGGCCTATAGAACCCAATGCCAATATTTCATCCTTGCCCCGTCTATGAAACCAGCCCACCATCTTATCATTCTTGCCCAGGTAATGGAATTTGATGCATTTATATCAATCATATAATTCTTGCATGGGCTATGGAACGTGCCCACCATTATATCACCCTTGCTCGGCCTATGGAACCCCACTGCCATTACACCATTGTTGCCCCGTCTTTTGAACCTGCCCCCCATTATATAGTCCTTGCCCGGGCTATGGAACCTGCCCACCATTATATCATCCTTGCATGGGGAATGGAACGTGCCCACCATTATATCATCCTTGCTCGGCCAATGGAACCCCACTGCCATTACATCATCGTTGCCCCTTCTATGGCACATGCCCATTATTATATCATCATTGCCGGGGCTATGGAACCCTGCTGCCATTATACCATCCTTGCCCGTCCTATAGAACCCAATACCAATATATCATCCTTGCCCCGTCTATGAAACCAGCCCACCATCATATCATCCTTGCCCAGGCAATGGAATTTGATGCATTTATATCAATCATATCATCCTTGCCCCATCTAGGGAACCTGCCCACCATTATATCATTCTTGCCCGGGCTATTTAACCTGCCCAACATTATATCATCCTTGCATGGGTTATGGAACCTGCCCACTATTATATCATCCTTGCCCGGCCTATAGAACCCGATGCCAATATATCATCCTTGCTCCATCTATGGAACCTGCCCACCATCATATCGTCCTTGCCCGGGATATGGACCTTGCCCACCATTATATCATACTTGCCCCGTCGATGGAACCTGCCCACCATTATATCATCCTTGCCCGGGCTATGGACCCTGCCCAACATTATATCATACTTGCCCCGTCTATGGAACCTGACCACCATTATATCATCCTTGCCCGTGATTTGGAAACCAACTGCCATTATACCATCCTTGTCCGGCCTATAGAACCCGCCGCCATTATATCATCCTTGCCCTGGCTGTGGAACCTGCCCACCATTATATCATCCTTGCCCCATCTATGGAACCTGACCACCATTATATCGTTCTTACCAGGGCTATGGAATCTGCCCACCAATATATCATTCTTGCCCGGGCTATGGAACCTGCCCACCTACATATAATGCTTGCCCGGGCTATGGAACCCGACACCATTATGTCATCCTTGCCCCGTCTATGGAACCTGCCCACCATTATATCATTCTTGCCCGGACAATGGAACCTGCCCACCATTATATCATCCTTGCCCGGGCTATGGAACCTGCCCACCATTATATCCTCCTTGCTCGGGGTATGGAACCTCCCTCCATTATGTCATCCTTGCCGGCGTTATGGAAACTGCCCACCATTATATCATCCTTGCCCGGTCTATGGAACCTGCCCAACATTATATCATCGTTTCCCGGGCTATGGAAGCTGCCCACCATTATATCATCCTTGCCCCATCTATGGAACTGCCCACCATTATATCATTTCTTGCCCGGGTTTTGGAATCTGCCCACCATGATATCATCCTTGCCCAGGCTATGGAACCTGCCCATCATTATATCATCCTTTCCCGGGCTATGGAACCTGCCCACCATTACATCATACTTGCCAGCGTTATGGAACTTGTGCACCATTACATCATCCTTGCCAGGGCTATGGAGCCTGCCCATCATTATTTAATCCTTGCCCGGGCTATGGAAACCTACTGCCATTATACCATCCTTGCCTGGCTTATAGAACCTGATGCCAATATTTCATCCTTGCCCCGTCTATGAAACCAGCCCACCATCATATCATCCTTGCCCGGGCTATGGAACCTGCCCACCATTATATCCTCCTTGCTCGGGGTATGGAACCTCCCTCCATTATATCATCCTTGCCGGCGTTATGGATCCTGCCCACCATTATATCATCCTTGCCCGGTCTATGGAACCTGCCCAACATTATGTCATCCTTTCCCGGGCTATGGTGGCTGCCCACCATTATATCATCCTTGCCCCATCTATGGAACCTGCCCACCATTATATCATTTCTTGCCCGGGTTTTGGAATCTGCCCACCATGATATCATCCTTGCCCAGGCTATGGAACCTGCCCATCATTACATCATCCTTACCCAGGCTATGGAACCTGCCCACCATTACATCATCCTTGCCAGCATTATGGAACTTGTGCACCATTACATCATCCTTGCCAGGGCTATGGAGCCTGCCCATCATTATTTAATCCTTGCCCGGGCTATGGAAACCTACTGCCATTATACCATCCTTGCCTGGCCTATAGAACCCGATGCCAATATTTCATCCTTGTCCCATCTATGGAACCTGCCCACCATTATATCATTCTTGCCCGGGATATTTAACCTGCCCACCATTATATCATCCTTGCATGGGCTATGGAACCTGCCCAGCATTATATCATCCTTGCCCGGGCTATGGAACCTGCCCACCATTATATGATCCTTGCCTCATCTATGGAACCTGCCCACCATTATATCATCCTTGCCCGGGCTATGGAACCTGTCCACCATTATATCGTCCTTGCCCGGGCTATGGAACCTGCCCACCATTATATCATCCTTGCATGAGCTATGGAACCTGCCCACCATTATATCATCCTTGGCCGGCCTATAGAACCCGATGCCAATATATCATCCTTGCTCCATCTATGGAACCTGCCCACCATCATATCGTCCTTGCCCGGGCTATGGACCCTGCCCACCATTATATCATACTTGCCCTGTCTATGGAACTTGCCCGCCATTATATCATCCTTGCCCGGGCTATGTACCCTTCCAACCATTATATCATACTTGCCCCGTCAATGGAAACCAACTGCCATTATACCATCCTTGTCCGGCCTATAGAACCCGTCGCCATTACATCATTCTTGCCCGGGCTGTGGAACCTGCCCACCATTATATCATCCTTGCCCCATCTATGGAACCTGACCACCGTTATATCGTTCTTGCCAGGGCTATGGAACCTGCCCACCATTATATCATTCTTGACCGGGATATGGAACCTGCCCACCTTTATATCATCCGTGCCCCGTCTATGGAACTTGGCCACCATTATATCATCCTTGCCAGTGCTATGTAACCCCACTGCCATTATACCGTCCTTGCCCGGCCTGTAGATCCCGATGCCAATATATCATCCTTACCACGTTATGAAATCTGCCCACCATTATATTATCCTTGCCCAGGCTATGGATATGGAAACCAACTGTCATTATACCATCCTTGCCCGGCCTATAGAACCCACCGCCATTATATCATCCTAGTCTGGGCTGTGGAACCTGCCCACCATTATATCACCCTTGCCCCATCTATGGAACCTGCCCAACATTATATCATCCTTGCCCGGGCTATGGAACCTGCCCACCATTATATCCTTGCCTGAGCTTGGAACCTGCCCACCATTATATCATGCTTGCTGGCGTTATTAAACCTGCCCACCATTATACCATCCTTGCCCGGGCTATGGAACCCGATGCCAATATAACATCCTTGCCCCGTCTATGGTACCTGCCCACCATTATATCATCCTTGACCCGTCTATGGAACCTGCCCACCATTATATCATCCATGCCCGGCCTATGGAACCTGCCTACCATTATATCATCCTTGCCCGGGCTATGGAAGCTGCCCACCATTATATCATCCTTGCCCGGGCTATGCACCCTGCCTACCATTATATATTCCTTGTCCGGACTATGGAACCTGCGCACCATTATATCACCCTTGCCCGGGCTATGGAACCTGGCCACCATTATATCACCCTTGCCCAGGCTATGGAACCTGCCCACCATTATATCATCCTTGCACAGGCTATGGAACCCCATTGACATTATACCATCTTTGCCCGGCCTATAGAACCTGATGCCATTATATCATCCTTGCCTTGGCTGTGGAACCTGCCCACCATTATATCATCCTTGCCCCTTCTATGGAACCTGCCCACCATTATATCATCCATGCCCGGGCTATGGAAGCTGCCCAACATTATATCATCCTTGCCCGGGCTAAGCAACCTGCCTACCATTATATATTCCTTGTCCGGACTATGGAACCTGCGCACCATTATATCACCCTTGCCCAGGCTATAGAACCTGGCCACCATTATATCACCCTTGCTCAGGCTATGGAACCTGCCCACCATTATATCATCCTTGCACAGGCTATGGAACCCCATTGACATTATACCATCCTTGCCCAGCCTATAGAACCTGATGCCATTATATCATCCTTGCCCCGTCTATGGAACTTGCCCACCATTATATCACCCTTGCCCGGGCTATGGAACCTGCCCACCATTATATCATCCTTGCACCGACTATGGAACCCCACTGCCATTATACCATCCTTGCCCGGCCTATAGAACCTGACGCCATTATATCATCCTTGCCCTGTCTATGGAACCTGCCCACCATTATATCATCCTTGCCAGGGCTATGGAACATGCCCATTATTATATCATCCTTGCCCAGTCTATGGAACCTGCCAACCATTATATCGTCCTTTCCCGGGCTATGGAACCTGCCCACCAATATATCATCCTTGTCGGGCTATGGAACCTGCCCACCAATATATCATCCTTGCCCGGGCTATGGAACTCCACTGCCATTATACCATCCTTGCCTGGCCTATAGAACCTGATGCCAATATATCATCCTTGCCCCGTCTATGGAATCTGCCCACCATTATATCATCCTTGCCGGGGCTATGGAAACCAACTGCCATTTTGACATCCTTGCCCGGCCTATAGAACCAGCTGCCATTATATCATCCTTGCCTGAGCTGTGGAACCTGCCCACCAATATATCATCCTTGCCCCGTCTATGGAACCTGCCCACCATTATATCTTCCTTGCCTGGGCTATGGAACCTGCCCACCTACATAAAATGCTTGCCCAGGCTATGGGACTCGACACCATTATATCATCCTTGCCCCATCTATGGAACCTGCCCACCATTATATCATCCTTGCCCGGACAATGGAACCTGCCCACCATTATATCATCCTTGCCCGGGCTATGGAACCTACCCACCATTATATCATCCTTGCTGGCGTTATCAAACCTGCCCACCATTATACCATCCTTGCCCGGGCTATGGAACCCGATGCCAATGTAACATCCTTGCCCCGTCTATGGCACCTGCCCACCATTATATCATCCTTGCCCCGTCTATGGAACCTGCCCACCATTATATCATCCATGCCCGGCCTATGGAACCTGCCTACCATTATATCATCCTTGCCCGGGCTATGGAAGCTGCCCACCATTATATCATCCTTGCCCGGGCTATGCAACCTGCCTACCATTATATATTCCTTGTCCGGACTATGGAACCTGCGCACCATTATATCACCCTTGCCCGGGCTATGGAACCTGGCCACCATTATATCACCCTTGCCCAGGCTATGGAACCTGCCCACCATTATATCATCCTTGCACAGGCTATGGAACCCCATTGACATTATACCATCCTTGCCCGGCCTATAGAACCTGCGCCATTATATCATCCTTGCCTGGGCTGTGGAACCTGCCCACCATTATATCATCCTTGCCCCTTCTATGGAACCTGCCCACCATTATATCATCCTTGCCCGGGCTATGGAAGCTGCCCACCATTATATCATCCTTGCCCGGGCTAAGCAACCTGCCTAACATTATATATTCCTTGTCCGGACTATGGAACCTGCGCACCATTATATCACCCTTGCCCAGGCTATAGAACCTGGCCACCATTATATCACCCTTGCTCAGGCTATGGAACCTGCCCACCATTATATCATCCTTGCACAGGCTATGGAACCCCATTGACATTATACCATCCTTGCCCAGCCTATAGAACCTGATGCCATTATATCATCCTTGCCCCGTCTATGGAACTTGCCCACCATTATATCACCCTTGCCCGGGCTATGGAACCTGCCCACCATTATATCATCCTTGCACCGGCTATGGAACCCCACTGCCATTATACCATCCTTGCCCGGCCTATAGAACCTGACGCCATTATATCATCCTTGCCCCGTCTATGGAACCTGCCCACCATTATATCATCCTTGCCAGGGCTATGGAACATGCCCACTATTATATCATCCTTGCCCAGTCTATGGAACCTGCCCACCATTATATCATCCTTTCCCGGGCTATGGAACCTGCCCACCAATATATCATCCTTCCCGGGCTATGGAACTGCCCACCAATATATCACCCTTGCCTGGGCTATGGAACTCCACTGCCATTATACCATCCTTGCCTGGCCTATAGAACCTGATGCCATTATATCATCCTTGCCGGGGCTATGGAAACCAACTGCCATTTTGACATCCTTGCCCGGCCTATAGAACCAGCTGCCATTATAACGTCCTTGCCTGGGCTGTGGAACCTGCCCACCAATATAGCATCCTTGCCCCGTCTATGGAACCTGCCCACCATTATATCATTCTTGCCCGGGCAATGGAACCTGCCCACAATTATATCATCCTTGCCTGGGCTATGGAACCTGCCCACTATTATATCATCCTTGCTCGGGCTATGGAACCTGCCACCATTATATCAACCTTGCCAGCGTTATGGAACCTGCCCACCATTATATCATCCTTGCCCGGTCTATGGAACCTGCCCACCATTATATCATCCTTGCCCCGTCTATGGAACCTGCCCACCATTATATCTTCCTTGCCTGGGCTATGGAACCTGCCCACCTACATAAAATGCTTGCCCGGGCTATGGGACCCGACACCATTATATCATCCTTGCCCCGTCTATGGAACCTGCCCACCATTATATCATCCTTGCCCGGACAATGGAACCTGCCCACCATTATATCATCCTTGCCCGGGCTATGGAACCTACCCACCATTATATCATCCTTGCTGGCGTTATCAAACCTGCCCACCATTATACCATCCTTGCCCGGGCTATGGAACCCGATGCCAATGTAATATCCTTGCCCCGTCTATGGCACCTGCCCACCATTATATCATCCTTGCCCCGTCTATGGAACCTGCCCACCATTATATCATCCATGCCCGGCCTATGGAACCTGCCTACCATTATATCATCCTTGCCCGGGCTATGGAAGCTGCCCACCATTATATCATCCTTGCCCGGGCTATGCAACCTGCCTACCATTATATATTCCTTGTCCGGACTATGGAACCTGCGCACCATTATATCACCCTTGCCCGGGCTATGGAACCTGGCCACCATTATATCACCCTTGCCCAGGCTATGGAACCTGCCCACCATTATATCATCCTTGCACAGGCTATGGAACCCCATTGACATTATACCATCCTTGCCCGGCCTATAGAACCTGACGCCATTATATCATCCTTGCCTGGGCTGTGGAACCTGCCCACAATTATATCATCCTTGCCCCTTCTATGGAACCTGCCCACCATTATATCATCCTTGCCCGGGCTATGGAAGCTGCCCACCATTATATCATCCTTGCCCGGGCTAAGCAACCTGCCTACCATTATATATTCCTTGTCCGGACTATGGAACCTGCGCACCATTATATCACCCTTGCCCAGGCTATAGAACCTGGCCACCATTATATCACCCTTGCTCAGGCTATGGAACCTGCCCACCATTATATCATCCTTGCACAGGCTATGGAACCCCATTGACATTATACCATCCTTGCCCAGCCTATAGAACCTGATGCCATTATATCATCCTTGCCCCGTCTATGGAACTTGCCCACCATTATATCACCCTTGCCCGGGCTATGGAACCTGCCCACCATTATATCATCCTTGCACCGGCTATGGAACCCCACTGCCATTATACCATCCTTGCCCGGCCTATAGAACCTGACGCCTTATATCATCCTTGCCCCGTCTATGGAACCTGCCCACCATTATATCATCCTTGCCAGGGCTATGGAACATGCCCACTATTATATCATCCTTGCCCAGTCTATGGAACCTGCCCACCATTATATCGTCTTTTCCCGGGCTATGGAACCTGCCCACCAATATATCATCCTTCCCGGGCTATGGAACTGCCCACCAATATATCACCCTTGCCTGGGCTATGGAACTCCACTGCCATTATACCATCCTTGCCTGGCCTATAGAACCTGATGCCATTATATCATCCTTGCCGGGGCTATGGAAACCAACTGCCATTTTGACATCCTTGCCCGGCCTATAGAACCAGCTGCCATTATAACGTCCTTGCCTGGGCTGTGGAACCTGCCCACCAATATAGCATCCTTGCCCCGTCTATGGAACCTGCCCACCATTATATCATTCTTGCCCGGGCAATGGAACCTGCCCACAATTATATCATCCTTGCCTGGGCTATGGAACCTGCCCACTATTATATCATCCTTGCTCGGGCTATGGAACCTGCCACCATTATATCAACCTTGCCAGCGTTATGGAACCTGCCCACCATTATATCATCCTTGCCCGGTCTATGGAACCTGCCCACCATTATATCATCCTTGCCCGGGCTATGGAAGCTGCCCACCATTATATCATCCTTGCCCCATCTATGGAACCTGCCCACCATTATATCATTTCTTGCCTGGATTATGGAACATGCCCACCATTATATCATCCTTGCACGGGCTATGGAACCTGCCCAACATAAATCATCCTTGCTGGCGTTATGGAACCCTACTGCCATTATACAATCCTTGCCCGGCCTATAGAACCCGATGCCAATTTGTCATCCTTACCCCATCTATGAAACCAGCCCACCATCATATCATCCTTGCCCAGGCAATGGAATTTGATGCATTTATATCAATCATATCATCGTTGCCCCATCTATGGAACCTGCCCACCATTATATCATTCTTGCCCAGGCTATTTAACCTGCCCACCATTATATCATCCTTGCATGGGCTATGGAACCTGCCCACTATTAAATCATCCTTGCCCGGCCTATAGAACCCGATGCTAATATATCATCCTTGCTCCATCTATGGAACCTGCCCTCCATCATATCGTCCTTGCCCGGGCTATGGACCTTGCCCACCATATCATACTTGCCCCGTCGATGGAACCTGCCCACCATTATATCATACTTGCCCCGTCTATGGAACCTGACCACCATTATATCATCCTTGCCCGGGATTTGGAAACCAACTGCCATTATACCATACTTGTCAGGCCTATAGAACCCACCGCCATTATATCATCCTTGCCCTGGCTGTGGAACCTGCCCACCATTATATCATCCTTGCCCCATCTATGGAACCTGACCAACATTATATCGTTCTTACCAGGGCTATGGAATCTGCCCACCAATATATCATTCCTGCCCGGGATATGGAACCTGCCCACCTTTATATCATCCTTGCCGGGCTATGGAACCTGCCCACCAATATATCATCCTTGCCCGGGCTATGGAACTCCACTGCCATTATACCATCCTTGCCCGGCCTATAGAACCCGATGCCAATATATCATCCTTGTCCCGTCTATGGAATCTGCCCACCATTATATCATCCTTGCATGGGCTATGGAAACCAACTGCCATTATGCCATCCTTGCCCGGCCTATAGAACCAGCCGCCATTATATCATCCTTGCCTGAGCTGTGGAACCTGCCCACCAATATATCATCCTTGCCCCGTCTATGGAACCTGCCCACCATTATATCTTCCTTGCCCGGGCTATGGAACCTGCCCACCTACATATAATGCTTGCCCGGGCTATGGGACCCGACACCATTATATCATCCTTGCCCCGTCTATGGAACCTGCCCACCATTATATCGTTCTTGCCCGGACAATGGAACCTGCCCACCATTATATCATCCTTGCCTGGGCTATGGAACCTGCCCACCATTATATCCTCCTTGCTTGGGCTATGGAACCTCCCTCCATTATATCATCCTTCCCGGTGTTATGGAACCTGCCCACTATTATATCATCCTTGCCCGGTCTATGGAACCTGCCCAACATTATATCATCCTTGCCCGGGCTATGGAAGCTGCCCACCATTATATCATCCTTGCCCCATCTATGGAACCTGCCCACCATTATATCATTTCTTGCCCGGGTTTTGGAATCTGCCCACCATGATATCATCCTTGCCCAGGCTATGGAACCTGCCCAGCATTATATCATCCTTTCCCGGGCTATGGAACCTGCCCACCATTACATCATCCTTGCCAGCGTTATGGAACTTGTGCACCATTACATCATCCTTGCCAGGGCTATGGAGCCTGCCCATCATTATTTCATCCTTGCCCGGGCTATGGAACCCTACTGCCATTATACCATCCTTGCCTGGCCTATAGAACCCGATGCCAATATTTCATCCTTGCCCCGTCTATGAAACCAGCCCACCATCATATCATCCTTGCCCAGGCAATGGAATTCAATGCATTTATATCAATCATATCATCTTTTCCCCATCTATGGAACCTGCCCACCATTATATCATTCTTGCCCGGGCTATTTAACCTGCCCACCATTATATCATCCTTGCATGGGCTATGGAACCTGCCCACCATTATATCATCCTTGCCCAGCCTATAGAACCCAATGCCAATATATCATCCTTGCTCCATCTATGGAACCTGCCCACCATCATATCGTCCTTGCCCGGGCTATGGACCCTGCCCACCATTATATCATACTTGCCCCGTCTATGGAACCTGCCCGCCATTATATCATCCTTGCCCGGGCTATGGACCCTGCCCACCATTATATCATACTTGCCCCGTCTATTGAACCTTACCACCATTATATCATCCTTGCCCGGGCTATGGAAACCACTGCCATTATACCATCCTTGTCCGGCCTATAGAACCCGTCGCCATTACATCATCCTTGCCCGGGCTCTAGAACCTGCCCACCATTATGTCATCCTTGCCCCATCTATGGAACCTGCCCACCATTATATCATTCTTGCCCGGGATATGGAACCTGCCCACCTTTATATCATCCGTGCCCAGTCTATGGAACTTGCCCACCATTATATCATCCTTGCCCGGGCTATGGATATGGAAACCAACTGTCATTATACCATCCTTGCCCGGCCTATAGAACCCACGGCCATTATATCATCCTGGCCTGGGCTGTGGAACCTGCCCACCCTTATATCATCCTTGCCCCGTCTATGGAACCTGCCCACCATTATATCATCCTTGCCCGGGCTATGGAACCTGCCCACCATTATATCCTTGCCTGAGCTCCACCATTATATCATCCTTGCTGGCGTTATCGAACCTGCCCACCATTACACCTTCCTTGCCCGGGCTATGGAACCCGATGCCAATATAACATCCTTGCCCCGTCTATGGTACCTGCTCACCATTATATCATCCTTGCCCCGTCTATGGAACCTGCCCACCATTATATCATCCATGCCCGGCCTATGGAACCTGCCTACCATTATATAATCCTTGTCCGGACTATGGAACCTGCGCACCATTATATCACCCTTGCCCGGGCTATGGAACCTGGCCACCATTATATCACCCTTGCCCAGGCTATGGAACCTGCCCACCATTATATCATCCTTGCACAGGCTATGGAACCCCATTGACATTATACCATCCTTGCCCGGCCTATAGAACCTGACGCCATTATATCATCCTTGCCTGGGCTGTGGAACCTGCCCAACATTATATCATCCTTGCCCCTTCTATGGAACCTGCCCATCATTATATCATCCTTGCCCGGGCTATGGAAGCTGCCTACCATTATATAATCCTTGTCCGGACTATGGAACCTGCGCACCATTATATCACCCTTGCCCGGGCTATGGAACCTGGCCACCATTATATCACCCTTGCCCAGGCTATGGAACCTGCCCACCATTATATCATCCTTGCACAGGCTATGGAACCCCATTGACATTATACCATCCTTGCCTGGCCTATAGAACCTGACGCCATTATATCATCCTTGCCTGGGCTGTGGAACCTGCCCACCATTATATCATCCTTGCCCCTTCTATGGAACCTGCCCATCATTATATCATCCTTGCCCGGGCTATGGAAGCTGCCCACCATTATATCATCCTTGCCCGGGCAATGGAACCTGGCTACCATTATATATTCCTTGTCCGGACTATGGAACCTGCGCACCATGATATCACCCTTGCCAGGGCTATGGAACCTGGCCACCATTATATCACCCTTGCTCAGGCTATGGAACCTGCCCACCATTATATCATCCTTGCACAGGCTATGGAACCCCATTGACATTGTACCATCCTTGCCCGGCCTATAGAACCTGACGCCATTATATCATTCTTGCCCCGTCTATGGAACTTTCCCACCATTATATCACCCTTGCCCGGGCTATGGAACCTGCCCACCATTATATCATCCTTGCACCGGCTATGGAACCCCACTGCCATTATACCATCCTTGCCCGGCCTATAGAAACTGACGCCATTATATCATCCTTGCCCCGTCTATGGAACCTGCCCATCATTATATCATCCTTGCCAGGGCTATGGAACCTGCCCACTATTATATCATCCTTTCCCGGGCTATGGAACCTGCCCACCAATATATCATCCTTGCCGGGCTATGGAACCTGCCCACCAATATATCATCCTTGCCCGGGCTATGGAACTCCACTGCCATTATACCATTCTTGCCCGGCCTATAGAACCTGATGCCAATATACCATCCTTGCCCCGTCTATGGAATCTGCCCACCATTATGTCATCCTTGCCCGGGCTATGGAAATAAACTGCCATTTTGACATCCTTGCCCGGCCTATAGAACCAGCCGCCATTATATTGTCCTGCCCACTATTATATCATCCTTGCCCCGTCTATGGAACCTGCCCACAATTATATCGCCCTTTCCCGGGCTATGGAACCTGCCCACCAATATATCATATTTGCCGGGCTATGGAACCTGCCAAACAATATATCATCCTTGCCCCGTCTATGGAACCTGCCCACCATTATATCTTCCTTGCCCCGTCTCTGGAACCTGCCCACCATTATATCATTCTTGCCCGGGCAATGGAACCTGCCCACAATTATATCATCCTTGCTCGGGCTATGGAACCTGCCTCCATTATATCATCCTTGCCGGCGTTATGGAACCTGCCCACCATTATATCATCCTTGCCCGGTCTATGGAACCTGCCCACCATTATATCATCCTGCCCGGGCTATGGAAGCTGCCCACCATTATATCATCCTTGTCCCATCTATGGAACCTGCCCACCATTATATCATTTCTTGCCCGGGTTAAGGAACCTGCCCACCATGATATCATCCTTGCCCCGTCTATGGAACCTGCCCACCATCATATCATCCTTGCCCGGGCTATGGAACCCGATGCTATTATATCAATTATATCATCCTTGCCCCATCTATGGAACCTGCCCACCATTATATCATTCTTGCCCGGGCTATGGAACCCCACTGCCATTATACCCTCCTTGGCCGGTCTATAGAACACGAAGCCAATATATTATCCTTGCTCCGTCTATGGAACCTGCCCACCATCATATCGTCCTTGCCCGGGCTATGGACCCTGCCCACCATTTTATCATACTTGCCCTGTCTATGGAACCTGCCCACCATTATATCGTCCTTGCCCGGGTTATGGACCCTGCCCACCATTATATCATACTTGCCCCGTCTATGGAACCTGACGACCATTATAACAGCCTTGCCCGGGCTATGGAAGCTGCCCACCATTATATCATCCTTGCCTCATCTATGGAACCTGCCCACCATTATATCATCCTTGCCCGGGCTATGGAACCTGCCCACCATTATATCATCCTTGCCCGGGCTATGGAAACCAACTGCCATTATACCATCCTTGTCCGGCCTATAGAACCCGCCACATTTATATCATCCTTGCCCAGGCTGTGGAACCTGGCCACCTTTATATCATCTTTGCCCCGTTTATGGAACTTATCCACCATTATATCATCCTTGCCAGTGCTATGGAACCCCACTGCCATTGTACCATCCTTGCCCGGCCTATAGAACCCGATGCCAATATATCATCCTTACCACCTCTATGAAATCTGACCACCATTATATCATCCTTGCCCGGGCTATGGAAACCAACTGTCATTATACCATCCTTGCCCGGCCTATAGAACCCGCCGCCATTATATCAGCCTAGCCTGGGCTGTGGAACCTACCCACCATTATATCATCCTTGCCCCTTCTATGGAGCCTGCCCACCATTATATCATCCTTGCCCGGGCTATGGAACCTGCCACCATTATATCATCCTTGCCCCGTCTATGGAACCTGCCCACCATTATATCATTCTTGCACGGGCTATGGAACCTGCCCACCATTATATCATCCTTGCCCGGCCTATAGAACCTGATGTCAATATATCATCCTTGCTCCGTCTATGGAACCTGCCCTCCATTATATCGTCCTTGCCCGGAACCTGCCCTCCATTATATCGTGCTTGCCCGGGCTATGGAACCCCACTGCCATTATACCATCCTTGGCCGGTCTGTAGAACACGAAGCCAATATATCATCCTTGCTCCGTCTATGGAACCTGCCCACCATCATATCGTCCTTGCCCGGTCTATGGACCCTGCCCACCATTATATCATACTTGCCCTGTCTATGGAACCTGCCCACCATTATATCGTCCTTGCCCGGGTTATGGACCCTGCCCACCATTATATCATACTTGCCCCGTCTATGGAACCTGACGACCATTATAACAGCCTTGCCCGGGCTATGGAAGCTGCCCACCATTATATCATCCTTGCCTCATCTATGGAACCTGCCCACCATTATATCATCCTTGCCCGGGCTATGGAACCTGCCCACCATTATATCATCCTTGCCCGGGCTATGGAAACCAACTGCCATTATACCATCCTTGTCCGGCCTATAGAACCCGCCACATTTATATCATCCTTGCCCAGGCTGTGGAACCTGGCCACCTTTATATCATCTTTGCCCCGTTTATGGAACTTATCCACCATTATATCATCCTTGCCAGTGCTATGGAACCCCACTGCCATTGTACCATCCTTGCCCGGGATATAGAACCCGATGCCAATAAATCATCCTTACCACCTCTATGAAATCTGACCACCATTATATCATCCTTGCCCGGGCTATGGAAACCAACTGTCATTATACCATCCTTGCCCGGCCTATAGAACCCGCCGCCATTATATCAGCCTAGCCTGGGCTGTGGAACCTACCCACCATTATATCATCCTTGCCCCTTCTATGGAGCCTGCCCACCATTATATCATCCTTGCCCGGGCTATGGAACCTGCCACCATTATATCATCCTTGCCCCGTCTATGGAACCTGCCCACCATTATATCATTCTTGCACGGGCTATGGAACCTGCCCACCATTATATCATCCTTGCCCGGCCTATAGAACCTGATGTCAATATATCATCCTTGCTCCGTCTATGGAACCTGCCCTCCATTATATCGTCCTTGCCCGGAACCTGCCCTCCATTATATCGTCCTTGCCCGGGCTATGGAACCCCACTGCCATTATACCATCCTTGGCCGGTCTGTAGAACACGAAGCCAATATATCATCCTTGCTCCGTCTATGGAACCTGCCCACCATCATATCGTCCTTGCCCGGTCTATGGACCCTGCCCACCATTATATCATACTTGCCCTGTCTATGGAACCTGCCCACCATTATATCGTCCTTGCCCGGGTTATGGACCCTGCCCACCATTATATCATACTTGCCCCGTCTATGGAACCTGACCACCATTATATCATCCTTGCCCGGGCTATGGAAACCAACTGCCATTATACCATCCTTTCCGGCCTATAGAACCGGGCACCATTATATCATCCTTGCCCGGGCTGTGGAACCTGCCCACCTTTATATCCTCTTTGCCCCGTTTATGGAACTTATCCACCATTATATCATCCTTGCCAGTGCTATGGAACCCCACTGCCATTGTACCATCCTTGCCCGGCCTATAGAACCCGATGCCAATATCTCATCCTTACCACGTCTATGAAATCTGACCACCATTATATCATCCTTGCCCGGGCTATGGAAACCAACTGTCATTATACCATCCTTGCCCAGCCTATAGAACCCGCCGCCATTATATCATCCTGGCCTGGGCTGTGGAACCTACGCACCATTATATCATCCTTGCCCCGTCTATGGAACCTGCCCACCATTATATCATCCTGGCCCGGGCTATGTAATCTGCCCACCATTATATCCTTGCCTGAGCTCTGGAACCTGCCCACCATTATATCATCCTTGCCGGCGTTATGGAACCTCCTCACCATTATACCATCCTTGCCCGGGCTATGGAACCCAATGCCAATATAACATCCTTGCCCTGTCTATGGTACCTGCCCACCATTATATCATCCTTGCCCCATCTATGGAACCTGACCACCATTATATTGTTCTTGCCAGGGCTATGGAACCTGCCCACCTTTATATCATCCTTGCCCCGTGTTTGGAACTTGCCCACCATTATATCATCCTTGCCAGCGCTATGGAACCCCACTGCCATTATACCATCGTTACCCGGCCTATAGAACCCGATGCCAATATATCATCCTTACCACGTCTATGAAATCTGCCCACCATTATATCATCCTTGCCCGGGCTATGGAAACCAACTGTCATTATACCATCCTTGCCCAGCCTATAGAACCCACCGCCATTATATCATCCTGGCCTGGGCTGTGGAACCTGCCCACCATTATATCATCCCTGCCCCGTCTATGGAACCTTCCCACCATTATATCATCCTTTCCCCGTCTATGGAACCTGCCCACCATTATATCATCCTTGCCCGGGCTATGGAACCTGCCCAATAATATATCATCCTTGTCCAGGCTATGGAACCTGCCCACCATTATATCATCCTTGGACGGGGTATGGTACCTGCCCACCATTACACCATCCTTGCCCGGCCTATGGAACCTGCCTACCATTACACCCTCCTTGCCCCGTCTATGGAACCTGCCCACCATTATATCATCCTTGCCCAGGCTATGGAACCTGCCAACCTTTATATTGTCCTTTCCCGGGCTATGGAACCTACCCACCATTATATCACCCTTGGCCGGGGTATGGAACCTGCCCACCATTACACTGACCTTGCCCAGCCTATGGAACCTGCCCACCATTACACCCTCCTTACCCCGTCTATGGAACCTGCCCACCATTATATCATCCTTGCCTGGGCAATGGAACCTGCCCACCATTATATCATCCTTGCCCGGGCAATGGAACCTGCCCACCATTATATCCTCCTTGTCCTGGCTATGGAACCTGCCCACCATTATATCACCCTTGCACCATCTATGAAACCTGCCCACCATTATATCATTCTTGCCCGGGTTATGGTACCTGCCCACCATTCTATCATCCTTGCCCCGTCTATGGAACCTGCCCACCATTATATCATCATTGCCTGGGCTATGGAATGCGATGCTATTATATCAATTATATCATCCTTGCCCCATCTATGAAACCTGCCTCCATTATATCATTCTTGCCCGGGCTATGGAACCTGCCCACCATTATATCACCCTTGCCCCGTCTATGGAACCTGCCCGCTATTATATCATTCTTGCACGGGCTATGGAACCTGCCCACCATTATATCATCCTTGCACAGGCTATGGAACCTGCCCACCATTATATCATCCTTGCCCGGCCTATAGAACCCGATGTCAATATATCATCCTTGCTCCGTCTATGGATCCTGCCCTCCATTATATCGTCCTGGCCCGGGTTATGGAACCCGACTGCCAATATACCATCCTTGGCCGGCCTATAGAACCCGATGCCAATATATCATCCTTACCACGTCTATGAAATCTGCCCACCATTATATCATCCTTGCCCGGGCTATGGAAACCAACTGTCATTATACCATCCTTGCCCAGCCTATAGAACCCACCGCCATTATATCATCCTGGCCTGGGCTGTGGAACCTGCCCACCATTATATCATCCCTGCCCCGTCTATGGAACCTTCCCACCATTATATCATCCTTTCCCCGTCTATGGAACCTGCCCACCATTATATCATCCTTGCCCGGGCTATGGAACCTGCCCAATAATATATCATCCTTGTCCAGGCTATGGAACCTGCCCACCATTATATCATCCTTGGACGGGGTATGGTACCTGCCCACCATTACACCATCCTTGCCCGGCCTATGGAACCTGCCTACCATTACACCCTCCTTGCCCCGTCTATGGAACCTGCCCACCATTATATCATCCTTGCCCAGGCTATGGAACCTGCCAACCTTTATATTGTCCTTTCCCGGGCTATGGAACCTACCCACCATTATATCACCCTTGGCCGGGGTATGGAACCTGCCCACCATTACACTGACCTTGCCCAGCCTATGGAACCTGCCCACCATTACACCCTCCTTACCCCATCTATGGAACCTGCCCACCATTATATCATCCTTGCCTGGGCAATGGAACCTGCCCACCATTATATCATCCTTGCCCGGGCAATGGAACCTGCCCACCATTATATCCTCCTTGTCCTGGCTATGGAACCTGCCCACCATTATATCACCCTTGCACCATCTATGAAACCTGCCCACCATTATATCATTCTTGCCCGGGTTATGGTACCTGCCCACCATTCTATCATCCTTGCCCCGTCTATGGAACCTGCCCACCATTATATCATCATTGCCTGGGCTATGGAATGCGATGCTATTATATCAATTATATCATCCTTGCCCCATCTATGAAACCTGCCTCCATTATATCATTCTTGCCCGGGCTATGGAACCTGCCCACCATTATATCACCCTTGCCCCGTCTATGGAACCTGCCCGCTATTATATCATTCTTGCACGGGCTATGGAACCTGCCCACCATTATATCATCCTTGCACAGGCTATGGAACCTGCCCACCATTATATCATCCTTGCCCGGCCTATAGAACCCGATGTCAATATATCATCCTTGCTCCGTCTATGGATCCTGCCCTCCATTATATCGTCCTGGCCCGGGTTATGGAACCCGACTGCCAATATACCATCCTTGGCCGGCCTATAGAACCAGAAGCCAATATATCATCCTTGCTCCGTCTATGGAACCTGCCCACCATCATATCGTCCTTGCCCAGGCTATTGACCCTGCCCACCATTATATCATACTTGCCCTGTCTATGGAACCTGCCCACCATTATATCGTCCTTGCCCGGGTTATGGACCCTGCCCACCATTATATCATACTTGCCCCGTCTATGGAACCTGACCACCATTATATAATCCTTGCCCGGGCTATGGAACCCCACTGCCATTGTAACATCCTTGCCCGGCCTATAGAATCCGATGCCAATATATCATCCTTACCAAGTCTATGAAATCTGACCACCATTATATCATCCTTGCCCGGGCTATGGAAACCAACTGTCATTATACCATCCTTGCCCGGCCTATAGAACCCGCCGCCATTATATCATCCTGGCCTGGGCTGTGGAACCTACGCACCATTATATCATCCTTGCCCCGACTATGGAACCTGCCCACCATTATACCATCCTTGCCCGGGCTATGGAACCTGCCTACCATTAAATCCTTGCCTGAGCTCTGGAACCTGCCCACCATTATATCATCCTTGCCGGCGTTATGGAACCTGCTCACCATTATACCATCCTTGCCCGGGCTATAGAACCCGATGCCAATATAACATCCTTGCCCCGTCTATGGTACCTGCCCACCATTATATCATCCTTGCCCCGTCTATGGAACCTGCCCATCATTATATCGTCCTTGCCCGGGCTATGGAACCTGCCCAATAATATATCATCCTTGGCCATGCTATGGAACCTGCCCACCATTATATCATCCTTGCCAGGTCTATAGAACTTGCCCATTCTTTATATCGTCCTTTCCTAGGCTATAGAACCTTTCCATCATTATATCATCCTTGGCCGGGCTATGGAACCTGCCCACCATTATATCATCCTTACCCGGGCTATGGAACCTGCTCACCATTACACCATCCTTGTCTGGCCTATAGAAAACGACGCCATTATATCATCCTTGCCCTGTCTATGGAACCTGCCCACCATTATATCTTTGCCCGAGCTCTGGAACCTGCCCACCATTATATCATCCTTGCCAGCGTTATGGAACCTGCCCACCATTATACCATCCTTGCCCGGGCTATGGAACCCAATGCCAATATAACATCCTTGCCCCGTCTATGGAACCTGCCCACGATTATATCATCCTTGCCCGGTCAATGGAACCTGCCCACGATTATATAATCCTTGCCAGCGTTATGGAACCTGCCCACCATTATATCATCCTTGCCCGGGGTTATGGAAGCTGCCCACCATTATATCATCCTTGCCCCATCTATGGAACCTGCCCACCATTATATCATTTCTTGCCCGGGCTATGGAACCTCCCCACCATTATATCCTTTCCCGGGCTAAGGAACCTGCCAACCATTATATCTTCCTTGCCGGCGTTATGGAACCTGCCCACCATTATATCGTCCTTGGCCAGGCTTTGGAACCTGCCCACCAATATATCATCCTTGACCGGGCTATGGAACCTTCTCACCATTATATCATCCTTGCCCGGGCTATCGAACCTGCCCACCATTATACCTTGCCCGGGACATGGAACCTGCCCACCAATATATCATCCTTGCCAGCGTTATGGAACCTGCCCACCATTATACCATCTTTGCCCGGGCTATGGAACCCGATGCCAATATATCATCCTTGCCCCATCTATGGTACCTGCCCACCATTATATCATCCTTTCCCTGTCTATGGAACCTGCCCACCATTATATCATCCTTGCCCAAGCTATGTAACCTGCCCAATAATATATCATCCTTGCCCAGGCTATGGAACCTGCCCACCATTACATCATCCTTGCCCAGGCAATGGAACCTGCCTACCATTATATCATTCCTTGCCCCATCTATGGAACCTACCCACCATTATATCATCCTTGCCCCATCTATGGAACCTACCCACCATTATATCATCCATGCCCGTCTATGGAACCTGCTGACCATTATATCATCCTTGCCGGTGTTATGGAACCTGCCCACCATTATATCATCCTTGCCCGGGCTATGGAGCCTGACCACCATTATATCATTCTTGCCCCATCTATAGAACCTGCCCACCAGCATATCATCCTTGCCCGGGCTATGGAACCTGATGCTATTATATCACTTATATCATCCTTGCCCCAACTATGGAACCTGCCCACCATTATATCATCCTTGCATGGGCTATGGAACCTGCCCACCATTATATTATCCTTGCACGGACTAGGGAACCTGCCCACAATTATATCATTCTTGCACGGGCTATGGAACCTGCCCAACATTATATCATCCTTGCACGGGCTATGGAACCTGCCCACCATTATATCATCCTTGCCCGGCCTATAGGACCCGATATCAATATATCATCCTTGCTCCGTCTATGGAACCTGCCCTCCAATATATCGTCCTTGCCCGGGCTATGGAACCGCACTGCCATTATACCATCCTTGGCCGCTCTATAGAACACGAAGCCAATATATCATCCCTGCTCCGTCTATGGAACCTGACCACCATTATATCATCCTTGCCCGGGTTATGGACCCGGCCCACCATTATATCATACTTGCCCCGTCTATGGAACCTGACCACCATTATATCATCCTTGCCCGGGCTATGGAAACCAACTGCCATTATACCATCCTTGTCCGGCCTATAGAACCCGCCGCCATTATATCGTTCTTGCCAGGGCTATGGAACCTGCCCACCATTATATCATTCTTGCCCGGGATATGGAACCTTCCCACCTTTATATCATCTTTGCCCCGTCTATGGAACTTATCCACCATTATATCATCCTTGCCAACGCTATGGAACCCCACTGCCGTTGTACCATCCTTGCCCAGCCTATAGAACCCGATGCCAATGTATCATCCTTACCACGTCTATGAAATATGCCCACCATTATATCATCCTTGCCCGGGCTATGTAAAACAACTGTCATTATAACATCCTTGCCCGGCCTATAGAACCAGCCGCCATTATATAATCCTGGCCTCGGCTGTGGAACCTGCCCACCATTATATCATCCTTGCGCCGTCTATGGAACCTGCCCACCATTATATCATTCTTGCATGGGCTATGGAACCTGCCCACCTTTATATCATCCTTGCACAGGCTATGAAACCTGCCCGCCATTATATTATCCTTGCCCGGGCTATGGAACCTGCCCACCATTATATCATCCTTGCCCGGGCTATGGAAGCTGCCCACCATTATATCATCCTTGCCCCATCTATGGAACCTGCCCACCTTTATATCACTTCTTGTCCAGGCTATGGAACCTGCCCACCATTATATCATCCTTGCCAGCGTTATGGAACCTGCGCACCATTATATCATCCTTGCCGGGGCTATGGAGCCTGCCCATCATTATATCATCCTTGACCAGGCAATGGAATTCGATGCATTTATATCAATCATATCATCCTTGCCCCATCTAAGGAACCTGCCCACCCTTATATCATCCTTGCATGGGATATGGAACCTGCCCACCATAATATCATCCTTGCCTATAGAACCGGATGCCAATATATCATCCTTGCTCTGTCTATGGAACCTGCCCACCATCATATCGTCCTTGCCCGGGCTATGGAACCTGCCGACCATTATATCGTCCTTGCCCGGGCTATGCAACCCTACTGCCATTATACCATCCTTGCCCAGCCTATAGAACCTGATACCAATATATCATCCTTGCCCCGTCTATGGAACCTGCCCACCATTATATCATCCTTGTCCAGGCTATGGAACCGGCCCACCATTATATCATCCTTGGACGGGGTATGGTACCTGCCCACCATTACACCATCCTTGCCCGGCCTATGGAACCTGCCCACCTTTACACCCTCCTTGCCCCGTCTATGGAACCTGCCCACCATTATATCATCCTTGCCCAGGCTATGGAACCTGCCGACCTTTGTATCGTCCTTTCCCGGGCTATGGAACCTACCCACCATTATATCACCCTTGGCCGGGGTATGGAACCTGCCCACCATTACACTGACCTTGCCCAGCCTATGGAACCTGCCCACCATTACACCCTCCTTACCCCGTCTATGGAACCTGCCCACCATTATATCATCCTTGCCCGGGCAATGGAACCTGCCCACCATTATATCATCCTTGCCCGGGCAATGGAACCTGCCCACAATTATATGCTCCTTGCCCTGGCTATGGAACCTGCCCACCATTATATCACCCTTGCCCCATCTATGAAACCTGCACACCATTATATCATTCTTGCCCGGGTTATGGTACCTGCCCCCCATCATTCTATCATCCTTGCCCCGTCTATGGAACCTGCCCACCATTATATCATCATTGCCTGGGCTATGGAATGCGATGCTATTATATCAATTATATCATCCTTGCCCCATTTATGAAACCTGCCTCCATTATATCATTCTTGCACGGGCTATGGAACCTGCCCACCATTATATCATCCTTGTACAGGCTATGGAACCTGCCCACCATTATATCATCCTTGCCCGGCCTATAGAACCCGATATCAATATATCATCCTTGCTCCGTCTATGGATCCTGCCCTCCATTATATCGTCCTGGCCCGGGTTAAGGAACCCGACTGCCATTATACCATCCTTGGCCGGCCTATAGAACCAGAAGCCAATATATCATCCTTGCTCCGTCTATGGAACCTGCCCACCATTATATTGTCCTTGCCCGGGCTATGGAACCTGCCCACCATTATATCGTCCTTGCCCGGGCTATGGAACCTGCCCACCATTATATCATCCTTGCCCGAGCAATGGAAACCAACTGCCATTATACCATCCTTGCTTGGCCTATAGAACCCGCCGCCATTATATCATCCTTGCCCGGGCTATGGAACCTGCCCATCATTATATCATCCTTGCCAGCGCTATGGAACCTGCCCACCAATATACCATCCTTGCCCGTCCTATAGATCCTATATTTATTGTCGAGATATTGACAATCACCACACTACCTAAGGAAGAGAGGATAAGGGGAGCTATGAGAGAGCTTGCTAGAGGTGGGAACCAGAGGAGCAGGGAACCTTGTATGCCGGTCGGACCCAGAACAGACAGAGCCGCATCAAGGGAGACTGCGCAAGCCGGGCGTCTCAACTCAGGATAGAGACGCAAATTAACCAACCCTACTAACAAATTTCCCTTTATGCATAAACCTGTCAAACTCCAAACCAAACACATCCAAAACCTACAGCACAACAAACTGCACAAACATCACTACATTGCAACAACAAAACAAAAACACACATAGTCTTGCACAACAGTGCATGACGACTACCGGCCGCAAACACCTAAGGCCCAGCCAACGGACCCACCGGGCTGAGACCGCCAACAGCACATCACTGCTCCCTTGCACTTTTCCTGCTTCCTCCCACTAACTCAACCTCCCCTCCTCTTCCAGAACCACCAGAGTGCCAAGGGACCACTCCGGTGGTGATAGTGTGCGGTACAAATGTCCTTTAACATTAACATTAACATTAACCTGATACCATTATATCATCCTTGCCCCATCTATGGAACCTGCCCACCATTATATCATTCTTGCACGGGCTATGGAACCTGCCCACCATTATATCATCCTTGCCCGGCCTATAGAACCTGATGTCAATATATCATCCTTGCTCCGTCTATGGAACCTGCCCTCCATTATATCGTCCTTGCCCGGGCTATGGAACCCCACTGCCATTATACCATCCTTGGCCGGTCTATAGAACACGAAGCCAATATATCATCCTTGCTCCGTCTATGGAACCTGCCCACCATCATATCGTCCTTGCACCGGCTATGGACCCTGCCCACCATTATATCATACTTGCCCTGTCTATGGAACCTGCCCACCATTATATCGTCCTTGCCCGGGTTATGGACCCTGCCCACCATTATATCATACTTGCCCCGTCTATGGAACCTGACCACCATTATATAATCCTTGCCCGGGCTATGGAACCCCACTGCCATTGTAACATCCTTGCCCGGCCTATAGAACCCGATGCCAATATATCATCCTTACCACGTCTATGAAATCTGACCACCATTATATCATCCTTGCCCGGGCTATGGAAACCAACTGTCATTATACCATCCTTGCCCGGCCTATAGAACCCACCGCCATTATATCATCCTGGCCTGGGCTGTGGAACCTACGCACCATTATATCATCCTTGCCCCGTCTATGGAACCTGCCCACCATTATAGCATCCTTGCCCGGGCTATGGAACCTGCCCACCATTAAATCCTTGCCTGAGCTCTGGAACCTGCCCACCATTATATCATCCTTGCCGGCGTTATGGAACCTGCTCACCATTATACCATCCTTGCCCGGGCTATAGAACCCGATGCCAATATAACATCCTTGCCCCGTCTATGGTACCTGCCCACCATTATATCATCCTTGCCCCGTCTATGGAACCTGCCCATCATTATATCGTCCTTGCCCGGGCTATGGAACCTGCCCAATAATATATCATCCTTGGCCATGCTATGGAACCTGCCCACCATTATATCATCCTTGCCACGTCTATAGAACTTGCCCATTCTTTATATTGCCCTTTCCTAGCCTATAGAACCTTTCCATCATTATATCATCCTTGGCCGGGCTATGGAACCTGCCCACGATTATATCATCCTTGCCCGGTCAATGGAACCTGCCCACGATTATATAATCCTTGCCAGCGTTATGGAACCTGCCCACCATTATATCATCCTTGCCCGGGGTTATGGAAGCTGCCCACCATTATATCATCCTTGCCCCATCTATGGAACCTGCCCACCATTATATCATTTCTTGCCCGGGCTATGTAACCTGCCCACCATTATATCCTTTCCCGGGCTATGGAACTTGCCGACCATTATATCTTCCTTGCCGGCGTTATGGAACCTGCCTACCATTATATCGTCCTTGGCCAGGCTTTGGAACCTGCCCACCAATATATCATCCTTGACCGGGCTATGGAACCTTCTCACCATTATATCATCCTTGCCCGGGCTATCGAACCTGCCCACCATTATATCCTTGCCCGGGACATGGAACCTGCCCACCAGTATATCATCCTTGCCAGCGTTATGGAACCTGCCCACCATTATACCATCTTTGCCCGGGCTATGGAACCCGATGCCAATATATCATCCTTGCCCCGTCTATGGTACCTGCCCACCATTATATCATCCTTTCCCTGTCTATGGAACCTGCCCACCATTATATCATCCTTGCCCAAGCTATGTAACCTGCCCAATAATATATCATCCTTGCCCAGGCTATGGAACCTGCCCACCATTATATCATCCTTGCCACGTCTATGGAAGCTGTCCACCATTATATCATCCTTGCCCTGTCTATGGAACCTGCCCACCATTACATCATCCTTGCCCAGGCAATGGAACCTGCCTAAAATTATATCATTCCTTGCCCCATCTATGGAACCTACCCACCATTGTATCATCTTTGCCCCATCTATGGAACCTGCCCACCATTATATCATCCTTGCCCGTCTATGGAACCTGCTCACCATTATATCATCCTTGCCGGTGTTATGGAACCTGCCCACCATTATATCATCCTTGCCCGGGCTATGGAGCCTGACCACCATTATATCATTCTTGCCCCATCTATAGAACCTGCCCACCAGCATATCATCCTTGCCCGGGCTATGGAACCCGATGCTATTATATCACTTATATCATCCTTGCCCCATCTATGGAACCTGCCCACCATTATATCATCCTTGCATGGGCTATGGAACCTGCCCACCATTATATTATCCTTGCACGGACTAGGGAACCTGCCCACAATTATATCATTCTTGCACGGGCTATGGAACCTGCCCAACATTATATCATCCTTGCACGGGCTATGGAACCTGCCCACCATTATATCATCCTTGCCCGGCCTATAGAACCCGATATCAATATATCATCCTTGCTCCGTCTATGGAACCTGCCCTCCAATATATCGTCCTTGCCCGGGGCTATGGAACCGCACTGCCATTATACCATCCTTGGCCGGTCTATAGAACACGAAGCCAATATATCACCCCTGCTCCGTCTATGGAACCTGCCCACCATTATATCGTCCTTGCCCGGGCTATGGAGCCTGACCACCATTATATCATTCTTGCCCCATCTATAGAACCTGCCCACCAGCATATCATCCTTGCCCGGGCTATGGAACCCGATGCCATTATATCACTTATATCATCATTGCCCCATCTATGGAACCTGCCCACCATTATATCATCCTTGCATGGGCTATGGAACCTGCCCACCATTATATTATCCTTGCACGGACTAGGGAACCTGCCCACAATTATATCATTCTTGCACGGGCTATGGAACCTGCCCAACATTATATCATCCTTGCACGGGCTATGGAACCTGCCCACCATTATATCATCCTTGCCCGGACTATAGAACCCGATATCAATATATCATCCTTGCTCCGTCTATGGAACCTGCCCTCCAATATATCGTCCTTGCCCGGGGCTATGGAACCGCACTGCCATTATACCATCCTTGGCCGGTCTATAGAACACGAAGCCAATATATCATCCCTGCTCCGTCTATGGACCCGGCCCACCATTATATCATACTTGCCCCGTCTATGGAACCTGACCACCATTATATCATCCTTGCCCGGGCTATGGAAACCAACTGCCATTATACCATCCTTGTCCGGACTATAGAACCCGCCGCCATTATATTGTTCTTGCCAGGGCTATGGAACCTGCCCACCATTATATCATTCTTGCCCGGGATATGGAACCTGCCCACCTTTATATCATCTTTGCCCCGTCTATGGAACTTATCCACCATTATATCATCATTGCCAGCGCTATGGAACCCCACTGCCGTTGTACCATCCTTGCCCAGCCTATAGAACCCGATGCCAATGTATCATCCTTACCACGTCTATGAAATATGCCCACCATTATATCATCCTTGCCCGGGCTATGGAAAACAACTGTCATTATAACATCCTTGCCCGGCCTATAGAACCAGCCGCCATTATATAATCCTGGCCTGGGCTGTGGAACCTGCCCACCATTATATCATCCTTGCACCGTCTATGGAACCTGCCCACCATTATATCATAATTGCATGGGCTATGGAACCTGCCCACCTTTATATCATCCTTGCACAGGCTATGAAACCGGCCCGCCATTATATTATCCTTGCCCGGCCTATTGAATCCGATGTCAATATCTCATCCTTGCTCCGTCTATGGAACCTGCTCTCCATTATATCATCCTTGCCCGGGTTATGGAACCCGACTGCCATTATACCATCCTTGGCCGACCTATAGAACCTGAAGCCAATATATCATCCTTGTCTGTCTATGGAACTGGCCCACCATTATATTGTCCTTGCCCGAGCTATGGAACCTGCCCACCATTATATCGTCCTTGCCCGGGCTATGGAACCTGCCCACCATTATATCATCCTTGCCCGAGCAATGGAAACCAACTGTCATTATACCATCCTTGCCCGGCCTATAGAACCCGTAGCCATTATATCATCCTGGCCTGGGCTGTGGAACCTGCCCATCATTATATCATCCTTGACCTGTCTATGGAACCCGCCCACCATTTTATCGTCCTTGCCCAGGCTTTGGAACCTGCCCACCAATATATCATCCTTGCCAGGGCTATGGAACCTGCTCACCATTATATCATCCTTGCCCGGGCTATCGAACCTGCCCATCATTATATCCTTGCCCGGGATATGGAACCTGCCCACCATTATATCATCCTTGCCGGCGTTATGAAACCTGCCCACCATTATACCATCCTTGCCTGGGCTATGGAACCCGATGCCAATATATCATCCTTGCCCCGTCTATGGTACCTGCCCACCATTATATCATCCTTTCCCCGTCTATGTAACCTGTCCACCATTATATCGTCCCTGCCCGGGCTATGGAACCTGCCCATCATTATATCATCCTTGCCCGGGCTATGGAACCCTACTGCCATTATACCATTCTTGCCCGGCCTATAGAACCCGATACCAATATATCATCCTTGCCCCGTATTTGAAACCTGCCCATCATCATATCATCCTTGCCCAGGCAATGGAATTCGATGCATTTATATCAATCATTTCATCCTTGCCCCATCTTTGGAACCTGCCCACCATTATATCATCCTTGCATCGGATATGGAACCTGCCCACCATTATATCATCCTTGCCTATAGAACCCAATGCCAATATATCATCCTTGCTCCGTCTATGGAACCTGCCCACCATCATATCGTCCTTGCCCGGGCTATGGAACCTGCCCACCATTATTTCGTCCTTCCCCGGGCCATGGAACCTGCCCACCATTATATCGTCCTTGCCCGGGCTAAGGACCCCGCCCACCATTATATCATACTTGCCCCGTCTATGGAACCTGCCCACCATTATATCATCCTTGCCCAGGCTGTGGAATCTTCCCACCATTATATCATCCTTGCCCCGTCTATGGAACCTGACCACCATTATATCGTCCTTGCTAGGGCTATGGAACCTGCCCACCATTACATTATCATTGCCCAGGCTATGGAACCTGCCCACCATTATATCATCATTGCCCCGTCTTTGGAACCTGCCCACCATTATATCGTCCTTGCCCAGGTTTTGGAACCTGCCCACCAATATATCATCCTTGCCCCGTCTATGGAACCTGCCCACCATTATATCATCCTTGCCCGGGTAATGGAACCTGCCCACGATTATATCATCCTTGCCGGCGTTATGGAACCTGCCCACCATTATATCATCCTTGCTCCATCTATGGAACCTGCCCACCATTATATCATCCTTGCCCGGGCTATGGATCCTGCCCACCATCACATCCTCCTTGCCCGGGCTATAGAATCTGATGTCAATATATCATCCTTGCTCCATCTATGGAACCTGCCCACCATTATATCATTCGTGCATGGGCTAAGGGACCAGCCCACCATCATATCATCCTTTCCCAGGCTATGGAACCCGATGCTATTATATCAATTATTTAATCCTTGCCCCATCTATGGAACCTGCCCACCATTATATCATTCTTGCATGGGCTATGGAACCTGCCCACCATGATATCATCCTTGCACAGTCTATGGAACCTGCCCACCATTATATCATCCTTGCCCGGCCTATTGAATCCGATGTCAATATCTCATCCTTGCTCCGTCTATGGAACCTGCCCTCCATTATATCGTCCTTGCCCGGGTTATGGAACCCCACTGCCATTACACCATCCTTGGCCGGCCTATAGAACCCGAAGCCAATATATCATCCTTGCTCCGTCTATGGAACCTGCCCACCATTATATTGTCCTTCCCCGTTCTATGGAACCTGCCCACCATCATATTGTCCTTTTCAGGGCTATGGAACCTGCCCTCCATTATATCGTCCTTGCCCGGGTTATGGAACCCCACTGCCATTAACCCATTCTTGCCCGGCCTATAGAACCCGATGCCAATATATCATCCTTGCCCCGTCTATGGAATCTGCCCACCATTATATCATCCTTGCCCGGACTATGGAAACCAACTGCCATTATGCCATCCTTGCCCGGCCTATAGAACCAGCCGCCATTATATCATCCTTGCCTGGGATGTGGAACCAATATATCATCCATGCCCTGTCTATGGAACCTGCCCACCACTATATCATCCTTGCTCGGGCTATGGAACTTGCCCACCATGATATAATTCTTGCCGGTGTTATGGAACCTGCCTACCATTACATCATCCTTGCCCGGGCTATGGAAGCTGCCCACCATTATATCTTCCTTGCCCGGGCTATGGAAGCTGCCCACCATTATATCATCCTTGCCCGGGCTATGGAACCTGCCTACCATTATATAATCCTTGTCCGTACTATGGAACCTGCCCACCATTATGTCACCCTTGCCCGTGCTATGGAACCTGCCCACCATTATATCATCCTTGCCCGGGCTATGGAACCTGCCCACCATTATATCATCCTTGCCCGGGCTATGGAAGCTGCCCACCATTATATCATCCTTGCCCCATCTATGGAACCTGCCCACCATTATATCACTTCTTGCCCAGGCTATGGAACCTGCCTACCATTATATAATCCTTGTCCGTACTATGGAACCTGCCCACCATTATGTCAACCTTGCCCGGGCTATGGAACCTGCCCACCATTATATCATCCTTGCCCGGGCTATGGAACCTGCCCACCATTATATCATCCTTGCCCGGGCTATGGAAGCTGCCCACCATTATATCATCCTTGCCCGATCTATGGAACCTGCCCACCTTTATATCACTTCTTGCCCAGGCTATGGAACCTGCCCACCATTATATCATCCTTGCCAGCGTTATGGAACCTGCGCACCATTATATCATCCTTGCCGGAGCTATGGAGCCTGCCCATCATTATATCATCCTTGCCCAGGCAATGGAATTCGATGCATTTATATCAATCATATCATCCTTGCCCCATCTATGGAACCTGCCCACCCTTATATCATCATTGCATGGGATATGGAACCTGCCCACCATAATATCATCCTTGCCTATAGAACCGGATGCCAATATATCATCCTTGCTCTGTCTATGGAACCTGCCCACCATCATATTGTCCTTGCCCGGGCTATGGAACCTGCCGACCATTATATCGTCCTTGCCCGGGCTATGCAACCCTACTGCCATTATACCATCCTTGCCCAGCCTATAGAACCTGATACCAATATATCATCCTTGCCCCGTCTATGAAACCTGCCCACCATCATATCATCCTTGCCCAGGCAATGGAATTCGATGCATTTATATCAATCATATCATCCTTGCCCCATCTATGGAACCTGCCCACCCTTATATCATCATTGCATGGGATATGGAACCTGCCCACCATTATATCATCCTTGCCTATCGACCCGGATGCCAATATATCATCCTTGCTCTGTCTATGGAACCTGCCCACCATCATATCGTCCTTGCCCGGGCTATGGAACCTGCCGACCATTATATCGTCCTTGCCCAGGCTATGGAAACCAACTGCCATTATACCATCCTTGCCCGGCCTATAGAACCCGCCGCCATTATATCATCCTTGCCCAGGCTGTGGAATCTGCCCACCATTACATCATCCTTGCCCCGTCTATGGAACCTGACCACCATTATATCATCCTTGCCCGGCCTATTGAATCCGATGTCAATATCTCATCCTTGCTCCATCTATGGAACCTGCCCTCCATTATATCGTCCTTGCCCGGGATATGGAACCACACTGCCATTACACCATCCTTGGCCGGCCTATAGAACCCGAAGCCAATATATCATCATTGCTCCGTCTATGGAACCTGCCCACCATTATATTGTCCTTGCTCGTTCTATGGAACCTGCCCACCATCATATCGTCCTTTTCAGGGCTATGGAACCTGCCCACTATTATATCATCCTTGCCCGAGCAATGGAAACTAACTGCCCTTACACCATCCTTGCCCCGTCTATGGAACCTGCCCACCATTATATCATCCTTGCCCAATCTATGGAACCTGCCCACCATTATATCATCCTTGCCCATCTATGGAACCTGACCACCATCATATCATCCTTGCCCCATCTATGGAACCTGCCCACCATTATATCATTCTTGCACGGGCTATGGATCCTGCCCACCATTATATCATCCTTGCACGGGCTATGGAACCTGCCCACCATTATATCATCCTTGCCCGGCCTATAGAACCCAATGTCAATATATCATCCGTGCTCCGTCTATGGAACCTGCCCTCCATTATATTGTCCTTGACCAGGCTATGGAACCCCACTGCCATTATACCATCCTTGGCCGGTCTATAGAACACGAAGCCAATATATCATCCTTCCTCCGTCTATGGAACCTGCCCACCATTATATTGTCCTTGCCCAAGCTATGGAACCTGCCCATCATTATATCATCCTTGCCCCGTCTATGGAACCTGCCCACCATTATATCAGCCTTGCCCGGGCAATGGAACCTGCCCACGATTATATCATCCTTGCCGGCGTTATGGAACCTGCCCACCATTATATCATCCTTGCCTCGTCTATGAAACCTGCCCACCATTATATCATTCTTGCCCGGGCTATGGAACCTGCCCACCATTATATCATCCTTGCTCCATCTATGGAACCTGCCCACCATTATATCATTCGTGCATGGGCTATGGGACCAGCCCACCATCATATCATCCTTTCCCAGGCTATGGAACCCGATGCTATTATATCAATTATTTAATCCTTGCCCCATCTATGGAATCTGCCCACCAGTATATCATTCTTGCATGGGCTATGGAACCTGCCCACCATGATATCATCCTTGCACAGTCTATGGAACCTGCCCACCATTATATCATCCTTGCCCGGCCTATTGAATCCGATGTCAATATCTCATCCTTGCTCCGTCTATGGAACCTGCCCTCCATTATATCGTCCTTGCCCGGGTTATGGAACCCCACTGCCATTACACCAGCCTTGGCCGGCCTTTAGAACCCGAAGCCAATATATAATCCTTGCTCTGTCCATGGAACCTGCCCACCATTATATTGTCCTTCCCCGGTATATGGAACCTGCCCACCATCATATTGTCCTTTTCAGGGCTATGGAACCTGCCCTCCATTATATCGTCCTTGCCCGGGTTATGGAACCCCGCTGCCATTATACCATTCTTGCCCAGCCTATAGAACCCTATGCCAATATATCATCCTTGCCCCGTCTATGGAATCTGCCCACCATTATATCATCCTTGCCCGGACTATGGAAACCAACTGCCATTATGCCATCCTTGCCCGGCCTATAGAACAAGCCGCCATTATATCATCCTTGCCTGGGCTGTGGAACCAATATATCATCCATGCCCTGTCTATGGAACCTGCCTACCATTACATCATCCTTGCCCGGGCTATGGAAGCTGCCCACCATTATATCTTCCTTGCCCGGGCTATGGAAGCTGCCCACCATTATATCAACCTTGCCCGGGCTATGGAACCTGCCTACCATTATATAATCCTTGTCCGTACTATGGAACCTGCCCACCATTATGTCACCCTTGCCCGGGCTATGGAACCTGCCCACCATTATATCATCCTTGCCCAGGCTATGGAACCTGCCCACCATTATATCATCCTTGCCCGGGCTATGGATGCTGCCCACCATTATATCATCCTTGCCCCATCTATGGAACCTGCCCACCATTATATCACTTCTTGCCCAGGCTATGGAACCTGCCTACCATTATATAATCCTTGTCCGTACTATGGAACCTGCCCACCATTATGTCACCCTTGCCCGGGCTATGGAACCTGCCCACCATTATATCATCCTTGCCCGGGCTATGGAACCTGCCCACCATTATATCATCCTTGCCCGGGCTATGGAAGCTGCCCACCATTATATCATCCTTGCCCCATCTATGGAATCTGCCCACCTTTATATCACTCCTTGCCCAGGCTATTGAACCTGCCCACCATTATATCATCCTTGCCAGCGTTATGGAACCTGCGCACCATTATATCATCCTTGCCGGGGCTATGGAGCCTGCCCATCATTATATCATCCTTGCCCAGGCAATGGAATTCGATGCATTTATATCAATCATATCATCCTTGCCCCATATATGGAACTTGCCCACCCTTATATCATCATTGCATGGGATATGGAACCTGCCCACCATAATATCATCCTTGCCTATAGAACCGGATGCCAATATATCATCCTTGCTCTGTCTATGGAACCTGCCCACCATCATATTGTCCTTGCACGGGCTATGGAACCTGCCGACCATTATATTGTCCTTGCCCGGGCTATGCAACCCTACTGCCATTATACCATCCTTGCCCAGCCTATAGAACCTGATACCAATATATCATCCTTGCCCCGTCTATGAAACCTGCCCACCATCATATCATCCTTGCCCAGGCAATGGAATTCGATGCATTTATATCAATCATATCATCCTTGCCCCATCTATGGAACCTGCCCACCCTTATATCATCCTTGCATGGGATATGGAACCTGCCCACCATTATATCATCCTTGCCTATAGACCCGGATGCCAATATATCATCCTTGCTCTGTCTATGGAACCTGCCCACCATCATATTGTCCTTGCCCGGGCTATGGAACCTGCCGACCATTATATCGTCCTTGCCCAGGCTATGGAAACCAACTGCCATTATACCATCCTTTCCCGGCCTATAGAACCCGCCGCCATTATATCATCCTTGCCCAGGCTGTGGAATCTGCCCACCATTACATCATCCTTGCCCCGTCGATGGAACCTGACCACCATTATATGATCCTTGCACTGCCTATTGAATCCGATGTCAATATCTCATCCTTGCTCTGTCTATGGAACCTTCCCTCCATTATATTGTCCTTGCCCGGGATATGGAACCACACTGCCATTACACCATCCTTGGCCGGCCTATAGAACCCGAAGCCAATATATCATCCTTGCTCTGTCTATGGAACCTGCCCACCATTATATTGTCCTTGCTTGTTCTATGGAACCTGCCCACCATCATATCGTCCTTTTCAGGGCTATGGAACCTGCCCACTATTATATCATCCTTGCCCGAGCAATGGAAACCAACTGCCCTTACACCATCCTTGCCCCGTCTATGGAACCTGCCCACCATTATATCATCCTTGACCAATCTATGGAACCTGCCCACCATTATATCATCCTTGCCCATCTATGGAACCTGACCACCATCATATCATCCTTGCCCCATCTATGGAACCTGCCCACCAATATATCATTCTTGCACGGGCTATGGAACCTGCCCACCATTATATCATCCTTGCACGGGCTATGGAACCTGCCCACCATTATATCATCCTTGCCCGGCCTATAGAACCCAATGTCAATATATCATCCGTGCTCCGTCTATGGAACCTGCCCTCCATTATATTGTCCTTGACCGGGCTATGGAACCCCACTGCCATTATTCCATCATTGGCCGGTCTATAGAACACGAAGCCAATATATCATCCTTCCTCCGTCTATGGAACCTGCCCACCATTATATTGTCCTTGCCCGAGCTATGGAACCTGCCCATCATTATATCATCCTTGCCCAGGCTATGGAACCTGCCCACCATTATATCATCCTTGCTCAGGCTATGGAACCTGCCAACCATTATATCATCCTTGCCCGAGCTATGGAAACCAACTGCCATTATACCATCCTTGCCCGGCCTATAGAACCCGATACCATTATGTCATTCTTGCCTGGGCAATGGAACCTGCCCACCATTATATCATCCTTGCCGGGCTATGGAACCTGCCCACAATTATATCATCCTTGCCCGGGCTATGGAACCTGCCCACCATATCATCCTTGCCGGCGTTATGGAACCTGCCTACTATTACATCATCCTTGCCCGGGCTATGGAAGCTGCCCACCATTATATCATCCTTGCCTGGGCTATGGAAGCTGCCCACCATTATATCATCCTTTCCCGGGCTATAGAACCTGCCTACCATTATATAATCCTTGTCCGGACTATGGAATCTGCCCACAATATATCACCCTTGCCCGGGCTATGGAACCTGGCCACTATTATATCACCCTTGCCCATCTATGGAACCTCCCCACCATTATATCATACTTGCACAGGCTATGGAACCTGTCCACCATTATATCATCCTTGCAAGGGCTATGGAACCTGCCCACCATTATATCATCCTTGCCCGGCCTATAGAACCCAATGTCAATATATCATCCGTGCTCCGTCTATGGAACCTGCCCACCATTATATTGTCCTTGCCCGAGCTATGGAACCTGCCCATCATTATATCATCCTTGCCCAGGCTATGGAACCTGCCCACCATTATATCGTCCTTGACCCGGCTATGGAACCCCACTGCCATTATACTATCCTTGGCCGGTCTATAGAACACGAAGCCAATATATCATCCTTCCTCCGTCTATGGAACCTGCGCACCATTTTATTGTCCTTGCCCGAGCTATGGAACCTGCCCATCATTATATCATCCTTGCCCAGGCTATGGAACCTGCCCACCATTATATCATCCTTGCTCGGGCTATTGAACCTGCCAACCATTATATCATCCTTGCCCAGCCTATAGAACCCGGTAAGATTATATCATTCTTGCCTGGGCAATGGAACCTGCCCTCCATTATATCATCCTTGCCCGGGCTATGGAACCTGCCCACCATTATACCATCCTTGCTCGGGCTATGGAACCTGCCCACCATATCATCCTTGCCGGCGTTATGGTACCTGCCTACCATTACATCATCCTTACTCGGGCTATGGAAGCTGCCCACAATTATATCATCCTTGCCAGGGCTATGGAAGCTGCCCACCATTATATAATCCTTGTCCGGACTATAGAACCTGCCCACAATATCTCACCCTTGCCCGGGCTATGGAACCTGGCCACCATTATATTACCCTTGCCCAGGCTATGGAACCTGCCCACCATTATATCATCCTTGCCTGGGCTATGGAACCCCATTGACATTATACCATCCTAGCCCGGCCTATAGAACCTGACACCATTATGTCATCCTTGCCCCGTCTATGGAGCCTGCCCACCATTATATCACCCTTGCCCGGGCTATGGAACCTGCCCACCATTATATCATCCTTGCCCGGGATATGAAACTCCACTGCCATTATACCATCCTTGCCTGGCCTATAGAACTCAATGCCAATATATCATCCTTGCCCCTTCTATGGAATGTGCCTACCATTATATCATCCTTGTCCGGACTATGGAAACCAACTGTCATTATGCCATCCTTGCCCGGCCTATAGAACCAGCCGCCATTATATCATCCTTGCCCGGGCTGTGGAACCTGCCCACCAATATATCATCCTTGCCCTGTCTATGGAACCTGCCCACCATTATATCATACTTGCCCGGGCTATGGAACCTGCCCACCATGATATCCTCCGTACGGGTGTTATGGAACCTGCCTACCATTACATCATCCTTGCCCGGGCTATGGAAGCTGCCCACCATTATATCATCCTTGCCATGGCTATGGAAGCTGCCCACCTATATAATCCTTGTCCGGACTATGGAACCTGCCCACCATTATTTCACCCTTGCCCGGGCTATGGAACCTGGCCACCATTATATCACCCTTGCCCAGGCTATGGAACCTGCCCACCATTATATCATCCTTGCACGGGCTATGCAACCCCACTGCCATTATACCATCCTTGCCCGGCCTATAGAACCTCACTCCATTATATCATCCTTGCCCCGTCTATGGAACCTGCCCACCATTATATCATTCATGCCAGGGCTATGGAACCTGCCCACCATTATATCATCCTTGCCCCGTCTATGGAACCTGCCCACCAATATATCATCCTTGCCGGGCTATGGAACCTGCCCACCAATATATCAACCTTGCGCGGGATATGGAACCCCACTGCCATTATACCATTCTTGCCCGGCCTATAGAACCCGATGCCAATATATCATCCTTGCCACGTCTATGGAACCTGCCCACCATTATATCATTCATGCCAGGGCTATGGAACCTGCCCACCATTATATCATCCTTGCCCCGTCTATGGAACCTGCCCACCAATATATCATCCTTGCCGGGCTATGGAACCTGCCCACCAATATATCATCCTTGCCCGGACTATGGAAACCAACTGCCATTATGCCATCCTTGCCCGGCCTATAGAACCAGCCGCAATTATATCATCCTTGCCTGGGCTGTGGAACCTGCCCACCAATATATCATCCATGCCCTGTCTATGGAACCTGCCCACCATTATATCATCCTTGCCCGGGCTATGGAACCTGCCCACCATGATATAATTCTTGCCGGTGTTATGGAACCTGCCTACCATTACATCATCCTTGCCCGGGCTATGGAAGCTGCCCACCATTATATCATCCTTGCCCGGGCTATGGAAGCTGCCCACCATTATATCATCCTTGCCGGGGCTATGGAACCTGCCTACCATTATATAATCCTTGTTCGTACTATGGAACCTGCCCACCATTAAGTCACCCTTGTCCGGGCTATGGAACCTGCCCACCATTATATCATCCTTGCCCGGGCTATGGAACCTGCCCACCATTATATCATCCTTGCCCGGGCTATGGAAGCTGCTCACCATTATATCAACCTTGCCCCATCTATGGAACCTGCCCACCACTATATAACTTCTTGCCCAGGCTATGGAACCTGCCCACCATTATATCATCCTTGCTCGGGCTATGGAACCAGCCCACCATTATATCATCCTTTCCCGGGCTATGGAACCTGCCCACCATTATATCATCCTTGCCAGCGTTATGGAACCTGCTCACCATTATATCATCCTTGCCCGGGCTATGGAGCCTGCCCATCATTATATCATCCTTGCCCGGGCTATGCAACCCTACTGCCATTATACCATCCTTGCCCAGCCTATAGAACCTGATACCAATATATCATCCTTGCCCCGTCTATGAAACCTGCCCACCATCATATCATCCTTGCCCAGGCAATGGAATTCGATGCATTTATATCAATCATATCATCCTTGCCCCATCTATGGAACCTGCCCACCCTTATATCATCCTTGCATGGGATATGGAACCTGCCCACCATTATATCATCCTTGCCTATAGAACCGGATGCCAATATATCATCCTTGCTCTGTCTATGGAACCTGCCCACCATCATATCGTCCTTTTCAGGGCTATGGAACCTGCCCACTATTATATCATCCTTGCCCGAGCAATGGAAACTAACTGCCCTTACACCATCCTTGCCCCGTCTATGGAACCTGCCCACCATTATATCATCCTTGCCCAATCTATGGAACCTGCCCACCATTATATCATCCTTGCCCATCTATGGAACCTGACCACCATCATATCATCCTTGCCCCATCTATGGAACCTGCCCACCATTATATCATTCTTGCACGGGCTATGGATCCTGCCCACCATTATATCATCCTTGCACGGGCTATGGAACCTGCCCACCATTATATCATCCTTGCCCGGCCTATAGAACCCAATGTCAATATATCATCCGTGCTCCGTCTATGGAACCTGCCCTCCATTATATTGTCCTTGACCAGGCTATGGAACCCCACTGCCATTATACCATCCTTGGCCGGTCTATAGAACACGAAGCCAATATATCATCCTTCCTCCGTCTATGGAACCTGCCCACCATTATATTGTCCTTGCCCAAGCTATGGAACCTGCCCATCATTATATCATCCTTGCCCCGTCTATGGAACCTGCCCACCATTATATCAGCCTTGCCCGGGCAATGGAACCTGCCCACGATTATATCATCCTTGCCGGCGTTATGGAACCTGCCCACCATTATATCATCCTTGCCTCGTCTATGAAACCTGCCCACCATTATATCATTCTTGCCCGGGCTATGGAACCTGCCCACCATTATATCATCCTTGCTCCATCTATGGAACCTGCCCACCATTATATCATTCGTGCATGGGCTATGGGACCAGCCCACCATCATATCATCCTTTCCCAGGCTATGGAACCCGATGCTATTATATCAATTATTTAATCCTTGCCCCATCTATGGAATCTGCCCACCAGTATATCATTCTTGCATGGGCTATGGAACCTGCCCACCATGATATCATCCTTGCACAGTCTATGGAACCTGCCCACCATTATATCATCCTTGCCCGGCCTATTGAATCCGATGTCAATATCTCATCCTTGCTCCGTCTATGGAACCTGCCCTCCATTATATCGTCCTTGCCCGGGTTATGGAACCCCACTGCCATTACACCAGCCTTGGCCGGCCTTTAGAACCCGAAGCCAATATATAATCCTTGCTCTGTCCATGGAACCTGCCCACCATTATATTGTCCTTCCCCGGTATATGGAACCTGCCCACCATCATATTGTCCTTTTCAGGGCTATGGAACCTGCCCTCCATTATATCGTCCTTGCCCGGGTTATGGAACCCCGCTGCCATTATACCATTCTTGCCCAGCCTATAGAACCCTATGCCAATATATCATCCTTGCCCCGTCTATGGAATCTGCCCACCATTATATCATCCTTGCCCGGACTATGGAAACCAACTGCCATTATGCCATCCTTGCCCGGCCTATAGAACAAGCCGCCATTATATCATCCTTGCCTGGGCTGTGGAACCAATATATCATCCATGCCCTGTCTATGGAACCTGCCCACCATTATATCATCCTTGCTCGGGCTATGGAACCTGCCCACCATGATATAATTCTTGCCGGTGTTATGGAACCTGCCTACCATTACATCATCCTTGCCCGGGCTATGGAAGCTGCCCACCATTATATCTTCCTTGCCCGGGCTATGGAAGCTGCCCACCATTATATCAACCTTGCCCGGGCTATGGAACCTGCCTACCATTATATAATCCTTGTCCGTACTATGGAACCTGCCCACCATTATGTCACCCTTGCCCGGGCTATGGAACCTGCCCACCATTATATCATCCTTGCCCAGGCTATGGAACCTGCCCACCATTATATCATCCTTGCCCGGGCTATGGATGCTGCCCAGCATTATATCATCCTTGCCCCATCTATGGAACCTGCCCACCATTATATCACTTCTTGCCCAGGCTATGGAACCTGCCTACCATTATATAATCCTTGTCCGTACTATGGAACCTGCCCACCATTATGTCACCCTTGCCCGGGCTATGGAACCTGCCCACCATTATATCATCCTTGCCCGGGCTATGGAACCTGCCCACCATTATATCATCCTTGCCCGGGCTATGGAAGCTGCCCACCATTATATCATCCTTGCCCCATCTATGGAATCTGCCCACCTTTATATCACTCCTTGCCCAGGCTATTGAACCTGCCCACCATTATATCATCCTTGCCAGCGTTATGGAACCTGCGCACCATTATATCATCCTTGCCGGGGCTATGGAGCCTGCCCATCATTATATCATCCTTGCCCAGGCAATGGAATTCGATGCATTTATATCAATCATATCATCCTTGCCCCATATATGGAACTTGCCCACCCTTATATCATCATTGCATGGGATATGGAACCTGCCCACCATAATATCATCCTTGCCTATAGAACCGGATGCCAATATATCATCCTTGCTCTGTCTATGGAACCTGCCCACCATCATATTGTCCTTGCACGGGCTATGGAACCTGCCGACCATTATATTGTCCTTGCCCGGGCTATGCAACCCTACTGCCATTATACCATCCTTGCCCAGCCTATAGAACCTGATACCAATATATCATCCTTGCCCCGTCTATGAAACCTGCCCACCATCATATCATCCTTGCCCAGGCAATGGAATTCGATGCATTTATATCAATCATATCATCCTTGCCCCATCTATGGAACCTGCCCACCCTTATATCATCCTTGCATGGGATATGGAACCTGCCCACCATTATATCATCCTTGCCTATAGACCCGGATGCCAATATATCATCCTTGCTCTGTCTATGGAACCTGCCCACCATCATATTGTCCTTGCCCGGGCTATGGAACCTGCCGACCATTATATCGTCCTTGCCCAGGCTATGGAAACCAACTGCCATTATACCATCCTTTCCCGGCCTATAGAACCCGCCGCCATTATATCATCCTTGCCCAGGCTGTGGAATCTGCCCACCATTACATCATCCTTGCCCCGTCTATGGAACCTGACCACCATTATATGATCCTTGCACTGCCTATTGAATCCGATGTCAATATCTCATCCTTGCTCTGTCTATGGAACCTTCCCTCCATTATATTGTCCTTGCCCGGGATATGGAACCACACTGCCATTACACCATCCTTGGCCGGCCTATAGAACCCGAAGCCAATATATGATCCTTGCTCTGTCTATGGAACCTGCCCACCATTATATTGTCCTTGCTTGTTCTATGGAACCTGCCCACCATCATATCGTCCTTTTCAGGGCTATGGAACCTGCCCACTATTATATCATCCTTGTCCGAGCAATGGAAACCAACTGCCCTTACACCATCCTTGCCCCGTCTATGGAACCTGCCCACCATTATATCATCCTTGACCAATCTATGGAACCTGCCCACCATTATATCATCCTTGCCCATCTATGGAACCTGACCACCATCATATCATCCTTGCCCCATCTATGGAACCTGCCCACCAATATATCATTCTTGCACGGGCTATGGAACCTGCCCACCATTATATCATCCTTGCACGGGCTATGGAACCTGCCCACCATTATATCATCCTTGCCCGGCCTATAGAACCCAATGTCAATATATCATCCGTGCTCCGTCTATGGAACCTGCCCTCCATTATATTGTCCTTGACCGGGCTATGGAACCCCACTGCCATTATTCCATCATTGGCCGGTCTATAGAACACGAAGCCAATATATCATCCTTCCTCCGTCTATGGAACCTGCCCACCATTATATTGTCCTTGCCCGAGCTATGGAACCTGCCCATCATTATATCATCCTTGCCCAGGCTATGGAACCTGCCCACCATTATATCATCCTTGCTCAGGCTATGGAACCTGCCAACCATTATATCATCCTTGCCCGAGCTATGGAAACCAACTGCCATTATACCATCCTTGCCCGGCCTATAGAACCCGATACCATTATGTCATTCTTGCCTGGGCAATGGAACCTGCCCACCATTATATCATCCTTGCCTGGGCTATGGAAGCTGCCCACCATTATATCATCCTTTCCCGGGCTATAGAACCTGCCTACCATTATATAATCCTTGTCCGGACTATGGAATCTGCCCACAATATATCACCCTTGCCCGGGCTATGGAACCTGGCCACCATTATATCACCCTTGCCCATCTATGGAACCTCCCCACCATTATATCATACTTGCACGGGCTATGGAACCTGTCCACCATTATATCATCCTTGCAAGGGCTATGGAACCTGCCCACCATTATATCATCCTTGCCCGGCCTATAGAACCCAATGTCAATATATCATCCGTGCTCCGTCTATGGAACCTGCCCACCATTATATTGTCCTTGCCCGAGCTATGGAACCTGCCCATCATTATATCATCCTTGCCCAGGCTATGGAACCTGCCCACCATTATATCGTCCTTGACCCGGCTATGGAACCCCACTGCCATTATACTATCCTTGGCCGGTCTATAGAACACGAAGCCAATATATCATCCTTCCTCCGTCTATGGAACCTGCGCACCATTATATTGTCCTTGCCCGAGCTATGGAACCTGCCCATCATTATATCATCCTTGCCCAGGCTATGGAACCTGCCCACCATTATATCATCCTTGCTCGGGCTATTGAACCTGCCAACCATTATATCATCCTTGCCCAGCCTATAGAACCCGATAAGATTATATCATTCTTGCCTGGGCAATGGAACCTGCCCTCCATTATATCATCCTTGCCCGGGCTATGGAACCTGCCCACCATTATACCATCCTTGCTCGGGCTATGGAACCTGCCCACCATATCATCCTTGCCGGCGTTATGGTACCTGCCTACCATTACATCATCCTTACTCGGGCTATGGAAGCTGCCCACAATTATATCATCCTTGCCAGGGCTATGGAAGCTGCCCACCATTATATAATCCTTGTCCGGACTATAGAACCTGCCCACAATATCTCACCCTTGCCCGGGCTATGGAACCTGGCCACCATTATATTACCCTTGCCCAGGCTATGGAACCTGCCCACCATTATATCATCCTTGCCTGGGCTATGGAACCCCATTGACATTATACCATCCTAGCCCGGCCTATAGAACCTGACACCATTATGTCATCCTTGCCCCGTCTATGGAGCCTGCCCACCATTATATCACCCTTGCCCGGGCTATGGAACCTGCCCACCATTATATCATCCTTGCCCGGGATATGAAACTCCACTGCCATTATACCATCCTTGCCTGGCCTATAGAACTCAATGCCAATATATCATCCTTGCCCCTTCTATGGAATGTGCCTACCATTATATCATCCTTGTCCGGACTATGGAAACCAACTGTCATTATGCCATCCTTGCCCGGCCTATAGAACCAGCCGCCATTATATCATCCTTGCCTGGGCTGTGGAACCTGCCCACCAATGTATCATCCTTGCCCTGTCTATGGAACCTGCCCACCATTATATCATACTTGCCCGGGCTATGGAACCTGCCCACCATGATATCCTCCGTACGGGTGTTATGGAACCTGCCTACCATTACATCATCCTTGCCCGGGCTATGGAAGCTGCCCACCATTATATCATCCTTGCCATGGCTATGGAAGCTGCCCACCTATATAATCCTTGTCCGGACTATGGAACCTGCCCACCATTATTTCACCCTTGCCCGGGCTATGGAACCTGGCCACCATTATATCACCCTTGCCCAGGCTATGGAACCTGCCCACCATTATATCATCCTTGCACGGGCTATGCAACCCCACTGCCATTATACCATCCTTGCCCGGCCTATAGAACCTCACTCCATTATATCATCCTTGCCCCGTCTATGGAACCTGCCCACCATTATATCATTCATGCCAGGGCTATGGAACCTGCCCACCATTATATCATCCTTGCCCCGTCTATGGAACCTGCCCACCAATATATCATCCTTGCCGGGCTATGGAACCTGCCCACCAATATATCAACCTTGCGCGGGATATGGAACCCCACTGCCATTATACCATTCTTGCCCGGCCTATAGAACCCGATGCCAATATATCATCCTTGCCACGTCTATGGAACCTGCCCACCATTATATCATTCATGCCAGGGCTATGGAACCTGCCCACCATTATATCATCCTTGCCCAGTCTATGGAACCTGCCCACCAATATATCATCCTTGCCGGGCTATGGAACCTGCCCACCAATATATCATCCTTGCCCGGACTATGGAAACCAACTGCCATTATGCCATCCTTGCCCGGCCTATAGAACCAGCCGCAATTATATCATCCTTGCCTGGGCTGTGGAACCTGCCCACCAATATATCATCCATGCCCTGTCTATGGAACCTGCCCACCATTATATCATCCTTGCCCGGGCTATGGAACCTGCCCACCATGATATAATTCTTGCCGGTGTTATGGAACCTGCCTACCATTACATCATCCTTGCCCGGGCTATGGAAGCTGCCCACCATTATATCATCCTTGCCCGGGCTATGGAAGCTGCCCACCATTATATCATCCTTGCCGGGGCTATGGAACCTGCCTACCATTATATAATCCTTGTTCGTACTATGGAACCTGCCCACCATTAAGTCACCCTTGTCCGGGCTATGGAACCTGCCCACCATTATATCATCCTTGCCCGGGCTATGGAACCTGCCCACCATTATATCATCCTTGCCCGGGCTATGGAAGCTGCTCACCATTATATCAACCTTGCCCCATCTATGGAACCTGCCCACCACTATATAACTTCTTGCCCAGGCTATGGAACCTGCCCACCATTATATCATCCTTGCTCGGGCTATGGAACCAGCCCACCATTATATCATCCTTTCCCGGGCTATGGAACCTGCCCACCATTATATCATCCTTGCCAGCGTTATGGAACCTGCTCACCATTATATCATCCTTGCCCGGGCTATGGAGCCTGCCCATCATTATATCATCCTTGCCCGGGCTATGCAACCCTACTGCCATTATACCATCCTTGCCCAGCCTATAGAACCTGATACCAATATATCATCCTTGCCCCGTCTATGAAACCTGCCCACCATCATATCATCCTTGCCCAGGCAATGGAATTCGATGCATTTATATCAATCATATCATCCTTGCCCCATCTATGGAACCTGCCCACCCTTATATCATCCTTGCATGGGATATGGAACCTGCCCACCATTATATCATCCTTGCCTATAGAACCGGATGCCAATATATCATCCTTGCTCTGTCTATGGAACCTGCCCACCATCATATCGTCCTTGCCCGGGCTATGGAACCTGCTGACCATTATATCGTCCTTGCCCGGGCTATGGAAACCAACTGTCATTATACCATCCTTGCCCGGCCTATAGAACCCGCCGCCATTATATCATCCTTGCCCGGGCTGTGGAATCTGCCCACCATTACATCATCCTTGCCCTGTCTATGGAACCTGACCACCATTATATCATCATTGCCCGGGTTATGGAACCTGCCCACCATTATATCATCCTTGCCCCGTAATGGAACCTGCCCACCATTATATCATCCTTGCCAGCGCTATGGAACCCAATTTATATCATCCTTGCGAAGGCTTTGGAACCTGCCCACCAATATATCATCCTTGCCAGGGCTATGGAACCTGCTCACCATTATATCCTCCTTGCCCGGGCTATCGAACCTGCCCACCATTATATCCTTGCCCGGGATATGGAACCTGCCCACCATTATATCATCCTTGCCGGCGTTATGAAACCTGCCCGACATTATACCATCCTTGCCTGGGCTATGGAACCCGATGCCAATATATCATCCTTGCCCTGTCTATGGAACCTGCCCAATAATATATCATCCTTGCCCAGGCTATGGAACCTGACCACCATTATATCATCCTTGCCACGTCTATGGAACTTGCCCCCCTTTATTCATCATTTCTCGGACTATGGAACCTGCCCACCATTATATCATCCTTGCCCGGGCTATGAAACCTGCCCACCATTACACCATCCTTGCCCGGCCTATAGAACCGGACACTATTATATCATCCTTGCCCCGTCTATGGAACCTGTCCACCATTACATCATCCTTGGCCAGGCAATGGAACCTGCCCACCATTATATCATCCTTGCCCGGGCTATGGAACCTGCCCACCATTATATCATCCTTTCCGGTGTTATGGAACCTGCCCACCATTATTTCATCCTTGCCCGGACTATGGAAGCTGCCCACCATTATATCATCCTTGCCCCGTCTATGGAACCTGCCCACCATTATATCATCCTTGCCCAATCTATGGAACCTGCCCACCATTATATCATCCTTGCCCATCTATGGAACCTCCCCACCATTATATCATCCTTGCTGGCATTATGGAACTTGCCCACCATTATATCATCCTTGCCCGGGCTATGGAGCCTGACCACCATCATATCATCCTTGCACGGGCTATGGAACCTGCCCACCATTTTATCATCCTTGCCCGGCCTATAGAACCCGATGTCAATATATCATCAGTGCTCCGTCTATGGAACCTGCCCTCCATTATATCGTCCTTGACCGGGCTATGGAACCCCACTGCCATCATACCAGCCTTGGCCGGTCAATAGAACACGAAGCCAATATATCATCCTTGCTCCGTCTATGGAACCTGCCCACCATTATATCATCCTTGCCCAGGCTATGGAACCTGCCCACCATTCTATCATCCTTGCTCGGGCTATGGAACCTGCCAACCATTATATCATCCTTGCCCGAGCTATGGAAACCAACTGCCATTATACCATCCTTGCCCAGCCTATAGAAACCGATACCATTATATCATCCTTGCCCAGGCTATGGAACCTGCCCACCATTATATCATCCTTGCCCGGGCTATGGAACCTGCCCACCATTACATCATCCTTGCCCGGGCTATGGAACCTGCCCACCATATCATCCTTGCCGGCGTTATGGAACCTGCCTACCATTACATCATCCTTGCCCGGGCTATGGAAACTGCCCACCATTATATCATCCTTGCCCGGGCTATGGAAGCTGCCCACCATTATATCATCCTATCCCGGGCTATGGAACCTGCCCACAACATATCACCCTTGCCCGGGCTATGGAACCTGGCCACCATTATATCACCCTTGCCCAGGCTATGGAACCTGCCCACCATTATATCATCCTTGCATGGGCTATGGAACCCCATTGACATTATACCATCCTAGCCCAGCCTATAGAACCTGACACCATTATATCATCCTTGCCCCATCCATGGAAGCTGCCCACCATTATATCACCCTTGCCTGGGCTATGGAACCTGCCCACCATCATATCATCCTTGCACGGGCTATGGAACCCCACTGCCATTATACCATCCTTGCCCAGCCTATAGAACCTGACTCCATTATATCATCCTTGCCCCTTCTATGGAACCTGCCCACCATTATATCATCCTTTCCCCGGCTATGGAACCTGCCCACCAATATATTATCCTTGCCGGGCTATGGAACCTGCCCACCAATATATCATCCTTGCCCGGGATATGGAACCCCACTGCCATTATACCATCCTTGCCCGGCCTATAGAACCCAATGCCAATATATCATCCTTGCCCCTTCTATGGAATCTGCCCACCATTATATCATCCTTGCCCAGACTATGGAAACCAACTGCCATTATGCCATCTTTGCCCAGCCTATAGAACCAGCCGCCATTACATCATCCTTGCCTGGGCTGTGGAACCTACCCACCAATATATCATCCTTGCCCTGTCTATGGAACCTGTCCACCATTATATCATCCTTGCCCGGGCTATGGAACCTGCCCACCATTATATCATCCTTCCATGGGCTATGGAACCCCATTGACATTATATCATCCTAGCCCGGCCTATAGAACCTGACACCATTATATCATCCTTGCCCGGTCTATGGAACCTGCCCACCATTATATCACCCTTGCCCGGGCTGTGGAACCTGCCCACCATTATATCATCCTTGCCATGGCTATGGAAGCTGCCCACCATTATATCATCCTTGCCCGGGCTATGGAACCTGCCTACCATTATATAATCCTTGTCCGGACTATGGAACCTGCCCACCATTATGTCACCCTTTCCCGGGCTATGGAACCTGGCCATCATTATATCACCCTTGCCCAGGCTATGGAACCTGCCCACCATTATATCATCCTTGCACGGGCTATGGAACCCCACTGCCATTATACCATCCTTGCCTGGCCTATAGAACCCGATGCCAATATATCATCCTTGCCCCGTCTATGGAATCTGCCCACCATTATATCACCCTTGCCCTGACTATGGAATCCAACTGCCGTTATGCCATCCTTGCCTGGCCTATAGAACCAGCCGCCATTATATCATCCTTGCCTGGGCTGTGGAACCTGCCCACCAATATATCATCCTTGCCATGTCTATGGAACCTGCCCACCATTATATCATCCTTGCCCGGGCTATGGAACCTGCCCACCATTATATCATCCTTCCCCGGGCTATGGAAGCTGCCCACCATTATATCATCCTTGCCCGGGCTATGGAACCTGCCTACCATTATATAATCCTTGTCCGGACTATGGAACCTGCCCACCAATATGTCACCCTTGCCCGGGCTATGGAACCTGGCCACCATTATATCACCCTTGCCCAGGCTATGGAACCTGCCCACCATTATATCATCCTTCCATGGGCTATGGAACCCCATTGACATTATATCATCGTAGCCCGGCCTTTAGAACCTGACACCATTATATCATCCTTGCCCCGTCTATGGAACCTGTCCACCATTATATCATCCTTGCACGGGCTATGGAACCCCACTGCCATTATACCATCCTTGCCCGGCCTATAGAACCTGACGCCATTATATCATCCTTGCCCCGTCTATGGAACCTGCCCACCATTATATCATCCATGCCAGGGCTATGGAACCTGCCCACCATTATATCATCTTTTCCCGGGCTATGGAACCTGCCCACCACTATATCATCCTTTCCGGGCTATGGAACCAGCCCACCAATATATCATCCTTGCCCGGCATATGGAACACCACTGCCATTATACCATCCTTGCCCGGTCTGTAGAACCCGATGCCAATATATCATCCTTGCCCCATCTATGGAATCTGCCCACCATTATATCATCCTTGCCAGGGCTATGGAACCTGCCCACCATTATATCATCCTTGCCCGGGCTTTGGAAGCTGCCCACCATTATATCATCTCTGCCCCATCTATGGAACTTGCCCACCATTATATAATTTCTTTCCCGGGCTCTGGAACCCCATTGACATTATACAATCCTTGCCCGGCCTATAGAACATGACACCATTATATCATCCTTGCCCCGTCTATGGAACCTGCCCACCATTATATCACCCTTGCCCGGGCTATGGAACCTGCCGACCATTATATCATCCTTGCACGGGCTATGGAACCCCACTGCCATTATACCATCCTTGCCCGACCTATAGAACCTGACCCCATTATATCATCCTTGCCCCATCTATGGAACCTGCCCACCATTATATCATCCTTGCCCTGTCTATGGAACCTGCCTACCATTACATCATCCTTGACCGGGCTATGGAAGCTGCCCACCATTATATCATCCTTGCCATGGCTATGGAAGCTGCCCACCATTATATCATCCTTGCCGGGCTATGGAACCTGCCTACCATTATATAATCCTTGTCCGGACTATGGAACCTGCCCACCATTATGTCACCCTTGCCCGGGCTATGGAACCTGGCCACCATTATATCACCCTTGCCTGGGCTATGGAACCTGCCCACCAACATATAATGCTTGCCCGGGCTATGGAACCTGCCCACCATTATATCATTCTTGCCCGGGCAATGGAACCTGCCCACCATTATATCATCCTTGCCCGGGCTATGGAACCTGCCCACCATTATATCATCCTTGCCCGGGCTATGGAACCTGCCACCATTATATCATCCTTGCCGGCGTTATGGAACCTGCCCACCATTATATCATCCTTGCCCGGTTTATGGAACCTGCCCACCATTATATCATCCTTGCCCGGGCTTTGGAAGCTGCCCACCATTATATCATCCCTGCCCCATCTATGGAACATGCCCACCATTATATCATCCATGCCAGGGCAATGGAACCTGCCCACCATTATATCATCCTTGCACTGTCTATGGAAACTGCCCACCATTATATCGTCCTTTCCTGGGCTATGGAACCTGCCCACCAATATATCATCCTTGCCGGGCTATGGAACCTGCCCACCAATATATCATCCTTGCCCGGGATATGGAACCCCACTGCTATTATACCATCCTTGCCCGGCCTATAGAACCCGATGCCAATATATCATCCTTGCCTCGTCTATGGAATCTGCCCACCATTATATCATCCTTGCCCAAACTATGGAATCCAACTGCCATTATGCCATCCTTGCCCGGCCTATAGAACCAGCCGCCATTATATCATCCTTGCCTGGGCTGTGGAACCTGCCCACCAATATATCATCCTTGCCCTGTCTATGGAACATGCCCACCATTACATCATCCTTGCCCGGGCTATGGAACCTGCCCACCATGATATCATCCTTGCCGGCGTTATGGAACCTGCCTACCATTACATCATCCCTGCCCAGGTTATGGAAGCTGCCCACCATTATATCATCCTTGCCCGGGCTATGGAAGCTGCCCACCACTATATCATCCTTGCCCGGGCTATGGAACCTGTCTACCATTATATAATCCTTGTCCGGACTATGGAACCTGCCCACCATTATGTCACCCTTGCCCAGGCTATGGAACCTGGCCACCATTATATCACCCTTGCCCAGGTTATGGAACCTGCCCACCATTATATCATCCTTCCATGGGCTATGGAACCCCATTGACATTATATCATCCTAGCCCGGCCTATAGAACCTGACACCATTATATCATCCTTGCCCCGTCTATGGAACCTGCCCACCATTATATCACCCTTGCCCGGGCTATGGAACCTGCCCACCATTATATCATCCTTGCACGGGCTATGGAACCCCACTGCCATTATACCATCCTTGCCCGGCCTATAGAAACTGACGCCATTATATCATCCTTGCCCCGTCTATGGAACCTGCCCACCATTATATCATCCATAACAGGGCTATGGAACCTGCCCACCATTATATCATCCTTGCCCCGTCTATGGAACCTGCCCACAATTATATCGTCTTTTCCTGGGCTATGGAACCTGCCCACCAATATATCATCCTTGCCGGGTTATGGAACCTGCCCACCAATATATCATCCTTGCCTGGGATATGGAACCCCACTGCCATTATACCATCCTTGCCCGGCCTGTAGAACCCGATGCCAATATATCATCCTTGCCCCGTCTATGGACTCTGCCCACCATTATATCATCCTTGCCCGGACTATGGAAACCAACTGCCGTTATGCCATCCTTGCCCGGCCTATAGAACCAACCGCCATTATATCATTCTTGCCTGGGCTTTGGAACCTGCCCACCAATATATCATCCTTGCCCCGTCTATGGAACCTGCCCACCATTATATCACCTTTGCCCGGGCTATGGAACCTGGCCACCATTATATCACCCTTGCCTGGGCTATGGAACCTGCCCACCAACATATAATGCTTGCCCGGGCTATGGAACCCAACACCATTTTATCATCCTTGCACCATCTATGGAACCTGCCCACCATTATATCATCCTTGCCCTGTCTATGGAACCTGCCCACCATTATATCATTCTTGCCCAGGCAATGGAACCTGCCCACCATTATATCATCCTTGCCCGGGCTATGGAACCTGCCCACCATTATATCATCCTTGCCCGGCTATGGAACCTGCCACCATTTTATCATCCTTGCCGGCGTTATGGAACCTGCCCACCATTATATCATCCTTGCCCGGTCTATGGAACCTGCCCACCATTACATCATCCTTGCCCGGTCTTTGGAAGCTGCCCACCATTATATCATCCCTGCCCCATCTATGGAATTTGCCCACCATTATATGATTTCTTTCCTGGGCTATGGAACCCCATTGACATTATACCATCCTTGCCCGGCCTATAGAACCTGACTCCATTATATCATCCTTGCCCCATCTATGGAACATGCCCACCATTATATCATCCATGCCAGGGCAATGGAACCTGCCCACCATTATATCATCCTTGCCCCGTCTATGGAAACTGCCCACCATTATATCGTCCTTTCCTGGGCTATGGAACCTGCCCACCAATATATCATCCTTGCCGGGCTATGGAACCTGCCCACCAATATATCATCCTTGCCCGGGATATGGAACCCCACTGCTATTATACCATCCTTGCCCGGCCTATAGAACCCGATGCCAATATATCATCCTTGCCCCGTCTATGGAATCTGCCCACCATTATATCATCCTTGCCCGAACTATGGAATCCAACTGCCATTATGCCATCCTTGCTCGGCCTATAGAACCAGCCGCCATTATATCATCCTTACCTGGGCTGTGGAACCTGCCCACCAATATATCATCCTTGCCCTGTCTATGGAACCTGCCCACCATTACATCATCCTTGCCCGGGCTATGGAACCTGCCCACCATGATATCATCCTTGCCGGCGTTATGGAACCTGCCTACCATTACATCATCCCTGCCCGGGTTATGGAAGCTGCCCACCATTATATCATCCTTGCCCGGGCTATGGAAGCTGCCCACCACTATATCATCCTTGCCCGGGCTATGGAACCTGTCTACCATTATATAATCCTTGTCCGGACTATGGAACCTGCCCACCATTATGTCACCCTTGCCCAGGCTATGGAACCTGGCCACCATTATATCACCCTTGCCCAGGCTATGGAACCTGCCCACCATTATATCATCCTTCCATGGGCTATGGAACCCCATTGACATTATATCATCCTTGCCCGGCCTATAGTACCTGATACCATTATATCATCCTTGCCCCGTCTATGGAACGTGCCCACCATTATATCACCCTTGCCCGGGCTATGGAACCTGCCCACCATTATATCATCCTTGCACGGGCTATGGAACCCCACTGCCATTATACCATCCTTGCCCGGCCTATAGAACCTGACGCCATTATATCATCCTTGCCCCATCTATGGAACCTGCCCACCATTATATCATCCTTGCCCCGTCTGTGGAGCCCCACTGCCATTATATCATCCTTGCCCGGCCTATAGAACCCGATGACAATATATCATCCTTGCCCCGCCTATGGAATCTGCCCACCATTATATCATCCTTGCCCGGACTATGGAAACCAACTGCCATTATGCCATCCTTGCCCGGCCTATAGAACCAGCTGCCATTATATCATCCTTGCCTGGGTTGTGGAACCTGCCCACCAATATATCATCCTTGCCCCGTCTATGGAACCTGCCCACCATTATATCTTCCTTGCCCGGGCTATGGAACCTGCCCACCAACATATAATGCTTGCCCCGTCTATGGAACCTGCCCACCATTATATCATTGTTGCCTGGGCAATGGAACCTGCCCACCATTATATCATCCTTGCTCGGCTATGGAACCTGCCCACCATTATATCATCCTTGCCCGGGCTATGGAACCTGCCACCATTATATCATCTTTGCCGGCGTTATGGAACCTGCCCACCATTATATCATCCTTGCCCAGTCTATGGAACCTGCCCACTATTACACCATCCTTGCCCGGCCTATTGAACCCGACACTATTATATCATCCTTGCCCCGTCTATGGAACCCGCCCACCATTACATCATCCTTGCCCAGGCAATGGAACCTGCCCACCATTATATCATCCTTGCCCGGGCTATGGAACCTGCCCACCATTATATCATCCTTGCCCGGACTATAGAAGCTGCCCTCCATTATATCATCCTTGCACGGGCTGTGGAATCCGATGCTATTATATCAATTATATCATCCTTGCCCCACCTTTGGAGCCTGCCCACCATTATATCATTCTTGCATGGGCTATGGAACCTGCCCACCATTATATCATCCTTGCACGGGCTATGGAACCTGCCCACCATTATATCATCCTTGCCCGGCCTATAGAACCCGATGTCAATATATCATCCGTGCTCCGTCTATGGAACCTGCCCTCCATTATATCGTCCTTGACCGGGCTATGGAACCCCACTGCCATTATACCATCCTTGGCCGGTCTATAGAACACGAAGACAATATATCATCCTTGCTCCGTCTATGGAACCTGCCCACCATTATATTGTCCTTGCCCGAGCTATGGAACCTGCCCATCATTATATCATCCTTGCCCAGGCTATGGAACCTGCCCACCATTATATCGTCCTTGCTCAGGCTATGGAACCTGCCAACCATTATATCACCCTTGCCCGAGCTACGGAAACCAACTGCCATTATACCCTCCTTGCCCGGCCTATAGAACCCGATACCATTATATCATTCTTGCCTGGGCAATGGAATCTGCCCACCATTATATCATCCTTGCCCGGGCTATGGAACCTGCCCACCATTATATCATCCTTGCCCGGGCTATGGAACCTGCCCACCATATCATCCTTGCCGGCATTATGGAACCTGCCTACCATTACATCATCCTTACCCGGGCTATGGAAGCTGCCCACCATTATATCATTCTTGCCAGGGCTATGGAAGCTGCCCACCATTATATCATCCTTGCCCGGGCTATGGAACCTGCCTACCATTATATAATCCTTGTCCGGACTATGGAACCTGCCCACAATATATCACCCTTGCCCCACCTATGGAACCTGCCCACCATTATATCACCCTTGCCCGGGCTATGGAACCTGCCCACCATTATATCATCCTTGCACGGGCTATGAAACCCCACTGCCATTATACCATCCTTGCCCGGCCTTTAGAACCTGACTCCATTATATCATCCTTGCCCCGTCTATGGAACCTGTCCACCATTATATCATCCATGCCAGGGCTATGGAACCTGCCCACCATTATATCACCCTTGCCCCGTCTATGGAACCTGCCCACCATTATATCGTCCTTTCCCGGGCTATGGAACCTGCCCACCAATATATCATCCTTGCCGGGCTATGGAACCTGCCCACCAATATATCATCCTTGCCCGGGATATGGAACCCCACTGCCATTATACCATCCTTGCCCGGCCTATAGAACCCGATGCCAATATATCATCCTTGCCCGGTCTATGGAATCTGCCCACCATTATATCATCCTTGCCGTGACTATGGAAACCAACTGCCATTATGCCATCCTTGCCCGGCCTATAGAACCAGCCGCCATTATATCATCCTTGCCTGGGCTGTGGAACCTGCCCACCAATATGTCATCCTTGCCCTGTCTATGGAACCTGCCCACAATTATATCATCCTTGCCTGGGCTATGGAACCTGCCCACCATGATATCATCCTTGCTGCTGACGTTATGGAAACTGCCTACCATTATATCATCCTTGCCCGGACTATGGAAACCAACTGCCATTATGCCATCCTTGCCCGGCCTATAGAACCAGCTGCCATTATATCATCCTTGCCTGGGTTGTGGAACCTGCCCACCAATATATCATCCTTGCCCCGTCTATGGAACCTGCCCACCATTATATCTTCCTTGCCCGGGCTATGGAACCTGCCCACCAACATATAATGCTTGCCCCGTCTATGGAACCTGCCCACCATTATATCATTGTTGCCTGGGCAATGGAACCTGCCCACCATTATATCATCCTTGCTCGGCTATGGAACCTGCCCACCATTATATCATCCTTGCCCGGGCTATGGAACCTGCCACCATTATATCATCTTTGCCGGCGTTATGGAACCTGCCCACCATTATATCATCCTTGCCCAGTCTATGGAACCTGCCCACTATTACACCATCCTTGCCCGGCCTATTGAACCCGACACTATTATATCATCCTTGCCCCGTCTATGGAACCCGCCCACCATTACATCATCCTTGCCCAGGCAATGGAACCTGCCCACCATTATATCATCCTTGCCCGGGCTATGGAACCTGCCCACCATTATATCATCCTTGCCCGGACTATAGAAGCTGCCCTCCATTATATCATCCTTGCACGGGCTGTGGAATCCGATGCTATTATATCAATTATATCATCCTTGCCCCACCTTTGGAGCCTGCCCACCATTATATCATTCTTGCATGGGCTATGGAACCTGCCCACCATTATATCATCCTTGCACGGGCTATGGAACCTGCCCACCATTATATCATCCTTGCCCGGCCTATAGAACCCGATGTCAATATATCATCCGTGCTCCGTCTATGGAACCTGCCCTCCATTATATCGTCCTTGACCGGGCTATGGAACCCCACTGCCATTATACCATCCTTGGCCGGTCTATAGAACACGAAGACAATATATCATCCTTGCTCCGTCTATGGAACCTGCCCACCATTATATTGTCCTTGCCCGAGCTATGGAACCTGCCCATCATTATATCATCCTTGCCCAGGCTATGGAACCTGCCCACCATTATATCGTCCTTGCTCAGGCTATGGAACCTGCCAACCATTATATCACCCTTGCCCGAGCTATGGAAACCAACTGCCACTATACCCTCCTTGCCCGGCCTATAGAACCCGATACCATTATATCATTCTTGCCTGGGCAATGGAATCTGCCCACCATTATATCATCCTTGCCCGGGCTATGGAACCTGCCCACCATTATATCATCCTTGCCCGGGCTATGGAACCTGCCCACCATATCATCCTTGCCGGCATTATGGAACCTGCCTACCATTACATCATCCTTACCCGGGCTATGGAAGCTGCCCACCATTATATCATCCTTGCCAGGGCTATGGAAGCTGCCCACCATTATATCATCCTTGCCCGGGCTATGGAACCTGCCTACCATTATATAATCCTTGTCCGGACTATGGAACCTGCCCACAATATATCACCCTTGCCCCACCTATGGAACCTGCCCACCATTATATCACCCTTGCCCGGGCTATGGAACCTGCCCACCATTATATCATCCTTGCACGGGCTATGAAACCCCACTGCCATTATACCATCCTTGCCCGGCCTTTAGAACCTGACTCCATTATATCATCCTTGCCCCGTCTATGGAACCTGCCCACCATTATATCATCCATGCCAGGGCTATGGAACCTGCCCACCATTATATCACCCTTGCCCCGTCTATGGAACCTGCCCACCATTATATCGTCCTTTCCCGGGCTATGGAACCTGCCCACCAATATATCATCCTTGCCGGGCTATGGAACCTGCCCACCAATATATCATCCTTGCCCGGGATATGGAACCCCACTGCCATTATACCATCCTTGCCCGGCCTATAGAACCCGATGCCAATATATCATCCTTGCCCGGTCTATGGAATCTGCCCACCATTATATCATCCTTGCCGTGACTATGGAAACCAACTGCCATTATGCCATCCTTGCCCGGCCTATAGAACCAGCCGCCATTATATCATCCTTGCCTGGGCTGTGGAACCTGCCCACCAATATGTCATCCTTGCCCTGTCTATGGAACCTGCCCACAATTATATCATCCTTGCCTGGGCTATGGAACCTGCCCACCATGATATCATCCTTGCTGCTGACGTTATGGAAACTGCCTACCATTACATCATTCTTGCCCGGGCTATGGAAGCTGCCCACCATTATATCATCCTTGCCATGGCTATGGAAGCTGCCCACCATTATATCATCCTTGCCCGGCTATGGAACCTGCCTACCATTATATAATCCTTGCCCGGACTATGGAACCTGCCCACAATTATGTCACCCTTGCCCGGGCTATGGAACCTGGCCACCATTATATCACCCTTTCCCAGGCTATGGAACCAGCCCACCATTATATCATCCTTGCACGGGCTATGGAACCCCACTGCCATTATACCATCCTTGCCCGGCCTATAGATCCTGACTCCATTATATCATCCTTGCCCCGTCTATGGAACCTGCCCACCATTATATCATTCATGCCAGCGCTATGGAACCTGCCCACCATTATATCATCCTTGCTCCGTCTATGGAACCTGCCCACCATGATATCGTCCTTTCCTGTGCTATGGAACCTGCCCACCAATATATCATCATTGCCAGGCTATGGAACCTGCCCACCAATATATCATCCTTGCCCGGGATATGGAACCCCACTGCCATTATACCATCCTTGCCCGGCCTATAGAACCCGATGCCAATATATCATCCTTGCCCCGTCTATGGAATCTGCCCACCATTATATCATCCTTGCCCAGACTATGGAAACCAACTGCCATTATGCCATCCTTGCCCGGCCTATAGAACCAGCCACCATTATATCATCTTTGCCTGGGCTGTGGAACCTGCCCACCAATATATCATCCTTGCCGGTGTTATGGAAACTGCCTACCATTACATCATCATTGCCCGGGCTATGGAAGCTGCCCACCATTATATCATCCTTGCCCAGCCTATGGAAGCTGCCCACCATTATATCATCCTTGCCCGGGCTATGGAACCTGCCTACCATTATATAATCATTGTCCGGACTATGGAACCTGCCCACCATTATGTCACCCTTGCTCGGGCTATGGAACCTGGCCACCATTATATCACCCTTGCCCAGGCTATGGAACCTGCCCATCATTATATCATCCTTGCATGGGCTATGGAACCCCATTGACATTATATCATCCTAGCCCGGCCTATAGAACCTGACACCATTATATCATCCTTGCCCGGGCTATGGAACCTGCCCACCATTATATCATCCTTGCACGGGCTATGGAACCCCACTGCCATTATACCATCCTTGCCCGGCCTATAGAACCTGACACCATTATATCATCCTTGCCCCGTCTATGGAACCTGCCCACCATTATATCATCCATGCCAGGGCTATGGAACCTGCCCACAATTATATCATCATTGCCCCTTCTATGGAACCTGCCCACCATTATATCACCCTTGCCCGGGCTATGGAACCTGCCCACCATTATATCATCCTTGCACGGGCTATGGAACCCCACTGCCATTATACCATCCTTGCCCGGCCTATAGAACCTGACGCCATTATATCATCTTTGCCCCGTCTATGGAACCTGCCCACCATTATATCATCCATGCCAGGGCTATGGAACCTGCCCACCATTATATCATCCTTGCCCCGTCTATGGAACCTGCCCACCACTGCATCATCCTTGCCCGGGATATGGAACCCCACTGCCATTATACCATCCTTGCCCGGCCTGTAGAACCCGATGCCAATATATCATCCTTGCCCCATCTATGGAATCTGCCCACCATTATATCATCCTTGCCCGGACTATGGAAACCAACTGCCATTATGCCATCTTTGCCCGTCCTATAGAACCAGCCACCATTATATCATTCTTGCATGGGCTGTGGAACCTGCCCACCAATATATCATCCTTGCCCCATCTATGGAACCTGCCCACCATTATAATTTCCTTGCCCATGCTCTGGAACCTGCCCACCAGCATATAATGCTTGCCCGGGCTATGGAACCCAACACTATTTTATCATCCTTGCCCCGTCTATGGAACCTGCCCACCATTATATCATTCTTGCCCGGGCAATGGAACCTGGCCACCATTATAATTTCCTTGCCCGTGCTCTGGAACCTGCCCACCAGCATATAATGCTTGCCCGGGCTATGGAACCCAACACTATTTTATCATCCTTGCCCCGTCTATGGAACCTGCCCACCATTATATCATCCTTGCCCGGGCTATGGAACCTGCCCACCATTATATCATCCTTGCCCGGGCTAGGGAACCTGCCACCATTATATCATCCTTGCCGGCGTTATGGAACCTGCCCACCATTATATCATCCTTGCCCGGTCTATGGAACCTGCCCACCATTATATCATCCTTGCCCGGGCTTTGGAAGCTGCCCACCATTATATCATCCCTGCCCCATCTATAGAACTTGCCCACCATTATATGATTTCTTTCCCGGGCTATGGAACCCCATTGACATTATACCATCCTTGCCCGACCTATAGAACATGACACCATTACATCATCCTTGCCCCATCTATGGAACCTGCCCACCATTATATCAACCTTGCCCGGGCTGTGGAACCTGCCCACCATTATATCATCCTTGCCCGGCCTATAGAACCTGACGCCATTATATCATCCTTGCCCCATCTATGGAACCTGCCCACCATTATATCATCCTTGCCAGGGCTATGGAACTTGCCCACCATTTTATCATCCTTGCCCCGTCTATGGAACCTGCCCACCATTATATCGTCCTTTCCCGGGCTATGGAACCTGTCCACCAATATATCATCCTTGCCGGGCTATGGAACCTGCCCACCAATATATCATCCTTGCCCGGGATATGGAACCCCACTGCCATTATACCATCCTTGCCCGGCCTATAGAACCCGATGCCAATATATCATCCTTGCCCCGTCTATGGAATCTGCCCACCATTATATCATCCTTGCTGTGACTATGGAAACCAACTGCCATTATGCCATCCTTGCCCGGCCTATAGAACCAGCCGCCATTATATCATCCTTGCCTGGGCTGTGGAACCTGCCCACCAATATGTCATCCTTGCCCTGTCTATGGAACCTGCCCACCATTATATCATCCTTGCCTGGGCTATGGAACCTGCCCACCATGATATCATCCTTGCTGACATTATGGAACCTGCCTACCATTACATCATTCTTGCCCGGGCTATGGAAGCTGCCCACCATTATATCATCCTTGCCATGGCTATGGAAGCTGCCCACCATTATATCATCCTTGCCCGGGCTATGGAACCTGCCTACCATTATATAATCCTTGCCCGGACTATGGAACCTGCCCACCATTATGTCACCCTTGCCCAGGCAATGGAACCTGCCCACCATTATATCATCCTTACCCAGGCTATGGAACCTGCCCACCATTATATCATCCTTGCCCGGCTATGGAACCTGCCACCAATATATCATCCTTGCCGGCGTTATGGAACCTGCCCACCATTATATCATCCTTTGCTCGGGCTATGGAACCTGCCACCATTATATCATCCTTGCCGGTGTTATGGAAACTGGTCACCATTATATCATCCTTGCCCGGTCTATGGAACCTGCCCACCATTATATCATCCTTGCGTGGGCTATGGAAGCTGACCACCATTATATCATCCTTGCACCATCTATGGAACCTGCCCACCATTATATCATTTCTTGCCCGGGCTATGGACCTGAACACCATGATATCATCTTTGCCCGTGCTGTGGAACCTGCCCGCCATTATATCATCCTTTCCCCGGCTATGGAACCTGCCCACCATTATATCATCCTTGCCAGCGTTATGGAACCTGTACACCATTATATCATCCTTGCCCGGGCAATGGAACCCTACTGCCATTATGGCATCCTTGCTTGGCCTATAGAACCCGATGCCAATATATCATCCTTGCCCTGTCTATGAAACCTGCCCACCATCATTTCATCCTTGCCCATGCAAACTTATCATCCTTGCCCGATCTATGGAACCTGCTCACCATTATATCATTCTTGCCCGGGCTATTGAACCTGCCCAGCATTATATCATCCTTGCTCCATCTATGGAACCTGCCCAGCATCGTATCATCCTTGCCCGGGATATGGACCCTGCCCACCATTATATCATACTTGCCCCGTCTATGGAACCTGCCCACCATTATATCATACTTGCCCTGTCTATGGAACCTGACCACCATTATATCATCCTTACCCGGGCTATGGAAACCAACTGCCATTATACCATCCTTGTCTGGCCTATAGAACCCGGTGCCATTATATCATATTTGCCCAGCTGTGGAACCTGCCCACCATTTAATCATCCTTGCCCCATCTATGGAACCTGACCACCATTATATCGTTCTTGCCCGGGATATGGAACCTTCCCACCTTTAAATCATCCTTGCCCCGTCTTTGGAACTTGCCCACCATTATATCATTCTTGCCAGCGCTATGGAACCCCACTGCCATTATACCATCCTTGCCCGGCCTATAGAACCCAATGCCAGTATATCATCCTTACCACGTCTATGAAATCTGCCCACCATTATATCATCCTTGCCTGGGCTATGGAAACCAACTGTCATTATACCATCCTTGCCCGGCCTATAGAACCTGCCACCATTATATCATCCTGGCCTGGGCTGTGGAACCTGCCCACCATTATATCATCCTTGGCCCGTCTATGGAACCTGCCCACCATTATATCATCCTTGCCCGGGTTATGGAACCTGCCCACCATTATATCCTTGCCCGAGCTCTGGAACCTGCCCACCATGATATCATCCTTGCCGGCGTTATGGAACCTGCCAACCATTATACCATCCTTGCCCTGGCTATGGAACCTGATGCCAATATAACATCCTTGCCCCGTCTATGGAACCTGCCTACCATTATTTCGTCCTTGCCCAGGCTATGGAACCTGCCCACCATTATATCATCCTTGCCACATTTATAGAACTTGCCCACCTTTATATAGTCCTTTCCCAGGCTATGGAACCTGCCCACCATTATATCATCCTTGGCCGGGCTATTAACCTGCCCACCAATTATATCATCCTTGCCTGGGCTATGGAACCTGGCCACCATTATACCATTCTTGCCCGGCCTATAGAAACCGACACCATTATATCATCCTTGCCCTGTCTCTGGAACCTGCCCACCATTATATCCTTGCCCGAGCTCTGGAACCTGCCCACCATTATATCATCCTTGCCTGGGCTATAGAACCTGCCCACCATTATATCATCCTTGCCCGGGCTATGGAAACTGCCCACCATTATATCATCCTTGCCCGAGCTATGGAAGCTTCCCACTGTTATATCATCCTTGCCACGTCTATGGAACCTGTCCAACATTATATCATCCTTGCCCGGGCTTTGGAACCCACCCACCATTATATCATCCTTGCCTGGGCTATGGAAGCTGCCCATCATTATATCATCCTTGCCCCATCTATGGAACCTGTCCACCATTATATCATCATATGCCGGGCTATGGAACCTGCCCACCTTTAAATCATCCTTACCCCGTCTTTGGAACTTGCCCACCATTATATCATTCTTGCCAGCTCCATGGAACCCCACTGCCATTATACCATCCTTGCCCGGCCTATAGAACCCGATGCCAGTATATCATCCTTACCACGTCTATGAAATCTGCCCACCATTATATCATCCTTGCCCGGGCTATGGAAACCAACTGTCATTATACCATCCTTGCCCGGCCTATTGAACCTGCCACCATTATATCATCCTGGCCTGGGCTGTGGAACCTGCCCACCATTATATCATCCTTGCCCGGGCTATGGAACCTGCCCACCATTATATCCTTGCCCGAGCTCTGGAACCTGCCCACCATTATATCATCCTTGCCGGCGTTATGGAACCTGCCCAACATTATACCATCCTTGCCCGGGCTATGGAACCTGATGCCAATATAACAACCTGCCCCGTCTATGGTACCTGCCCACCATTATAGCATCCTTGCTCCGTCTATGGAACCTGCCCACCATTATATCGTCCTTGCCTGGGCTATGGAACCTTCCCAATAATATATCATCCTTGCCCAGGCTATGGAACCTGCCCACCATTATATCATCCTTGCCACGTTTATAGAACTTGCCCACCTTTATATTGTCCTTTCCCGGGCTATGGAACCTGCCCACCATTATATCATCCTTGGCCGGGCTATTAAACTGCCCACCAATTATATCATCCTTGCCCGGGCTATGGAACCTGCCCACCATTACACCATTCTTGCCCGGCCTATAGAAACCGACACCATTATATCATCCTTGCCCCGTCTCTGGAACCGACACACCATTATATCCTTGCCCGAGCTCTGGAACCTGCCCACCATTATATCATCCTTGCCGGCATTATGGAACCTGCCCACCATTATGTCATCATTGCCAGCGCTATGGAACCTGCCCACCATTATATAGTCCATGCTGGCACTATGGAACCTGCCCACCATTATATCATCCTTGCCCGGGCTATGGAACCTGCCCACCATTACATCATCCTTTCCCGGGCTATGGAATCTGCCCACCATTATATCATCCTTGCCCGGGCTATGGAACCTGCCCACCATTACATCATCGTTGCCCGGGCTATGGAATCTGCTCACCATTATATCATCCTTGCCGGCATTATGGAACCAGCTCACCATTATACAATCCTTGCACGGGCTATGGAACCCGATGCCAATATAACATCCTTGCCTCGTCTATGGTGCCTGCCCACCATTATATCATCCTTGCCCCGTCTATGGAACCTGCCCACCATTATATCATCCTAGCCCCGCCTATGGAATCTGCCCACCATTATATGATACTTGCCCGGACTATGGACACCAACTGCCATTATATCTTCCTTGCCCGGGCTATGGAACCTGCCCACCAACATATAATGCTTGCCCCGTCTATGGAACTTGCCCACCTTTATATCGTCCTTTCCCGGGCTATGGAACCTGCCCACCATTATATCATCCTTGGCCGGGCTATTAACCTGCCCACCAATTATATCATCCTTGCCCGGGCTATGGAACCTGCCCACCATTACACCATTCTTGCCCGGCCTATAGAAACCGACACCATTATATCATCCTTGCCCCGTCTCTGGAACCTGCCCACCATTATATCCTTGCCCGAGCTCTGGAACCTGCCCACCATTTTATCATACTTGCCCCGTCTATGGAACCTGCCCACCATTATATTGTCCTTGCCCGGGCTATAGACCCTGCCCACCATTATATCATCCTTGCCCCGTCTCTGGAACCTGCCCACCATTATATCCTTGCCCGAGCTCTGGAACCTGCCCACCATTTTATCATACTTGCTCTGTCTATGGAACCTGACCACCATTATATCATCATTGCCCGAGCTATGGAAACCAACTGCCATTATACCATCCTTGTCTGGCCTATAGAACCCGGTGCCATTATATCATACTTGCCCGGCTGTGGAACCTGCCCACCATTATATCATCCTTGCCCCATCTATGGAACCTGACCACCATTATATCGTTCTTGCCCGGGCTATGGAACCTGCCCAACATTATATTATTCTTGCCAGGGATATGGAACCTGCCCACCTTTAAATCATCCTTGCCCCGTCTTTGGAACTTGTCCACCATTATATAATTCTTGCCAGCTCCATGGAACCCCACTGCCATTATACCATCCTTGCTTGGCCTATAGAACCCGATGCCAGTATATCATCCTTACCACGTCTATGAACTCTGCCCACCATTATATCATCCTTGCCCGGGCTATGGAAACCATCTGTCATTATACCATCCTTGCCCGGCCTATAGAACCTGCCACCATTATATCATCCTGGCCTGTGGAACCTGCCCACCATTATATCATCCTTGCCCCGTCTATGGAACCTGCCCACCATTATATCATCCTTGCCCGGGCTATGGAACCTGCCCACCATTATATCCTTGTCCGAGCTCTGGAACCTGCCCACCATTATGTCATCCTTACCGGCGTTATGGAACCTGCCCACCATTATACCATCCTTGCCCGGGCTAGGGAACCTGATGCCAATATAACATCCTGCCCCGTCTATGGTACCTGCCCACCATTATAGCATCCTTGCCCCGTCTATGGAGCCTGCCCACCATTATATCGTCCTTGCCTGGGCTATGGAACCTGCCCAATAATATATCATCCTTGCCCAGGCTATGGAACCTGCCCACCATTATATCATCCTTGCCACGTTTATAGAACTTGCCCACCTTTATATCGTCCTTTCCCGGGCTATGGAACCTGCCCACCATTATATCATCCTTGGCCGGGCTATTAACCTGCCCACCAATTATATCATCCTTGCCCGGGCTATGGAACCTGCCCACCATTACACCATTCTTGCCCGGCCTATAGAAACCGACACCATTATATCATCCTTGCCCCGTCTCTGGAACCTGCCCACCATTATATCCTTGCCCGAGCTCTGGAACCTGCCCACCATTATATCATCCTTGCCGGCATTATGGAACCTGCCCACCATTATGTCATCATTGCCAGCGCTATGGAACCTGCCCACCATTATATGGTCCATGCTGGCACTATGGAACCTGCCCACCATTATATCATCCTTGCCCGGGCTATGGAACCTGCCCACCATTACATCATCCTTGCCCGGGCTGTGGAATCTGCCCACCATTATATCATCCTTGCCCGGGCTATGGAACCTGCCCACCATTACATCATCCTTGCCCGGGCTATGGAATCTGCCCACCATTATATCATCCTTGCCGGCATTATGGAACCTGCTCACCATTATACCATCCTTGCACGGGCTATGGAACCCGATGCCAATATAACATCCTTGCCTCGTCCATGGTGCCTGCCCACCATTACATCATCCTTGCCCCGTCTATGGAACCTGCCCACCATTATATCATCCTAGCCCCGCCTATGGAATCTGCCCACCATTATATCATCCTTGCCCGGCCTATAGAACCAGCTGCCATTATATCATCCTTGCCTGGGCTGTGGAACCTGCCCACCAATATATCATCCTTGCCCCGTCTATGGAACCTGCCCACCATTATATCTTCCTTGCCCGGGCTATGGAACCTGCCCACCAACATATAATGCTTGCCCCGTCTATGGAACCTGCCCACCATTATATCATTTTTGCCCAGGCTATGGAACCTGCCACCATTATATCATTCTTGACGGTGTTATGGATCCTGCCCACCATTATATCATCCTTGCCCCATCTATGGAACCTGCCCGCCATCATATCATTCTTGCACGGGCTATGGAACCTGCCCACCATTATATCATCCTTGCACAGGCTATGGAACCTGCCCACCATTATATCATCCTTGCCCGGCCTATGGAACCCGATGCTCTTATATCAATTATATCATCCTTGCCTACCTGCCCGCCATTATATCATTCTTGCACGGGCTATGGAACCCGATGTCAATATATCATCCTTGCTCCGTCTATGTAACCTGCCCTCCATTATATCATCCTTGCCCGTGTTATGGAACCCCACTGCCATTATACCATCTTTGGCTGGCCTATAGAACCCGAAGCCAATATTTCATCCTTGCTCGGTCTATGGAACCTGTCCACCATTATATTGTTCTTGCCCGGGCTATGGAACCTACCCACCATTATATCATCCTTGCACAGGCTATGGAACCTGCCCACCATTATATCATCCTTGCCCGGCCTATGGAACCCGATGTCAATATATCATCCTTTCTCCGTCTATGTAACCTGCCCTCCATTATATCGTCCTTGCCCGTGTTATGGAACCCCACTGCCATTATACCATCTTTGGCCGGCCTATAGAACCCGAAGCCAATATTTCATCCTTGCTCGGTCTATGGAACCTGTCCACCATTATATTGTCCTTGCCCGGGCTATGGAACCTGCCCACCATTATATCGTCCTTGCCCGGGCTATGGAACCTGCCCACCATTATATCATCCTGGCCTGAGCAATGGTAACCAACTGCCATTATAGCATCCTTGCCCGGCCTATAGAACCCGCTGCCATTATATCATCCTTGCCAAGGCTGTGGAACCTGCCCACCATTATATCATCCTTGCCCGGCCTATGGAACCTGCCTACTATTATATCATCCTTGCCCTGGCTATGGAACCTGCCCACCATTATATCATTCTTGACCTGGCTCTAGAACCTGCCCACCATTATACCATCCTTGCCTGGCCTATAGAACCCAATGCCAATATATCATCCTTGCCCCGTCTATGGAATCTGCCCACATTACATCATCCTTGCCCGGCCTATGGAAACCAACTGCCATTATACCACCCTTTCCCAGCCCATAGAACCCGCCGCCATTATATCATCCTTACCCGATCTGTGGAACCTGCCCATCATTGTATCATCCTTGCTGGCGCTATGGAACCTGCCCACCATTATATCATCCTTGGCGGAGCTATGGAACTTGCCCACCATTATATCATCCTTGCCGATGCTATGGTACCTGCCCACCAATATGTCATCCTTGCCCGGCCTATAGAACCTGATGCCAATATATCATCCTTGCCCCATCTATGGAACCTGCCCACCATTATATCATCCTTGCCCGGGCTATGGAAGCTGCCCACCATTATACCATCCTTGCGCTGGCTATGGAATCTGGAACCTATAGAACCCGACGACATTATATCATCCTTGCCCCATCTATGGAACCTGCCCACCATTATATCATCCTGCCCCGTCTATGGAAACTGCCCACCATTATATCATCCTTGCCTGGCTATGGAACCTGCCCACCATTGTATCATCCCTGCATGGACTATGGAACCCTACTGCCATTATACCATCCATGCCTGGCCTATAGAACCAATACCAATATATCATCCTTACCACGTCTATGGAAACTGCCCACCATTATATCATCCTTGCACGTGCTATGGAACCTGCCCTCCATTATATCATCCTTTCATGGGCTATGGAACCTGCCCACCATTATATCATCCTTTCCCGGCCTATAGAACCTGATGCCAATATATCATCCTTGCTCCGTCTATGGAACCTGCCCTCCATTATACCATCCTTGGCCGGCCTATAGAACCCGATGCCAATATATCATCCTTGCTAAGTCTATGGAACCTGCCCACCATTGTATCATCCTTGCCCGGGCTATGGAACCTGCCCATCATTATATCATCTTTGCCCGAGCTATGGAAACCAACTGCCATTATACCATCCTTGCCCAGCCTATAGAACCCGCCGCCATTATATCATCCTTGCCTGGGCTGTGGAACCTGCCCACCATTATATCATTCTTGCCAGGGCTATGGAACCTGCCCACCATTATGTCATCCGTGCCCAGTCTATGGAACCTGCCCACCATTATATCATCCTTGCCTGGGCTATGGAACCTGCCCACCATTATATCATCCTTGCCCGGGCTATGGAACCTGCCACCATTATATCATCCTTGCCGGTGTTATGGAACCTGCCCACCATTATATCATCCTTGCCCGGGCTATGGAACCTGCCCACCATTACATCATCCTTGCCCGGGCTATGGAATTTGCCCACCAGTATATCATCCTTGCCGGCATTATGCCCACCAATATGTCATCCTTTCCCGGCCTATAGAACCTGATGCCAATATATTATCCTTGCCCCGTCTATGGAACCTGCCCACCATTATATCATCCTTGCCCGGGCTTTGGAACCTGCCAACCATTATAACATCCTTGCCTGGGCTATGGAACCTGCCCACCATTAAAGCATCCTTGCTCGGCTTATAGAACCCGACGACATTATATCATCCTTGCCCCATTTATGGAACCTGCCCACCATTATATCATCCTTGCCCAGGCAATGGAATCTGCCCACCATTATATCATCCTTGTCCAGGCTATGGAACCTCCCCACCATTATACCATCCTTGCCCGGCCTATAGAACCTGACGCCATTATACCATCCTTGCCCAGCCTATAGAACCCGCCGCCATTATATCATCCTTGCCTGGGCTGTGGAACCTGCCCACCATTATATCATTCTTGCCAGGGCTATGGAACCTGCCCACCATTATGTCATCCGTGCCCAGTCTATGGAACCTGCCCACCATTATATCATCCTTGCCTGGGCTATGGAACCTGCCCACCATTATATCATCCTTGCCCGGGCTATGGAACCTGCCACCATTATATCATCCTTGCCGGTGTTATGGAACCTGCCCACCATTATATCATCCTTGCCCGGGCTATGGAACCTGCCCACCATTACATCATCCTTGCCCGGGCTATGGAATTTGCCCACCAGTATATCATCCTTGCCGGCATTATGCCCACCAATATGTCATCCTTTCCCGGCCTATAGAACCTGATGCCAATATATTATCCTTGCCCCGTCTATGGAACCTGCCCACCATTATATCATCCTTGCCCGGGCTTTGGAACCTGCCAACCATTATAACATCCTTGCCTGGGCTATGGAACCTGCCCACCATTAAAGCATCCTTGCTCGGCTTATAGAACCCGACGACATTATATCATCCTTGCCCCATTTATGGAACCTGCCCACCATTATATCATCCTTGCCCAGGCAATGGAATCTGCCCACCATTATATCATCCTTGTCCAGGCTATGGAACCTCCCCACCATTATACCATCCTTGCCCGGCCTATAGAACCTGACGCCATTATATCATCCTTGCCCCGTCTATGGAACCTGCCCACCATTATATCATCCTTGCAATGGAACCTGCCCACCATTATATCATCCTTGCACGGCAATGGAACCTGCCCACCATTATATTATCCGTGCCCAGGCAATGGAAACCAACTGCCATTATACCATCCTTGCCTGGCCTATAGAACCCGATACCAATATATCATCCTTGCCCGGGCTATGGAACCCTACTGCTATTATACAATCCTTGCCTGGCCTATGGAACCCAATACCAATATATCATCTTTGTCACTTCTATGGAAACTGCCCACCATTATATCATCCTTGCACAGGCTATGGAACCTGCCCACCATTTTATCATCCCAGCCCGGGCTATGCAACCTGCCCACCATCATACCATCCTTGCCCAGCCTACAGAACCTGACACCATTATGTCATCCTTGCACCGTCAATGGAACCTGCCCACCATTATATCACCCTTGCCCGGGCAATGGAACCTGCCCAACATTATATCATCCTTGCCCGGGCTATGGAACCTGGCCCCCATTATATCATCCTTGCCCGGGCTATGGAACCTGCCTACCATTATATAATCCTTGCCCGGACTATGGAACCTGCCCACCATTATATCACCCTTGCCCGGGCTATGGAACCTGCCCACCATTATATCATCCTTGCCCGGTCTATGGAACCTCCCCACCATTATACCATTCTTGCCCGGCCTATAGAACCTGACACCATTATATCATCCTTGCCCCGTCTATGGAACCTGCCCACCATTATATCATCCTTGCAATGGAACCTGCCCACCATTATATCATCCTTGCCCAGGCAATGGAAACCAACTGCCATTATTCCATCCTTGCCTGGCCTATAGAACCCGATACCAATATATCATCCTTGCCCCATCTATGGAAACTGCCCACCATTATATCATCCTTGCCCGGCTATAGAACCCTACTGACATTATACCATCCTTGCCTGGCCTATAGAACCCGATACCAATATATCATCCTTTTTACTTCTATGGAAACTGCCCACCATTATATCATCCTTGCACGGGCTATAGAACCTGCCCACCATTTTATCATCCCAGCCCGGGCTATGGAACCTGCCCACCATAATACCATCCTTGCCCGGCCTACAGAACCTGACGCCATTATATCATCCTTGCACCGTCTATGGAACCTGCCCACCATTATATCACCCTTGCCCGGGCAATGGAACCCGCCAACATTATATCATCCTTGCCCGGGCTATGGAACCTGCCCACCATTACGTCATCCTTGCCCGGGCTATGGAAGCTGCCCACCATATATCATCCTTGCCCGGGCTATGGAAGCCGCTCACCATTATATCACCCTTGCTCAGGCTATGGAACCTGCCCACCATTATATCATCCTTGCACGTGCTATGGAACCCCATTGACATTATACCATCCTTGCCCGGCCTATAGAACCTGACACCATTATATCATCCTTGCCCCATCTGTGGAACCTGCCCACCATTATATCACACTTCCCAGGGCTATGGAACCTGCCCACCATTATATCATCCTTGCATGGGCTATGGAACCCCAATGCCATTATACCATCCTTGCCCGGCATATAGAACCTGACGCCATTATATCATCCTTGCCCTGTCTATGGAAGAGGTATGGAGGAGCTTGGGAATGCAGGGATGGCAGAGATGCAGAAGATTTATAGAGGAGCCAGGGAATGCAGGGAGGGCAGGGAGATGCCGAAGAGGTAGGGAGGAGCCGGGGAATGCAGGGATGGCAGGGAGATACAGAAGAAGTAAGGAGGAGCCAGGGAATGCAGGGAGGGCAGGGAGATGCAGAAGAAGTATGGAGGAGCCAGGGAATGCAGGGAGGAGCTGAGAGATGCAGAAGAGGTATGGAAGAGCCGGGGAATGCAGGGACAGCAGGGAGATGCAGAAGACGTATGGAGGAACCTGGGAATGCAGGGAGGGCAGGGAGATGCAGAAGAAGTATAGAGGAGCCAGGGAATGCAGGACAGGCAGGGAGATGCAGAAGAAGTATGGAGGAGCAGGGAATGCAGGGAGTGCAAGGAGATGCATAAGAAGTATGGAGGAGCCAGGGAATCCAGGGATGGCAGGGAGATTTAGAAGACGTTTGGAGGACCCAGGGAATGCAGGAAGGAGCAGAGAGATGCAGAAGAGGTATGGAGGAGCCGGGGAATACAGGGATGGCAGGGAGATGCAGAAGAAGTATGGAGGACCGGGGGAATGCAGGGAGGAGCAGGGAGATGCAGAAGAGGTATGGAGGAGCCGGGGAATGCAGGGAGGGCAGGGAGATGCAGATGAAGGTTGGAGGAGCTGGGGAATGCAGGTAGGGCAGGTAGATGCAGAAGAAGTATGGAGAAGCTGGGAATGCAGGGAGGGCAGGGAGATGCAGAAGACCTAGGGAGGAGCTTGGGATTGCAGGGAGGGCAGGGAGATGCAGAAGACCTAGGGAGGAGCTTGGGATTGCAGGGAGGGCAGGGAGATGCAGAAGAGGTATGGAATGGCCGGGGAATGCAGGTAGGGCAGGGAGATGCAGAAGAAGTATGGAGGAGCCCGGGAATGCAGGGTGGACAGGGAGATGCAGAAGAAGTATGAAGAAGCTGGGAAATGCAGGGAGGGCAGGGAGATGCAGAAGAAGTATGGAGGAGCCGGGGAATGCAGCGAGGGCAGGGAGATGCAGATGAAGTATGGAGGTGCCGGGGAATGCAGGGAGGGCAGGGAGATGCAGAAGAAATATCGAGGAGCCGTGGAGTGCAGGGAGGAGCAGGGAGATGCAGAAGGAGTATGGAGGAGCTGTCATGGCCACTTGCCCAGGATCACAGACGCTGCACCATCAGGTTGTGGGAGCAACAGAACTAGCTAGCGTGGCCTTAGCGCTCAGCTCTAAAAGCCAAACCAACTCCAAGGCGCACGCTTTGCGTTAATCTGCATTAGCATGCAGCGTAACGCTCACCGTCGCCTGGGATAAAGCAGCACTTACCTTTGGGAATCCAGTCTTCTGCCCATACGCTTACCTCCTGCAGTCAGCATTCACCTGTATTCTTCACCGCCGAGCCTGGCGTCCATTCTTCATCCTCCGGAACGCAGGACTTCAGCTCTGGGTACCGCAGCATGATAAGAACTCGGCGAAAGGGCGAGCACTGTGCTGTTTTGCTGGTGATTCCTGCATTCCTGTGCTGCGGAACACATTGTGGAATACCTTCCCCGTGCCTTTGTTCTAGCTGTTGAGGACGTCGGAAAAAGGGTGTGTTTAAACTGCAAAAACAACTCTTGGAGGTGCGTGTGCCTTTAAGTCAGCAACAGGATCAGCTGACTATAAAAGAGCCGCCTCCACGCCCTTGCGGCGTAAGCCCTCAGCGAAAGGGCGAGCACTGTGCTGTTTTGCTGTTCTGCGTGGTCTGCGGCGAAGGTGGTGAAGGTGCTGTCTGGTTGATCGAGTTAAACATTACGGCTCCTGCTGCCCTGATGAACGTTGAGTCTTTGACTGAAACTGTTCCAGTAACACCGGTAACACCGACATTCATGCACCTTGTTAAGACTTGCGTGCAAACCAAGAAATGGATTTCTATGGATGTACACCCTGTTTCCGAGAAGATGACTGCAGCTCTCTGCGGGGAGCGCAACTCAGCACTTGTAAGTACATCAAGCACGCAAGTTACCGCTGAGATAGGTGATGCCATTAGCCCCACTGTCGAGGTCGATGCTAACAATGTTGTAATAAATGTTGAATCTGCAACTGATTCGTCGACGTATAAGGCTTTTGAGCTGTGTCCATCGCACAATCTAACAAACAGCAGTAACCCTACTATAGGGTCAGTTTGTTTAGACAGCCCCGCGGAAACTGCCCATCATGTTAACCATGGTCCAATGACAAACTTAGTGTTTGATCTTATGGAAGAGGTACTTGTGTCAACGCCGGTCGATGACCACACCAAAAAACACAGCGAAAATGATGGAAGTAGCTCGAACATACTGTGTTCTGCGTACATTAACACCGTCGAGATTGGTGTAACTAACCTCATGGAACTAGACAACTGCAACAGCAAACCTCGTCAAACATGCATCAACACTGAGACTATGGTTGGAAGTGATGGATGGGATTGTGTCGCCACGAGCCCATTACCTTCTTGTTGTACGTCTACAGCTGTTCCAGCCTTAGTTAATTACGACTGCTCTTTTGGCAGTGATGTGCCGGTCACACCAATGACAAAAACATCAAACACCTCATGTGATGAAGTTCTTCAAAGAGGTGGTCTGACCTGAGAGGTACCAACTCTTTCTGCATTACCTAACTCTGAATTTCGCACTGAGGTATCTACCACACAGGGATCAGGGATCCGTAGACACTCATTAGATATTGCTAACAAGCTAATCACTGACTTAGCATTATTGACTAAAATCCAACAAAACCGGCATGCCGAAATAGTGACCCAAGGCCGTAAGGCATTTACAAACGACAAGTGATGCAAGAAGCGGCTCAAAGCGGCTCGCAAAACGCTACACATAGAGTCACCGTTGGAGCAAAATGCAGTTGGACTAACACAGATAGCCTATCACCGCTGCGTTGCTCTCAGGTAAAAAAGCTAAAAGTTACCTCCAAATCAGCATTTTGCAAGGGCCAAACAAGTCACGAGTCTTCTTCATCAGAACACGTTGCACATTCCAAAGCGGCTAAACATCAACACTCTCAAAACATTTCCGTCTCAGAAACCTCTTCGTCTGATTCTTCGATCATGGAGCGCCCTTACCTCAAAATTAGATCTAGCAGACGCTCCAATTCTTCAAAACAAGTACGTATGACCAGCAAGCAAGAGGTCCCTCGAAATTCACCTATCTCCAAAGATCTACAGGCTGTAATCATAGCATCTATGGGAATTTCTATTGCGCCTTTTTTGAAACTCTACGAGCAGATGAACGAAAACATAAAGGACCTTTCAACCTTAACTGCGCTTCTTAACACAAAAATAATCGAATTAGAAAGAAAAGAAACAAAATATAAAACTAACTTAACCTCTACAAATGACAAAATTGACCGCATTCTAAACTCTGTCTGCAGTTTTACTGCAAACAATAATGAGGACAAAAAACTGTTGGCAGAGTAGCTCGTGAAGCTTTAAAACTTTTCAAAGAGCACCCTGTGAAGTCTGTGTGCAACACAAATTTGGAAGCAACTGCCTCAGTTAAGGCACCTAATGATACAGACTGCGTGCTTGACATAACAGCCACAAACTTCACAATACCGCAAGGAAACCAAAACTGGACGAGTTCCATTCCTGTCACCAAAAAAGCAAAACATAATTATGGACCTCTCTACAACGACTCAGTTGGCTAAGAACTCAGACAGGGTTGGAGGTCCACACTTACAGAAGGAGAGCGTTGTCCCAGTGCCTAAAGTATGCGACAAAGACTCTTCTTTGCAAATGGTAGCCACATTCGATGAGATGGTTGAAATTAGTAGTCAATCATGCAACCCTGCAATTGCTGACCCTCAATTGGCATCATCTTCAGGAAGTAAACCTGTCCCCCAGCTAAAAGGCTCAAATGATGGTAAACCACCGACAAGATTGAGCACTGTGCCGGCCTCCGCTAGTGTGGAGGTATACAACATCTTTAAAAAACCCAAACGGCTGTCAATGCCAACATCTACACTCACTGTTGGGAAGCCTGCTAACTGTGAGAAAAAGACTAAAAATCTACCGCTCAACAAAATGAGACGCGGAAATGGCTCCAGGAAATTTCTGCGGAACCTGAAAACAGTAAACTTAACAGTCTCTAGTACGGGATGTAAATCCTCCAACTTTGCCAACTCAAACGCTTTGCAAGAAATTGGAAATACTAATGTTAAAACCAGCTCTCCCGAAATAACTCTAGATGATGATCTTGATTTGGTAAACCTATCTACATATGAGGGTGACGAAGAAAACTCTGTAGTCGAGCCTCTAGACCTTGTAAACAAGAGCCTAGTCTCACAACACGTAGGAGTAGAATCCAGTAGTCTGGGCTGCTGTATTGAGAAGTCTCGGCCCGACGTCTCACTAGGTGCACAAAAATCATCAAAGCTACGACGAACATGTACTATTGTCAGTGCTGCTGCTATGACTCCTGAACTGAACAATGAACCGGATTCACCATTTGTAACAATGGCTGAAAGACGACTCAAACTGGTGGCTATGAGCATTAAGGACCTTGAACGTGAAACATGCCAACCAAAGGACTCTCATATGCCCACAAAAAACGCTGCTGACATGATTTCTGAAGGGAACGGTAAACCAGACTCACCTTTTGTAACACTGGCTGAAAGGCGACTTAAGCTGGTGTCGAAGAGTTTGAAGGATTCTGACTGTGATACCAGTCAATCGAAGGTTTCCGATATGCCCACAAAAACTGGAAAAATTGGTTTGACAAGCTCAGGACGTTCGACCTATCAATGTCAATCTGTGCACGGAAAGCTTAAAGATGAAACTAAATCAAGTCCTAAAAACATGATGCCAAATTCAAAAATAATAAAAAAGGAATCTTCATTCAAAAAACTAATTCTGGAAAGACTTGATTCCTGTGACAACTTGATTTTAAATCGGCAGTAACTGTCTAAATTATTTTATTTGATACCGAGTTTGCGAACACTCAATTCTGATGATGTGAAAATAGTGGAGTTTCACTGTCAAGAAAGAAACGACATGGTGACTCTGCACCTCGCATCCAAAATTATTCGAGAGATACTGTTGGACGCGGTACTGGCATTTCTGTCCCTAGGTTTTGATTTATATCCACAGAGCCTAGTCGACAAAATTCCTGAGTCTTCTTCAAACAATATGTATGATAAAAGCAGAAAAATGTAAAGAAAATAATAACTATGAGTACAAAATCTAAAGAATATAAAGACATGGAACCCACGACATCAACTAGAACTGAGACTAAACTCAAGGATACAGAAGTAACTCAGTTCCACATAAATGATCAAATTCAAATAACTGTTGAAGGTCTGAATAAAAATATCGGGTCTACTCAAAAGAATGACGCAGAAAATGGAAATTGGGCATGGTTGGCTGCAAACCTAAACAACAAAAACTATGATTAATGTCTAAATCAGAATTCGCCTCAACTCCTTAATTTTGGATCATGGAACACACAGGGTTTTGTTCACTTATTCAATTCCCCCTGGATGAGTAATCTAGATCTGATTTGTGTACAAGAAACTTGGCTGACAACTTGCCCGGTGTCGCCTGCTTTTGAGATAGTGAAAAATCCAGCGGTCAAACCACCCAAAGGTAGGCCGATGTCTGGCCTTTTGATAGCGGTCAAAAAAGATTGCGGACTCAGAATTACTGAGACAGAAAATGTTTCACCATACATACAAATCGCCAAAGTGAGTATTTCCACCCTCGAAAAATCAGAGTCCATACACATAATCAATCTTTATTGGAATCACACTACAACTGGCGTTGTCAAATTTATAGATCAGGTGACCTCTATATTGGACAACATAATGGAAAACTCAAGCAGAGCATCTATTCTTCTTTGTGGTGATCTTAATATAGACTGCTTGAACCTGAACACCATGTCAAAAATAAATTCCTTGACTTATAAGCCCAATGAAAAAAACGGGATATCTCTGGATGATCAAAATGAATTTGAGAAACCTTACACTTTTGAATGGGAATACACCGGGTGATATTCCGGCACATCCCACATGGAGACGTGAAAACCAATCCTCAATTATAGACTATCCTTTTGTGTCTGAAGATCTTGTAGCCAATGTACATCGGCTCGAGATAACTAAAATGAAACATAGTGATCACAACATGCTAAAGATGTCGTTCAACGCCTACAGTCAGTCATCCCAACAATCATGGCCTCACGACACTATGTACCGATCTGGAAGAATTCGTCTCAACTTCAAAACAAAAGATATAAACTCGTAACATCTGCTTTGGAGGACACTCCAGGCGAGACTGAATATCAACATTTGTTGACTCAATTTGTGGAACGCAAACAAGGCCTTAAACAACATAAAATACAGCATAAACACAAGTTTGATCTACAGGTGTTGCAACAAAAACGAACTCTACGTAAAGAAATAAGGATGATATCAAGGGGTAATGAAGAGTTATGCTACGCAGCCAAAAAACGTATAACACAAAAATATAGAAACTGGAGAAAAAATGATTATGCTATAATCTTGCAGAATGACTCTGAAGAGATGATGCGTAATCTTAAGAACAAAAACTCAGCTGAATTTTGGCGTGTAATAAACAATCTTGCCGCCCCACAAGTAGCATTGCAAGCATCTCCAATTCTTCAAGAAACTTGGGTAAAACATTATACAAACTTGTTTAACATGGTTGAAGTGGAAGATAAAAGTACAAGCGAGGCCAGAACCCCGTGGGTACTAGAGTTCGATATAAACGACATTACAAACTCAATTAAGAACTCCAATGCGTCAAGAGCCCCAGGGCCGGATGGCCTTACGAACTACTCAATGAAACAAAATCCGAAAGAATGGGCAAAGCTCTGTCTACTCCTCTTCGAAAGAATAAAAACGAAGCGTGCTACCCCTAGATCTTGGAAAAATGCTATAATTGTTCCGATTTTCAAAAAGGGGAACAGACTCGACCTATTGCCCTGTTAGATGTAATGGGAAAAATCTATGCAACTCAACTGCAACAAATGTTAAAATCTTGGGCACTTAAAAGCCACCGTAATGACCCACGAGAAGCGGGATATGTCAAAGGCGTAGGTTGCGGTCTTAATACCCTTCTGCTGAATCTCTTAAAAATGGAGTCAATGCGAACTAACATTGCCACCTATGTTGCATCTATTGATCTTTCACACGCTTTTGATAGTGTTGATCGCCACATTTTGTGGGAGAAACTCAAAGCTTGGAAGTGCCCAGCGGATCTTACAGATGCAATAAAAGAGCTCCACTCTAATACCACCGTGCAAGTCAGACTCGACCAAGGATGCACCTTATCACCCTTGATTCCAACTTCTAAAGGAGTGAAATAAATGCATAGAAAAGAGATGCAATAAAAGAGCTCCACTCTAATACCACCATGCAAGTCAGACTCGACCAAGGAGGCTCCTTATCACCCTTGATTCCAACTTCTAAAGGAGTGAAACAAGGATGCCCCTTGGGTGCATCTCTTTATTTCTGACATAGGCGATGCATTAAATGAGGTAACAGCATTTCCACCTAAAATTCACGGCTCTCAGTTGGGTTATTTGTTGTATGCTGATGATTTACTACTCTTGGATTTTACACCGGTCAGTCTACAACGAAAATTAGATGCCTTAGAAAGATATGTAACGAAAAACAAGCTCTGTCTAAACAAGAAAAAATTTGAAGTTTTGATATTGCGTAACCTGACAGCCTATAAAAAGAGATCAACCCAATATGTGTGGCACTTGGAAAAAATACTGCTTCGGATCTCTACTCACATAAAATATTTGGGATCCTTAATAAGTGCTAACATAAATGACAATCCTTGGGTCGAGGCCACCAAAAGAAAATGTCAGCAACTGGCTTGCCAGGCCGCGATCATAAACAAAAAATTCGGAAAATTCTCTATAAAACATGTGATAAATTTTTACAGACAAAAAGTAATACTGACCTTGATTTATGGTGCTGAAAATATGTTTGGTTGCTCACACGAGTTATGGAACACACTTGAAAATAATTTTTGGACTAGAGCGTTACACATCTCTAAAGGATGTCCGACTAGTAACATAAGATTTGAATTGGGTCTGACATCCATACAAGCAAGAGTTTGTTGGAATGCCTTAACTTTATACAGGAAGTCGCAGCTCTCTAATGCAGCCCCTCCATTTGAAATACTACACAAGCTGGATTCAGATACCGAATACACAATGCTTGCCAAATGGAATCAGCAATGTTCTGAAATTCTGGATGCAAACGATATCGACATTACTACTTTAATTGAAAATCCTAATAAGGCTAAACGTAAACTATGGAGTGCAGATTGGCATCAAACCTGCACTGACAGATCTAGTTCTCGCCTCCTAAGAGATGTACCACCAGAAGCAAAAGAGCTAGACAAACTACAACTGTATCTGTTACAATCTCCCGATCAGGACTCAAGATTACTATACTTGCATTTTCGACTTAACCTTTTTATGACCAAAGACCGTACAAGTACTTGGTCACTTAAAGAACCTGCTGATTTAATCTGTCGTTTTTGCAAACATTCGACAGAGACACTAAAACACTTGACGTTGTTTTGTCCAGAGTTTCGCTCGTTGCGAACAAAGTTGTTCGGACCCCTTTTTGAGGCACGCAGCACCTATACGGCTGAAGATTGGTGGAAAGTTATGCTTGAAGGTGCTGACCGAAAAATTATGTTTGGTTTAGTTCAATTTTTGAAGGACTTGAAAACCCATCTAAAAGAGCCGATTCCGGCATTAGGTGGGAACGATTGTCAAAGCCTCTAATAACGTGTGTTCAGTGGGGTGAAGTACGAAGAAGTGTATCTTGTTTTCTGTTTTAAAAGGTCTTCTTTTGTAAACCATATAAAATAAAAAATAAAAAAATAAAAAAAGAAATTCTTCACGCTTGTCCTTAAAAGCTCACTTACCTGCTGCCGGACCTCGGCAGGATCCTCCGCTCCTCATCTGGAGCCACCTCGTGCTCTGTAGCTCTGCTGGGCCGCAATCACACCTATTTGGGAGAAAGATAGACATTGTTACAGAGCTGACAACAGGCTGTGAAAAAGACAATACAAATACTTCAAGACAAAGAGAAAACTGAAAGACAATTACCAGAAAGGCGTGGAACAGTAGCAGCTGGACTGGACACCACGTACGAAGGACCAGTGAAGGAACTTGGTCCTCATCCTAAATGCGCCTCCTGGGAGGGCTGCAACCGTGCCCCAATGTCCTCGCAGATACCAGGTGAGCGTAACAGAAGGCAAAGCCACTACGAATTTCTGCCTGGACGTTATGGATACCTCAGAGACTGACCAATTGGCCCAACTTTTGGGTGAATTACGGGCTGAAGTTCATGCTTCTAGGCAGGAAACCAATGCCTTAAGAAGGGACCTTATTGTGAACCGAGAGCGTACTGATGGTTTGGAAAGACATTTACTCCAAGCAAAAGCTGGCCAGGTCCCATTGCCAGGGCCCAATCCCACACTGCACCAGTCACCACCAGTTCAGGTGGTTCTTCCAGGAGCAGTTCCTCTGGCACCGCCCGAACGTTTCACAGGCCACCCTAACAAGTATGCCATATTTATGAATCAATGCTGCTTACATTTTTTGTGCAGACCTGGGGCTTTTCCCAATGACCAAGCCAGAGTGCCATTCATACTATCGCATTTGTGAGGCAGTGCTGCGGACTGGTCAATACCTTTGGTAAATCAAGATGATCCTTTGCTTCGGGACCTTAGGGATTTTCAGCACAAAATGGAGAAATTGTTTGCATGACACACTCAAGGACAGGCCCTGGACAACAAATTACTATTACTCAGACAGGGAAATGAGGATTTGTTAACCTACATCGCATCCTTCAATCGTTTTATAGCTCAAACAAATTGGCCAGAAGGAAAAAGGACTATGCTTTTTTACTGTGGATTGCTTGAAGAACTCAATGACATTTTGGCTCAACTGGTAAATCCCCCATAGGGCTGTGCTGAATACATTAACCTAACTGTACAGCTCGATCACAGATTGCAGGATCGAAAAATGGATCGAACAAGGGCTGAAGGGTGACCGGTCTATGTGCGGCCTCGTGATAATCTACCAAGTCACACAAACAGGCCGAACCCATGCAACTTGGGGGACTACGGAGTCCACTCACCACGGCAGAACGAGAAAAAAGGAGACAACTCTGCTTCTACTGTGGAAAAGCAGGTCACTTTCTTCGAGAATGCCCGGTGAAGCCACCTAGGAAAATAGTCGGAGCAATCGGCAAAGACGAAGAAGGAGAACAAGACTCGGAAAACTCCAATGCCTGGCAATCGTAGGGGTCCATTTGTCAAGTAGTATAAAGGAACCTGTACAGACCTCACATCTAGTCATCCCGGTGCTCTTGGTAGACCTCAAACAACTGTCAAAAATACATGCTTTGGAAGCATACATTGACAGCGGAGCTGTGGGAAAATACATTGACCAATATCTGGCTATCTGAAAAGGCCTTCCTCTCCAGCAAAAGCAGAAATCGGAAAATGTCACAGCGGTAGATGGATCTCAACTGTCATCCGGCCCAGTAACGCATTATACTGAAAAAGTCAAGCTGTTGTGTCAGGACGGCCACCAAGAGGACATTACCTTCGATCTCATCGGTGCTCCTCAGTTCCAAATGATATTAGGAATGCCTTGTTTGGAGACCCACAACCCTAAGATTGACTATCGAAAACAAGTGCTGACCTTTTCCCAAGTCTATTTTGACACCTGTTACACTCAAAGGCCCACCAACCCGAAGACTAAGAAAGGAATCGTACTGGGTCTAACTGGCTCCTTGACACACAAATACCTAGATTACCAGGATGTCTTTCAAAAGAAACAAGCAAACTTCCTTCCTCCGCACAGGTCTTACGACTGCCAAATTGATCTCGTACCCGGAGCCCAGATACCCTGTAGTAGGATTTATGCTCTAACTGAGCAGGAAAACCAATACCTAAAATCTTACCTAGACCATTACCTAGCCAATGGCTTCATCCGTCCATCCAAATCCCCTGCCTCCTCAGGGGTCTTTTTCATGCCTAAAAAGGAGGGCGACTTAAAAACTTGCATTGATTATAGAGCACTAAACCAGATCACGGTGAAGAATAGATACCGTTACCACTTATCCCAGAACTCTTGGATCAGGTAAAAAACGCTCAGATTTACAAACTGGACCTACGAGGGGCCTACCACCTTGTAAGGGTCAAAGAAGGAGATGAGTGGAAGACAGCATTCCGTACTAAATATGGCCTCTATGAATACCAGGTGTTGCCCTTTAGGCTATGTAATGGCCCCGCGGCGTTCCAGTTTTTTATGAACGACGTGCTCCATGAATTACTGGACATTTGCGCACTTGTCTATATTGATGACATTCTCATTTATTCAACTTCCAAAGAAGAACATATTGGTCATGTCTGGGCAGTTCTAGAAAACTAGAAAACTTAGAAAACCCGACTGTTTGCCAAGTTGGAGAAGTGTTTTTCCATGTTAAAGATGTCAGATTTCTTGGCTTTATTTTCACACCACGAGACGTTTGCATGGATACACGCAAAGCGGACGCTATCCTTCAATGGCCCTCACTGATGTCTACAAAAGGAGTACAAAGTGTGCTCGGATTCGCCAACTTCTATCGTCGGTTTATACCCGGTTTCTCTCAGATCGTTCATCCTAATACCTCTCTGCTATGAAAAAAACAAACAAATCTGCTGGTCCCCAGAGACTGAGGAAGCCTTTCAGAAACTAAAACGAGCGTTTACCACAGCACCAGTTCTATGATACCCGCAACCAGACTTACCGTATGTGGTTGAAACTGATGCGTCCAACATAGCAATGGGGGCTGTATTGTCACAACGGAATCCTGAAACCGGACAGTTACACCCCGTGGCATTCTGGTCCCGTAAATGTTCTGCTCCCGAATTGAACTATGCAATCACTGACAAAGAATTGCTAGCAATCAAGGGAGCATTTAAAGCATGGAGACATTGGGCCTCATTACGACCCAGGAGGAGGACCGTGGTGCTATTAGCACCATGGTCCATGCCGGTGTCCGCCATGGCGGAATGGGGAATTACCACCCCATTACAAGGTTGGCGGGGCGGTAATTCCCCATGCCACCATGGCCCTTCCCCATTCCCATTTTTGCCCCATAGGGCTCAATGGGAAGGGGGAAGGCGCTAAGTACGGTGCCACAAATTGCGGCACCGTACTTAGCACCAAGGTCCCTCTGCGGGTCCCTACTTTAACGGCTGGTAAAATTAGCCGTTAAAGTCGGGTCCCGCAAAGGGACCTCGTAATTAGGCGCTAATAGGTTAACGGCGCCACAGCCTTTTTTCCGAGGGCGACTGTGCATTCTGGATAAGAAACTGCAAAACCAAATCATCACCAACTATCATGATTCCTTGGTGGAAGGACATCCAGGAATAGCAAAAACTCAGGCTAAAGTAAAGAAACACGATTGGTGGCCTACTTGGAGAAAGGACATTACCCACTTCATTGTGACCTGTGGTGTCTGTGCTCAAAACAAATCCCAAAAGCAAAATCCTGCTGGTCTACTGCGTCCATTGATGGTACCGCCAGTGCCTTGGCACACTCTGTCCATGGATTTTTTTTACAGATCTCCCTTCCTGCAACAGTTACAACACCATCTTGGTTATTGTGGATTTGTTCTCCAAAATGGCCCACTTCATTCCTTTGAAAGGACTCCCCACCACTTCTGCTCTTGCGACAGTGTTTCTGGAACAGATTGTGCAACTGCATGGGTTCCCATCGGTATTCATATCGGATCGTGGAACTCAATTCGTTTCAGCATTCTGGAGAAGGTGTTGTAAAATTACCAAAATCGACCTTCGGCTGTCCACAAGTCATCATGCTCAAACCGATGGCCAGACCGACCGAACCAACCAGACCCTAGAGCAGCATTTAAGATTCATGTTACAACAATCCGAACACTCCTGGAAAGACATCCTCTGGTTGGCGGAGTACGCATATAACAATTCCATTCACACCGGTACAGAGCAAAGTTTGTTTTGTACTGTGTACGGACTGCATCCACGAACATCTGTTTTCAATCCACTCGACACATTAGAAATGCCAACAATAGCAAACCTGCACAAAAACATCACCCAGGTTTTTAAAGAAGCAGCTAAGCATCTGGTCAGAGCCAAGGAGGGACAGAAAAGGTTTGCAGATCAACATCGAAGAGAAGCTCCCGATTACCAAATCGGAGACAAGGTCTGGTTGTCATCAAAAAACATTCCTGTGAAAGGCCCAAGAGCTTTCCTCCCCAGATACTTGGGACCCTACACAATCAAAGCCATAATCAATCCTGCTGCCATGAAATTGAAGTTGCCATCCAACATGCAGATTCATCCGGTGTTTCGCGTTTCACTTCTAAAACCAATGAAACCGGGTACACGTGTCAGCATTCCACTAGATACTGAGATAATTGAGGGGTAGCCGGAGTATGAAGTAAAAACTATCCTAGACTCTAAGGTGGTCTGATCCAAATGATACGACCTCATAGACTGGAAAGGATATGCACCTCAAGACCGAACCTGGGAACCCAGCGAACATGTCCACGCTCACCGATTGGTTAGGCAGTTCCATCGCGACAACCCCACCAAACCAGGACCAGGAGGAGGACCACCCTTGAGAGGGGCCTTGAGGGGGAGTGTTGTCATGGCCACTTGCCCAGGATCACAGGAGCTGCACCATCAGGTTGTGGGAGCTAGGGGTACCATGGTTCACGGACGTCCCTTTGGGACGTTTATACACAGGGGGCCCGGTTGGACTCAGTCCTGGCGCCTTTGGAAACAGGCTCATGGAGAAACATAAGCAAGACTCTTTATTATGGGTGGGAGTGCTTTTCAGGAACTTTCAATGTGTGTGCAGTCAGTCCGTGTGTGGCTTTCCATCTTGAGCTGCATGTGCAACTTCAAGGAGTGGCAGGGTGTGGCAAGCAGAACAGAACTAGAGGGCGTGGCCTTAGAGCTCAGCTCTAAAAGCCAAACCAACTCCAAGGCGCACGCTTTGCGTTAATCTGCATTAGCATGCAGCGTAACGCTCACCGTCGCCAGGGATAAAGCAGCACTTACCTTTGGGAATCCAGTCTTCTGCCCATACGCTTACCTCCTGCAGTCAGCATTCACCTGTATTCTTCACCGCTGAGCCTGGCGTCCATTCTTCATCCTCCGGAACGCAGGACTTCAGCTCTGGGTACCGCAGCACGACATCTTCTTCATCCTCCGGCACGCAGGACTTCAGCTCTGGATACCGCAGCACGACATCTTCTTCATCCTCCGGCACGCAGGACTTCAGCTCTGGGCACCGCAGCACGACATCTTCTTCATCCTCCGGCACGCAGGACTTCAGCTCTGGGCACCGCAGCACGATATCTTCTTCATCCTCCGGCACGCAGGACTTCAGCTCTGGGCACCGCAGCACGACATCTTCTTCATCCTCCGGCACGCAGGACGTCAGCTCTGGGCACCGCAGCACGACATCTTCTTCATCGTCCGGCACACAGGACTTCAGCTCTGGGCACCGCAGCACGACATCTTCTTCATCCTCCGGCACGCAGGACTTCAGCTCTGGGCACCGCAGCACGATATCTTCTTCATCCTCCGGCATGCAGGACTTCAGCTCTGGGCACCGCAGCACGATATCTTCTTCATCCTCCGGCATGCAGGACTTCAGCTCTGGGCACCGCAGCACGATATCTTCTTCATCCTCCGGAATACAGGACTTCACCTCTGGGCATCGCAGCACGACATCTTCTTCATCCTCCGGCATGCAGAACTTCAGCTCTGGGCATCGCAGCACGACATCTTCTTCATCCTCCGGCATGCAGGACTTCAGCTCTGGGCACCGCAGCACGATATCTTCTTCATCCTCCGGAATACAGGACTTCAGCTCTGGGCATCGCAGCACGACATCTTCTTCATCCTCCAGCATGCAGGACTTCAGCTCTGGGCACCGCAGCACGACATCTTCTTCATCCTCCGGCATGCAGGACTTCAGCTCTGGGCATCGCAGCACGACATCTTCTTCATCCTCCGGCATGCAGGACTTCAGCTCTGGGCATCGCAGCACGACATCTTCTTCATCCTCCGGCATGCAGGACTTCAGCTCTGGGCACCGCAGCACGATATCTTCTTCATCCACGAAGGCAGACCCTGCAAAAGGACAAAAGGCAAGGTTGGACATTACGAACTTTCAGTTTGAGGTCACGCTTTCAAAATTCTCTGCGCTTATCCTTAAAAGCTCACTTACCTGCTGCCGGACCGCCGCTGAATCCTCCACTCCTCATCTGGAGCCACCTCGTGCTCTGTAGCTCTGCTGGGCCACAATCGCACCTATTTGGTGAGAAAGATAGACATTGTTACAGAGCTCAAAAAACCAGGGGCAAGGCGCGCACTCCAATTCCTGGCCAATATATTACCTGAACAAGTATCCAAAAACAATCACAGGGTTAAATCCCAAAGTGTCCAAAATATTCACAGGGTTAAATCCCAATAAAATTCACAGGGTTAGTTCCCTTCTTGCACTGTTGTTGTCATGATGCCTACCCCCGGAGCATCATGCCAGGCCCAGCACCCCCGGAAGCAGGCATCATGCCCTCGGGTAAAAGCCCAGCGGCCCCTTATAGGGACTCTTTGGACTCAGTCCTGGCGCCTTTGGCGCCAGGCTCATGTTGGACATCAGTCGGCGCCAGGCTCATAAAGGGAGGTGTTTTGTGCACTTACCTGATGCAGACCATGCTGCACGCTTCAGGCCTCCCTGAGACCTGAAAGGGACTATTTTTTCATAGGGACTATTTTTTCACTCGGGTGTGGCCAGGGAAGGATACATGCCTAGTTGGGGAAGGATACATACCTGGGACTTCTTTGGAGGCTATTTAAGCCACGCCCAGACAGCAGCTCATGCTTCGCGTTGTTCTGCTTCCTGCAGCTTAAAGCTCACCATGTCTGCTCCTGCTCCTGGACTACAGCCACGCCCGTCTTGAACCTGGAATACCTGCAGGAGAAGAGAAAGGTGAAAACCAAGGATTATTTCAAGCTTCTTACCTGCATCCGGAATCTTCTCGCCAGCATCCCTGAAGGAAGACTTCAATTTAAAAGCATTGCGTTGCTCGCTGCAGCGCCACGCTTCACTCACCTGTCCTGTCCTCGAGACATCTCCCGGCTCCATCGCGGCTGTCAGCATCGGACGCCACATCTCTGCACCTAGGGGAGAGAGGAAGAAACAAAAGGTGAGCAGAAGGACACACAGAAGGAAAGCCTGATTAACAGCCATAATACTTACCGGCTTTTCTTCCACATTTCGGGTCGGCGCCACCCCGTTGGCAGGTACCGTACCCCGGCCCCTATTGGGAAAGGACTAGAGACATTTCAGAGGAATGATAAGGACATCTAGCCCTCATTACTACTCACCTCGGCAGGTTAACCCCTCGACGCATCGCCTTCATTCTGCACCTGAAATAAAGGACAGATCACAGGTGAAAAAGACAGCATAAAGGGGGCCCACTTGAACTTTGAACTTTCATACTTACGGCGCATCGCTCAGGAAAGTCAAGTGGATTTTGCCAGCGCCATTCTGAAAACCAGTGAAGTAACTGGACGAACGCGTGCCCCTGCACCAGAAGCAGGATGGAGAGTTCAACCTTCCAAACCATAAGGTGAGCTTAAACCGGGTTTGGAGGAATAGAGAGGAACGGATGGGGGAAGGGGGGAGCTAGCACACCATTCTGCAGACTGTTAATCCCCTTTCACATCTGCAGAATGATATTCCTACGGGCCAAGGAAGCACGATTTGGAGGTCCTGTCCAATCGGTGTTCCGGGTCCTGCGCATCATGCTAGAAGAGGCCGCAGTAATCCAGACTAGATCAGCGGCCCCGTGGGAACCAGGTTGCACTCCTCCAAGCGCTTTCGTATCTGCAATACTCATCAGGGAGGCTGAGTTGCCATTCAATTCAGGTGAAACCAATATAAATGCAGTTGCAGTCTCTAGGAACTATGGTTAATGTAGTGAACCCATTTAAACAATTCAGGTGACCAGTGAAAGTCTCCCCTCCAACACACACATCATACCCTTAGCAGGGGGACGGGGGAAACCATGATTATGGCTCTCCAGTGTAGGGCGAAATAAGCCTGGTGCTGCAGCCTCTGGAGTCCGGATCTCCACAAGGTAAATGTTCAAAAAAGCAGGGGCAAGGCACCCACTCCAATTCCTGCCCAATATATTACCTGAACAAGTGTCCAAAAACAATCACAGGGGTAAATCCCAAAGTATCCAAAATATTCACAGGGTTAAATCCCAATTACAGCTCAATAATTCAAAGGGTTGATTCCCTTCTTGCACTGTTGTACTCCTCCAAGCGCTTTCATATCTGCAATAAACCCTGTAAATTATTGGGCAGTAATTGTGATTTAACCCTGTGAATTATTTGGACACTTGGAGGAGCACAACAGTTCAAAAAGGGAATCAGACCTGTACATTATTGGCCAGTAATTGGGATTTAACCCTGTGAATATTTTGGACACTTTGGGATTTAACCCTGTGATTGTTTTTGGACACTTGTTCAAGTAATATATTGGCCAGGAATTGGGATTTAACCCTGTGAATATTTTGGACACTTTGGGATTTAACACTGTGATTGTTTTTGGACACTTGTTCAGGTAATATTGGCCAGGAATTGGGATTTAACCCTGTGGATATTTTGGATACTTTGGGATTTACCTTGGGATTGTTTTTGGACACTTGTTCAGGTAATATATTGGCCAGGAATTGGAGTGGGTGCCTCGCCCCTGCTTTTTTGAACATTTACCTTGTAGAGATCCTGACTCCAGAGGCTGCAGCACCAGGATTAATTTGCCCTACACTGGAGAGCCATAATCATGGTTTTCCCCCTCCCCCTGCTAAGGGTATGATGTGTGTGTTGGTGGGGAGTCTTTCACTGGTCACCTGAATTGTTTAAATGGGTTCACTACATTTACCCTAATTCCTAGAGACTGCAACTGCATTTTTATTGGTTTCACCTGAATTGAATGGCAACTCAGGCTCCCTGATGAGTATTGCAGATACGAAAGCACTTGGAGGAGTACAGCAGTGCAAGAAGGGAACTAACCCTGTGAACTATTGGGCAGCAAATTGGGATTTAACCCTCTGAATTATTTGGACACTTGGAGGAGCATAACAGTGCAAAAAGGGAATCGAGCCTGTGAAGTAATGGGCAGTAATTGGGATTTAACCCTGTGAATATTTTGGACATTTTGGGATTTAACACTGTCATTGTTTTTGGACACTTGTTCAGGTAACATATTGGCCAGGAATTGGAGTGCGCGCCTCGCCCCTGCTTTTTTGAACATTATTACAGAGCTGACAACAGGCTGTGACAAAGACAATACAAACACTTCAAGACAAAGAGAAAACTGAAAGACACTTACCAGAAAGGCGTGGAATAGTAGCAGCTGGACTGGACACACGTACGAAGGACCAGTGAAAGAAGTCGGTCCTCATCCTAAAAGCACCCCTGCCAGAAGTAGCAGGACGGAGAGCTCACCATTAATAATCTACAGGTGAGCCTTAATGGGACGATGCATGCTCACCACGCTATGGGAGGAAGGGTTTGAGAGGGAATTCACTCACAGGCCAGCAAACTTACGTCCTCTCATATCTACGCAGGAGCAGTGTTCCAATTCAGCGCAGCAGCCCACAGCTGCTATTTGCAGTGGGAGAAAGCAAACAGGGGGGTTCTACTTCCTGGGAGGGCTGCAACCATGCCCCAACTTCCGTACAGAGACCAGGTGAGCGTAACAGGAGCCGAGGAATGCAGGGAGGGCAGAGTGATGCAGAAGGAGTATGGAGGAGCCGGGGAATGCAGGGAGGGCAGGGAGATGCAGAAGAAGTATGGAGAAGCTGGAGAATGCAGGGAGGGCAGGGAGATGCAGATGAAGTATGGAGGAGCCAGGGAATGCAGGGAGGGCAGGGAGATGCAGATGAAGTATGGAGGAGTCGGGGAATGCAAGGAGGGCAGGGAGATGCAGATGAAGAATGGAGGAGTCTGGGAATGCAGGGAGGGCAGGTAGATGCAGAAGAAGTATGGAGGAGCCGGGCAATGCAGGGAGGGAAGGTAGGTGCAGAAGAAGTATGGAGGAGCCGGGGAATGCAGGGAAGGCAGGGAGATGCAGATGAAATATGGAGGAGTCGGGAATGCAGGGAGGGCAGGGAGATGCAGATGAAGTATGGAGGAGCCGGGGAATGCAGGGAGGGCAGGTAGATGCAGAAGAAGTATGGAGGAGCTGGGGAATGCAGGGAGGGCATGGAGATGCAGATGAAGTATGGAGGAGTCGGGGAATGCAGGGAGGGCAGGGAGATGCAGAAGAAGTATGGAGATGATGGGGAATGCAGGGAGGGCACAGAGATGCAGAGGAAATATGGTGGAACCATTGAATGGAGGGAGGAGAAGGGAGATGCAGAAGAAGTATGGAGGAGCAAGGGAATGCAGGGAGGGCAGGGAGATGCAGAAGAAGTATGGAGAAGCCGGGGAATGCAGGGAGGGCAGGGAGATGCAGGAGAAGTATAGAGAAGCCAAGGAATGCAGGCAGGGCAGGGAGATGCAGAAGAAGTATGGAGGAGCCAGGGAATACAGGGATGGCAGGGAGATGTAGAAGAAGTATGGAGGAGCCGGGGAATGCAGGGAGGAGCAGGAAGATGCAGGAGAAGTATGGTGCAGCTGAAGAATGCAGGGAGGGCAGGAAGATGCAGAAGAAGTATGGAGGAGCTTGGGAATGCAGGGGAGACAGGGAGATGCAGAAGAGGTATGGAGGAGCCGGGGAAAGCAGGGAGGGCAGGGAGATGCAGAAGAAGTATGGAGGAGCTGGGGAATGCAGGAAGGGCAGGGAGATGCAGAAGAAGTATGGAGGAGCCGGGGAATGCAGGGAGGAGCAGGGAGATGCAGAAGAAGTATGGAGGAGCTGGGGAATGCAGGGAGATGCAGGAGAAGTACGGAGGAGCCAGAGAATGCAGGGAGAGCAGGAAGATGCAGAAGAAGTATGGAGGAGCTTGGGAATGCAGGGGGGACAGGGAGATGCAGAAGAGGTATGGAGGAGCCGGGGAATGCAGGGAGGGCAGGGAGATGCAGAAGAAGTATGCACGAGCCGAGGAATGCAAGGAGGGCAGGGAGATGCAGAGGAGTTATGGAGGAGCCAGGGAATGCAGGGAGGCAGGGAGATGTAGACGTATGGAGGAGCCGGGGAATGCAGGGAGTAGGGAGATGCAGAAGATCCCAAACACTCTACCACCACCGCCCAACACAGATCTCTGGCATCCAGGCCCTTGTGTGGGCAACTTCAATGCCCCGTGGATCTGCAACCCCTTTGCCATCACCTCCTCCACTAAACCATGTCCCTCTTCAGGGGCACCCCCAAAGAAACATCACTGATGCAACTTCCCCTCCATTGACATCAATGTAGCCCCATCTTTGGCTGACATTTGATTCCTCGCTTGACTTTTGGAGGGAGGGACAGCCTCTCTGCTTTACCTCCCCTGCTTTGGAGGCGCGGGCCAGATCCTGAGGCTTCCAGTGAGGGGCATTGGGTAAAAAAACAGGAACGAAATAGGGGAATGGAATGGGAGGAAGGAGAGGAAGGCATGAGAGAGAGAAAGGGAACAATGTGAGCCTAAGGGAGAGGGAACACCAAACAAAAACCCAGAAATCGCCCCTCCCCTTGAATGAAAAGGAGGCTAGTCTCCTCCATCGCTAGCGCTATCTAAGGATTGGTGTGTAGTTTTCTCCATGAGTAGCATTATCTCTGGATCGGTGTGTAGTCTCCTCCATTACTGGAGCTATCTAGGGATTGGTGTGTAGTCTCCTCCATCACTTGCGCTATCTAGGGATTGGTATGTAGTCTTCTCTATCACTAGCTCTATCTAGGGATAGGTGTGCAGTCTTCCAAATCACTAGCTCTCTAGGGATTGGTGCACAGTCTTCTCCGTCGCTTGCTTTATCTAGAGATTGGTGTGTAGTCTTCCCCATCACTAGCTCTATCTAGGGATTGGTGTGTAGTCTTCTCTATCACTAGCTCTATCTAGGGATTGGTGTGTAGTCTTCCAAATCACTAGCTCTATCTAGGGATTGGTGTGTAGTCTTCTCCATCACTAGCTCTATCTAGGGATTGGTGTGTAATCTTCTCCATCACTAGCACTATCTAGGGATTGGTATGTAGTCTTCTCTATCACTAGCTCTATCTAGGGATTGGTGTGCAGTCTTCCAAATCACTAGCTCTCTAGGGATTGGTGCACAGTCTTCTCTGTCGCTAGCTCTATCTAGAGATTGGTGTGTAGTCTTCCCCATCACTAGCTCTATCTAGGGATTGGTGTGTAGTCTTCTCTATCACTAGCTCTATCTAGGGATTGGTGTGCAGTCTTCCAAATCACTAGCTCTATCTAGGGATTGGTGTGTAGTCTTCTCCATCACTAGCTCTATCTAGGGATTGGTGTGTAATCTTCTCCATCACTAGCACTATCTAGGGATTGGTATGTAGTCTTCTCTATCACTAGCTCTATCTAGGGATTGGTATGCAGTCTTCCAAATCACTAGCTCTCTAGGGATTGGTGCACAGTCTTCTCCGTCGCTAGCTCTATCTAGGGATTGGTGTGCAGTCTTCCAAATCACTAGCTCTATCTAGGGATTGATGTGTAGTCTTCTCCATCACTAGCTCTATCTAGGGATTGGTGTGTAATCTTCTCCATCACTAGCACTATCTAGGGATTGGTATGACGTCTTTCCATCTCTAGCTCTATCTATGAATTGGTGTGTAGTCTCCTCCATCACTTGCGCTATCTAGGAATTGGTGTGCAGTCTGTTCCATCACTAGCGCTATCTAGGGATTGGTGTGTAGTCTCCTCCATCACTAGTGCTATGTAGGGATTGGTGTGTAGTCTCCTCCATGAGTAGCACTATCTCTGGATCGGTGTGTAGTCTCCTCCATCACTAGCGCTCTCTAGGGATTGGTGTGCAGTCTTCTCCATCAATAGCTCTATCTAGGGATTGGTGTGTAATCTTCTCCATCACTAGCACTATCTAGGGATTGGTATGTAGTCTTCTCTATCACTAGCTCTATCTAGGGATTGGTGTGTAATCTTCTCCATCACTAGCACTATCTAGGGATTGGTATGTAGTCTTCTCTATCACTAGCTCTATCTAGGGATTGGTGCACAGCCTTCTCCGTCGCTAGCTCTATCTAGAGATTGGTGTGTAGTCTTCCCCATCACTAGCTCTATCTAGGGATTGGTGTGTAGTCTTCTCTATCACTAGCTCTATCTAGGGATTGGTGTGCAGTCTTCCAAATCACTAGCTCTATCTAGGGATTGGTGTGTAGTCTTCTCCATCACTAGCTCTATCTAGGGATTGGTGTGTAATCTTCTCCATTACTAGCACTATTTAGGGATTGGTATGTAGTCTTCTCTATCACTAGCTCTATCTAGGGATTGGTGTGCAGTCTTCCAAATCACTAGCTCTCTAGGGATTGGTGCACAGTCTTCTCCGTCGCTAGCTCTATCTAGAGATTGGTGTGTAGTCTTCCCCATCACTAGCTCTATCTATGGATTGGTGTGTAGTCTTCTCTATCACTAGCTCTATCTAGGGATTGGTGTGCAGTCTTCCAAATCACTAGCTCTATCTAGGGATCGGTGTGTAGTCTCCTCCATCACTAGCGCTCTCTAGGGATTGGTGTGCAGTCTTCTCCATCACTAGCTCTATCTAGGGATAGGTGTGCAGTCTTCCAAATCACTAGCTCTCTAGGGATTGCTGCACAGTCTTCTCCGTCGCTTGCTTTATCTAGAGATTGGTGTGTAGTCTTCCCCATCACTAGCTCTATCTAGGGATTGGTGTGTAGTCTTCTCTATCACTAGCTCTATCTAGGGATTGGTGTGCAGTCTTCCAAATCACTAGCTCTATCTAGGGATTGGTGTGCAATCTTCCAAATCACTAGCTCTATCTAGGGATCGGTGTGTAGTCTCCTCCATCACTAGCGCTATCTAGGGATTGGTGTGTAGTCTCCTCCATCACTAGTGCTATGTAGGGATTGGTGTGTAGTCTCCTCCATGAGTAGCACTATCTCTGGATCGGTGTGTAGTCTCCTCCATCACTAGCGCTCTCTAGGGATTGGTGTGCAGTCTTCTCCATCACTAGCTCTATCTAGGGATTGGTGTGTAATCTTCTCCATCACTAGCACTATCTAGGGATTGGTATGTAGTCTTCTCTATCACTAGCTCTATCTAGGGATTGGTGTGTAATCTTCTCCATCACTAGCACTATCTAGGGATTGGTATGTAGTCTTCTCTATCACTAGCTCTATCTAGGGATTGGTGCACAGCCTTCTCCGTGGCTAGCTCTATCTAGAGATTGGTGTGTAGTCTTCCCCATCACTAGCTCTATCTAGGGATTGGTGTGTAGTCTTCTCTATCACTAGCTCTATCTAGGGATTGGTGTGCAGTCTTCCAAATCACTAGCTCTATCTAGGGATTGGTGTGTAGTCTTCTCCATCACTAGCTCTATCTAGGGATTGGTGTGTAATCTTCTCCATCACTAGCACTATTTAGGGATTGGTATGTAGTCTTCTCTATCACTAGCTCTATCTAGGGATTGGTGTGCAGTCTTCCAAATCACTAGCTCTCTAGGGATTGGTGCACAGTCTTCTCCGTCGCTAGCTCTATCTAGAGATTGGTGTGTAGTCTTCCCCATCACTAGCTCTATCTATGGATTGGTGTGTAGTCTTCTCTATCACTAGCTCTATCTAGGGATTGGTGTGCAGTCTTCCAAATCACTAGCTCTATCTAGGGATTGGTGTGTAGTCTCCTCCATCACTTGCGCTATCTAGGGATTGGTATGTAGTCTTCTCTATCACTAGCTCTATCTAGGGATAGGTGTGCAGTCTTCCAAATCACTAGCTCTCTAGGGATTGGTGCACAGTCTTCTCCGTCGCTTGCTTTATCTAGAGATTGGTGTGTAGTCTTCCCCATCACTAGCTCTATATAGGGATTGGTGTGTAGTCTTCTCTATCACTAGCTCTATCTAGGGATTGGTGTGCAGTCTTCCAAATCACTAGCTCTATCTAGGGATTGGTGTGTAGTCTTCTCCATCACTAGCTCTATCTAGGGATTGGTGTGTAATCTTCTCCATCACTAGCACTATCTAGGGATTGGTATGTAGTCTTCTCTATCACTAGCTCTATCTAGATATAGGTGTGCAGTCTTCCAAATCACTAGCTCTCTAGGGATTGGTGCACAGTCTTCTCCGTCGCTTGCTTTATCTAGAGATTGGTGTGTAGTCTTCCCCATCACTAGCTCTATCTATGGATTGGTGTGTAGTCTTCTCTATCACTAGCTCTATCTAGGGATTGGTGTGCAGTCTTCCAAATCACTAGCTCTATCTAGGGATTGGTGTGTAGTCTTCTCTATCACTAGCTCTATCTAGGGATTGGTGTGCAGTCTTCCAAATCACTAGCTCTATCTAGGGATTGGTGTGTAGTCTTCTCCATCACTAGCTCTATCTAGGGATTGGTGTGTAATCTTCTCCATCACTAGCACTATCTAGGGATTGGTATGTAGTCTTATCTATCACTAGCTCTATCTAGGGATTGGTATGCAGTCTTCCAAATCACTAGCTCTCTAGGGATTGGTGCACAGTCTTCTCCGTCGCTAGCTCTATCTAGGGATTGGTGTGCAGTCTTCCAAATCACTAGCTCTATCTAGGGATTGGTGTGTAGTCTTCTCCATCACTAGCTCTATCTAGGGATTGGTGTGTAATCTTCTCCATCACTAGCACTATCTAGGGATTGGTATGACGTCTTTCCATCTCTAGCTCTATCTATGAATTGGTGTGTAGTCTCCTCCATCACTTGCGCTATCTAGGAATTGGTGTGCAGTCTGATCCATCACTAGCGCTATCTAGGGATTGGTGTGTAGTCTCCTCCATCACTAGTGCTATGTAGGGATTGGTGTGTAGTCTCCTCCATGAGTAGCACTATCTCTGGATCGGTGTGTAGTCTCCTCCATCACTAGCGCTCTCTAGGGATTGGTGTGCAGTCTTCTCCATCACTAGCTCTATCTAGGGATTGGTGTGTAATCTTCTCCATCACTAGCACTATCTAGGGATTGGTATGTAGTCTTCTCTATCACTAGCTCTATCTAGGGATTGGTGTGTAATCTTCTCCATCACTAGCACTATCTAGGGATTGGTATGTAGTCTTCTCTATCACTAGCTCTATCTAGGGATTGGTGCACAGCCTTCTCCGTCGCTAGCTCTATCTAGAGATTGGTGTGTAGTCTTCCCCATCACTAGCTCTATCTAGGGATTGGTGTGTAGTCTTCTCTATCACTAGCTCTATCTAGGGATTGGTGTGCAGTCTTCCAAATCACTAGCTCTATCTAGGGATTGGTGTGTAGTCTTCTCCATCACTAGCTCTATCTAGGGATTGGTGTGTAATCTTCTCCATCACTAGCACTATTTAGGGATTGGTATGTAGTCTTCTCTATCACTAGCTCTATCTAGGGATTGGTGTGCAGTCTTCCAAATCACTAGCTCTCTAGGGATTGGTGCACAGTCTTCTCCGTCGCTAGCTCTATCTAGAGATTGGTGTGTAGTCTTCCCCATCACTAGCTCTATCTAGGGATTGGTGTGTAGTCTTCTCTATCACTAGCTCTATCTAGGGATTGGTGTGCAGTCTTCCAAATCACTAGCTCTATCTAGGGATCGGTGTGTAGTCTCCTCCATCACTAGCGCTCTCTAGGGATTGGTGTGCAGTCTTCTCCATCACTAGCTCTATCTAGGGATCGGTGTGTAGTCTCCTCCATCACTAGCGCTCTCTAGGGATTGGTGTGTAATCTTCTCCATCACTAGCACTATCTAGGGATTGGTATGTAGTCTTCTCTATCACTAGCTCTATCTAGGGATTGGTGTGCAGTCTTCCAAATCACTAGCTCTCTAGGGATTGGTGCACAGTCTTCTCCGTCGCTAGCTCTATCTAGAGATTGGTGTGTAGTCTTCCCCATCACTAGCTCTATCTAGGGATTGGTGTGTAGTCTTCTCTATCACTAGCTCTATCTAGGGATTGGTGTGCAGTTTTCCAAATCACTAGCTCTATCTAGGGATTGGTGTGTAGTCTTCTCCATCACTAGCTCTATCTAGGGATTGGTGTGTAATCTTCTCCATCACTAGCACTATCTAGGGATTGGTATGTAGTCTTCTCTATCATTAGCTCTATCTAGGGATTGGTGTGCAGTCTTCCAAATCACTAGCTCTATCTAGGGATTGGTGTGTAGTCTTCTCCATCACTAGCTCTATCTAGGGATTGGTGTGTAATCTTCTCCATCACTAGCACTATCTAGGGATTGGTATGAAGTCTTTCCATCTCTAGCTCTATCTATGAATTGGTGTGTAGTCTCCTCCATCACTAGCGCTATCTAGGGATTGGTGTGTAGTCTCCTCCATCACTAGCGCTATGTAGGGATTGGTGTGTAGTCTCCTCCATGAGTAGCTTTATCTCTGGATCGGTGTGTAGTCTCCTCCATCACTAGCGCTATCTAGGGATTGGTGTGCAGTCTTCCCCATCACTAGCTCTATCTAGAGATTGGTGTGTAGTCTTCTCCATCACTAGCACTATCTAGGGATTGGTATGTAGTCTTCTCTATCATTAGCTCTATCTAGGGATTGGTGTGCAGTCTTCCAAATCACTAGCTCTCCAGGGATTGGTGCACAGTCTTCTCCGTCACTAGCTCTATCTAGAGATTGGTGTGTAGTCTTCCCCATCACTAGCTCTATCTAGGGATTGGTGTGTAGTCTTCTCTATCACTAGCTCTATCTAGGGATTGGTGTGCAGTCTTCCAAATCACTAGCTCTATCTAGGGATTGGTGTGTAGACTTCTCCATCACTAGCTCTATCTAGGGATTGGTGTGTAATCTTCTCCATCACTAGCACTATCTAGGGATTGGTATGAAGTCTTTCCATCTCTAGCTCTATCTATGAATTGGTGTGTAGTCCCCTCCATCACTAGCTCTATCTAGGGATTGGTGTGTAGTCCCCTCCATCACTAGCGCTATGTAGGGATTGGTGTGTAGTCTCCTCCATGAGTAGCTTTATCTCTGGATCGGTGTGTAGTCTCCTCCATCACTAGCGCTATCTAGGGATTGGTGTGCAGTCTTCCCCATCACTAGCTCTATCTAGGGTTTGGTGTGTGTTCTTCCCCATCACTAGCTCTATCTAGGTATTGGTGTGTAGCCTTCTCTATCACTAGCTCTATCTAGGGATTGGTGTGCAGTCTTCGCCATCATTAGCTCTATCTAGGGTTTGGTGTGCAGTCTTCCCCATCACTAGCTCTTTCTAGGGATTGGTGTATATTCTTCTCTATCCCTAGCTCTATCTAGGGATTGGTGTGCAGTCTTCCCCATCACTAATTCTCTAGGGATTGGTGCACAGTGTTCTCCGTCGCTTGCTCTTTCTAGGGATTGGTGTGTAATCTTCTCCATCACTAGCACTATCTAGGGATTGGTATGAAGTCTTTCCATCTCTAGCTCTATCTATGAATTGGTGTGTAGTCTCCCCCATCACTAGCGCTATCTAGGGATTGGTGTGCAGTCTCCTCCATCAGTAGCACTATCTAGGGATTGGTGTGTAGTCTCCTCCATCACTAGCGCTATGTAGGGATTGGTGTGTAGTCTCCTCCATGAGTAGCACTATCTCTGGATCGGTGTGTAGTCTCCTCCATCACTAGCGCTATCTAGGGATTGGTGTGCAGTCTTCCCCATCACTAGCTCTATCTAGAGATTGGTGTGTAGTCTCCTCAATCACTAGCACTAACTAGGGATTGGTGTGCAGTCTTCTCGATCACTAGCTCTATCTAGGGTTTGGTGTGTGTTCTTCCCCATCACTAGCTCTATCTAGGGATTGGTGTGTAGCCTTCTCTATCACTAGCTCTATCTAGGGATTGGTGTGCAGTCTTCGCCATCATTAGCTCTATCTAGGGTTTGTTGTGCAGTCTTCCCCATCACTAGCTCTTTCTAGGGATTGGTGTGTATTCTTCTCTATCCCTAGCTCTATCTAGGGATTGGTGTGCAGTCTTCCCCATCACTAATTCTCTAGGGATTGATGCACAGTCTTCTCCATCGCTTGCTCTATCTAGAGATTGGTGTGGATTCTTCTCCATTGCTAGCGCTATCTAGGGATTTTTCTGTTGTCTTCTCCATCACTAGCGTTATCTAGGGATTGGTGTGAAGTCTTCTCCATCTCTAGCTCTATCTAGGGATTGGTGTATAGCCTCCACCATCACTAGCACTATCTAGAGATTGGTGTGTAGTTTCCTCCCCAACTAACTCTGACTAGGGATAGGTGTGCAGTCTCCTCCATCACTAGCACTATCTAGAGATTGGTGTGTAGTCTCCTCCATCACTAGTGCATCTAGGGAATGGTGTGTAGTTTTCCCAGTCGCTAGCACTATCTAGGGATTGGTGTGCAGTCTTCTCCATCACTAGCTCTATCTAGGGTTTGGTGTGCAGTCTTCCCCATCACTAGCTCTATCTAGGGTTTGGTGTGTAGTCTTCCCCATCACTAGCTCTATCTAGGGATTGGTGTGTAGTTTTCTCTATCACTAGCTCTATCTAGGGATTGGTGTGCAGTCTTCCAAATCACTAGCTCTCTAGGGATTGGTGCACAGTCTTCTCCATCGCTTGCTCTATCTAGGGATTGGTGTGCCGTCTTCTCCATCGGTAGCTCTATCTAGAGATTGGTGTGGATTCTTCTCCATCGCTAGCACTATCTAGGGATTTTTCTGTTGTCTTCTCCATCACTAGCGTTATCTAGGGATTGGTGTGAAGTCTTCTCCATCTCTAGCTCTATCTAGGGATTGGTGTATAGCCTCCACCATCACTAGCACTATCTAGAGATTGGTGTGTAGTCTCCTCCATCACTTGCGCTATCTAGGGATTGGTGTGTAGTCTGATCCATCATTAGCGCTATCTAGGGATTGGTGTGTAGTCTCCTACATCACTCGCACTAGCTAGGGATTGGTGTGCAGTTTCCTCCCCCACTAGCTCTGTCTACGGATAGGTGTGCAGTCTCCTCCATCACTAGAACTGTCTAGAGATTGGTGTGTAGTCTTCTCTATCACTAGCTCTATCTAGGGATTGGTGTGCAGTCTCCGCCATCATTAGCTCTATCTAGGGTTTGGTGTGCAGTCTTCCCCATCACTAGCTCTATCTAGGGATTGGTGTGTAGTCTTCTCTATCCCTAGCTCTATCTAGGGATTGGTGTGCAGTCTTCCCCATCACTAGCTCTCTAGGGATTGGTGCACAGTCTTCTCCATCGCTTGCTCTATCTAGGGATAGGTGAGCCGTCTTCTCGGTCGGTAGCTCTATCTAGAGATTTTTGAGTAGTTTTCTCCATCACTAGTGCTATCTAGGGATTGGTGTGAAGTCTTCTCCATCTCTAGCTCTATCTAGGGATTGGTGTGTAGTCTCCCCCATCACTAGCTCTATCTAGGGATTGGTGTGTAGTCTCCCCCATCACTAGCTCTATCTAGGGATTGGTGCACAGCCTTCTCCTTCGCTTGCTCTATCTAGGGATTGGTGTGCCGTCTTCTCCATCGGTAGCTCTATCTAGGGATTGGTGTGTAGTCTTCTCTATCCCTAGCTCTATCTAGGGATTGGTGTGCAGTCTTCCCCATCACTAGCTCTCTAGGGATTGGTGCACAGTCTTCTCCATCGCTTGCTCTATCTAGGGATAGGTGAGCCGTCTTCTCGGTCGGTAGCTCTATCTAGAGATTTTTGAGTAGTTTTCTCCATCACTAGCGCTATCTAGGGATTGGTGTGAAGTCTTCTCCATCTCTAGCTCTATCTAGGGATTGGTGTGTAGTCTCCCCCATCACTAGCTCTATCTAGGGATTGGTGTGTAGTCTCCCCCATCACTAGCTCTATCTAGGGATTGGTGCACAGCCTTCTCCTTCGCTTGCTCTATCTAGGGATTGGTGTGCCGTCTTCTCCATCGGTAGCTCTATCTAGAGATTTTTGAGTAGTTTTCTCCATCACTAGCGCTATCTAGGGATTGGTGTGAAGTCTTCTCCATCTCTAGCTCTATCTAGGGATTGGTGTATAGTCTCCGCCATCACTAGCACTGTCTAGAGATTGGTGTGTAGTCTCCTCTATAACTAGCACTATCTAGGGATTGGTGGGCAGTCTTCTCCATCACTAGCTCTATCTAGGGTTTGGTGCGCAGTCTTCCCCATCACTAGCTCTATCTAGGGATTGGTGTGTAGTCTTCTCTATGACTAGCTCTATCTAGCGATTGGTGTGCAGTCTTTCCCATCACTAGCTCTCTAGGGATTGGTGCACAGTCATCTCCGTCGCTTGATCTATCTAGGGATTGGTGTGCCGTCTTCTCTGTAGGTAGCTCTATCTAGAGATTGGTGTGGATTCTTCTCCATCGCTAGCGCTATCTAGGGATTTTTGTGTAGTCTTCTCCATCACTAGCTCTGTCTAGGGATTGGTGTGCAGTCTTTTCCATCACTAGATCTATCTAGAGAATGGTGTGTAGTCTCCTCCATCACTTGCGCTATCTTGGAATTGGTGTGTAGTCTGATCCATCACTAGCGCTATCTAGGGATTGGTGTGTAGTCTCCTCCATTACTAGCGCTATCTAGGGATTGGTGTGTAGTCTCCTCCATCACTTGCGCTATCTTGGAATTGGTGTGTAGTCTGATCTATCACTAGTGCTATCTAGGGATTGGTGTGCAGTCTTCCCCATCACTAGCTCTATCTAGAGATTGGTGTGTAGTCTCCTCCATCACAAGCACTATCTAGGGATTGGTGTGCAGTCTTCTCCATCATTAGCTCTATCTATGGTTTGGTGTGCAGTCTTCCCCATCGCAAGCTCTATCTAGGGATTGGTGTGTAGTCTTCTCTATCCCTAGCTCTATCTAGGGATTGGTGTGCAGTCTTCTCCATCACTAGCTCTCTGGGGATTGGTGCACAGTCTTCTCCGTTGCTTGCTCTAGCTAGGGATTGGTGTGCCGTCTTCTCCGTCGGTAGCTCTATCTAGAGATTGGTGTGGATTCTTCTCCATCGCTAGCGCTATCTAGGGATTTTTGTGTAGTCTTCTCCATCACTAGCGCTGTCTATGGATTGGTGTGCAGGCTTCTCCATCACTAGCTCTATCTAGAGATTGGTGTGTAGTCTCCTACATCACTCGCACTAGCTAGGGATTGGAGTGTAGTTTCCTCCCCAACTAACTCTGACTAGGGATAGGTGTGCAGTCTCCTCCATCACTAGTGCTATCTAGGCAGTGGTGTGTAGTTTTCCCAGTCGCTAGCACTATCTAGGGATTGGTGTGCAGTCTTCTCCATCACTAGCTCTATCTAGGGTTTGGTGTGTAGTCTTCCCCATCACTAGCTCTATCTAGGGATTGGTGTGTAGTCTCCTCCATCACTAGCGCTATCTAGGGATTGGTGTGCAGTCTTCCAAATCACTAGCTCTCTAGGGATTGGTGCACAGTCTTCTCCGTCGCTTGCTCTATCTAGGGATTGGTGTGTCGTCTTGTCTATCGGTAGCTCTATCTAGAGATTGCTGTGTAATCTTCTCCATCACTAGCACTATCTAGGGATTGGTATGTAGTCTTCTCTATCACTAACTCTATCTAGGGATTGGTGTGCTGTCTTCTCCGTCGGTAGCTCTATCTAGAGATTGGTGTGGATTCTTCTCCATTGCTAGCGCTATCTAGGGATTTTTGTGTAGTCTTCTCCATCACTAGCGCTGTCTAGGGATTGGTGTGCAGGCTTCTCCATCACTAGCTCTATCTAGAGATTGGTGTGTAGTCTCCTACATCACTCGCACTAGCTAGGGATTGGAGTGTAGTTTCCTCCCCAACTAACTCTGTCTAGGGATAGGTGTGCAGTCTCCTCCATCACTAGCACTATCTAGAGATTGGTGTGTAGTCTCCTCCATCACTAGTGCTATCTAGGCAGTGGTGTGTAGTTTTCCCAGTCGCTAGCACTATCTAGGGATTGGTGTGCAGTCTTTTCCATCACTAGCTCTATCTAGGGTTTGGTGTGTAGTCTTCCCCATCACTAGCTCTATCTAGGGATTGGTGTGTAGTCTTCTCTATCACTAGCTCTATCTAGGGATTGGTGTGCAGTCTTCCAAATCACTAGCTCTCTAGGGATTGGTGCACAGTCTTCTCCGTCGCTTGCTCTGTCTAGGGATTGTTGTGCCGTCTTGTCCATCGGTAGCTCTATCTAGAGATTGGTGTGGATTCTTCTCCATCGCTAGCACTATCTAGGGATTTTTCTGTAGTCTTCTCCATCACTAGCATTATCTAGGGATTGGTGTGAAGTCTTCTCCATCTCTAGCTCTATCAAGGGAATGGTGTATAGTCTCCACCATCACTAGCACTATATAGAAATTGGTGTGTAGTCTCCTCCATCACTAGCGCTATCTAGGGATTGGTGTGCAGTCTTCCAAATCAGTAGCTCTCTAGGGATTGGTGCACAGTCTTCTCCATCGCTTGCTCTATCTAGGGATTGGTGTGCCGTCTTGTCCATCGGTAGCTCTATCTAGAGATTGTTGTGTAATCTTCTCCATCACTAGCACTATCTAGGGATTGGTATGTAGTCTTCTCTATCACTAGCTCTATCTAGGGATTGGTGTGCAGTCTTCCAAATCACTAGCTCTCTAGGGATTGGTGCACAGTCTTTTCCGTCGCTAGCTCTATCTAGAGATTGGTGTGTAGTCTTCCCCATCACTAGCTCTATCTAGGGATTGGTGTGTAGTCTTCTCTATCACTAGCTCTATCTAGGGATTGGTGTGCAGTCTTCCAAATCACTAACTCTATCTAGGGATTGGTGTGTAGTCTTCTCCATCACTAGCTCTATCTAGGGATTGGTGTGTAATCTTCTCCATCACTAGCACTATCTAGGGATTGGTATGAAGTCTTTCCATCTCTAGCTCTATCTATGAATTGGTGTGTAGTCTCCCCCATCACTAGCGCTATCTAGGGATTGGTGTGTAGTCTCCTCCATCACTAGCGCTATGTAGGGATTGGTGTGTAGTCTCCTCCATGAGTAGCACTATCTCTGGATCGGTGTGTAGTCTTCTCCATCACTAGCACTATCTAGGGATTGGTGTGCAGTCTTCCCGATCACTAGCTCTGTCTAGAGATTGGTGTGTAGTCTCCTCCATCACTAGCACTATCTAGGGATTGGTGTGCAGTCTTACCGATCACTAGCTCTATCTAGGGTTTGGTGTGTGTTCTTCCCCATCACTAGCTCTATCTAGGGATTGGTGTGCAGCCTTCTCTATCACTAGCTCTATCTAGGGATTGGTGTGCAGTCTTCGCCATCATTAGCTCTATCTAGGGTTTGGTGTGCAGTCTTCCCCATCACTAGCTCTTTCTAGGGATTGGTGTGTAGTCTTCTCTATCCCTAGCTCTATCTAGGGATTGGTAGCAGTCTTCCCCATCACTAACTCTCTAGGGATTGGTGCACAGTCTTCTCCGTCGCTTGCTCTATCTAGGGATTGGTGTGCCATCTTCTCCGTCGGTAGCTCTATCTATAGATTGGTGTGGATTCTTCTCCATTGCTAGCGCTATCTAGGGATTTTTGTGTAGTCTTCTCCATCACTAGCTCTGTCTAGGTATTGGTGTGCCGTCTTCTCCATCACTAGCTCTATCTAGAGATTGGTGTGTAGTCTCCTCCATCACTCGCACTAGCTAGGGATTGGTGTGTAGTTTCCTCCCCAACTAACTCTGACTAGGGATAGGTGTGCAGTCTCCTCTATCACTAGCACTATCTAGAGATTGGTGTGTTGTCTCCTCCATCACTAGTGCATCTAGGGAATGGTGTGTAGTTTTCCCAGTCGCTAGCACTATCTAGGGATTGGTGTGCTGTCTTCCCCATCACTAGCTCTATCTAGGGTTTGGTGTGTAGTCTTCCCCATCACTAGCTCTATCTAGGGATTGGTGTGTAGTTTTCTCTATCACTAGCTCTATCTAGGGATTGGTGTGCAGTCTTCCAAATCACTAGCTCTCTAGGGATTGGTGCACAGTCTTCTCCATCGCTTGCTCTATCTAGGGATTGGTGTGCCGTCTTCTCCATCGGTAGCTCTATCTAGAGATTGGTGTGGATTCTTCTACATCGTTAGCACTATCTAGGGATTTTTCTGTTGTCTTCTCCATCACTAGCGTTATCTAGGGATTGGTGTGAAGTCTTCTCCATCTCTAGCTCTATCTAGGGATTGGTGTATAGCCTCCACCATCCCTAGCACTATCTAGAGATTGGTGTGTAGTCTCCTCCATCACTTGCGATATCTAGGAATTGGTGTGTAGTCTGATCCATCATTAGCGCTATCTAGGGATTGGTGTGTAGTCTCCTCCATCACTAGCGCTATCTAGGGATTGGTGTGTAGTCTCCTCCATCAGTAACACTATCTCTGGATCGGTGTGTAGTCTCCTCAATCACTAGCGCTATCTAGGGATTGGTGTGCAGTCTTCCCATCACTAGCTCTATCTAGAGATTGGTGTGTAGTCTCCTCCATCACTAGCACTATCTAGGGTTTGGTGTGCAGTCTTCCCCATCACTAGCTCTATCTAGGGATTGGTGTGTAGTCTTCTCTATCCCTCGCACTAGCTAGGGATTGGTGTGTAGTTTCCTCCCCAACTAACTCTGTCTAGGGATAGGTGTGCAGTCTCCTCCATCACTAGCACTATCTAGAGATTGGTGTGCAGTCTTCTCCATCACTAGCTCTATCTAGGGTTTGGTGTGCAGTCTTCCCCATCACTAGCTCTATCTAGGGATTGGTGTGTAGTCTTCTCTATCACTAGCTCTATCTAGGGATTGGTGTGCAGTCTTCCAAATCACTAGCTCTCTAGGGATTGGTGCACAGTCTTCTCCATCGCTTGCTCTATCTAGGGATTGGTGTGCCGTCTTCTCCATCGGTAGCTCTATCTAGAGATTGGTGTGGATTCTTCTACATCGCTAGCACTATCTAGGGATTTTTCTGTTGTCTTCTCCATCACTAGCGTTATCTAGGGATTGGTGTGAAGTCTTCTCCATCTCTAGCTCTATCTAGGGATTGGTGTATAGCCTCCACCATCCCTAGCACTATCTAGAGATTGGTGTGTAGTCTCCTCCATCACTTGCGATATCTAGGAATTGGTGTGTAGTCTGATCCATCATTAGCGCTATCTAGGGATTGGTGTGTAGTCTCCTCCATCACTAGCGCTATCTAGGGATTGGTGTGTAGTCTCCTCCATCAGTAACACTATCTCTGGATCGGTGTGTAGTCTCCTCAATCACTAGCGCTATCTAGGGATTGGTGTGCAGTCTTCCCATCACTAGCTCTATCTAGAGATTGGTGTGTAGTCTCCTCCATCACTAGCACTATCTAGGGATTGGTGTGCAGTCTTCTCAATCACTACCTCTATCTAGGGATTGGTGTGTAGTCTTCTCTATCCCTAGCTCTATCTAGGGTTTGGTGTGCAGTCTTCCCCATCACTAGCTCTATCTAGGGATTGGTGTGTAGTCTTCTCTATCCCTAGCTCTATCTAGGGATTGGTGTGCCGCCTTCTCCGTCGCTAGCTCTATCTAGAGATTGGTGTGTAGTCTCCTCCATCCCTCGCACTAGCTAGGGATTGGTGTGTAGTTTCCTCCCCAACTAACTCTGTCTAGGGATAGGTGTGCAGTCTCCTCCATCACTAGCACTATCTAGAGATTGGTGTGCAGTCTTCTCCATCACTAGCTCTATCTAGGGTTTGGTGTGCAGTCTTCCCCATCACTAGCTCTATCTAGGGATTGGTGTGTAGTCTTCTCTATCACTAGCTCTATCTAGGGATTGGTGTGCAGTCTTCCAAATCACTAGCTCTCTAGGGATTGGTGCGCAGTCTTCTCCGTCGCTTGCTCTATCTAGGGATTGGTCTGCCGTCTTGTCCATCGGTAGCTCTATCTAGGGTTTGGTGTGTAGTCTTCCCCATCACTAGCTCTATCTAGGGATTGGTGTGTAGTCTTCTCTATCACTAGCTCTATCTAGGGATTGGTGTGCAGTCTTCCAAATCACTAGCTCTCTAGGGATTGGTGCACAGTCTTCTCCGTCGCTTGCTCTATCTAGGAATTGGTGTGCGGTCTTGTCCAACGGTAGCTCTATCTAGAGATTGGTGTGGATTCTTCTCCATCGCTAGCACTATCTAGGGATTTTTCTGTAGTCTTCTCCATTACTACCGTTATCTATGGATTGGTGTGAAGTCTTCTCCATCTCTAGCTCTTTCTAGGGATTGGTGTATAGTCTCCACCATCACTAGCACTATCTAGAGATTGGTGTGTAGTCTCCTCCATCACTTGCGTTATCTAGGAATTGGTGTGTAGTCTGATCCATCACTAGCGCTATCTAGGGATTGGTGTGGATTCTTCTCCATCGCTAGCACTATCTAGGGAGTTTTCTGTAGTCTTCTCCATCACTAGCGTTATCTAGGGATTGGTGTGAAGTCTTCTCCATCTCTAGCTCTATCTAGGGAATGGTGTATAGTCTCCACCATCACTAGCACTATCTAGAGATTGGTGTGTAGTCTCCTCCATCACTAGCGCTATCTAGGGATTGGTGTGTAGCCTCCTCCATCAGTAGCACTATCTCTGGATCGGTGTGTAGTCTCCTCCATCACTAGCGCTATCTAGGGATTGGTTTGCAGTCTTCCCCATCACTAGCTCTATCTAGAGATTGTGTGTAGTCTCCTCCATCACTAGCACTATCTAGGGATTGGTGTGCAGTCTTCTCCATCACTTGCTCTACTAGCACTATCTAGGGATTGGTGTGCAGTCTTCTCCATCACTAGCTCTATCTAGGGATTGGTGTGTAGTCTTCTCTATCACTAGCTCTATCTAGGGATTGGTGTGCAGTCTTCGCCATCATTAGCTCTATCTAGGGTTTGGTGTGCAGTCTTCCCCATCACTAGCTCTATCTAGGGATTGGTGTGTAGTCTTCTCTATCCCTAGCTCTATCTAGGGATTGGTGTGCAGTCTTCCCCATCACTAGCTCTCTAGGGATTGGTGCACATCTTCTCCATCACTTGCTCTATCTAGGGATTGGTGTGTAGTCTCCTCCATCCCTCGCACTAGCTAGGGATTGGTGTGTAGTTTCCTCCCCAACTAACTCTGTCTAGGGATAGGTGTGCAGTCTCCTCCATCACTAGCACTATCTAGAGATTGGTGTGTAGTCTCCTCTATCACTAGTGCTATCTAGGGCGTGGTGTGTAGTTTTCCCAGTCGCTAGCACTATCTAGAGATTGGTGTGCAGTCTTCTCCATCACTAGCTCTATCTAGGGTTTGGTGTGCAGTCTTCCCCATCACTAGCTCTATCTAGGGATTGGTGTGTAGTCTTCTCTATCACTAGCTCTATCTAGGGATTGGTGTGCAGTCTTCCAAATCACTAGCTCTCTAGGGATTGGTGCGCAGACTTCTCCGTCGCTTGCTCTATCTAGGGATTGGTCTGCCGTCTTGTCCATCGGTAGCTCTATCGAGGGTTTGGTGTGTAGTCTTCCCCATCACCAGCTCTATCTAGGGATTGGTGTGTAGTCTTCTCTATCACTAGCTCTATCTAGGGATTGGTGTGCAGTCTTCCAAATCACTAGCTCTCTAGGGATTGGTGCACAGTCTTCTCCGTCGCTTGCTCTATCTAGGAATTGGTGTGCGGTCTTGTCCATCGGTAGCTCTATCTAGAGATTGGTGTGGATTCTTCTCCATCGCTAGCACTATCTAAGGATTTTTCTGTAGTCTTCTCCATTACTAGCGTTATCTAGGGATTGGTGTGAAGTCTTCTCCATCTCTAGCTCTTTCTAGGGATTGGTGTATAGTCTCCACCATCACTAGCACTATCTAGAGATTGGTGTGTAGTCTCCTCCATCACTTGCGTTATCTAGGAATTGGTGTGTAGTCTGATCCATCACTAGCGCTATCTAGGGATTGGTGTGTAGTCTCCTTCAATACTAGCGCTATCTAGGGATTGGTGTGTAGTCTCCTCCATCAGTAGCACTATCTCTGGATCGGTGTGTAGTCTCCTCCATCACTAGCGCTATCTACGGATTGGTGTGCAGTCTTCCCCATCACTAGCTCTATCTAGAAATTGGTGTGTAGTCTCCTCCATCAATAGCACTATCCAGGGATTGGTGTGCAGTCTTCTCCATCACTAACTCTACTAGCACTATCTAGCGATTGGTGTGCAGTCTTCTCCATCACTAGCTCTATCTAGGGATTGGTGTGTAGTCTTTTCTATCACTAGCTCTATCTAGGGATTGGTGTGCAGTCTTCGCCATCATTATCTCTATCTAGGGTTTGGTGTGCAGTCTTCCCCATCACTAGCTGTATCTAAGGATTGGTGTGCAGTCTTCCCCATCACTAGCTCTCTAGGCATTGGTGCACAGTCTTCTCCTTCGCTTGCTCTATCTAGGGATTGGTGTGCCGTCTTCTCCATCGGTAGCTCTATCTAGAGATTGGTGTGGATTCTTCTCCATCGCTAGCACTATCTAGGGATTTTTCTGTAGTCTTCTCCATCACTAGCGTTATCTAGGGATTGGTGTGAAGTCTTCTCCATCTCTCGCTCTATCTAGGGATTGGTGTATAGTCTCCACCATCACTAGCACTATCTAGAGATTGGTGTGTAGTCTCCTCCATCACTTGCGCTATCTAGGAATTGGTGTGTAGTCTGATCCATCACTAGCGCTATCTAGGGATTGGTGTGTAGTCTCCTCCATCACTAGCGCTATCTAGGGATTGGTGTGTAGTCTGCTCCATCAGTAGCACTATCTCTGGATCGGTGTGTAGTCTCCTCCATCACTAGCGCTATCTAGGGATTGGTGTGCAGTCTTCCCCATCACTATCTCTATCTAGAGATTGGTGTGTAGTTTGCTCCATCACTAGCCCTACTAGCACTATCTAGGGATTGGTGTGCATTCTTCGCCATCACTAGCTCTATCTACGGATTGGTGTGTAGCCTTCTCTATCACTAGCTCTATCAAGGGATTGGTGTGCAGTCTTCGCCATCATTAGCTCTTTCTAGAGATTGGTGTGTAGTCTCCTCCATCACTAGCACTATCTAGGGATTGGTGTGCAGTCTTCTCCATCACTTGCTCTACTAGCACTATCTAGGGATTGGTGTGCAGTCTTCTCCATCACTAGCTCTATCTAGGGATTGGTGTGTAGTCTCCTCTATCACTAGCTCTATCTAGGGATTGGTGTGCAGTCTTCCAGATCACTAGCTCTCTAGGGATTGGTGCACAGTCTTCTCCGTCGCTTGCTCTATCTAGGGATTGGTGTGCCATCTTGTGCATCGGTAGCTCTATCTAGAGATTGGTGTGGATTCTTCTCCATCGCTAGCACTATCTAGGGATGGTTCTGTTGTCTTCTCCATCACTAGCGTTATCTAGGGATTGGTGTGAAGTCTTCTCCATCTCTAGCTCTATCTAGGGATTGGTGTATAGTCTGCACCATCACTAGCACTATCTAGAGATTGGTGTGTATTCTCCTCCATCACTAGCGCTATCTAGGAATTGGTGTGTAGTCTGATCCATCACTAGCGCTATCTAGGGATTGGTGTGTAGTCTCCTCCATCACTAGCGCTATCTAGGGATTGGTGTGTAGTCTCCTCCATCAGTAGCACTATCTCTGGATCGGTGTGTAGTCTCCTCCATCACTAGCACTATCTAGGGATTGATGTGCAGTCTTCTCCATCACTTGCTCTACTAGCACTATCTAGGGATTGGTGTGCAGTCTTCTCCATCACTAGCTCTATCTAGGGATTGGTGTGTAGTCTTCTCTATCACTAGCTCTATCTAGGGATTGGTGTGCAGTCTTCGCCATCATTAGCTCTATCTAGGGTTTGGTGTGCAGTCTTCCCCATCACTTGCTCTATCTAGGGATTGGTGCACAGTCTTCTCCATCACTTGCTCTATCTAGGGATTGGTGTGCCGCCTTCTCCGTCGCTAGCTCTATCTAGAGATTGGTGTGTAGTCTCCTCCATCCCTCGCACTAGCTAGGGATTGGTGTGTAGTTTCCTCCACAACTAACTCTGTCTAGGGATAGGTGTGCAGTCTCCTCCATCACTAGCACTATCTAGAGATTGGTGTGTAGTCTCCTCCATCACTAGTGCTATCTAGGGAGTGGTGTGTAGTTTTCCCAGTCGCTAGCACTATCTAGAGATTGGTGTGCAGTCTTCTCCATCACTAGCTCTATCTAGGGTTTGGTGTGCAGTCTTCCCCATCACTAGCTCTATCTAGGGATTGGTGTGTAGTCTTCTCTATCACTAGCTCTATCTAGGGATTGGTGTGCAGTCTTCCAAATCACTAGCTCTCTAGGGATTGGTGCGCAGTCTTCTCCGTCGCTTGCTCTATCTAGGGATTGGTCTGCCGTCTTGTCCATCGGTAGCTCTATCTAGGGTTTGGTGTGTAGTCTTCCCCATCACTAGCTCTATCTAGGGATTGGTGTGTAGTCTTCTCTATCACTAGCTCTATCTAGGGATTGGTGTGCAGTCTTCCAAATCACTAGCTCTCTAGGGATTGGTGCACAGTCTTCTCCGTCGCTTGCTCTATCTAGGGATTGGTGTGCCGTCTTGTGCATCGGTAGCTCTATCTAGAGATTGGTGTGGATTCTTCTCCATCGCTAGCACTATCTAGGGATGGTTCTGTTGTCTTCTCCATCACTAGCGTTATCTAGGGATTGGTGTGAAGTCTTCTCCATCTCTAGCTCTATCTAGGGATTGGTGTATAGTCTGCACCATCACTAGCACTATCTAGAGATTGGTGTGTATTCTCCTCCATCACTAGCGCTATCTAGGAATTGGTGTGTAGTCTGATCCATCACTAGCGCTATCTAGGGATTGGTGTGTAGTCTCCTCCATCAGTAGCACTATCTCTGGATCGGTGTGTAGTCTCCTCCATCACTAGCACTATCTAGGGATTGGTGTGCAGTCTTCTCCATCACTTGCTCTACTAGCACTATCTAGGGATTGGTGTGCAGTCTTCTCCATCACTAGCTCTATCTAGGGATTGGTGTGTAGTCTTCTCTATCACTAGCTCTATCTAGGGATTGGTGTGCAGTCTTCGCCATCATTAGCTCTATCTAGGGTTTGGTGTGCAGTCTTCCCCATCACTAGCTCTATCTAGGGATTGGTGTGTAGTCTTCTCTATCCCTTGCTCTATCTAGGGATTGGTGTGCAGTCTTCCCCATCACTAGCTCTCTAGGGATTGGTGCACATCTTCTCCATCACTTGCTCTATCTAGGGATTGGTGTGCCGCCTTCTCCGTCGCTAGCTCTATCTAGAGATTGGTGTGTATTCTCCTCCATCCCTCGCACTAGCTAGGGATTGGTGTGTAGTTTCCTCCCCAACTAACTCTGTCTAGGGATAGGTGTGCAGTCTCCTCCATCACTAGCACTATCTAGAGATTGGTGTGTAGTCTCCTCCATCACTAGTGCTATCTAGGGAGTGGTGTGTAGTTTTCCCAGTCGCTAGCACTATCTAGAGATTGGTGTGCAGTCTTCTCCATCACTAGCTCTATCTAGGGTTTGGTGTGCAGTCTTCCCCATCACTAGCTCTATCTAGGGATTGGTGTGTAGTCTTCTCTATCACTAGCTCTATCTAGGGAATGGTGTGCAGTCTTCCAAATCACTAGCTCTCTAGGGATTGGTGCGCAGTCTTCTCCGTCGCTTGCTCTATCTAGGGATTGGTCTGCCGTCTTGTCCATCGGTAGCTCTATCTAGGGTTTGGTGTGTAGTCTTCCCCATCACTAGCTCTATCTAGGGATTGGTGTGTAGTCTTCTCTATCACTAGCTCTATCTAGGGATTGGTGTGCAGTCTTCCAAATCACTAGCTCTCTAGGGATTGGTGCACAGTCTTCTCCGTCGCTTGCTCTATCTAGGAATTGGTGTGCGGTCTTGTCCATCGGTAGCTCTATCTAGAGATTGGTGTGGATTCTTCTCCATCGCTAGCACTATCTAGGGATTTTTCTGCAGTCTTCTCCATTACTAGCGTTATCTAGGGATTGGTGTGAAGTCTTCTCCATCTCTAGCTCTTTCTAGGGATTGGTGTATAGTCTCCACCATCACTAGCACTATCTAGAGATTGGTGTGTAGTCTCCTCCATCACTTGCGTTATCTAGGAATTGGTGTGTAGTCTGATCCATCACTAGCGCTATCTAGTGATTGGTGTGTAGTCTATTCCATCACTAGCGCTATCTAGGGATTGGTGTGTAGTCTCCTCCATCAGTAGCACTATCTCTGGATCGGTGTGTAGTCTCCTCCATCACTAGCGCTATCTAGGGATTGGTGTGCAGTCTTCCCCATCACTAGCTCTATCTAGAAATTGGTGTGTAGTCTCCTCCATCAATAGCACTATCTAGGGATTGGTGTGCAGTCTTCTCCATCACTAACTCTACTAGCACTATCTAGGGATTGGTGTGCAGTCTTCTCCATCACTAGCTCTATCTAGGGATTGGTGTGTAGTCTTCTCTATCACTAGCTCTATCTAGGGATTGGTGTGCAGTCTTCGCCATCATTATCTCTATCTAGGGTTTGGTGTGCAGTCTTCCCCATCACTAGCTGTATCTAAGGATTGGTGTGCAGTCTTCCCCATCACTAGCTCTCTAGGCATTGGTGCACAGTCTTCTCCTTCGCTTGCTCTATCTAGGGATTGGTGTGCCGTCTTCTCCATCGGTAGCTCTATCTAGAGATTGGTGTGGATTCTTCTCCATCGCTAGCACTATCTAGGGATGGTTCTGTTGTCTTCTCCATCACTAGCATTATCTAGGAATTGGTGTGAAGTCTTCTCCATCTCTAGCTCTATCTAGGGATTGGTGTATAGTCTGCACCATCACTAGCACTATCTAGAGATTGGTGTGTATTCTCCTCCATCACTAGCGCTATCTAGGAATTGGTGTGTAGTCTGATCCATCACTAGCGCTATCTAGGGATTGGTGTGTAGTGTCCTCCATCACTAGCGCTATCTAGGGATTGGTGTGTAGTCTCCTCCATCAGTAGCACTATCTCTGGATCGGTGTGTAGTCTCCTCCATCACTAGCGCTATCTAGGGATTGGTGTGCAGTCTTCCCCATCACTATCTCTATCTAGAGATTGGTGTGTAGTTTGCTCCATCACTAGCACTATCTAGGGATTGGTGTGCAGTCTTCTCCATCACTAGCCCTACTAGCACTATCTAGGGATTGGTGTGCATTCTTCTCCATCACTAGCTCTATCTATGGATTGGTGTGTAGCCTTCTCTATCACTAGCTCTATCAAGGGATTGGTGTGCAGTCTTCGCCATCATTAGCTCTTTCTAGAGATTGGTGTGTAGTCTCCTCCATCACTAGCACTATCTAGGGATTGGTGTGCAGTCTTCGCCATCACTTGCTCTACTAGCACTATCTAGGGATTGGTGTGCAGTCTTCTCCATCACTAGCTCTATCTAGGGATTGGTGTGTAGTCTCCTCTATCACTAGCTCTATCTAGGGATTGGTGTGCAGTCTTCCAAATCACTAGCTCTCTAGGGATTGGTGCACAGTCTTCTCCGTCGCTTGCTCTATCTAGGGATTGGTGTGCCGTCTTGTGCATCGGTAGCTCTATCTAGAGATTGGTGTGGATTCTTCTCCATCGCTAGCACTATCTAGGGATGGTTCTGTTGTCTTCTCCATCACTAGCGTTATCTAGGGATTGGTGTGAAGTCTTCTCCATCTCTAGCTCTATCTAGGGATTGGTGTATAGTCTGCACCATCACTAGCACTATCTAGAGATTGGTGTGTATTCTCCTCCATCACTAGCACTATCTAGGAATTGGTGTGTAGTCTGATCCATCACTAGCGCTATCTAGGGATTGGTGTGTAGTCTCCTCCATCACTAGCGCTATCTAGGGATTGGTGTGTAGTCTCCTCCATCAGTAGCACTATCTCTGGATCGGTGTGTAGTCTCCTCCATCACTAGCGCTATCTAGGGATTGGTGTGCAGTTTTCCCCATCACTAGCTCTATCTAGAGATTGGTGTGTAGTCTCCTCCATCACTAGCACTATCTAGGGATTGGTGTGCAGTCTTCTCCATCACTTGCTCTACTAGCACTATCTAGGGATTGGTGTGCAGTCTTCGCCATCATTAGCTCTATCTACGGTTTGGTGTGCAGTCTTCCCCTTCACTAGCTCTATCTAGGGATTGGTGTGTAGTCTTCTCTATCCCTAGCTCTATCTAGGGATTGGTGTGCAGTCTTCCCCATCACTTGCTCTATCTAGGGATTGGTGTGCCGTCTTCTCCTTCGGTAGCTCTATCTAGAGATTGGTGTGTAGTCTCCTCCATCCCTCGCACTAGCTAGGGATTGGTGTGTAGTTTCCTCCCCAACTAACTCTGTCTAGGGATAGGTGTGCAGTCTCCTCCATCACTAGCACTATCTAGGGAGTGGTGTGTAGTTTTCCCAGTCGCTAGCACTATCTAGAGATTGATGTGCAGTCTTCTCCATCACTAGCTCTATCTAGGGTTTGGTGTGCAGCCTTCCCCATCACTAGCTCTATCTAGGGATTGGTGTGTAGTCTTCTCTATCACTAGCTCTATCTAGGGATTGGTGTGCAGTCTTCCAAATCACTAGCTCTCTAGGGATAGGTGCACAGTCTTCTCCGTCGCTTGCTCTATCTAGGGATTGGTCTGCCGTCTTGTGCATCGGTAGCTCTATCTAGGGTTTGGTGTGTAGTCTTCCCCATCACTAGCTCTATCTAGGGATTGGTGTGTAGTCTTCTCTATCACTAGCTCTATCTAGGGATTGGTGTGCAGTCTTCCAAATCACTAGCTCTCTAGGGATTGGTGCACAGTCTTTTCCGTCGCTTGCTCTATCTAGGGATTGGTGTGCCGTCTTGTCCATCGGCAGCTCTATCTAGAGATTGGTGTGGATTCTTCTCCATCGCTAGCACTATCTAGGGATTTTTCTGTAGTCTTCTCCATCACTAGCGTTATCTAGGGATTGGTGTGAAGTCTTCTCCACCTCTAGCTCTTTCTAGGGATTGGTGTATAGTCTCCACCATCACTAGCACTATCTAGAGATTGGTGTGTAGTTTCCTCCATCACTTGCGTTATCTAGGAATTGGTTTGTAGTCTGATCCATCACTAGCGCTATCTAGGGATTGGTGTGTAGTCTCCTCCATCACTAGCGCTATCTAGGGATTGGTGTGTAGTCTTCTCCATCAGTAGCACTATCTCTAGATCGGTGTGTAGTCTCCTCCATCACTAGCGCTATCTAGGGATTGGTGTGCAGTCTTCCCCATCACTAGCTCTATCTAGAGATTGGTGTGTAGTCTCCTCCATCAATAGCACTATCTAGGGATTGGTGTGCAGTCTTCTCCATCACTAGCTCTATCTAGGGATTGGTGTGTAGTCTTCTCTATCACTAGCTCTATCTAGGGATTGGTGTGCAGTCTTCGCCATCATTAGCTCTATCTAGGGTTTGGTGTGCAGTCTTCCCCATCACTAGCTCTCTAGGCATTGGTGCACAGTCTTCTCCATCGCTTGCTCTATCTAGGGATTGGTTTGCCGTCTTCTCCATCGGTAGCTCTATCTAGAGATTGGTGTGGATTCTTTTCCATCGCTAGCACTATCTAGGGATTTTTCTGTAGTCTTCTCCATCACTAGCGTTATCTAGGGATTGGTGTGAAGTCTTCTCCATCTCTAGCTCTATCTAGGGATTGGTGTATAGTCTCCACCATCACTAGCACTATCTAGAGATTGGTGTGTAGTCTCCTCCATCACTTGCGCTATCTAGGAATTGGTGTGTAGTCTGATCCATCACTAGCGCTATCTAGGGATTGGTGTGTAGTTTCCTCCATCACTAGCGCTATCTAGGGATTGGTGTGTAGTCTGCTCCATCCGTAGCACTATCTCTGGATCGGTGTGTAGTCTCCTCCATCACTAGCGCTATCTAGGGATTGGTGTGCAGTCTTCCCCATCACTATCTCTATCTAGAGATTGGTGTGTAGTTTGCTCCATCACTAGAACTATCTAGGGATTGGTGTGCAGTCTTCTCCATCACTAGCCCTACTAGCACTATCTAGGGATTGGTGTGCAGTCTTCTCCATCACTAGCTCTATCTAGGGATTGGTGTGTAGCCTTCTCTATCACTAGCTCTATCAAGGGATTGGTGTGCAGTCTTCGCCATCATTAGCTCTATCTAGGGTTTGGTGTGCAGTCTTCCCCATCACTAGCTCTTTCTAGGGATTGGTGTGTAGTCTTCTCTATCCATAGCTCTATCTAGGGATTGTTGTGCAGTCTTCCCCATCACTAGCTCTCTAGGGATTGGTGCACAGTCTTCTCCGTCGCTTGCTCTATCTAGGGATTGGTGTGCCGTCTTCTCCGTCGGTAGCTCTATCTAGAGATTGGTGTGGATTCTTCTTCATCGCTAGCACTATCTAGGGAGTTTTCTGTAGTCTTCTCCATCACTAGCGTTATCTAGGGATTGGTGTGAAGTCTTCTCCATCTCTAGCTCTATCTAGGGAATGGTGTATAGTCTCCACCATCACTAGCACTATCTAGAGATTGGTGTGTAGTCTCCTCCATCACTAGCGCTATCTAGGGATTGGTGTGTAGCCTCCTCCATCAGTAGCACTATCTCTGGATCGGTGTGTAGTCTCCTCCATCACTAGCGCTATCTAGGGATTGGTTTGCAGTCTTCCCCATCACTAGCTCTCTAGGGATTGGTGCACATCTTCTCCATCACTTGCTCTATCTAGGGATTGGTGTGTAGTCTCCTCCATCCCTCGCACTAGCTAGGGATTGGTGTGTAGTTTCCTCCCCAACTAACTCTGTCTAGGGATAGGTGTGCAGTCTCCTCCATCACTAGCACTATCTAGAGATTGGTGTGTAGTCTCCTCTATCACTAGTGCTATCTAGGGCGTGGTGTGTAGTTTTCCCAGTCGCTAGCACTATCTAGAGATTGGTGTGCAGTCTTCTCCATCACTAGCTCTATCTAGGGTTTGGTGTGCAGTCTTCCCCATCACTAGCTCTATCTAGGGATTGGTGTGTAGTCTTCTCTATCACTAGCTCTATCTAGGGATTGGTGTGCAGTCTTCCAAATCACTAGCTCTCTAGGGATTGGTGCACAGTCTTCTCCGTCGCTTGCTCTATCTAGGAATTGGTGTGCGGTCTTGTCCATCGGTAGCTCTATCTAGAGATTGGTGTGGATTCTTCTCCATCGCTAGCACTATCTAAGGATTTTTCTGTAGTCTTCTCCATTACTAGCGTTATCTAGGGATTGGTGTGAAGTCTTCTCCATCTCTAGCTCTTTCTAGGGATTGGTGTATAGTCTCCACCATCACTAGCACTATCTAGAGATTGGTGTGTAGTCTCCTCCATCACTTGCGTTATCTAGGAATTGGTGTGTAGTCTGATCCATCACTAGCGCTATCTAGGGATTGGTGTGTAGTCTCCTTCAATACTAGCGCTATCTAGGGATTGGTGTGTAGTCTCCTCCATCAGTAGCACTATCTCTGGATCGGTGTGTAGTCTCCTCCATCACTAGCGCTATCTACGGATTGGTGTGCAGTCTTCCCCATCACTAGCTCTATCTAGAAATTGGTGTGTAGTCTCCTCCATCAATAGCACTATCTAGGGATTGGTGTGCAGTCTTCTCCATCACTAACTCTACTAGCACTATCTAGGGATTGGTGTGCAGTCTTCTCCATCACTAGCTCTATCTAGGGATTGGTGTGTAGTCTTTTCTATCACTAGCTCTATCTAGGGATTGGTGTGCAGTCTTCGCCATCATTATCTCTATCTAGGGTTTGGTGTGCAGTCTTCCCCATCACTAGCTGTATCTAAGGATTGGTGTGCAGTCTTCCCCATCACTAGCTCTCTAGGCATTGGTGCACAGTCTTCTCCTTCGCTTGCTCTATCTAGGGATTGGTGTGCCGTCTTCTCCATCGGTAGCTCTATCTAGAGATTGGTGTGGATTCTTCTCCATCGCTAGCACTATCTAGGGATTTTTCTGTAGTCTTCTCCATCACTAGCGTTATCTAGGGATTGGTGTGAAGTCTTCTCCATCTCTCGCTCTATCTAGGGATTGGTGTATAGTCTCCACCATCACTAGCACTATCTAGAGATTGGTGTGTAGTCTCCTCCATCACTTGCGCTATCTAGGAATTGGTGTGTAGTCTGATCCATCACTAGCGCTATCTAGGGATTGGTGTGTAGTCTCCTCCATCACTAGCGCTATCTAGGGATTGGTGTGTAGTCTGCTCCATCAGTAGCACTATCTCTGGATCGGTGTGTAGTCTCCTCCATCACTAGCGCTATCTAGGGATTGGTGTGCAGTCTTCCCCATCACTATCTCTATCTAGAGATTGGTGTGTAGTTTGCTCCATCACTAGCACTATCTAGGGATTGGTGTGCAGTCTTCTCCATCACTAGCCCTACTAGCACTATCTAGGGATTGGTGTGCATTCTTCTCCATCACTAGCTCTATCTACGGATTGGTGTGTAGCCTTCTCTATCACTAGCTCTATCAAGGGATTGGTGTGCAGTCTTCGCCATCATTAGCTCTTTCTAGAGATTGGTGTGTAGTCTCCTCCATCACTAGCACTATCTAGGGATTGGTGTGCAGTCTTCTCCATCACTTGCTCTACTTGCACTATCTAGGGATTGGTGTGCAGTCTTCTCCATCACTAGCTCTATCTAGGGATTGGTGTGTAGTCTCCTCTATCACTAGCTCTATCTAGGGATTGGTGTGCAGTCTTCCAGATCACTAGCTCTCTAGGGATTGGTGCACAGTCTTCTCCGTCGCTTGCTCTATCTAGGGATTGGTGTGCCATCTTGTGCATCGGTAGCTCTATCTAGAGATTGGTGTGGATTCTTCTCCATCGCTAGCACTATCTAGGGATGGTTCTGTTGTCTTCTCCATCACTAGCGTTATCTAGGGATTGGTGTGAAGTCTTCTCCATCTCTAGCTCTATCTAGGGATTGGTGTATAGTCTGCACCATCACTAGCACTATCTAGAGATTGGTGTGTATTCTCCTCCATCACTAGCGCTATCTAGGAATTGGTGTGTAGTCTGATCCATCACTAGCGCTATCTAGGGATTGGTGTGTAGTCTCCTCCATCACTAGCGCTATCTAGGGATTGGTGTGTAGTCTCCTCCATCAGTAGCACTATCTCTGGATCGGTGTGTAGTCTCCTCCATCACTAGCACTATCTAGGGATTGATGTGCAGTCTTCTCCATCACTTGCTCTACTAGCACTATCTAGGGATTGGTGTGCAGTCTTCTCCATCACTAGCTCTATCTAGGGATTGGTGTGTAGTCTTCTCTATCACTAGCTCTATCTAGGGATTGGTGTGCAGTCTTCTCCATCACTTGCTCTATCTAGGGATTGGTGTGCCGCCTTCTCCGTCGCTAGCTCTATCTAGAGATTGGTGTGTAGTCTCCTCCATCCCTCGCACTAGCTAGGGATTGGTGTGTAGTTTCCTCCACAACTAACTCTGTCTAGGGATAGGTGTGCAGTCTCCTCCATCACTAGCACTATCTAGAGATTGGTGTGTAGTCTCCTCCATCACTAGTGCTATCTAGGGAGTGGTGTGTAGTTTTCCCAGTCGCTAGCACTATCTAGAGATTGGTGTGCAGTCTTCTCCATCACTAGCTCTATCTAGGGTTTGGTGTGCAGTCTTCCCCATCACTAGCTCTATCTAGGGATTGGTGTGTAGTCTTCTCTATCACTAGCTCTATCTAGGGATTGGTGTGCAGTCTTCCAAATCACTAGCTCTCTAGGGATTGGTGCGCAGTCTTCTCCGTCGCTTGCTCTATCTAGGGATTGGTCTGCCGTCTTGTCCATCGGTAGCTCTATCTAGGGTTTGGTGTGTAGTCTTCCCCATCACTAGCTCTATCTAGGGATTGGTGTGTAGTCTTCTCTATCACTAGCTCTATCTAGGGATTGGTGTACAGTCTTCCAAATCACTAGCTCTCTAGGGATTGGTGCACAGTCTTCTCCGTCGCTTGCTCTATCTAGGGATTGGTGTGCCGTCTTGTGCATCGGTAGCTCTATCTAGAGATTGGTGTGGATTCTTCTCCATCGCTAGCACTATCTAGGGATGGTTCTGTTGTCTTCTCCATCACTAGCGTTATCTAGGGATTGGTGTGAAGTCTTCTCCATCTCTAGCTCTATCTAGGGATTGGTGTATAGTCTGCACCATCACTAGCACTATCTAGAGATTGGTGTGTATTCTCCTCCATCACTAGCGCTATCTAGGAATTGGTGTGTAGTCTGATCCATCACTAGCGCTATCTAGGGATTGGTGTGTAGTCTCCTCCATCAGTAGCACTATCTCTGGATCGGTGTGTAGTCTCCTCCATCACTAGCACTATCTAGGGATTGGTGTGCAGTCTTCTCCATCACTTGCTCTACTAGCACTATCTAGGGATTGGTGTGCAGTCTTCTCCATCACTAGCTCTATCTAGGGATTGGTGTGTAGTCTTCTCTATCACTAGCTCTATCTAGGGATTGGTGTGCAGTCTTCGCCATCATTAGCTCTATCTAGGGTTTGGTGTGCAGTCTTCCCCATCACTAGCTCTATCTAGGGATTGGTGTGTAGTCTTCTCTATCCCTTGCTCTATCTAGGGATTGGTGTGCAGTCTTCCCCATCACTAGCTCTCTAGGGATTGGTGCACATCTTCTCCATCACTTGCTCTATCTAGGGATTGGTGTGCCGCCTTCTCCGTCGCTAGCTCTATCTAGAGATTGGTGTGTATTCTCCTCCATCCCTCGCACTAGCTAGGGATTGGTGTGTAGTTTCCTCCCCAACTAACTCTGTCTAGGGATAGGTGTGCAGTCTCCTCCATCACTAGCACTATCTAGAGATTGGTGTGTAGTCTCCTCCATCACTAGTGCTATCTAGGGAGTGGTGTGTAGTTTTCCCAGTCGCTAGCACTATCTAGAGATTGGTGTGCAGTCTTCTCCATCACTAGCTCTATCTAGGGTTTGGTGTGCAGTCTTCCCCATCACTAGCTCTATCTAGGGATTGGTGTGTAGTCTTCTCTATCACTAGCTCTATCTAGGGAATGGTGTGCAGTCTTCCAAATCACTAGCTCTCTAGGGATTGGTGCGCAGTCTTCTCCGTCGCTTGCTCTATCTAGGGATTGGTCTGCCGTCTTGTCCATCGGTAGCTCTATCTAGGGTTTGGTGTGTAGTCTTCCCCATCACTAGCTCTATCTAGGGATTGGTGTGTAGTCTTCTCTATCACTAGCTCTATCTAGGGATTGGTGTGCAGTCTTCCAAATCACTAGCTCTCTAGGGATTGGTGCACAGTCTTCTCCGTCGCTTGCTCTATCTAGGAATTGGTGTGCGGTCTTGTCCATCGGTAGCTCTATCTAGAGATTGGTGTGGATTCTTCTCCATCGCTAGCACTATCTAGGGATTTTTCTGTAGTCTTCTCCATTACTAGCGTTATCTAGGGATTGGTGTGAAGTCTTCTCCATCTCTAGCTCTTTCTAGGGATTGGCGTATAGTCTCCACCATCACTAGCACTATCTAGAGATTGGTGTGTAGTCTCCTCCATCACTTGCGTTATCTAGGAATTGGTGTGTAGTCTGATCCATCACTAGCGCTATCTAGTGATTGGTGTGTAGTCTCCTCCATCACTAGCGCTATCTAGGGATTGGTGTGTAGTCTCCTCCATCAGTAGCACTATCTCTGGATCGGTGTGTAGTCTCCTCCATCACTAGCGCTATCTAGGGATTGGTGTGCAGTCTTCCCCATCACTAGCTCTATCTAGAAATTGGTGTGTAGTCTCCTACATCAATAGCACTATCTAGGGATTGGTGTGCAGTCTTCTCCATCACTAACTCTACTAGCACTATCTAGGGATTGGTGTGCAGTCTTCTCCATCACTAGCTCTATCTAGGGATTGGTGTGTAGTCTTCTCTATCACTAGCTCTATCTAGGGATTGGTGTGCAGTCTTCGCCATCATTATCTCTATCTAGGGTTTGGTGTGCAGTCTTCCCCATCACTAGCTGTATCTAAGGATTGGTGTGCAGTCTTCCCCATCACTAGCTCTCTAGGCATTGGTGCACAGTCTTCTCCTTCGCTTGCTCTATCTAGGGATTGGTGTGCCATCTTCTCCATCGGTAGCTCTATCTAGAGATTGGTGTGGATTCTTCTCCATCGCTAGCACTATCTAGGGATTTTTCTGTAGTCTTCTCCATCACTAGCGTTATCTAGGGATTGGTGTGAAGTCTTCTCCATCTCTCGCTCTATCTAGGGATTGGTGTATAGTCTCCACCATCACTAGCACTATCTAGAGATTGGTGTGTAGTCTCCTCCATCACTTGCGCTATCTAGGAATTGGTGTGTAGTCTGATCCATCACTAGCGCTATCTAGGGATTGGTGTGTAGTCTCCTCCATCACTAGCGCTATCTAGGGATTGGTGTGTAGTCTTCTCCATCAGTAGCACTATCTCTGGATCGGTGTGTAGTCTCCTCCATCACTAGCGCTATCTAGGGATTGGTGTGCAGTCTTCCCCATCACTATCTCTATCTAGAGATTGGTGTGTAGTTTGCTTCATCACTAGCACTATCTAGGGATTGGTGTGCAGTCTTCTCCATCACTTGCTCTACTAGCACTATCTAGGGATTGGTGTGCAGTCTTCTCCATCACTAGCTCTATCTAGGGATTGGTGTGTAGTCTCCTCTATCACTAGCTCTATCTAGGGATTGGTGTGCAGTCTTCCAAATCACTAGCTCTCTAGGGATTGGTGCACAGTCTTCTCCATCGCTTGCTCTATCTAGGGATTGGTGTGTAGTCTTCTCTATCACTAGCTCTATCTAGGGATTGGTGTGCAGTCTTCGCCATCATTAGCTCTATCTAGGGTTTGGTGTGCAGTCTTCCCCATTACTAGCTCTATCTAGGGATTGGTGCACAGTCTTCTCCATCACTTGCTCTATCTAGGGATTGGTGTGCCGCCTTCTCCGTCGCTAGCTCTATCTAGAGATTGGTGTGTAGTCTCCTCCATCCCTCGCACTAGCTAGGGATTGGTGTGTAGTTTCCTCCACAACTAACTCTGTCTAGGGATAGGTGTGCAGTCTCCTCCATCACTAGCACTATCTAGAGATTGGTGTGTAGTCTCCTCCATCACTAGTGCTATCTAGGGAGTGGTGTGTAGTTTTCCCAGTCGCTAGCACTATCTAGAGATTGGTGTGCAGTCTTCTCCATCACTAGCTCTATCTAGGGTTTGGTGTGCAGTCTTCCCCATCACTAGCTCTATCTAGGGATTGGTGTGTCGTCTTCTCTATCACTAGCTCTATCTAGGGATTGGTGTGCAGTCTTCCAAATCACTAGCTCTCTAGGGATTGGTGCGCAGTCTTCTCCGTCGCTTGCTCTATCTAGGGATTGGTCTGCCGTCTTGTCCATCGGTAGCTCTATCTAGGGTTTGGTGTGTAGTCTTCCCCATCACTAGCTCTATCTAGGGATTGGTGTGTAGTCTTCTCTATCACTAGCTCTATCTAGGGATTGGTGTGCAGTCTTCCAAATCACTAGCTCTCTAGGGATTGGTGCACAGTCTTCTCCGTCGCTTGCTCTATCTAGGGATTGGTGTGCCGTCTTGTGCATCGGTAGCTCTATCTAGAGATTGGTGTGGATTCTTCTCCATCGCTAGCACTATCTAGGGATGGTTCTGTTGTCTTCTCCATCACTAGCGTTATCTAGGGATTGGTGTGAAGTCTTCTCCATCTCTAGCTCTATCTAGGGATTGGTGTATAGTCTGCACCATCACTAGCACTATCTAGAGATTGGTGTGTAGTCTCCTCCATCAGTAGCACTATCTCTGGATCGGTGTGTAGTCTACTCCATCACTAGCACTATCTAGGGATTGGTGTGCAGTCTTCTCCATCACTTGCTCTACTAGCACTATCTAGGGATTGGTGTGCAGTCTTCTCCATCACTAGCTCTATCTAGGGATTGGTGTGTAGTCTTCTCTATCACTAGCTCTATCTAGAGATTGGTGTGGATTCTTCTCCATCGCTAGCACTATCTAGGGATGGTTCTGTTGTCTTCTCCATCACTAGCGTTATCTAGGGATTGGTGTGAAGTCTTCTCCATCTCTAGCTCTATCTAGGGATTGGTGTATAGTCTGCACCATCACTAGCGCTATCTAGGAATTGGTGTGTAGTCTGATCCATCACTAGCGCTATCTAGGGATTGGTGTGTAGTCTCCTCCATCAGTAGCACTATCTCTGGATCGGTGTGTAGTCTACTCCATCACTAGCACTATCTAGGGATTGGTGTGCAGTCTTCTCCATCACTTGCTCTACTAGCACTATCTAGGGATTGGTGTGCAGTCTTCTCCATCACTAGCTCTATCTAGGGATTGGTGTGTAGTCTTCTCTATCACTAGCTCTATCTAGGGATTGGTGTGCAGTCTTCGCCATCATTAGCTCTATCTAGGGTTTGGTGTGCAGTCTTCCCCATCACTAGCTCTATCTAGGGATTGGTGTGTAGTCTTCTCTATCCCTTGCTCTATCTAGGGATTGGTGTGCAGTCTTCCCCATCACTAGCTCTCTAGGGATTGGTGCACATCTTCTCCATCACTTGCTCTATCTAGGGATTGGTGTGCCGCCTTCTCCGTCGCTAGCTCTATCTAGAGATTGGTGTGTATTCTCCTCCATCCCTCGCACTAGCTAGGGATTGGTGTGTAGTTTCCTCCCCAACTAACTCTGTCTAGGGATAGGTGTGCAGTCTCCTCCATCACTAGCACTATCTAGAGATTGGTGTGTAGTCTCCTCCATCACTAGTGCTATCTAGGGAGTGGTGTGTAGTTTTCCCAGTCGCTAGCACTATATAGAGATTGGTGTGCAGTCTTCTCCATCACTAGCTCTATCTAGGGTTTGGTGTGCAGTCTTCCCCATCACTAGCTCTATCTAGGGATTGGTGTGTAGTCTTCTCTATCACTAGCTCTATCTAGGGAATGGTGTGCAGTCTTCCAAATCACTAGCTCTCTAGGGATTGGTGCGCAGTCTTCTCCGTCGCTTGCTCTATCTAGGGATTGGTCTGCCGTCTTGTCCATCGGTAGCTCTATCTAGGGTTTGGTGTGTAGTCTTCCCCATCACTAGCTCTATCTAGGGATTGGTGTGTAGTCTTCTCTATCACTAGCTCTATCTAGGGATTGGTGTGCAGTCTTCCAAATCACTAGCTCTCTAGGGATTGGTGCACAGTCTTCTCCGTCGCTTGCTCTATCTAGGAATTGGTGTGCGGTCTTGTCCATCGGTAGCTCTATCTAGAGATTGGTGTGGATTCTTCTCCATCGCTAGCACTATCTAGGGATTTTTCTGTAGTCTTCTCCATTACTAGCGTTATCTAGGGATTGGTGTGAAATCTTCTCCATCTCTAGCTCTTTCTAGGGATTGGTGTATAGTCTCCACCATCACTAGCACTATCTAGAGATTGGTGTGTAGTCTCCTCCATCACTTGCGTTATCTAGGAATTGGTGTGTAGTCTGATCCATCACTAGCGCTATCTAGTGATTGGTGTGTAGTCTCCTCCATCACTAGCGCTATCTAGGGATTGGTGTGTAGTCTCCTCCATCAGTAGCACTATCTCTGGATCGGTGTGTAGTCTCCTCCATCACTAGCGCTATCTAGGGATTGGTGTGCAGTCTTCCCCATCACTAGCTCTATCTAGAAATTGGTGTGTAGTCTCCTCCATCAATAGCACTATCTAGGGATTGGTGTGCAGTCTTCTCCATCACTAACTCTACTAGCACTATCTAGGGATTGGTGTGCAGTCTTCTCCATCACTAGCTCTATCTAGGGATTGGTGTGTAGTCTTCTCTATCACTAGCTCTATCTAGGGATTGGTGTGCAGTCTTCGCCATCATTATCTCTATCTAGGGTTTGGTGTGCAGTCTTCCCCATCACTAGCTGTATCTAAGGATTGGTGTGCAGTCTTCCCCATCACTAGCTCTCTAGGCATTGGTGCACAGTCTTCTCCTTCGCTTGCTCTATCTAGGGATTGGTGTGCCATCTTCTCCATCGGTAGCTCTATCTAGAGATTGGTGTGGATTCTTCTCCATCGCTAGCACTATCTAGGGATTTTTCTGTAGTCTTCTCCATCACTAGCGTTATCTAGGGATTGGTGTGAAGTCTTCTCCATCTCTCGCTCTATCTAGGGATTGGTGTATAGTCTCCACCATCACTAGCACTATCTAGAGATTGGTGTGTAGTCTCCTCCATCACTTGCGCTATCTAGGAATTGGTGTGTAGTCTGATCCATCACTAGCGCTATCTAGGGATTGGTGTGTAGTCTCCTCCATCACTAGCGCTATCTAGGGATTGTTGTGTAGTCTTCTCCATCAGTAGCACTATCTCTGGATCGGTGTGTAGTCTCCTCCATCACTAGCGCTATCTAGGGATTGGTGTGCAGTCTTCCCCATCACTATCTCTATCTAGAGATTGGTGTGTAGTTTGCTCCATCACTAGCACTATCTAGGGATTGGTGTGCAGTCTTCTCCATCACTTGCTCTACTAGCACTATCTAGGGATTGGTGTGCAGTCTTCTCCATCACTAGCTCTATCTAGGGATTGGTGTGTAGTCTCCTCTATCACTAGCTCTATCTAGGGATTGGTGTGCAGTCTTCCAAATCACTAGCTCTCTAGGGATTGGTGCACAGTCTTCTCCGTCGCTTGCTCTATCTAGGGATTGGTGTGCCGTCTTGTGCATCGGTAGCTCTATCTAGAGATTGGTGTGGATTCTTCTCCATCGCTAGCACTATCTAGGGATGGTTCTGTTGTCTTCTCCATCACTAGCATTATCTAGGAATTGGTGTGAAGTCTTCTCCATCTCTAGCTCTATCTAGGGATTGGTGTATAGTCTGCACCATCACTAGCACTATCTAGAGATTGGTGTGTATTCTCCTCCATCACTAGCGCTATCTAGGAATTGGTGTGTAGTCTGATCCATCACTAGCGCTATCTAGGGATTGGTGTGTAGTCTCCTCCATCACTAGCGCTATCTAGGGATTGGTGTGTAGTCTCCTCCATCAGTAGCACTATCTCTGGATCGGTGTGTAGTCTCCTCCATCACTAGCGCTATCTAGGGATTGGTGTGCAGTCTTCCCCATCACTATCTCTATCTAGAGATTGGTGTGTAGTTTGCTCCATCACTAGCACTATCTAGGGATTGGTGTGCAGTCTTCTCCATCACTAGCCCTACTAGCACTATCTAGGGATTGGTGTGCATTCTTCTCCATCACTAGCTCTATCTATGGATTGGTGTGTAGCCTTCTCTATCACTAGCTCTATCAAGGGATTGGTGTGCAGTCTTCGCCATCATTAGCTCTTTCTAGAGATTGGTGTGTAGTCTCCTCCATCACTAGCACTATCTAGGGATTGGTGTGCAGTCTTCTCCATCACTTGCTCTACTAGCACTATCTAGGGATTGGTGTGCAGTCTTCTCCATCACTAGCTCTATCTAGGGATTGGTGTGTAGTCTCCTCTATCACTAGCTCTATCTAGGGATTGGTGTGCAGTCTTCCAAATCACTAGCTCTCTAGGGATTGGTGCACAGTCTTCTCCGTCGCTTGCTCTATCTAGGGATTGGTGTGCCGTCTTGTGCATCGGTAGTTCTATCTAGAGATTGGTGTGGATTCTTCTCCATCGCTAGCACTATCTAGGGATGGTTCTGTTGTCTTCTCCATCACTAGCGTTATCTAGGGATTGGTGTGAAGTCTTCTCCATCTCTAGCTCTATCTAGGGATTGGTGTATAGTCTGCACCATCACTAGCACTATCTAGAGATTGGTGTGTATTCTCCTCCATCACTAGCACTATCTAGGAATTGGTGTGTAGTCTGATCCATCACTAGCGCTATCTAGGGATTGGTGTGTAGTCTCCTCCATCACTAGCGCTATCTAGGGATTGGTGTGTAGTCTCCTCCATCAGTAGCACTATCTCTGGATCGGTGTGTAGTCTCCTCCATCACTAGCGCTATCTAGGGATTGGTGTGCAGTCTTCCCCATCACTAGCTCTATCTAGAGATTGGTGTGTAGTCTCCTCCATCACTAGCACTATCTAGGGATTGGTGTGCAGTCTTCTCCATCACTTGCTCTACTAGCACTATCTAGGGATTGGTGTGCAGTCTTCGCCATCATTAGCTCTATCTACGGTTTGGTGTGCAGTCTTCCCCTTCACTAGCTCTATCTAGGGATTGGTGTGTAGTCTTCTCTATCCCTAGCTCTATCTAGGGATTGGTGTGCAGTCTTCCCCATCACTTGCTCTATCTAGGGATTGGTGTGCCGTCTTCTCCTTCGGTAGCTCTATCTAGAGATTGGTGTGTAGTCTCCTCCATCCCTCGCACTAGCTAGGGATTGGTGTGTAGTTTCCTCCCCAACTAACTCTGTCTAGGGATAGGTGTGCAGTCTCCTCCATCACTAGCACTATCTAGGGAGTGGTGTGTAGTTTTCCCAGTCGCTAGCACTATCTAGAGATTGATGTGCAGTCTTCTCCATCACTAGCTCTATCTAGGGTTTGGTGTGCAGTCTTCCCCATCACTAGCTCTATCTAGGGATTGGTGTGTAGTCTTCTCTATCACTAGCTCTATCTAGGGATTGGTGTGCAGTCTTCCAAATCACTAGCTCTCTAGGGATAGGTGCACAGTCTTCTCCGTCGCTTGCTCTATCTAGGGATTGGTCTGCCGTCTTGTGCATCGGTAGCTCTATCTAGGGTTTGGTGTGTAGTCTTCCCCATCACTAGCTCTATCTAGGGATTGGTGTGTAGTCTTCTCTATCACTAGCTCTATCTAGGGATTGGTGTGCAGTCTTCCAAATCACTAGCTCTCTAGGGATTGGTGCACAGTCTTTTCCGTCGCTTGCTCTATCTAGGGATTGGTGTGCCGTCTTGTCCATCGGCAGCTCTATCTAGAGATTGGTGTGGATTCTTCTCCATCGCTAGCACTATCTAGGGATTTTTCTGTAGTCTTCTCCATCACTAGCGTTATCTAGGGATTGGTGTGAAGTCTTCTCCACCTCTAGCTCTTTCTAGGGATTGGTGTATAGTCTCCACCATCACTAGCACTATCTAGAGATTGGTGTGTAGTTTCCTCCATCACTTGAGTTATCTAAGAATTGGTTTGTAGTCTGATCCATCACTAGCGCTATCTAGGGATTGGTGTGTAGTCTCCTCCATCACTAGCGCTATCTAGGGATTGGTGTGTAGTCTTCTCCATCAGTAGCACTATCTCTGGATCGGTGTGTAGTCTCCTCCATCACTAGCGCTATCTAGGGATTGGTGTGCAGTCTTCCCCATCACTAGCTCTATCTAGAGATTGGTGTGTAGTCTCCTCCATCAATAGCACTATCTAGGGATTGGTGTGCAGTCTTCTCCATCACTAGCTCTATCTAGGGATTGGTGTGTAGTCTTCTCTATCACTAGCTCTATCTAGGGATTGGTGTGCAGTCTTCGCCATCATTAGCTCTATCTAGGGTTTGGTGTGCAGTCTTCCCCATCACTAGCTGTACCTAGGGATTGGTGTGCAGTCTTCCCCATCACTAGCTCTCTAGGCATTGGTGCACAGTCTTCTCCATCGCTTGCTCTATCTAGGGATTGGTGTGCCGTCTTCTCCATCGGTAGCTCTATCTAGAGATTGGTGTGGATTCTTTTCCATCGCTAGCACTATCTAGGGATTTTTCTGTAGTCTTCTCCATCACTAGCGTTATCTAGGGATTGGTGTGAAGTCTTCTCCATCTCTAGCTCTATCTAGGGATTGGTGTATAGTCTCCACCATCACTAGCACTATCTAGAGATTGGTGTGTAGTCTCCTCCATCACTTGCGCTATCTAGGAATTGGTGTGTAGTCTGATCCATCACTAGCGCTATCTAGGGATTGGTGTGTAGTTTCCTCCATCACTAGCGCTATCTAGGGATTGGTGTGTAGTCTGCTCCATCCGTAGCACTATCTCTGGATCGGTGTGTAGTCTCCTCCATCACTAGCGCTATCTAGGGATTGGTGTGCAGTCTTCCCCATCACTATCTCTATCTAGAGATTGGTGTGTAGTTTGCTCCATCACTAGAACTATCTAGGGATTGGTGTGCAGTCTTCTCCATCACTAGCCCTACTAGCACTATCTAGGGATTGGTGTGCAGTCTTCTCCATCACTAGCTCTATCTAGGGATTGGTGTGTAGCCTTCTCTATCACTAGCTCTATCAAGGGATTGGTGTGCAGTCTTCGCCATCATTAGCTCTATCTAGGGTTTGGTGTGCAGTCTTCCCCATCACTAGCTCTTTCTAGGGATTGGTGTGTAGTCTTCTCTATCCCTAGCTCTATCTAGGGATTGTTGTGCAGTCTTCCCCATCACTAGCTCTCTAGGGATTGGTGCACAGTCTTCTCCGTCGCTTGCTCTATCTAGGGATTGGTGTGCCGTCTTCTCCGTCGGTAGCTCTATCTAGAGATTGGTGTGGATTCTTCTCCATTGCTAGCGCTATCTAGGGATTTTTTTGTAGTCTTCTCCATCACTAGCTCTATCTAGAGATTGGTGTGTAGTCTCCTCCATCACTCACACTAGCTAGGGATTGGTGTGTAGTTTCCTCCCCAACTAACTCTGACTAGGGATAGGTGTGCAGTCTCCTCCAGCACTAGCACTATCTAGAGATTGGTGTGTAGTCTCCTCCATCACTAGTGCATCTAGGGAATGGTGTGTAGTTTTCCCAGTTGCTAGCACTATCTAGGGATTGGTGTGCAGTCTTCTCCATCACTAGCTCTATCTAGGGTTTGGTGTGCAGTCTTCCCCATCACTAGCTCTATCTAGGGATTGGTGTGTAGTCTTCTCTATCACTAGCTCTATCTAGGGATTGGTGTGCAGTCTTCCAAATCATTAGCTCTCTAGGGATTGGTGCACAGTCTTCTCCATCGCTTGCTCTATCTAGGGATTGGTGTGCCGTCTTCTCCATCAGTAGCTCTATCTAGAGATTGGTGTGGATTCTTCTCCATCGCTAGCACTATCTAGGGATATTTCTGTTGTCTTCTCCATCACTAGCGTTATCTAGGGATTGGTGTGAAGTCTTCTCCATCTCTAGCTCTATCTAGGAATTGGTGTATAGCCTCCACCATCACTAGCACTATCTAGAGATTGGTGTGTAGTCTCCTCCATCACTTGCGCTATCTAGGAATTGGTGTGTAGTCTGATCCATCATTAGCGCTATCTAGGGATTGGTGTGTAGTCTCCTCCATCACTAACGCTATCTAGGGATTGGTGTGTAGTCTCCTCCATCAGTAGCACTATCTCTGGATCGGTGTGTAGTCTCCTCCATCACTAGCGCTATCTAGGGATTGGTGTGCAGTCTACCCCATCACTAGCTCTATCTAGGGTTTGGTGTGCAATCTTCCCCATCACTACCTCTATCTAGGGATTGGTGTGTAGTCTTCTCCGTCGTTAGCATTATCTAGGGATTGGTGTGCAGTCTCCTCCATCACTAACACTGTCTAGAGATTGGTGTGTAGTCTTCTCTATCACTAGCTCTATCTAGGGATTGGTGTGCAGTCTTCGCCATCATTAGCTCTATCTAGGGTTTGGTGTGCAGTCTTCCCCATCACTAGCTCTATCTAGAGATTGGTGTGTAGTCTCCTCCATCACTAGCACTATCTAGGGATTGGTGTGCAGTCTTCTCCATCACTAGCTCTATCTAGGGTTTGGTGTGCAATCTCCCCCATCACTAGATCTATCTAGGGATTGGTGTGTAGTCTTCTCTATCACTAGCTCTATCTAGGGATTGGTGTGCAGTCTTCCCCATCACTAGCTCTCTAGGCATTGGTGCACAGTCTTCTCCTTCGCTTGCTCTATCTAGGGATTGGTGTGAAGTCTTCTCCATCTCTAGCTCTATCTAGAGATTTTTGAGTAGTCTTCTCCATCACTAGCGCTATCTAGGGATTGGTGTGAAGTCTTCTCCATCTCTAGCTCTATCTAGGGATTGGTGTATAGTCTCCGCCATCACTAGCACTGTCTAGAGATTGGTGTGTAGTCTCCTCCATCACTAGCGCTATCTAGGGATTGGTGTGTAGTCTCCTCCATCAGTAGCACTATCTCTGGATCGGTGTGTAGTCTCCTCCATCACTAGCGCTATCTAGGGTTTGGTGTGCAGTCTTCTCCATCACTAGCTCTATCTAGGGTTTGGTGTGTAGTCTCCTCTATCACTTGTGCTATCTAGGCAGTGGTGTGTAGTTTTCCCAGTCGCTAGCACTATCTAGGGATTGGTGTGCAATCTTCTCCATCACTAGCTCTATCTAGGGTTTGGTGTGTAGTCTTCCCCATCACTAGCTCTATCTAGGGTTTGGTGTGTAGTCTTCCCCATCACTAGCTCTATCTAGGGATTGGTGGGTAGTCTTCTCTATCACTAGCTCTATCTAGGGTTTGGTGTGTAGTCTTCCCCATCACTAGCTCTATCTAGGGTTTGGTGTGTAGTCTTCCCCATCACTAGCTCTATCTAGGGTTTGTGTGTAGTCTTCCCCATCACTAGCTCTATCTAGGGTTTGGTGTGTAGTCTTCCCCATCACTAGCTCTATCTAGGGATTGGTGTGTAGTCTTCTCTATCACTAGCTCTATCTAGGGAGTGGTGTGCAGTCTTCTCCATCACTAGCTCTCTAGGGATTGGTGCACAGTCTTCTCCATCGCTTGCTCTATTTAGGGATTGGTGTGCCGTCTTCTCCATCGGTAGCTCTATCTAGAGATTGGTGTGGATTCTTCTCCATCGCTAGTACTATCTAGGGATTTTTCTGTTGTCTTCTCCATCACTAGCGTTATCTAGGGATTGGTGTGAAGTCTTCTCCATCTCTAGCTCTATCTAGGGATTGGTGTATAGCCTCCACCATCACTAGCACTATCTAAAGATTGGTGTGTAGTCTCCTCCATCACTTGCGCTATCTAGGAATTGGTGTGTAGTCTGATACATCATTAGCGCTATCTAGGGATTGGTGTGTAGTCTCCTCCATCACTAACGCTATCTAGGGATTGGTGTGTAGTCTCCTCCATCAGTAGCACTATCTCTGGATCGGTGTGTAGTCTCCTCCATCACTAGCGCTATCTAGGGATTGGTGTGCAGTCTACCCCATCACTAGCTCTATCTAGAGATTGGTGTGTAGTCTCCTCCATCACTAGCACTATCTAGGGATTGGTGTGCAGTCTTCTCCATCACTAGCTCTATCTAGGGTTTGGTGTGCAATCTTCCCCATCACTACCTCTATCTAGGGATTGGTGTGTAGTCTTCTCCGTCGTTAGCATTATCTAGGGATTGGTGTGCAGTCTCCTCCATCACTAACACTGTCTAGAGATTGGTGTGTAGTCTTCTCTATCACTAGCTCTATCTAGGGATTGGTGTGCAGTCTTCGCCATCATTAGCTCTATCTAGGGTTTGGTGTGCAGTCTTCCCCATCACTAGCTCTATCTAGAGATTGGTGTGTAGTCTCCTCCATCAATCGCACTAGCTAGGGATTGGTGTGTAGTTTCCTCCCCAACTAACTCTGTCTAGGGATAGGTGTGCAGTCTCCCCCATCACTAGCTCTATCTAGGGATTGGTGTGTAGTCTTCTCTATCACTAGCTCTATCTAGGGATTGGTGTGCAGTCTTCCCCATCACTAGCTCTCTAGGCATTGGTGCACAGTCTTCTCCTTCGCTTGCTCTAACTAGGGATTGGTGTGCCGTCTTCTCCATCGGTAGCTCTATCTAGAGATTTTTGAGTAGTCTTCTCCATCACTAGCGCTATCTAGGGATTGGTGTGAAGTCTTCTCCATCTCTAGCTCTATCTAGGGATTGGTGTATAGTCTCCGCCATCACTAGCACTGTCTAGAGATTGGTGTGTAGTCTCCTCCATCACCAGCGCTATCTAGGGATTGGTGTGTAGTCTCCTCCATCAGTAGCACTATCTCTGGATCGGTGTGTAGTCTCCTCCATCACTAGCGCTATCTAGGGTTTGGTGTGCGGTCTTCCCCATCACTAGCTCTATCTAGAGATTGGTGTGTAGTCTCCTCTATCGCTAGCACTATCTAGGGATTGGTGTGCAGTCTTCTCCATCACTAGCTCTATCTAGGGTTTGGTGTGTAGTCTCCTCTATCACTTGTGCTATCTAGGCAGTGGTGTGTAGTCTTCCCCATCACTAGCTCTATCTAGGGATTGGTGTGTAGTCTTCTCTATCACTAGCTCTATCTAGGGATTGGTGTGCAGTCTTCCAAATCACTAGCTCTCTAGGGATTGGTGCACAGTCTTCTCCATCGCTTGCTCTATCTAGGGATTGGTGTGCCGTCTTCTCCATCGGTAGCTCTATCTAGAGATTGGTGTGGATTCTTCTCCATCGCTAGTACTATCTAGGGATTTTTCTGTTGTCTTCTCCATCACTAGCGTTATCTGGGGATTGGTGTGAAGTCTTCTCCATCTCTAGCTCTATCTAGGGATTGGTGTATAGCCTCCACCATCACTAGCACTATCTAAAGATTGGTGTGTGGTCTCCTCCATCACTTGCGCTATCTAGGAATTGGTGTGTAGTCTGATCTATCATTAGCGCTATCTAGGGATTGGTGTGTAGTCTCCTCCATCACTAACGCTATCTAGGGATTGGTGTGTAGTCTCCTCCATCAGTAGCACTATCTCTGGATCGGTGTGTAGTCTCCTCCATCACTAGCGCTATCTAGGGATTGGTGTGCAGTCTTCCCCTTCACTAGCTCTATCTAGAGATTGGCGTGTAGTCTCCTCCATCACTAGCACTATCTAGGGATTGGTGTGCAGTCTTCTCCATCACTAGCTCTATCTAGGGTTTGGTGTGCAATCTTCCCCATCACTACCTCATCTAGGGATTGGTATGTTGTCTTCTCTATCACTAGCACTATCTAGAGATTGTTGTGTTGTCTCCTCCATCACTAGTGGTATCTAGGGATTGGTGTGTAGTCTTCTCCGTCGTTAGCATTATCTAGGGATTGGTGTGCAGTTTCCTCCCCCACTAGCTCTGTCTAGGGATAGGTGTGCAGTCTACTCCATCACTAGCACTGTCTAGAGATTGGTGTGTAGTCTTCTCTATCACTAGCTCTATCTAGGGATTGGTGTGCAGTCTTCGCCATCATTAGCTCTATCTAGGGTTTGGTGTGCAGTCTTCCCCATCACTAGCTCTATCTAGGGATTGGTGTTTAGTCTTCTCTATCCCTAGCTCTATCTAGGGATTGGTGTGCAGTCTTCCCCATCACTAGCTCTCTAGGGATTGGTGCACAGTCTTCTCCATCGCTTGCTCTATCTAGGGATAGGTGTGCAGTCTCCTCCATCACTAGCACTATCTAGAGATTGGTGTGTAGTCTCCCCCATCACTAGCTCTATCTAGGGATTAGTGTGTAGTCTTCTGTATAACTAGCTCTATCTAGGGATTGGTGTGCAGTCTTCCCCATCACTAGCTCTCTAGGCATTGGTGCACAGTCTTCTCCTTCGCTTGCTCTATCTAGAGATTTTTGAGCAGTCTTCTCCATCACTAGCGCTATCTAGGGATTGGTTTGAAGTCTTCTCCATCTCTAGCTCTATCTAGGGATTGTTGTATAATCTCCACCATCACTAGCACTGTCTAGAGATTGGTGTGTAGTCTCCTCCATCACTAGCGCTATCTAGGGATTGGTGTGTAGTCTCCTCCATCAGTAGCACTATCTCTGGATCGGTGTGTAGTCTCCTCCATCACTAGCGCTATCTAGGGTTTGGTGTGCTGTCTTCCCCATCACTAGCTCTATCTAGAGATTGGTGTGTAGTCTCCTCCATCACTAGCACTATCTAGGGATTGGTGTGCAGTCTTCTCCATCACAAGCTCTATCTAGGGTTTGGTGTGCAGTCTTCCCCATCACTAGCTCTATCTAGGGATTGGTGTGTAGTCTTCTCTATAACTAGCTCTATCTGGCAATTGGTGTGCAGTCTTCCCATCACTAGCTCTCTAGGGATTGGTGCACAGTCATCTCCGTCGCTTGCTCTATCTAGGGATTGGTGTGCCGTCTTGTCCATCGGTAGCTCTATCTAGAGATTGGTGTGGATTCTTCTCCATCGCTAGCGCTATTTAGGGATTTTTGTGTAGTCTTCTCCATCACTAGCTCTGTCTAGGGATTGGTGTGCAATCTTTTCCATCACTAGATCTATCTAGAGATTGATGTGTAGTCTCCTCCATCACTTGCGCTATCTTGGAATTGGTGTGTAGTCTGATCCTTCACTAGCGCTATCTAGGGATTGGTGTGCAGTCTTCCCCATCACTAGCTCTATCTAGAGATTGATGTGTAGTCTCCTCCATCACAAGCACTATCTAGGGATTGGTGTGCAGTCTTCTGCATCACTAGCTCTATCTAGGGTTTGGTGTGCAGTCTTCCCCATCACTAGCTCTATCTAGGGATTGGTGTGTTGTCTTCTCTATCCCTAGCTCTATCTAGGGATTGGTGTGCAGTCTTCCCCATCACTAGCTCTCTAGGGATTGGTGCACAGTCTTCTCCGTTGCTTTCTCTATCTAGGGATTGGTGTGCCGTCTTCTCCGTCGGTAGCTCTATCTAGAGATTGGTGTGGATTCTTCTCCATCGCTAGCGCTATCTAGGGATTTTTGTGTAGTCTTCTCCATCACTAGCGCTGTCTAGGGATTGGTGTGCAGTCTTCTCCATCACTAGCTCTATCTAGAGATTGGTGTGTAGTCTCCTCCATCACTAGTGCTATCTAGGCAGTGGTGTGTAGTTTTCCCAGTCGCTAGCACTATCTAGGGATGGGTGTGCAGTCTTCTCCATCACTAGCTCTATCTAGGGTTTGGTGTGTAGTCTTCCCCATCACTAGCTCTATCTAGGGATTGGTGTGTAGTCTTCTCTATCACTAGCTCTATCTAGGGATTGGTGTGCAGTCTTCCAAATCACTAGCTCACTAGGGATTGGTGCACAGTCTTCTCCGTCGGTAGCTCTATCTAGAGATTGGTGTGGATTCTTCTCCATCGCTAGCGCTATCTAGGGATTTTTGTGTAGTCTTCTCCATCACTAGCGCTGTCTAGGGATTGGTGTGCAGCCTTCTCCATCACTAGCTCTATCTAGAGATTGGTGTGCAGTCTTCTCCATCACTAGCTCTATCTAGGGTTTGGTGTGTAGTCTTCCCCATCACTAACTCTATCTAGAGATTGGTGTGGATTCTTCTCCATCGCTAGCACTATCTAGCTATTTTTCTGTAGTCTTCTCCATCATTAGCGTTATCTAGGGATTGGTGTGAAGTCTTCTCCATCTCTAGCTCTATCTAGGGAATGGTGTATAGTCTCCACCATCACTATCACTATCTAGAGATTGGTGTGTAGTCTCCTCTATCACTTGCGCTATCTAGGAATTGGTGTGTAGTCTGATCCATCACTAGCACTATCTAGGGATTGGTGTGTAGTCTCCTCCAGCACTAGCGCTATCTAGGGATTGGTGTGTAGTCTCCTCCATCAGTAGCACTATCTCTGGATCGGTGTGTAGTCTCCTCCATCACTAGCGCTATCTAGGGATTAGTGTGCAGTCTTCCCCATCACTAGCTCTCTAGGGATTGGTGCACAGTCTTCTCCGTCGCTTGCTCTATCCAGGGATTGGTGTGCCGTCTTGTCCATCGGTAGATCTATCTAGAGATTGGTGTGGATTCTTCTCCATCGCTAGCACTATCTAGGGATTTTTCTGTAGTCTTCTCCATCACTAGCGTTATCTAGGGATTGGTGTGAAGTCTTCTCCATCTCTAGCTCTATCTAGGGAATGGTGTACTGTCTCCACCATCACTAGCACTATCTAGAGATGGGTGTGTAGTCTCCTCCATCACTTGCGCTATCTAGGAATTGGTGTGTAGTCTGATCCATCACTAGCGCTATCTAGGGATTGGTGTGTAGTCTCCTCCATCACTAGCGCTATCTAGGGATTGGTGTGTAGTCTCCTCCATCACTAGCGCTATCTAGGGATTGGTGTGCAGTCTTCCCCATCACTAGCTCTATCTAGAGATTGGTGTGTAGTCTCCTCCATCACTAGCACTATCTAGGGATTGGTGTGCAGTCTTCCCCATCACTAGCTCTATCTAGAGATTGGTGTGTAGTCTCCTCCATCACTAGCACAATCTAGGGATTGGTGTGCAGTCTTCTCCATCACTAGCTCTACTAGCACTATCTAGGGATTGGTGTGTAGTCTTCCCCATCACTAGCTCTATGTAGGGATTGGTGTGTAGTCTTCTATATCACTTGCTCTATCTAGGGATCGGTGTGCAGTCTTCGCCATCGTTAGCTCTATCTAGGGATTGGTGTGCAGTCGTCCCCATCACTAGCTTTCTAGGGATTGGTGCACATCTTCTCCTTCACTTGCTCTATCTAGGGATTGGTGTGCCGTCTTCTCCGTCGGTAGCTATATCTAGAGATTGGTGTGTAGTCTCCTCCATCACTAGTGCTATCTAGGGAGTGGTGTGTAGTTTTCCCAGTCGTTAGCACTATCTAGGGACTGGTGTGTGCAGTTTTCTACATCACTAGCTCTATCTAGGGTTTGGTGTGTAGTCTTCCCCATCACTAGCTCTATCTAGGGATTGGTGTGTAGTCTTCTCTATCACTAGCTCTATCTAGGGATTGGTGTGCAGTTTTCCAAATCACTAGCTCTCTAGGGATTGGTGCGCAGTCTTCTCTGTCGCTTGCTCTATCTAGGGATTGGTGTGCCGTCTTGTCCATCGGTAGCTCTATCTAGGGTTTGGTGTGTAGTCTTCCCCATCACTAGCTCTATCTAGGGATTGGTGTGTAGTCTTCTCTATCGCTAGCTCTATCTAGGGATTGGTGTTCAGTCTTCCAAATCACTAGCTCTCTAGGGATTGGTGCACAGTCTTCTCCGTCGCTTTCTCTATCTAGGGATTGGTGTGCCGTCTTGTCCATTGGTAGCTCTATCTAGAGATTGGTGTGGATTCTTCTCCATCGCTAGCAATATCTAGGGATTTTTCTGTAGTCTTCTATATCACTAGCGTTATCTAGGGATTGGTGTGAAGTCTTCTGCATCTCTAGCTCTATCTAGGGATTGGTGTATAGTCTCCACCATCACTAGCACTATCTAGAGATTGGTGTGTAGTCTCCTCCATCACTTGCGCTATCTAGGAATTGGTGTGTAGTCTGATCCATCATTAGCGCTATCTAGGGATTGGTGTGTAGTCTACTCCATCACTAGCGCTATCTAGGGATTGGTGTGTAGTCTCCTCCATCAGTAGCACTATCTCTGGATCGGTGTGTAGTCTCCTCCATCACTAGCGCTATCTAGGGATTGGTGTGCAGTCTTCCCCATCACTAGCTCTATCTAGAGATTGGTGTGTAGTCTCCTCCATCACTAGCACTATCTAGGGATTGGTGTGCAGTCTTCTCCATCACTAGCTCTACTAGCACTATCTAGGGATTGGTGTGCAGTCTTCTCCATCACTAGCTCTATATAGGGATTGGTGTGCAGTCTTCCCCATCACTAGCTCTCTAGGGATTGGTGCACAGTCTTCTCCGTCGCTTGCTCTATCTAGGGATTGGTGTGCCGTCTTCTCCACAGTAGCTCTATCTAGAGATTGGTGTGGATTCTTCTCCATCGCTAGCGCTATCTAGGGATTTTTGTGTAGTCTTCTCCATCACTAGCGCTGTCTAGGGATTGGTGTGCAGTCTTCTCCATCACTAGCTCTATCTAGAGATTGGTGTGTAGTCTCCTCCATCACTCGCACTAGCTAGGGATTGGTGTGTAGTTTCCTCCCCAACTAACTCTGTCTAGGGATAGGTGTGCAGTTTCCTCCATCACTAGCACTATCTAGAGATTGGTGTGTAGTCTCCCCCATCACTAGCTCTATCTAGGGATTAGTGTGTAGTCTTCTGTATAACTAGCTCTATCTAGGGATTGGTGTGCAGTCTTCCCCATCACTAGCTCTATCTATAGATTTTTGAGCAGTCTTTTCCATCACTAGCGCTATCTAGGGATTGGTGTGAAGTCTTCTCCATCTCTAGCTCTATCTAGGGATTGTTGTATAATCTCCACCATCACTAGCACTGTCTAGAGATTGGTGTGTAGTCTCCTCCATCAATAACTCTATCTAGGGATTGGTGTGTAGTCTCCTCCATCAGTAGCACTATCTCTGGATCGGTGTGTAGTCTCCTCCATCACTAGCGCTATCTAGGGTTTGGTGTGCTGTCTTCCCCATCACTAGCTCTATCTAGAGATTGGTGTGTAGTCTCCTCCATCACTAGCACTATCTAGGGATTGGTGTGCAGTCTTCTCCATCACAAGCTCTATCTAGGGTTTGGTGTGCAGTCTTCCCCATCACTAGCTCTATCTAGGGATTGGTGTGTAGTCTTCTCTATAACTAGCTCTATCTGGCGATTGGTGTGCAGTCTTCCCATCATTAGCTCTCTAGGGATTGGTGCACAGTCATCTCCGTCGCTTGCTCTATCTAGGGATTGGTGTGCCGTCTTCTCCGTCGGTAGCTCTATCTAGAGATTGGTGTGGATTCTTCTCCATCGCTAGCGCTATCTAGGGATTTTTGTGTAGTCTTCCCCATCACTAGCTCTGTCTAGGGATTGGTGTGCAGTCTTTTCCATCACTAGATCTATCTAGAGAATGGTGTGTAGTCTCCTCCATCACTTGTGCTATCTTGGAATTAATGTGTAGTCTGATCCATCACTAGCGCTATCTAGGGATTGGTGTGTAGTCTCCTCCATCACTAGCGCTATCTAGGGATTGGTGTGTAGCCTCCTCCATCAGTTGCACTATCTCTGGATTGGTGTGCAATATTTTCCATCACTAGATCTATCTAGAGATTGGTGTGTAGTCTCCTCCATCATTTGCGCTATCTTGGAATTGGTGTGTAGTCTTCCCCATCACTAGCTCTATCTAGGGATTGGTGTGTAGTCTTCTCTATCGCTAGCTCTATCTAGGGATTGGTGTTCAGTCTTCCAAATCACTAGCTCTCTAGGGATTGGTGCACAGTCTTCTCCGTCGCTTTCTCTATCTAGGGATTGGTGTGCCGTCTTGTCCATCGGTAGCTCTATCTAGAGATTGGTGTGGATTCTTCTCCATCGCTAGCAATATCTAGGGATTTTTCTGTAGTCTTCTATATCACTAGCGTTATCTAGGGATTGGTGTGAAGTCTTCTGCATCTCTAGCTCTATCTAGGGATTGGTGTATAGTCTCCACCATCACTAGCACTATCTAGAGATTGGTGTGTAGTCTCCTCCATCACTTGCGCTATCTAGGAATTGGTGTGTAGTCTGATCCATCATTAGCGCTATCTAGGGATTGGTGTGTAGTCTACTCCATCACTAGCGCTATCTAGGGATTGGTGTGTAGTCTCCTCCATCAGTAGCACTATCTCTGGATCGGTGTGTAGTCTCCTCCATCACTAGCGCTATCTAGGGATTGGTGTGCAGTCTTCCCCATCACTAGCTCTATCTAGAGATTGGTGTGTAGTCTCCTCCATCACTAGCACTATCTAGGGATTGGTGTGCAGTCTTCTCCATCACTAGCTCTACTAGCACTATCTAGGGATTGGTGTGCAGTCTTCTCCATCACTAGCTCTATATAGGGATTGGTGTGCAGTCTTCCCCATCACTAGCTCTCTAGGGATTGGTGCACAGTCTTCTCCGTCGCTTGCTCTATCTAGGGATTGGTGTGCCGTCTTCTCCACAGTAGCTCTATCTAGAGATTGGTGTGGATTCTTCTCCATCGCTAGCGCTATCTAGGGATTTTTGTGTAGTCTTCTCCATCACTAGCGCTGTCTAGGGATTGGTGTGCAGTCTTCTCCATCACTAGCTCTATCTAGAGATTGGTGTGTAGTCTCCTCCATCACTCGCACTAGCTAGGGATTGGTGTGTAGTTTCCTCCCCAACTAACTCTGTCTAGGGATAGGTGTGCAGTCTCCTCCATCACTAGCACTATCTAGAGATTGGTGTGTAGTCTCCCCCATCACTAGCTCTATCTAGGGATTAGTGTGTAGTCTTCTGTATAACTAGCTCTATCTAGGGATTGGTGTGCAGTCTTTCCCATCACTAGCTCTCTAGGCATTGGTGCACAGTCTTCTCCTTCGCTTACTCTATCTAGGGATTGGTGTGCCGTCTTCTCCATCACTAGCTCTATCTAGAGATTGTTGTGTTGTCTTCTACATCACTAGCGCTATCTAGGGATTGGTGTGAAGTCTTCTCCATCTCTAGCTCTATCTAGGGATTGTTGTATAATCTCCACCATCACTAGCACTGTCTAGAGATTGGTGTGTAGTCTCCTCCATCACTAGCGCTATCTAGGGATTGGTGTGTAGTCTCCTCCATCACTTGCGCTATCTAGGAATTGGTGTGTAGTCTGATCCATCATTAGCGCTATCTAGGGATTGGTGTGTAGTCTCCTCCATCACTAACGCTATCTAGGGATTGGTGTGTAGTCTCCTCCATCAGTAGCACTATCTCTGGATCGGTGTGTAGTCTCCTCCATCACTAGCTCTATCTAGGGTTTGGTGTGCAATCTTCCCCATCACTACCTCTATCTAGGGATTGGTGTGTAGTCTTCTCCGTCATTAGCATTATCTAGGGATTGGTGTGCAGTCTCCTCCATCACTAACACTGTCTAGAGATTGGTGTGTAGTCTTCTCTATCACTAGCTCTATCTAGGGATTGGTGTGCAGTCTTCGCCATCATTAGCTCTATCTAGGGTTTGGTGTGCAGTCTTCCCCATCACTAGCTCTATCTAGAGATTGGTGTGTAGTCTCCTCCATCACTAGCACTATCTAGGGATTGGTGTGCAGTCTTCTCCATCACTAGCTCTATCTAGGGTTTGGTGTGCAATCTCCCCCATCACTAGATCTATCTAGGGATTGGTGTGTAGTCTTCTCTATCACTAGCTCTATCTAGGGATTGGTGTGCAGTCTTCCCCATCACTAGCTCTCTAGGCATTGGTGCACAGTCTTCTCCTTTGCTTGCTCTATCTAGGGATTGGTGTGCCGTCTTCTCCATCGGTAGCTCTATCTAGAGATTGGTGTGGATTCTTCTCCATCGCTAGTACTATCTAGGGATTTTTCTGTTGTCTTCTCCATCACTAGCGTTATCTAGGGATTGGTGTGAAGTCTTCTCCATCTCTAGCTCTATCTAGGGATTGGTGTATAGTCTCCGCCATCACTAGCACTGTCTAGAGATTGGTGTGTAGTCTCCTCCATCACTAGCGCTATCTAGGGATTGGTGTGTAGTCTCCTCCATCAGTAGCACTATCTCTGGATCGGTGTGTAGTCTCCTCCATCACTAGCGCTATCTAGGGTTTGGTGTGCGGTCTTCCCCATCACTAGCTCTATCTAGAGATTGGTGTGTAGTCTCCTCTATCACTAGCACTATCTAGGGATTGGTGTGCAGTCTTCTCCATCACTAGCTCTATCTAGGGTTTGGTGTGTAGTCTCCTCTATCACTTGTGCTATCTAGGCAGTGGTGTGTAGTTTTCCCAGTCGCTAGCACTATCTAGGGATTGGTGTGCAGTCTTCTCCATCACTAGCTCTATCTAGGGTTTGGTGTGTAGTCTTCCCCATCACTAGCTCTATCTAGGGTTTGGTGTGTAGTCTTCCCCATCACTAGCTCTATCTAGGGATTGGTGTGTAGTCTTCTCTATCACTAGCTCTATCTAGGGATTGGTGTGCAGTCTTCCAAATCACTAGCTCTCTAGGGATTGGTGCACAGTCTTCTCCATCGCTTGCTCTATTTAGGGATTGGTGTGCCGTCTTCTCCATCGGTAGCTCTATCTAGAGATTGGTGTGGATTCTTCTCCATCGCTAGTACTATCTAGGGATTTTTCTGTTGTCTTCTCCATCACTAGCGTTATCTAGGGATTGGTGTGAAGTCTTCTCCATCTCTAGCTCTATCTAGGGATTGGTGTATAGCCTCCACCATCACTAGCACTATCTAAAGATTGGTGTGTAGTCTCCTCCATCACTTGCGCTATCTAGGAATTGGTGTGTAGTCTGATCCATCATTAGCGCTATCTAGGGATTGGTGTGTAGTCTCCTCCATCACTAACGCTATCTAGGGATTGGTGTGTAGTCTCCTCCATCAGTAGCACTATCTCTGGATCGGTGTGTAGTCTCCTCCATCACTAGCGCTATCTAGGGATTGGTGTGCAGTCTACCCCATCACTAGCTCTATCTAGAGATTGGTGTGTAGTCTCCTCCATCACTAGCACTATCTAGGGATTGGTGTGCAGTCTTCTCCATCACTAGCTCTATCTAGGGTTTGGTGTGCAATCTTCCCCATCACTACCTCTATCTAGGAATTGGTGTGTAGTCTTCTCCGTCGTTAGCATTATCTAGGGATTGTTGTGCAGTCTCCTCCATCACTAACACTGTCTAGAGATTGCTGTGTAGTCTTCTCTATCACTAGCTCTATCTAGGGATTGGTGTGCAGTCTTCGCCATCATTAGCTCTATCTAGGGTTTGGTGTGCAGTCTTCCCCATCACTATCTCTAGCTAGGGATTGGTGTGTAGTCTTCTCTATCCCTAGCTCTATCTAGGGATTGGTGTGCAGTCTTCCCCATCACTAGCTCTCTAGGGATTGGTGCCCAGTCTTCTCCATCGCTTGCTCTATCTGGGATAGGTGTGCCGTCTTCTCTGTCGGTAGCTCTATCTAGAGATTGGTGTGTAGTCTCCTCCATCAATCGCACTAGCTAGGGATTGGTGTGTAGTTTCCTCCCCAACTAACTCTGTCTAGGGATTGGTGTGCAGTCTCCTCCATCACTAGCACTATCTAGCGATTGGTGTGTAGTCTCCCCCATCACTAGCTCTATCTAGGGATTGGTGTGTAGTCTTCTCTATCACTAGCTCTATCTAGGGATTGGTGTGCAGTCTTCCCCATCACTAGCTCTCTAGGCATTGGTGCACAGTCTTCTCCTTCGCTTGCTCTATCTAGGGATTGGTGTGCCGTCTTCTCCATCGGTAGCTCTATCTAGAGATTTTTGAGTAGTCTTCTCCATCACTAGCGCTATCTAGGGATTGGTGTGAAGTCTTCTCCATCTCTAGCTCTATCTAGGGATTGGTGTATAGTCTCCGCCATCACTAGCACTGTCTAGAGATTGGTGTGTAGTCTCCTCCATCACCAGCGCTATCTAGGGATTGGTGTGTAGTCTCCTCCATCAGTAGCACTATCTCTGGATCGGTGTGTAGTCTCCTCCATCACTAGCGCTATCTAGGGTTTGGTGTGCGGTCTTCCCCATCACTAGCTCTATCTAGAGATTGGTGTGTAGTCTCCTCTATCGCTAGCACTATCTAGGGATTGGTGTGCAGTCTTCTCCATCACTAGCTCTATCTAGGGTTTGGTGTGTAGTCTCCTCTATCACTTGTGCTATCTAGGCAGTGGTGTGTAGTTTTCCCAGTCGCTAGCACTATCTAGGGATTGGTGTGCAGTCTTCTCCATCACTAGCTCTATCTAGGGTTTGGTGTGTAGTCTTCCCCATCACTAGCTCTATCTAGGGTTTGGTGTGTAGTCTTCCCCATCACTAGCTCTATCTAGGGATTGGTGTGTAGTCTTCTCTATCACTAGCTCTATCTAGGGATTGGTGTGCAGTCTTCCAAATCACTAGCTCTCTAGGGATTGGTGCACAGTCTTCTCCATCGCTTGCTCTATCTAGGGATTGGTGTGCCGTCTTCTCCATCGGTAGCTCTATCTAGAGATTGGTGTGGATTCTTCTCCATCGCTAGCGCTATCTAGGGATTTTTCTGTTGTCTTCTCCATCACTAGCGTTATCTAGGGATTGGTGTGAAGTCTTCTCCATCTCTAGCTCTATCTAGGGATTGGTGTATAGCCTCCACCATCACTAGCACTATCTAAAGATTGGTGTGTGGTCTCCTCCATCACTTGCGCTATCTAGGAATTGGTGTGTAGTCTGATCTATCATTAGCGCTATCTAGGGATTGGTGTGTAGTCTCCTCCATCACTAACGCTATCTAGGGATTGGTGTGTAGTCTCCTCCATCAGTAGCACTATCTCTGGATCGGTGTGTAGTCTCCTCCATCACTAGCGCTATCTAGGGATTGGTGTGCAGTCTTCCCCTTCACTAGCTCTATCTAGAGATTGGTGTGTAGTCTCCTCCATCACTAGCACTATCTAGGGATTGGTGTGCAGTCTTCTCCATCACTAGCTCTATCTAGGGTTTGGTGTGCAATCTTCCCCATCACTACCTCCATCTAGGGATTGGTATGTTGTCTTCTCTATCACTAGCACTATCTAGAGATTGTTGTGTTGTCTCCTCCATCACTAGTGGTATCTAGGGATTGGTGTGTAGTCTTCTCCGTCGTTAGCATTATCTAGGGATTGGTGTGCAGTTTCCTCCCCCACTAGCTCTGTCTAGGGATAGGTGTGGAGTCTACTCCATCACTAGCACTGTCTAGAGATTGGTGTGTAGTCTTCTCTATCACTAGCTCTATTTAGGGATTGGTGTGCAGTCTTCGCCATCATTAGCTCTATCTAGGGTTTGGTGTGCAGTCTTCCCCATCACTAGCTCTATCTAGGGATTGGTGTTTAGTCTTCTCTATCCCTAGCTCTATCTAGGGATTGGTGTGCAGTCTTCCCCATCACTAGCTCTCTAGGGATTGGTGCACAGTCTTCTCCATCGCTTACTCTATCTAGGGATAGGTGTGCCGTCTTCTCCACCGGTAGCTCTATCTAGAGATTGGTGTGTAGTCTCCTCCATCACTCGCACTAGCTAGGGATTGGTGTGTAGTTTCCTCCCCAACTAACTTTTTCTAGGGATAGGTGTGCAGTCTCCTCCATCACTAGCACTATCTAGAGATTGGTGTGTAGTCTCCCCCATCACTAGCTCTATCTAGGGATTAGTGTGTAGTCTTCTGTATAACTAGCTCTATCTAGGGATTGGTGTGCAGTCTTCCCCATCACTAGCTCTCTAGGCATTGGTGCACAGTCTTCTCCTTCGCTTGCTCTATCTAGAGATTTTTGAGCAGTCTTCTCCATCACTAGCGCTATCTAGGGATTGGTTTGAAGTCTTCTCCATCTCTAGCTCTATCTAGGGATTGTTGTATAATCTCCACCATCACTAGCACTGTCTAGAGATTGGTGTGTAGTCTACTCCATCACTAGCGCTATCTAGGGATTGGTGTGTAGTCTCCTCCATCAGTAGCACTATCTCTGGATCGGTGTGTAGTCTCCTCCATCACTAGCGCTATCTAGGGTTTGGTGTGCTGTCTTCCCCATCACTAGCTCTATCTAGAGATTGGTGTGTACTCTCCTCCATCACTAGCACTATCTAGGGATTGGTGTGCAGTCTTCTCCATCACAAGCTCTATCTAGGGTTTGGTGTGCAGTCTTCCCCATCACTAGCTCTATCTAGGGATTGGTGTGTAGTCTTCTCTATAACTAGCTCTATCTGGCAATTGGTGTGCAGTCTTCCCATCACTAGCTCTCTAGGGATTGGTGCACAGTCATCTCCGTCGCTTGCTCTATCTAGGGATTGGTGTGCCGTCTTCTCCGTCGGTAGCTCTATCTAGAGATTGGTGTGGATTCTTCTCCATCGCTAGCGCTATCTAGGGATTTTTGTGTAGTCTTCTCCATCACTAGCGCTGTCTAGGGATTGGTGCACAGTCATCTCCGTCGCTTGCTCTATCTAGGGATTGGTGTGCCGTCTTCTCCTTTGCTTGCTCTATCTAGGGATTGGTGTGCCGTCTTCTCCATCGGTAGCTCTATCTATAGATTTTTGAGCAGTCTTCTCCATCACTAGCGCTATCTAGGGATTGGTGTGAAGTCTTCTCCATCTCTAGCTCTATCTAGGGATTGTTGTATAATCTCCACCATCACTAGCACTGTCTAGAGATTGGTGTGTAGTCTCCTCCATCACTAGCGCTATCTAGGGTTTGGTGTGCTGTCTTCCCCATCACTAGCTCTATCTAGAGATTGGTGTGGATTCTTCTCCATCGCTAGCGCTATCTAGGGATTTTTGTGTAGTCTTCTCCATCACTAGCGCTGTCTAGGGATTGGTGCACAGTCATCTCCGTCGCTTGCTCTATCTAGGGATTGGTGTGCCGTCTTCTCCTTTGCTTGCTCTATCTAGGGATTGGTGTGCCGTCTTCTCCATCGGTAGCTCTATCTATAGATTTTTGAGCAGTCTTCTCCATCACTAGCGCTATCTAGGGATTGGTGTGAAGTCTTCTCCATCTCTAGCTCTATCTAGGGATTGTTGTATAATCTCCACCATCACTAGCACTGTCTAGAGATTGGTGTGTAGTCTCCTCCATCACTAGCGCTATCTAGGGTTTGGTGTGCTGTCTTCCCCATCACTAGCTCTATCTAGAGATTGGTGTGTAGTCTCCTCCATCACTAGCACTATCTAGGGATTGGTGTGCAGTCTTCTCCATCACAAGCTCTATCTAGGGTTTGGTGTGCAGTCTTCCCCATCACTAGCTCTATCTAGGGATTGGTGTGTAGTCTTCTCTATAACTAGCTCTATCTGGCGATTGGTGTGCAGTCTTCCCATCACTAGCTCTCTAGGGATTGGTGCACAGTCATCTCCGTCGCTTGCTCTATCTAGGGATTGGTGTGCCGTCTTCTCCGTCGGTAGCTCTATCTAGAGATTGGTGTGGATTCTTCTCCATCGCTAGCGCTATCTAGGGATTTTTGTGTAGTCTTCTCCATCACTAGCTCTGTCTAGGGATTGGTGTGCAGTCTTTTCCATCACTAGATCTATCTAGAGAATGGTGTGTAGTCTCCTCCATCACTTGCGCTATCTTGGAATTAGTGTGTAGTCTGATCCATCACTAGCGCTATCTAGGGATTGGTGTGTAGTCTCCTCCATCACTAGCGCTATCTAGGGATTGGTGTGTAGTCTCCTCCATCAGTCACACTATCTCTGGATTGGTGTGCAATATTTTCCATCACTAGATCTATCTAGAGATTGGTGTGTAGTCTCCTCCATCACTTGCGCTATCTTGGAATTGGTGTGTAGTCTGATCCTTCACTAGCGCTATCTAGGGATTGGTGTGCAGTCTTCCCCATCACTAGCTCTATCTAGAGATTGGTGTGTAGTCTCCTCCATCACAAGCACTATCTAGGGATTGGTGTGCAGTCTTCTGCATCACTAGCTCTATCTAGGGTTTGGTGTGCAGTCTTCCCCATCACTAGCTCTATCTAGGGATTGGTGTGTTGTCTTCTCTATCTCTAGCTCTATCTAGGGATTGGTGTGCAGTCTTCCCCATCACTAGCTCTCTAGGGATTGGTGCACAGTCTTCTCTGTTGCTTTCTCTATCTAGGGATTGGTGTGCCGTCTTCTCCGTCGGTAGCTCTATCTAGAGATTGGTGTGGATTCTTCTCCATCGCTAGCGCTATCTAGGGATTTTTGTGTAGTCTTCTCCATCACTAGCGCTGTCTAGGAATTGGTGTGCAGTCTTCTCCATCACTAGCTCTATCTAGAGATTGGTGTGTAGTCTCCTCCATCACTAGTGCTATCTAGGCAGTGGTGTGTAGTTTTCCCAGTCGCTAGCACTATATAGGGATGGGTGTGCAGTCTTCTCCATCACTAGCTCTATCTAGGGTTTGGTGTGTAGTCTTCCCCATCACTAGCTCTATCTAGGGATTGGTGTGTAGTCTTCTCTATCACTAGCTCTATCTAGGGATTGGTGTGCAGTCTTCCAAATCACTAGCTCACTAGGGATTGGTGCACAGTCTTCTCCGTCGGTAGCTCTATCTAGAGATTGGTGTGGATTCTTCTCCATCGCTAGCGCTATCTAGGGATTTTTGTGTAGTCTTCTCCATCACTAGCGCTGTCTAGGGATTGGTGTGCAGTCTTCTCCATCATTAGCTCTATCTAGAGATTGGTGTGTAGTCTCCTCCATCACTAGTGCTATCTAGGCAGTGGTGTGTAGTTTTCCCAGTCGCTAGCACTATCTAGGGATGGGTGTGCAGTCTTCTCCATCACTAGCTCTATCTAGGGTTTGGTGTGTAGTCTTCCCCATCACTAGCTCTATCTAGAGATTGGTGTGGATTCTTCTCCATCGCTAGCACTATCTAGGGATTTTTCTGTAGTCTTCTCCATCATTAGCGTTATCTAGGGATTGGTGTGAAGTCTTCTCCATCTCTAGCTCTATCTAGGGAATGGTGTATAGTCTCCACCATCACTAGCACTATCTAGAGATTGGTGTGTAGTCTCCTCTATCACTAGCGCTATCTAGGGATTGGTGTGTAGTCTCCTCCAGCACTAGCGCTATCTAGGGATTGGTGTGTAGTCTCCTCCATCAGTAGCACTATCTCTGGATCGGTGTGTAGTCTCCTCCATCACTAGCGCTATCTAGGGATTAGTGTGCAGTCTTCCCCATCACTAGCTCTCTAGGGATTGGTGCACAGTCTTCTCCGTCGCTTGCTCTATCCAGGGATTGGTGTGCCGTCTTGTCCATCGGTAGCTCTATCTAGAGATTGGTGTGGATTCTTCTCCATCGCTAGCACTATCAAGGGATTTTTCTGTAGTCTTCTCCATCACTAGCGTTATCTAGGGATTGGTGTGAAGTCTTCTCCATCTCTAGCTCTATCTAGGGAATGGTGTACTGTCTCCACCATCACTAGCACTATCTAGAGATGGGTGTGTAGTCTCCTCCATCACTTGCGCTATCTAGGAATTGGTGTGTAGTCTGATCCATCACTAGCGCTATCTAGGGATTGGTGTGTAGTCTCCTCCATCACTAGCGCTATCTAGGGATTGGTGTGTAGTCTCCTCCATCACTAGCGCTATCTAGGGATTGGTGTGCAGTCTTCCCCATCACTAGCTCTATCTAGAGATTGGTGTGTAGTCTCCTCCATCACTAGCACTATCTAGGGATTGGTGTGCAGTCTTCCCCATCACTAGCTCTATCTAGAGATTGGTGTGTAGTCTCCTCCATCACTAGCACTATCTAGGGATTGGTGTGCAGTCTTCTCCATCACTAGCTCTACTAGCACTATCTAGGGATTGGTGTGTAGTCTTCCCCATCACTAGCTCTATGTAGGGATTGGTGTGTAGTCTTCTATATCACTTGCTCTATCTAGGGATCGGTGTGCAGTCTTCGCCATCGTTAGCTCTATCTAGGGATTGGTGTGCAGTCGTCCCCATCACTAGCTTTCTAGGGATTGGTGCACATCTTCTCCTTCACTTGCTCTATCTAGGGATTGGTGTGCCGTCTTCTCCGTCGGTAGCTCTATCTAGAGATTGGTGTGTAGTCTCCTCCATCACTAGTGCTATCTAGGGATTGGTGTGTAGTCTACTCCATCACTAGCTCTATCTAGGGTTTGGTGTGTAGTCTTCCCCATCACTAGCTCTATCTAGGGATTGGTGTGTAGTCTTCTCTATCACTTGCTCTATCTAGGGATTGGTGTGCAGTCTTCCAAATCACTAGCTCTCTAGGGATTGGTGCGCAGTCTTCTCTGTCGCTTGCTCTATCTAGGGATTGGTGTGCCGTCTTGTCCATCGTTAGCTCTATCTAGGGTTTGGTGTGTAGTCTTCCCCATCACTAGCTCTATCTAGGGATTGGTGTGTAGTCTTCTCTATCGCTAGCTCTATCTAGGGATTGGTGTTCAGTCTTCCAAATCACTAGCTCTCTAGGGATTGGTGCACAGTCTTCTCCGTCGCTTTCTCTATCTAGGGATTGGTGTGCTGTCTTGTCCATCGGTAGCTCTATCTAGAGATTGGTGTGGATTCTTCTCCATCGCTAGCAATATCTAGGGATTTTTCTGTAGTCTTCTCCATCACTAGCGTTATCTAGGGATTGGTGTGAAGTCTTCTGCATCTCTAGCTCTATCTAGGGATTGGTGTATAGTCTCCACCATCACTAGCACTATCTAGAGATTGGTGTGTAGTCTCCTCCATCACTTGCGCTATCTAGGAATTGGTGTGTAGTCTGATCCATCATTAGGCTATCTAGGGATTGGTGTGTAGTCTCCTCCATCACTAGCGCTATCTAGGGATTGGTGTGTAGTCTCCTCCATCAGTAGCACTATCTCTGGATCGGTGTGTAGTCTCCTCCATCACTAGCGCTATCTAGGGATTGGTGTGCAGTCTTCCCCATCACTAGCTCTATCTAGAGATTGGTGTGTAGTCTCCCCCATCACTAGCACTATCTAGGGATTGGTGTGCAGTCTTCTCCATCACTAGCTCTACTAGCACTATCTAGGGATTGGTGTGCAGTCTTCCCCATCACTAGCTCTCTAGGGATTGGTGCACAGTCTTCTCCGTCGCTTGCTCTATCTAGGGATTGGTGTGCCGTCTTCTCCACAGTAGCTCTATCTAGAGATTGGTGTAGATTCTTCTCCATCGCTAGCGCTATCTAGGGATTTTTGTGTAGTCTTCTCCATCACTAGCGCTGTCTAGGGATTGGTGTGCAGTCTTCTCCATCACTAGCTCTATCTAGAGATTGGTGTGTAGTCTCCTCCATCACTCGCACTAGCTAGGGATTGGTGTGTAGTTTCCTCCCCAACTAACTCTTAGTAGGGATAGGTGTGCAGTCTCCTCCATCACTAGCACTATCTAGAGATTGGTGTGTAGTCTCCTCCATCACTAGTGCTATCTAGGGAGTGGTGTGTAGTTTTCCCAGTCACTAGCACTATCTAGGGATTGGTGTGCAGTCTTCTCCATCACTAGCTCTATCTAGGGTTTGGTGTGCAGTCTTCCCCATCACTAGCTCTACCTAGGGTTTGGTGTGTAGTCCTCCCCATCACTAGCTCTATCTAGGGATTGGTGTGTAGTCTTCTCTATCACTAGCTCTATCTAGGGATTGGTGTGCAGTCTTCCAAATCACTAGCTCTCTAGGGATTGGTGCACAGTCTTCTCCGTTGCTTGCTCTATCTAGGGATTGGTGTGCCGTCTTGTCCATCGGTAGCTCTATCTAGAGATTGGTGTGGATTCTTCTCCATCGCTAGCACTATCTAGGGATTTTTCTGTTGTCTTCTCCATCACTAGCGTTATCTAGGGATTGGTGTGAAGTCTTCTCCATCTCTAGAACTATCTAGAGATTGGTGTATAGTCTTCACCATCACTAGAACTATCTAGAGATTGGTGTGTAGTCTCCTCCATCACTTGCACTATCTAGGAATTGGTGTGTAGTCTGATCCATCACTAGCGCTATCTAGGGATTGGTGTGTAGTCTCCTCCATCACTAGCGCTATCTAGGGATTGATGTGTAGTCTCCTCCATCAGTAGAACTATCTCTGGATCGGTGTGTAGTCTCCTCCATCACTAGCGCTATCTAGGGATTGGTGTGCAGTCTTCCCCATCACTAGCTCTATCTAGAGATTGGTGTGTAGTCTCCTCCATCACTAGCACTATCTAGGGATTGGTGTGCAGTCTTCTCCATCACTAGCTCTATCTAGGCTTTGGTGTGCAATCTTCCCCATCACTACCTCTATCTAGGGATTGTTATGTTGTCTTCTATATCACTAGCACTATCTAGAGATTGTTGTGTTGTCTCCTCCATCACTAGTGGTATCTAGGGATTGGTGTTTAGGCTTCTCCGTCGTTAGCATTATCTAGGGATTGGTGTGCAGTTTCCTCCCCCACTAGCTCTGTCTAGGGATAGGTGTGCAGTCTCCTCCATCACTAGCACTGTCTAGAGATTGGTGTGTAGTCTTCCCTATCAGTAGCTCTATCTAGGGATTGGTGTGCAGTCTTCGCCATCATTAGCTCTATCTAGGGTTTGGTGTGCAGTCTTCCCCATCACTAGCTCTCTAGGAATTGGTGCACATCTTCTCCTTCACTTGCTGTATCTAGGGATTGGTGTGCCATCTTCTCCGTCGGAAGCTCTATCTAGAGATTGGTGTGTAGTCTCCTCCATCACTCGCACTAGCTAGGGATTGGTGTGTAGTTTCCTCCCCAACTAACTCTGTCTAGGGATAGGTGTGCAGTCTCCCTCATCACTAGCACTATATAGAGATTGGTGTGTAGTCTCCTCCATCACTAGTGCTATCTAGGGAGTGGTGTGTAGTTTTCCCAGTCGCTAGCACTATCTAGAGATTGGTGTGTGCAGTCTTCACTAGCTCTATCTAGGGTTTGGTGTGCAGTCTTCCCCATCACTAGGTCTATCTAGGGATTGGTGTATAGTCTTCTCTATCACTAGCTCTATCTAGGGATTGGTGTGCAGTCTTCCAAATCACTAACTCTCTAGGGATTGGTGCACAGTCTTCTCCTTCGCTTGCTCTATCTAGGGATTGGTGTGCCGTCTTGTCCATCGGTAGCTCTATCTAGGGTTTGGTGTGTAGTCTTCCCCATAACTAGCTCTATCTAGGGATTGGTGTGTAGTCTTCTCTAAAACTAGCTCTATCTAGGGATTGGTGTTCAGTCTTCCAAATCACTAGGTCTCTAGGGATTGGTGCACAGTCTTCTCCGTCGCTTTCTCTATCTAGGGATTGGTGTGCCGTCTTGTTCATCGGTAGCTCTATCTAGAGATTGGTGTGGATTCTTCTCCATCGTTAGCACTATCTAGGGATTTTTCTGTAGTCTTCTCCATCACTAGCGTTATCTAGGGATTGGTGTGAAGTCTTCTCCATCTCTAGCTCTATCTAGGGATTGGTGTATAGTCTCCACCATCACTAGCACTATCTAGAGATTGGTGTGTAGTCTCCTCCATCACTTGCGCTATCTAGGAATTGGTTTGTAGTCTGATCCACCACTAGCGCTATCTAGGGATTGGTGTGTAGTCTCCTCCATCACTAGCGCTATCTAGGGATTGGTGTGTAGTCTCCTCCATCAGTAGCACTATCTCTGGATCGGTGTGTAGTCTCCTCCATCACTAGCGCTATCTAGGGATTGGTGTGCAGTCTTCCCCATCACTAGCTCTATCTAGAGATTGGTGTGTAGTCTCCTCCATCACTAGCACTATCTAGGGATTGGTGTGCAGTCTTCTCCATCACTAGCTTTACTAGCACTATCTAGGGATTGGTGTGTAGTCTCCTCCTGCACTAGCGCTATCTAGGGATTGGTGTGTAGTCTCCTCTATCAGTAGCACTATCTCTGGATCGGTGTGTAGTCTCCTCCATCACTAGCGCTATCTAGGGATTGGTGTGCAGTCTTCCCCATCACTAGCTCTCTAGGGATTGGTGCACAGTCTTCTCCGTCGCTTGCTCTATCCAGGGATTGGTGTGCCGTCTTGTCCATCGGTAGCTCTATCTAGAGATTGGTGTGGATTCTTCTCCATCGCTAGCACTATCTAGGGATTTTTCTGTAGTCTTCTCCATCACTAGCGTTATCTAGGGATTGGTGTGAAGTCTTCTCCATCTTTAGCTCTATCTAGGGAATGGTGTACTGTCTCCACCATCACTAGCACTATCTAGAGATGGGTGTGTAGTCTCCTCCATCACTTGCGCTATCTAGGAATTGGTGTGTAGTCTGATCCATCACTAGCGCTATCTAGGGATTGGTGTGTAGTCTCCTCCATCACTAGCGCTATCTAGGGATTGGTGTGTAGTCTCCTCCATCACTAGCGCTATCTAGGGATTTGTGTGCAGTCTTCCCCATCACTAGCTCTATCTAGAGATTGGTGTGTAGTCTCCTCCATCACTAGCACTATCTAGGGATTGGTGTGCAGTCTTCCCCATAACTAGCTCTATCTAGAGATTGGTGTGTAGTCTCCTCCATCAATAGCACTATCTAGGGATTGGTGTGCAGTCTTCTCCATCACTAGCTCTACTAGCACTATCTAGGGATTGGTGTGTAGTCTTCCCCATCACTAGCTCTATCTAGGGATTGGTGTGTAGTCTTCTCTATCACTAGCTCTATCTAGGGATTGGTGTGCAGTCTTCGCCATCGTTAGCTCTATCTAGGGATTGGTGTGCAGTCGTCCCCATCACTAGCTCTCTAGGGATTGGTGCACATCTTCTCCTTCACTTGCTCTATCTAGGGATTGATGTGCCGTCTTCTCCGTCGGTAGCTCTATCTAGAGATTGGTGTGTAGTCTGCTCCATCACTAGTGCAATCTAGGGAGTGGTGTGTAGTTTTCCCAGTCGTTAGCACTATCTAGGGACTGGTGTGTGCAGTCTTCTACATCACTAGCTCTATCTCGGGATTGGTGTGTAGTCTTCTCTATCACTAGCTCTATCTAGGGATTGGTGTGCAGTCTTCCAAATCACTAGCTCTCTAGGGATTGGTGCACAGTCTTCTCTGTCGCTTGCTCTATCTAGGGATTGGTGTGCCGTCTTGTCCATCGGTAGCTCTATCTAGGGTTTGGTGTGTAGTCTTCCCCATCACTAGCTCTATCTAGGGATTGGTGTGTAGTCTTCTCTATCACTAGCTCTATCTAGGGATTGGTGTTCAGTCTTCCAAATCACTAGCTCTCTAGGGATTGGTGCACAGTCTTCTCCGTCGCTTTCTCTATCTATGGATTGGTGTGCCGTCTTGTACATCGGTAGCTCTATCTAGAGATTGGTGTGGATTCTTCTCCATCGCTAGCACTATCTAGGGATTTTTCTGTAGTCTTCTCCATCACTAGCGTTATCTAGGGATTGGTGTGAAGTCTTCTGCATCTCTAGCTCTATCTAGGGATTGGTGTATAGTCTCCACCATCACTAGCACTATCTAGAGATTGGTGTGTAGTCTCCTCCATCACTTGCGCTATCTAGGAATTGGTGTGTAGTCTGATCCATCATTAGCGCTATCTAGGGATTGGTGTGTAGTCTCCTCCATCACTAGCGCTATCTAGGGATTGGTGTGTAGTCTCCTCCATCAGTATCACTATCTCTGGATCGGTGTGTAGTCTCCTCCATCACTAGCGCTATCTAGGGATTGGTGTGCAGTCTTCCCCATCACTAGCTCTATCTAGAGATTGGTGTGTAGTCTCCTCCATCACTAGCACTATCTAGGGATTCGTGTGCAGTCTTCTCCATCACTAGCTCTACTAGCACTATCTAGGGATTGGTGTGCAGTCTTCTCCATCACTAGCTCTATATAGGGATTGGTGTGCAGTCTTCCCCATCACTAGCTCTCTAGGGATTGGTGCACAGTCTTCTCCGTCGCTTGCTCTATCTAGGGATTGGTGTGCCGTCTTCTCCACAGTAGCTCTATCTAGAGATTGGTGTGGATTCTTCTTCATCGCTAGCGCTATCTAGGGATTTTTGTGTAGTCTTCTCCATCACTAGCGCTGTCTAGGGATTGGTGTGCAGTCTTCTCCATCACTAGCTCTATCTAGAGATTGGTGTGTAGTCTCCTCCATCACTCGCACTAGCTAGGGATTGGTGTGTAGTTTCCTCCCCAACTAACTCTGACTAGGGATAGGTGTGCAGTCTCCTCCATCACTAGTGCTATCTAGGGAGTGGTGTGTAGTTTTCCCAGTCACTAGCACTATCTAGGGATTGGTGTGCAGTCTTCTCTATCACTACCTCTATCTAGGGATTGGTGTGCAGTCTTCCAAATCACTAGCTCTCTAGGGATTGGTGCACTATCTTCTCCGTTGCTTGCTCTATCTAGGGATTGGTGTGCCGTCTTGTCCATCACTAGCGCTATCTAGGGATTTGTGTGCAGTCTTCCCCATCACTAGCTCTATCTAGAGATTGGTGTGTAGTCTCCTCCATCACTAGCACTATCTAGGGATTGGTGTGCAGTCTTCCCCATAACTAGCTCTATCTAGAGATTGGTGTGTAGTCTCCTCCATCAATAGCACTATCTAGGGATTGGTGTGCAGTCTTCTCCATCACTAGCTCTACTAGCACTATCTAGGGATTGGTGTGTAGTCTTCCCCATCACTAGCTCTATCTAGGGATTGGTGTGTAGTCTTCTCTATCACTAGCTCTATCTAGGGATTGGTGTGCAGTCTTCGCCATCGTTAGCTCTATCTAGGGATTGGTGTGCAGTCGTCCCCATCACTAGCTCTCTAGGGATTGGTGCACATCTTCTCCTTCACTTGCTCTATCTAGGGATTGGTGTGCCGTCTTCTCCGTCGGTAGCTCTATCTAGAGATTGGTGTGTAGTCTGCTCCATCACTAGTGCAATCTAGGGAGTGGTGTGTAGTTTTCCCAGTCGTTAGCACTATCTAGGGACTGGTGTGTGCAGTCTTCTACATCACTAGCTCTATCTCGGGATTGGTGTGTAGTCTTCTCTATCACTAGCTCTATCTAGGGATTGGTGTGCAGTCTTCCAAATCACTAGCTCTCTAGGGATTGGTGCACAGTCTTCTCTGTCGCTTGCTCTATCTAGGGATTGGTGTGCCGTCTTGTCCATCGGTAGCTCTATCTAGGGTTTGGTGTGTAGTCTTCCCCATCACTAGCTCTATCTAGGGATTGGTGTGTAGTCTTCTCTATCACTAGCTCTATCTAGGGATTGGTGTTCAGTCTTCCAAATCACTAGCTCTCTAGGGATTGGTGCACAGTCTTCTCCGTCGCTTTCTCTATCTATGGATTGGTGTGCCGTCTTGTACATCGGTAGCTCTATCTAGAGATTGGTGTGGATTCTTCTCCATCGCTAGCACTATCTAGGGATTTTTCTGTAGTCTTCTCCATCACTAGCGTTATCTAGGGATTGGTGTGAAGTCTTCTGCATCTCTAGCTCTATCTAGGGATTGGTGTATAGTCTCCACCATCACTAGCACTATCTAGAGATTGGTGTGTAGTCTCCTCCATCACTTGCGCTATCTAGGAATTGGTGTGTAGTCTGATCCATCATTAGCGCTATCTAGGGATTGGTGTGTAGTCTCCTCCATCACTAGCGCTATCTAGGGATTGGTGTGTAGTCTCCTCCATCAGTATCACTATCTCTGGATCGGTGTGTAGTCTCCTCCATCACTAGCGCTATCTAGGGATTGGTGTGCAGTCTTCCCCATCACTAGCTCTATCTAGAGATTGGTGTGTAGTCTCCTCCATCACTAGCACTATCTAGGGATTCGTGTGCAGTCTTCTCCATCACTAGCTCTACTAGCACTATCTAGGGATTGGTGTGCAGTCTTCTCCATCACTAGCTCTATATAGGGATTGGTGTGCAGTCTTCCCCATCACTAGCTCTCTAGGGATTGGTGCACAGTCTTCTCCGTCGCTTGCTCTATCTAGGGATTGGTGTGCCGTCTTCTCCACAGTAGCTCTATCTAGAGATTGGTGTGGATTCTTCTTCATCGCTAGCGCTATCTAGGGATTTTTGTGTAGTCTTCTCCATCACTAGCGCTGTCTAGGGATTGGTGTGCAGTCTTCTCCATCACTAGCTCTATCTAGAGATTGGTGTGTAGTCTCCTCCATCACTCGCACTAGCTAGGGATTGGTGTGTAGTTTCCTCCCCAACTAACTCTGACTAGGGATAGGTGTGCAGTCTCCTCCATCACTAGTGCTATCTAGGGAGTGGTGTGTAGTTTTCCCAGTCACTAGCACTATCTAGGGATTGGTGTGCAGTCTTCTCTATCACTACCTCTATCTAGGGATTGGTGTGCAGTCTTCCAAATCACTAGCTCTCTAGGGATTGGTGCACTATCTTCTCCGTTGCTTGCTCTATCTAGGGATTGGTGTGCCGTCTTGTCCATCGGTAGCTCTATCTAGAGATTGGTGTGGATTCTTCTCCATCGCTAGCACTATCTAGGGATTTTTCTGTTGTCTTCTCCATCACTAGCGTTATCTAGGGATTGGTGTGAAGTCTTCTCCATCTCTAGCTCTATCTAGGGATTGGTGTATAGTCTTCACCATCACTAGAACTATCTAGAGATTGGTGTGTAGTCTCCTCCATCACTTGCGCTATCTAGGAATTGGTGTGTAGTCTGATCCATCACTAGCGCTATCTAGGGATTGGTGTGTAGTCTCCTCCATCAATAGCGCTATCTAGGGATTGATGTGTAGTCTCCTCCATCAGTAGAACTATCTCTGGATCGGTGTGTAGTCTCCTCCATCACTAGCGCTATCTAGGGATTGGTGTGCAGTCTTCCCCATCACTAGCTCTATCTAGAGATTGGTGTGTAGTCTCCTCCATCACTAGCACTATCTAGGGATGGGTGTGTAGTCTTCTCCATCACTAGCTCTATCTAGGCTTTGGTGTGCAATCTTCCCCATCACTACCTCTATCTAGGGATTGGTATGTTGTCTTCTCTATCACTAGCACTATCTAGAGATTGTTGTGTTGTCTCCTCCATCACTCGCACTAGCTAGGGATTGGTGTTTAGTCTTCTCCGTCGTTAGCATTATCTAGGGATTGGTGTGCAGTTTCCTCCCCCACTAGCTCTGTCTAGGGATAGGTGTGCAGTCTCCTCCATCACTAGCACTGTCTAGAGATTGGTGTGTAGTCTTCCCTATAAGTAGCTCTATCTAGGGATTGGTGTGCAGTCTTCGCCATCATTAGCTCTATCTAGGGTTTGGTGTGCAGTCTTCCCCATCACTAGCTCTCTAGGGATTGGTGCACATCTTCTCCTTCCCTAGCTCTATCTAGGGATTGGTGTGCCGTCTTCTCCGTCGGTAGCTCTATCTAGAGATTGGTGTGTAGTCTCCTCCATCACTCGCACTAGCTAGGGATTGGTGTGTAGTTTCCTCCCCAACTAACTCTGTCTAGGGATAGGTGTGCAGTGTCCCTCATCACTAGCACTATATAGAGATTGGTGTGTAGTCTCCTCCATCACTAGTGCTATCTAGGGAGTGGTGTGTAGTTTTCCCAGTCGCTAGCACTATCTAGAGATTGGTGTGTGCAGTCTTCACTAGCTCTATCTAGGGTTTGGTGTGCAGTCTTCCCCATCACTAGCTCTATCTAGGGATTGGTGTGTAGTCTTCTCTATCACTAGCTCTATCTAGGGATTGGTGTGGAGTCTTCCAAATCACTAACTCTCTAGGGATTGGTGCACATTCTTCTCCGTCGCTTGCTCTATCTAGGGATTGGTGTGCCGTCCTGTCCATCGGTAGCTCTATCTAGGGTTTGGTGTGTAGTCTTCCCCATCACTAGCTCTATCTAGGGATTGGTGTGTAGTCTTCTCTATCACTAGCTCTATCTAGGGATTGGTGTTCAGTCTTCCAAATCACTAGCTCTCTAGGGATTGGTGCACAGTCTTCTCCGTTGCTTGCTCTATCTAGGGATTGGTGTGCCGTCTTGTCCATCGGTAGCTCTATCTAGAGATTGGTGTGGATTCTTCTCCATCGTTAGCACTATCTAGGGATTTTTCTGTAGTCTTCTCCATCACTAGCGTTATCTAGGGATTGGTGTGAAGTCTTCTCCATATCTAGCTCTATCTAGGGATTGGTGTATAGTCTCCACCATCACTAGCACTATCTAGAGATTGGGGTGTGTAGTCTCCTCCATCACTTGCGCTATCTAGGAATTGGTGTGTAGTCTGATCCATCACTAGCGCTATCTAGGGATTGGTGTGTAGTCTCCTCCATCACTAGCGCTATCTAGGGATTGGTGTGTAGTCTCCTCCATCAGTAGCACTACCTCTGGATCGGTGTGTAGTCTCCTCCATCACTAGCGCTATCTAGGGATTGGTGTGCAGTCTTCCCCATCACTAGCTCTATCTAGAGATTGGTGTGTAGTCTCCTCCATCACTAGCACTATCTAGGGATTGGTGTGCAGTCTTCTCCATCACTAGCTTTACTAGCACTATCTAGGGATTGGTGTGTAGTCTCCTCCATCACTAGCACTATCTAGGGATTGGTGTGCAGTCTTCTCCATCACTAGCTTTACTAGCACTATCTAGGGATTGGTGCACAGTCTTCTCCGTCGCTTGCTCTATCTAGGGATTGGTGTGCCGTCTTCTCCACGGTAGCTCTATCTAGAGATTGGTGTGGATTCTTCTCCATCGCTAGCGCTATCTAGGGATTTTTGTGTAGTCTTCTCCATCACTAGCGCTGTCTAGGGATTGGTGTGCAGTCTTCTCCATCACTAGCTCTATCTAGAGATTGGTGTGTAGTCTCCTCCATCACTCGCACTAGCTAGGGATTGGTGTGTAGTTTCCTCTCCAACGAACTCTGACTAGGGATAGGTGTGCAGTCTCCTCCATCACTAGCACTATCTAGAGATTGGTGTGTAGTCTCCTCCATCACTAGTGCTATCTAGGGAGTGGTGTGTAGTTTTCCCAGTCGCTAGCACTATCTAGAGATTGGTATGCAGTCTTCTCCTTCACTAGCTCTATCTAGGGTTTGGTGTGCAGTCTTCCCTATCACTAGCTCTATCTAGGGTTTGGTGTGTAGGCTTCCCCATCACTAGCTCTATCTAGGGATTGGTGTGTAGTCTTCTCTATCACTAGCTCTATCTAGGGATTGGTGGGCAGTCTTCCAAATCACCAGCTCTCTAGGGATTGGTGCACAGTCTTCTCCGTTGCTTGCTCTATCTAGAGATTGGTGTGGATTCTTCTCCATCGCTAGCACTATCTAGGGATTTTTCTGTTGTCTTCTCCATCACTAGCGTTATCTAGGGATTGGTGTATAGTCTACACCATCATTAGAACTATCTAGAGATTGGTGTGTAGTCTCCTCTATCACTTGCGCTATCTAGGAATTGGTGTGTAGTCTGATCCATCACTAGCGCTATCTAGGGATTGGTGTGTAGTCTCCTCCATCACTAGCGCTATCTAGGGATTGATGTGTAGTCTCCTCCATCAGTAGCACTATCTCTGGATCAGTGTGTAGTCTCCTCCATCACTAGCGCTATCTAGGGATTGGTGTGCAGTCTTCCCCATCACTAGCTCTATCTAGAGATTGGTGTGTAGTCTCCTCCATCATTAGCACTATCTAGGGATTGCTGTGCAGTCTTCTCCATCACTAGCTCTATCTAGGGTTTGGTGTGCAATCTTCCCCATCACTACCTCTATCTAGGGATTGGTATGTTGTCTTCTCTATCACTAGCACTATCTAGAGATTGTTGTGTTGTCTCCTCCATCGCTAGTGGTATCTAGGGATTGGTGTGTAGTCTTCTCCGTCGTTAGCATTATCTAGGGATTGGTGTGCAGTTTCCTCCCCCACTAGCTCTGTCTAGGGATTGGTGTGCAGTCTTCTCTATCACTAGCTCTATCTAGGGATAGGTGTGCAGGCTCCTCCATCACTAGCACTGTCTAGAGATTGGTGTGTAGTCTTCTCCATCACTCGCACTAGCTAGGGATTGGTGTGTAGTTTCCTCCCCAACTAACTCTGTCTACGGATAGGTGTGCAGTCTCCTTCATCACTAGCACTATCTAGAGATTGGTGTGCAGTCTTCTCCATCACTAGCTCTATCTAGGGTTTGGTGTGCAGTCTTCCCTATCACTAGCTCTATCTAGGGATAGGTGTGCAGGCTCCTCCATCACTAGCACTGTCTAGAGATTGGTGTGTAGTCTTCTCCATCACTCGCACTAGCTAGGGATTGGTGTGTAGTTTCCTCCCCAACTAACTCTGTCTACGGATAGGTGTGCAGTCTCCTTCATCACTAGCTCTATCTAGGGATTGGTGTGCAGTCTTCCCCATCACTAGCTCTCTAGGGATTGGTGCACAGTCTTCTCCATCGCTTGCTCTATCTAGGGATAGGTGTGCCGTCTTCTCCGTCGGTAGCTCTATCTAGAGATTGGTGTGTAGTCTCCTCCATCACTCGCACTAGCTAGGGATTGGTGTGTAGTTTCCTCCCCAACTAACTCTGTCTACGGATAGGTGTGCAGTCTCCTTCATCACTAGCACTATCTAGAGATTGGTGTGCAGTCTTCTCCATCACTAGCTCTATCTAGGGTTTGGTGTGCAGTCTTCCCTATCACTAGCTCTATCTAGGGTTTGGTGTGTAGTCTTCCCCATCACTAGCTCTATCTAGGGATTGGTGTGTAGTCTTCTCTATCACTAGCTCTATCTAGGGATTGGTGTGCAGTCTTCCAAATCACTAGCTCTCTAGGGATTGGTGCACAGTCTTCTCCGTTGCTTGCTCTATCTAGGGATTGGTGTGCCGTCTTGTCCATCGGTAGCTCTATCTAGAGATTGGTGTGGATTCTTCTCCATCGCTAGCACTATCTAGGGATTTTTCTGTTGTCTTCTCCATCACTAGCGTTATCTAGGGATTGGTGTATAGTCTCCACCATCACTAGAACTATCCAGAGATTGGTGTGTAGTCTCCTCCATCACTTGCGCTATCTAGGAATTGGTGTGTAGTCTGATCCCTCACTAGCTCTATCTAGGGATTGGTGTGTAGTCTCCTCAATCACTAGCGCTATCTAGGGATTGATGTGTAGTCTCCTCCATCAGTAACACTATCTCTGGATCAGTGTGTAGTCTCCTCCATCACTAGCGCTATCTAGGGATTGGTGTGCAGTCTTCCCCATCACTAGCTCTATCTAGAGATTGGTGTGTAGTCTCCTCCATCACTAGCACTATCTAGGGATTGCTGTGCAGTCTTCTCCATCACTAGCTCTATCTAGGGTTTGGTGTGCAATCTTCCCCATCACTACCTCTATCTAGGGATTGGTATGTTGTCTTCTCTATCACTAGCACTATCTAGAGATTGTTGTGTTGTCTCCTCCATCGCTAGTGGTATCTAGGGATTGGTGTGTAGTCTTCTCCGTCGTTAGCATTATCTAGGGATTGGTGTGCAGTTTCCTCCCCCACTAGCTCTGTCTAGGGATAGGTGTGCAGGCTCCTCCATCACTAGCACTGTCTAGAGATTGGTGTGTAGTCTTCTCTATCACTAGCTCTATCTAGGGATTGGTGTGCAGTCTTCGCCATCATTAGCTCTATCTAGGGTTTGGTGTGCAGTCTTCCCCATCACTAGCTCTATCTAGGTATTGGTGTGTAGTCTTCTCTATCCCTAGCTGTATCTAGGGATAGGTGTGCCGTCTTCTCCGTCGGTAGCTCTATCTAGAGATTGGTGTGTAGTCTCCTCCATCACTCGCACTAGCTAGGGATTGGTGTGTAGTTTCCTCCCCAACTAACTCTGTCTACGGATAGGTGTGCAGTCTCCTTCATCACTAGCACTATCTAGAGATTGGTGTGCAGTCTTCTCCATCACTAGCTCTATCTAGGGTTTGGTGTGCAGTCTTCCCTATCACTAGCTCTATCTAGGGTTTGGTGTGTAGTCTTCCCCATCACTAGCTCTATCTAGGGATTGGTGTGTAGTCTTCTCTATCACTAGCTCTATCTAGGGATTGGTGTGCAGTCTTCCAAATCACTAGCTCTCTAGGGATTGGTGCACAGTCTTCTCCGTTGCTTGCTCTATCTAGGGATTGGTGTGCCGTCTTGTCCATCGGTAGCTCTATCTAGAGATTGGTGTGGATTCTTCTCCATCGCTAGCACTATCTAGGGATTTTTCTGTTGTCTTCTCCATCACTAGCGTTATCTAGGGATTGGTGTATAGTCTCCACCATCACTAGAACTATCTAGAGATTGGTGTGTAGTCTCCTCCATCACTTGCGCTATCTAGGAATTGGTGTGTAGTCTGATCCCTCACTAGCTCTATCTAGGGATTGGTGTGTAGTCTCCTCCATCACTAGCGCTATCTAGGGATTGATGTGTAGTCTCCTCCATCAGTAACACTATCTCTGGATCAGTGTGTAGTCTCCTCCATCACTAGCGCTATCTAGGGATTGGTGTGCAGTCTTCCCCATCACTAGCTCTATCTAGAGATTGGTGTGTAGTCTCCTCCATCACTAGCACTATCTAGGGATTGCTGTGCAGTCTTCTCCATCACTAGCTCTATCTAGGGTTTGGTGTGCAATCTTCCCCATCACTACCTCTATCTAGGGATTGGTATGTTGTCTTCTCTATCACTAGCACTATCTAGAGATTGTTGTGTTGTCTCCTCCATCGCTAGTGGTATCTAGGGATTGGTGTGTAGTCTTCTCCGTCGTTAGCATTATCTAGGGATTGGTGTGCAGTTTCCTCCCCCACTAGCTCTGTCTAGGGATAGGTGTGCAGGCTCCTCCATCACTAGCACTGTCTAGAGATTGGTGTGTAGTCTTCTCTATCACTAGCTCTATCTAGGGATTGGTGTGCAGTCTTCGCCATCATTAGCTCTATCTAGGGTTTGGTGTGCAGTCTTCCCCATCACTAGCTCTATCTAGGTATTGGTGTGTAGTCTTCTCTATCCCTAGCTGTATCTAGGGATTGGTGTGCCGTCTTCTCCGTCGGTAGCTCTATCTAGAGATTGGTGTGTAGTCTCCTCCATCACTCGCACTAGCTAGGGATTGGTGTGTAGTTTCCTCCCCAACTAACTCTGTCTAGGGATAGGTGTGCAGTCTCCCTCATCACTAGCACTATATAGAGATTGGTGTGTAGTCTCCTCCATCACTAGTGCTTTCTAGGGAGTGGTGTGTAGTTTTCCCAGTCGCTAGCACTATCTAGAGATTGGTGTGTGCAGTCTTCACTAGCTCTATCTAGGGTTTGGTGTGCAGTCTTCCCCATCACTAGCTCTATCTAGGGATTGGTGTGTAGTCTTCTCTATCACTAGCTCTATCTAGGGATTGGTGTGCAGTCTTCCAAATCACTAACTCTCTAGGGATTGGTGCACATTCTTCTCCGTCGCTTGCTCTATCTAGGGATTGGTGTGCCGTCCTGTCCATCGGTAGCTCTATCTAGGGTTTGGTGTGTAGTCTTCCCCATCACTAGCTCTATCTAGGGATTGGTGTGTAGTCTTTTCTATCACTAGCTCTATCTAGGGATTGTTGTTCAGTCTTCCAAATCACTAGCTCTCTAGGGATTGGTGCACAGTCTTCTCCGTTGCTTGCTCTATCTAGGGATTGGTGTGCCGTCTTGTCCATCGGTAGCTCTATCTAGAGATTGGTGTGGATTCTTCTCCATCGTTAGCACTATCTAGGGATTTTTCTGTAGTCTTCTCCATCACTAGCGTTATCTAGGGATTGGTGTGAAGTCTTCTCCATCTCTAGCTCTATCTAGGGATTGGTGTATAGTCTCCACCATCACTAGCACTATCTAGAGATTGGTGTGTAGTCTCCTCCATCACTTGCGCTATCTAGGAATTGGTGTGTAGTCTGATCCATCACTAGCGCTATCTAGGGATTGGTGTGTAGTCTCCTCCATCACTAGCGCTATCTAGGGATTGGTGTGTAGTCTCCTCCCTCAGTAGCACTACCTCTGGATCGGTGTGTAGTCTCCTCCATCACTAGCGCTATCTAGGGATTGGTGTGCAGTCTTCCCCATCACTAGCTCTATCTAGAGATTGGTGTGTAGTCTCCTCCATCACTAGCACTATCTAGGGATTGGTGTGCAGTCTTCCCCATCACTAGCTCTCTAGGGATTGGTGCACAGTCTTCTCCGTCGCTTGCTCTATCTAGGGATTGGTGTGCCGTCTTCTCCACGGTAGCTCTATCTAGGGATTGGTATGTTGTCTTCTCTATCACTAGCACTATCTAGAGATTGTTGTGTTGTCTCCTCCATCACTCGCACTAGCTAGGGATTGGTGTTTAGTCTTCTCCATCGTTAGCATTATCTAGGGATTGGTGTGCAGTTTCCTCCCCCACTAGCTCTGTCTAGGGATAGGTGTGCAGTCTCCTCCATCACTAGCACTGTCTAGAGATTGGTGTGTAGTCTTCCCTATCAGTAGCTCTATCTAGGGATTGGTGTGCAGTCTTCGCCATCATTAGCTCTATCTAGGGTTTGGTGTGCAGTCTTCCCCATCACTAGCTCTCTAGGGATTGGTGCACATCTTCTCCTTCCCTAGCTCTATCTAGTGATTGGTGTGCCGTCTTCTCCGTCGGTAGCTCTATCTAGAGATTGGTGTGTAGTCTCCTCCATCACTCGCACTAGCTAGGGATTGGTGTGTAGTTTCCTCCCCAACTAACTCTGTCTAGGGATAGGTGTGCAGTCTCCCTCATCACTAGCACTATATAGAGATTGGTGTGTAGTCTCCTCCATCACTAGTGCTATCTAGGGAGTGGTGTGTAGTTTTCCCAGTCGCTAGCACTATCTAGAGATTGGTGTGTGCAGTCTTCACTAGCTCTATCTAGGGTTTGGTGTGCAGTCTTCCCCATCACTAGCTCTATCTAGGGATTGGTGTATAGTCTTCTCTATCACTAGCTCTATCTAGGGAGTGGTGTGCAGTCTTCCAAATCACTAACTCTCTAGGGATTGGTGCACATTCTTCTCCGTCGCTTGCTCTATCTAGGGATTGGTGTGCCGTCCTGTCCATCGGTAGCTTATCTAGGGTTTGGTGTGTAGTCTTCCCCATCACTAGCTCTATCTAGGGATTGGTGTGTAGTCTTCTCTATCACTAGCTCTATCTAGGGATTGGTGTTCAGTCTTCCAAATCACTAGCTCTCTAGGGATTGGTGCACAGTCTTCTCCGTTGCTTGCTCTATCTAGGGATTGGTGTGCCGTCTTGTCCATCGGTAGCTCTATCTAGAGATTGGTGTGGATTCTTCTCCATCGTTAGCACTATCTAGGGATTTTTCTGTAGTCTTCTCCATCACTAGCGTTATCTAGGGATTGGTGTGAAGTCTTCTCCATCTCTAGCTCTATCTAGGGATTGGTGTATAGTCTCCACCATCACTAGCACTATCTAGAGATTGGTGTGTAGTCTCCTCCATCACTTGCGCTATCTAGGAATTGGTGTGTAGTCTGATCCATCACTAGCGCTATCTAGGGATTGGTGTGTAGTCTCCTCCATCACTAGCGCTATCTAGGGATTGGTGTGCAGTCTTCCCCATCACTAGCTCTATCTAGAGATTGGTGTGTAGTCTCCTCCATCACTAGCACTATCTAGGGATTGGTGTGCAGTCTTCTCCATCACTAGCTTTACTAGCACTATCTAGGGATTGGTGTGTAGTCTCCTCCATCACTAGCACTATCTAGGGATTTTTGTGTAGTCTTCTCCATCACTAGCGCTGTCTAGGGATTGGTGTGCAGTCTTCTCCATCACTAGCTCTATCTAGAGATTGGTGTGTAGTCTCCTCCATCACTCGCACTAGCTAGGGATTGGTGTGTAGTTTCCTCTCCAACGAACTCTGACTAGGGATAGGTGTGCAGTCTCCTCCATCACTAGCACTATCTAGAGATTGGGGTGTAGTCTCCTCCATCACTAGTGCTATCTAGGGAGTGGTGTGTAGTTTTCCCAGTCGCTAGCACTATCTAGAGATTGGTATGCAGTCTTCTCCTTCACTAGCTCTATCTAGGGTTTGGTGTGCAGTCTTCCCTATCACTAGCTCTATCTAGGGTTTGGTGTGTAGTCTTCCCCATCACTAGCTCTATCTAGGGATTGGTGTGTAGTCTTCTCTATCACTAGCTCTATCTAGGGATTGGTGTGCAGTCTTCCCCATCACTAGCTCTATCTAGAGATTGGTGTGTAGTCTCCTCCATCACTAGCACTATCTAGGGATTGGTGTGCAGTCTTCTCCATCACTAGCTTTACTAGCACTATCTAGGGATTGGTGTGTAGTCTCCTCCTGCACTAGCGCTATCTAGGGATTGGTGTGTAGTCTCCTCTATCAGTAGCACTATCTCTGGATCGGTGTGTAGTCTCCTCCATCACTAGCGCTATCTAGGGATTGGTGTGCAGTCTTCTCCATCACTAGCTCTCTAGGGATTGGTGCACAGTCTTCTCCGTCGCTTGCTCTATCCAGGGATTGGTGTGCCGTCTTGTCCATCGGTAGCTCTATCTAGAGATTGGTGTGGATTCTTCTCCATCGCTAGCACTATCTAGGGATTTTTCTGTAGTCTTCTCCATCACTAGCGTTATCTAGGGATTGGTGTGAAGTCTTCTCCATCTTTAGCTCTATCTAGGGAATGGTGTACTGTCTCCACCATCACTAGCACTATCTAGAGATGGGTGTGTAGTCTCCTCCATCACTTGCGCTATCTAGGAATTGGTGTGTAGTCTGATCCATCACTAGCGCTATCTAGGGATTAGTGTGTAGTCTCCTCCATCACTAGCGCTATCTAGGGATTGGTGTGTAGTCTCCTCCATCACTAGCGCTATCTAGGGATTTGTGTGCAGTCTTCCCCATCACTAGCTCTATCTAGAGATTGGTGTGTAGTCTCCTCCATCACTAGCACTATCTAGGGATTGGTGTGCAGTCTTCCCCATCACTAGCTCTATCTAGAGATTGGTGTGTAGTCTCCTCCATCACTAGCACTATCTAGGGATTGGTGTGCAGTCTTCTCCATCACTAGCTCTACTAGCACTATCTAGGGATTGGTGTGTAGTCTTCCCCATCACTAGCTCTATCTAGGGATTGGTGTGTAGTCTTCTCTATCACTAGCTCTATCTAGGGATTGGTGTGCAGTCTTCGCCATCGTTAGCTCTATCTAGGGATTGGTGTGCAGTCGTCCCCATCACTAGCTCTCTAGGGATTGGTGCACATCTTCTCCTTCACTTGCTCTATCTAGGGATTGGTGTGCCGTCTTCTCCGTCGGTAGCTCTATCTAGAGATTGGTGTGTAGTCTGCTCCATCACTAGTGCAATCTAGGGAGTGGTGTGTAGTTTTCCCAGTCGTTAGCACTATCTAGGGACTGGTGTGTGCAGTCTTCTACATCACTAGCTCTATCTAGGGATTGGTGTGTAGTCTTCTCTATCACTAGCTCTATCTAGGGATTGGTGTGCAGTCTTCCAAATCACTAGCTCTCTAGGGATTGGTGCACAGTCTTCTCTGTCGCTTGCTCTATCTAGGGATTGGTGTGCCGTCTTGTCCATCGGTAGCTCTATCTAGGGTTTGGTGTGTAGTCTTCCCCATCACTAGCTCTATCTAGGGATTGGTGTGTAGTCTTCTCTATCACTAGCTCTATCTAGGGATTGGTGTTCAGTCTTCCAAATCACTAGCTCTCTAGGGATTGGTGCACAGTCTTCTCCGTCGCTTTCTCTATCTAGGGATTGGTGTGCCGTCTTGTACATCGGTAGCTCTATCTAGAGATTGGTGTGGATTCTTCTCCATCGCTAGCACTATCTAGGGATTTTTCTGTAGTCTTCTCCATCACTAGCGTTATCTAGGGATTGGTGTGAAGTCTTCTGCATCTCTCGCTCTATCTAGGGATTGGTGTATAGTCTCCACCATCACTAGCACTATCTAGAGATTGGTGTGTAGTCTCCTCCATCACTTGCGCTATCTAGGAATTGGTGTGTAGTCTGATCCATCATTAGCGCTATCTAGGGATTGGTGTGTAGTCTCCTCCATCACTAGCGCTATCTAGGGATTGGTGTGTAGTCTCCTCCATCAGTATCACTATCTCTGGATCGGTGTGTAGTCTCCTCCATCACTAGCGCTATCTAGGGATTGGTGTGCAGTCTTCCCCATCACTAGCTCTATCTAGAGATTGGTGTGTAGTCTCCTCCATCACTAGCACTATCTAGGGATTCGTGTGCAGTCTTCTCCATCACTAGCTCTACTAGCACTATCTAGGGATTGGTGTGCAGTCTTCTCCATCACTAGCTCTATATAGGGATTGGTGTGCAGTCTTCCCCATCACTAGCTCTCTAGGGATTGGTGCACAGTCTTCTCCGTCGCTTGCTCTATCTAGGGATTGGTGTGCCGTCTTCTCCACAGTAGCTCTATCTAGAGATTGGTGTGGATTCTTCTTCATCGCTAGCGCTATCTAGGGATTTTTGTGTAGTCTTCTCCATCACTAGCGCTGTCTAGGGATTGGTGTGCAGTCTTCTCCATCACTAGCTCTATCTAGAGATTGGTGTGTAGTCTCCTCCATCACTCGCACTAGCTAGGGATTGGTGTGTAGTTTCCTCCCCAACTAACTCTGACTAGGGATAGGTGTGCAGTCTCCTCCATCACTAGTGCTATCTAGGGAGTGGTGTGTAGTTTTCCCAGTCACTAGCACTATCTAGGGATTGGTGTGCAGTCGTCTCTATCACTACCTCTATCTAGGGATTGGTGTGCAGTCTTCCAAATCACTAGCTCTCTAGGGATTGGTGCACAGTCTTCTCCGTTGCTTGCTCTATCTAGGGATTGGTGTGCCGTCTTGTCCATCGGTAGCTCTATCTAGAGATTAGTGTGGATTCTTCTCCATCGCTAGCACTATCTAGGGATTTTTCTGTTGTCTTCTCCATCACTAGCGTTATCTAGGGATTGGTGTGAAGTCTTCTCCATCTCTAGCTCTATCTAGGGATTGGTGTATAGTCTTCACCATCACTAGAACTATCTAGAGATTGGTGTGTAGTCTCCTCCATCACTTGCGCTATCTAGGAATTGGTGTGTAGTCTGATCCATCACTAGCGCTATCTAGGGATTGGTGTGTAGTCTCCTCCATCAATAGCGCTATCTAGGGATTGATGTGTAGTCTCCTCCATCAGTAGAACTATCTCTGGATCGGTGTGTAGTCTCCTCCATCACTAGCGCTATCCAATGATTGGTGTGCAGTCTTCCCCATCACTAGCTCTATCTAGAGATTGGTGTGTAGTCTCCTCCATCACTAGCACTATCTAGGGATGGGTGTGTAGTCTTCTCCATCACTAGCTCTATCTAGGCTTTGGTGTGCAATCTTCCCCATCACTACCTCTATCTAGGGATTGGTATGTTGTCTTCTCTATCACTAGCACTATCTAGAGATTGTTGTGTTGTCTCCTCCATCACTCGCACTAGCTAGGGATTGGTGTTTAGTCTTCTCCGTCGTTAGCATTATCTAGGGATTGGTGTGCAGTTTCCTCCCCCACTAGCTCTGTCTAGGGATAAGTGTGCAGTCTCCTCCATCACTAGCACTGTCTAGAGATTGGTGTGTAGTCTGCTCCATCACTAGTGCAATCTAGGGAGTGGTGTGTAGTTTTCCCAGTCGTTAGCACTATCTAGGGACTGGTGTGTGCAGTCTTCTACATCACTAGCTCTATCTAGGGATTGGTGTGTAGTCTTCTCTATCACTAGCTCTATCTAGGGATTGGTGTGCAGTCTTCCAAATCACTAGCTCTCTAGGGATTGGTGCACAGTCTTCTCTGTCGCTTGCTCTATCTAGGGATTGGTGTGCCGTCTTGTCCATCGGTAGCTCTATCTAGGGTTTGGTGTGTAGTCTTCCCCATCACTAGCTCTATCTAGGGATTGGTGTGTAGTCTTCTCTATCACTAGCTCTATCTAGGGATTGGTGTTCAGTCTTCCAAATCACTAGCTCTCTAGGGATTGGTGCACAGTCTTCTCCGTCGCTTTCTCTATCTAGGGATTGGTGTGCCGTCTTGTACATCGGTAGCTCTATCTAGAGATTGGTGTGGATTCTTCTCCATCGCTAGCACTATCTAGGGATTTTTCTGTAGTCTTCTCCATCACTAGCGTTATCTAGGGATTGGTGTGAAGTCTTCTGCATCTCTAGCTCTATCTAGGGATTGGTGTATAGTCTCCACCATCACTAGCACTATCTAGAGATTGGTGTGTAGTCTCCTCCATCACTTGCGCTATCTAGGAATTGGTGTGTAGTCTGATCCATCATTAGCGCTATCTAGGGATTGGTGTGTAGTCTCCTCCATCACTAGCGCTATCTAGGGATTGGTGTGTAGTCTCCTCCATCAGTATCACTATCTCTGGATCGGTGTGTAGTCTCCTCCATCACTAGCGCTATCTAGGGATTGGTGTGCAGTCTTCCCCATCACTAGCTCTATCTAGAGATTGGTGTGTAGTCTCCTCCATCACTAGCACTATCTAGGGATTTGTGTGCAGTCTTCTCCATCACTAGCTCTACTAGCACTATCTAGGGATTGGTGTGCAGTCTTCTCCATCACTAGCTCTATATAGGGATTGGTGTGCAGTCTTCCCCATCACTAGCTCTCTAGGGATTGGTGCACAGTCTTCTCCGTCGCTTGCTCTATCTAGGGATTGGTGTGCCGTCTTCTCCACAGTAGCTCTATCTAGAGATTGGTGTGGATTCTTCTTCATCGCTAGCGCTATCTAGGGATTTTTGTGTAGTCTTCTCCATCACTAGCGCTGTCTAGGGATTGGTGTGCAGTCTTCTCCATCACTAGCTCTATCTAGAGATTGGTGTGTAGTCTCCTCCATCACTCGCACTAGCTAGGGATTGGTGTGTAGTTTCCTCCCCAACTAACTCTGACTAGGGATAGGTGTGCAGTCTCCTCCATCACTAGTGCTATCTAGGGAGTGGTGTGTAGTTTTCCCAGTCACTAGCACTATCTAGGGATTGGTGTGCAGTCTTCTCTATCACTACCTCTATCTAGGGATTGGTGTGCAGTCTTCCAAATCACTAGCTCTCTAGGGATTGGTGCACAGTCTTCTCCGTTGCTTGCTCTATCTAGGGATTGGTGTGCCGTCTTGTCCATCGGTAGCTCTATCTAGAGATTGGTGTGGATTCTTCTCCATCGCTAGCACTATCTAGGGATTTTTCTGTTGTCTTCTCCATCACTAGCGTTATCTAGGGATTGGTGTGAAGTCTTCTCCATCTCTAGCTCTATCTATGGATTGGTGTATAGTCTTCACCATCACTAGAACTATCTAGAGATTGGTGTGTAGTCTCCTCCATCACTTGCGCTATCTAGGAATTGGTGTGTAGTCTGATCCATCACTAGCGCTATCTAGGGATTGGTGTGTAGTCTCCTCCATCAATAGCGCTATCTAGGGATTGATGTGTAGTCTCCTCCATCAGTAGAACTATCTCTGGATCGGTGTGTAGTCTCCTCCATCACTAGCGCTATCTAGGGATTGGTGTGCAGTCTTCCCCATCACTAGCTCTATCTAGAGATTGGTGTGTAGTCTCCTCCATCACTAGCACTATCTAGGGATGGGTGTGTAGTCTTCTCCATCACTAGCTCTATCTAGGCTTTGGTGTGCAATCTTCCCCATCACTACCTCTATCTAGGGATTGGTATGTTGTCTTCTCTATCACTAGCACTATCTAGAGATTGTTGTGTTGTCTCCTCCATCACTCGCACTAGCTAGGGATTGGTGTTTAGTCTTCTCCTTCGTTAGCATTATCTAGGGATTGGTGTGCAGTTTCCTCCCCCACTAGCTCTGTCTAGGGATAGGTGTGCAGTCTCCTCCATCACTAGCACTGTCTAGAGATTGGTGTGTAGTCTTCCCTATCAGTAGCTCTATCTAGGGATTGGTGTGCAGTCTTCGCCATCATTAGCTCTATCTAGGGTTTGGTGTGCAGTCTTCCCCATCACTAGCTCTCTAGGGATTGGTGCACATCTTCTCCTTCCCTAGCTCTATCTAGGGATTGGTGTGCCGTCTTCTCCGTCGGTAGCTCTATCTAGAGATTGGTGTGTAGTCTCCTCCATCACTCGCACTAGCTAGGGATTGGTGTGTAGTTTCCTCCCCAACTAACTCTGTCTAGGGATAGGTGTGCAGTCTCCCTCATCACTAGCACTATATAGAGATTGGTGTGTAGTCTCCTCCATCACTAGTGCTATCTAGGGAGTGGTGTGTAGTTTTCCCAGTCGCTAGCACTATCTAGAGATTGGTGTGTGCAGTCTTCACTAGCTCTATCTAGGGTTTGGTGTGCAGTCTTCCCCATCACTAGCTCTATCTAGGGATTGGTGTGTAGTCTTCTCTATCACTAGCTCTATCTAGGGATTGGTGTGCAGTCTTCCAAATCACTAACTCTCTAGGGATTGGTGCACATTCTTCTCCGTCGCTTGCTCTATCTAGGGATTGGTGTGCCGTCCTGTCCATCGGTAGCTCTATCTAGGGTTTGGTGTGTAGTCTTCCCCATCACTAGCTCTATCTAGGGATTGGTGTGTAGTCTTCTCTATCACTAGCTCTATCTAGGGATTGGTGTTCAGTCTTCCAAATCACTAGCTCTCTAGGGATTGGTGCACAGTCTTCTCCGTTGCTTGCTCTATCTAGGGATTGGTGTGCCGTCTTGTCCATCGGTAGCTCTATTTAGAGATTGGTGTGGATTCTTCTCCATCGTTAGCACTATCTAGGGATTTTTCTGTAGTCTTCTCCATCACTAGCGTTATCTAGGGATTGGTGTGAAGTCTTCTCCATCTCTAGCTCTATCTAGGGATTGGTGTATAGTCTCCACCATCACTAGCACTATCTAGAGATTGGGGTGTGTAGTCTCCTCCATCACTTGCGCTATCTAGGAATTGGTGTGTAGTCTGATCCATCACTAGCGCTATCTAGGGATTGGTGTGTAGTCTCCTCCATCACTAGCGCTATCTAGGGATTGATGTGTAGTCTCCTCCATCAGTAGCACTATCTCTGGATCAGTGTGTAGTCTCCTCCATCACTAGCACTATCTAGGGATTGGTGTGCAGTCTTCCCCATCACTAGCTCTATCTAGAGATTGGTGTGTAGTCTCCTCCATCATTAGCACTATCTAGGGATTGCTGTGCAGTCTTCTCCATCACTAGCTCTATCTAGGGTTTGGTGTGCAATCTTCCCCATCACTACCTCTATCTAGGGATTGGTATGTTGTCTTCTCTATCACTAGCACTATCTAGAGATTGTTGTGTTGTCTCCTCCATCGCTAGTGGTATCTAGGGATTGGTGTGTAGTCTTCTCCGTCGTTAGCATTATCTAGGGATTGGTGTGCAGTTTCCTCCCCCACTAGCTCTGTCTAGGGATTGGTGTGCAGTCTTCTCTATCACTAGCTCTATCTAGGGATAGGTGTGCAGGCTCCTCCATCACTAGCACTGTCTAGAGATTGGTGTGTAGTCTTCTCCATCACTCGCACTAGCTAGGGATTGGTGTGTAGTTTCCTCCCCAACTAACTCTGTCTACGGATAGGTGTGCAGTCTCCTTCATCACTAGCACTATCTAGAGATTGGTGTGCAGTCTTCTCCATCACTAGCTCTATCTAGGGTTTGGTGTGCAGTCTTCCCTATCACTAGCTCTATCTAGGGATAGGTGTGCAGGCTCCTCCATCACTAGCACTGTCTAGAGATTGGTGTGTAGTCTTCTCCATCACTCGCACTAGCTAGGGATTGGTGTGTAGTTTCCTCCCCAACTAACTCTGTCTACGGATAGGTGTGCAGTCTCCTTCATCACTAGCTCTATCTAGGGATTGGTGTGCAGTCTTCCCCATCACTAGCTCTCTAGGGATTGGTGCACAGTCTTCTCCATCGCTTGCTCTATCTAGGGATAGGTGTGCCGTCTTCTCCGTCGGTAGCTCTATCTAGAGATTGGTGTGTAGTCTCCTCCATCACTCGCACTAGCTAGGGATTGGTGTGTAGTTTCCTCCCCAACTAACTCTGTCTACGGATAGGTGTGCAGTCTCCTTCATCACTAGCACTATCTAGAGATTGGTGTGCAGTCTTCTCCATCACTAGCTCTATCTAGGGTTTGGTGTGCAGTCTTCCCTATCACTAGCTCTATCTAGGGTTTGGTGTGTAGTCTTCCCCATCACTAGCTCTATCTAGGGATTGGTGTGTAGTCTTCTCTATCACTAGCTCTATCTAGGGATTGGTGTGCAGTCTTCCAAATCACTAGCTCTCTAGGGATTGGTGCACAGTCTTCTCCGTTGCTTGCTCTATCTAGGGATTGGTGTGCCGTCTTGTCCATCGGTAGCTCTATCTAGAGATTGGTGTGGATTCTTCTCCATCGCTAGCACTATCTAGGGATTTTTCTGTTGTCTTCTCCATCACTAGCGTTATCTAGGGATTGGTGTATAGTCTCCACCATCACTAGAACTATCCAGAGATTGGTGTGTAGTCTCCTCCATCACTTGCGCTATCTAGGAATTGGTGTGTAGTCTGATCCCTCACTAGCTCTATCTAGGGATTGGTGTGTAGTCTCCTCAATCACTAGCGCTATCTAGGGATTGATGTGTAGTCTCCTCCATCAGTAACACTATCTCTGGATCAGTGTGTAGTCTCCTCCATCACTAGCGCTATCTAGGGATTGGTGTGCAGTCTTCCCCATCACTAGCTCTATCTAGAGATTGGTGTGTAGTCTCCTCCATCACTAGCACTATCTAGGGATTGCTGTGCAGTCTTCTCCATCACTAGCTCTATCTAGGGTTTGGTGTGCAATCTTCCCCATCACTACCTCTATCTAGGGATTGGTATGTTGTCTTCTCTATCACTAGCACTATCTAGAGATTGTTGTGTTGTCTCCTCCATCGCTAGTGGTATCTAGGGATTGGTGTGTAGTCTTCTCCGTCGTTAGCATTATCTAGGGATTGGTGTGCAGTTTCCTCCCCCACTAGCTCTGTCTAGGGATAGGTGTGCAGGCTCCTCCATCACTAGCACTGTCTAGAGATTGGTGTGTAGTCTTCTCTATCACTAGCTCTATCTAGGGATTGGTGTGCAGTCTTCGCCATCATTAGCTCTATCTAGGGTTTGGTGTGCAGTCTTCCCCATCACTAGCTCTATCTAGGTATTGGTGTGTAGTCTTCTCTATCCCTAGCTGTATCTAGGGATAGGTGTGCCGTCTTCTCCGTCGGTAGCTCTATCTAGAGATTGGTGTGTAGTCTTCTCCATCACTCGCACTAGCTAGGGATTGGTGTGTAGTTTCCTCCCCAACTAACTCTGTCTACGGATAGGTGTGCAGTCTCCTTCATCACTAGCACTATCTAGAGATTGGTGTGCAGTCTTCTCCATCACTAGCTCTATCTAGGGTTTGGTGTGCAGTCTTCCCTATCACTAGCTCTATCTAGGGTTTGGTGTGTAGTCTTCCCCATCACTAGCTCTATCTAGGGATTGGTGTGTAGTCTTCTCTATCACTAGCTCTATCTAGGGATTGGTGTGCAGTCTTCCAAATCACTAGCTCTCTAGGGATTGGTGCACAGTCTTCTCCGTTGCTTGCTCTATCTAGGGATTGGTGTGCCGTCTTGTCCATCGGTAGCTCTATCTAGAGATTGGTGTGGATTCTTCTCCATCGCTAGCACTATCTAGGGATTTTTCTGTTGTCTTCTCCATCACTAGCGTTATCTAGGGATTGGTGTATAGTCTCCACCATCACTAGAACTATCTAGAGATTGGTGTGTAGTCTCCTCCATCACTTGCGCTATCTAGGAATTGGTGTGTAGTCTGATCCCTCACTAGCTCTATCTAGGGATTGGTGTGTAGTCTCCTCCATCACTAGCGCTATCTAGGGATTGATGTGTAGTCTCCTCCATCAGTAACACTATCTCTGGATCAGTGTGTAGTCTCCTCCATCACTAGCGCTATCTAGGGATTGGTGTGCAGTCTTCCCCATCACTAGCTCTATCTAGAGATTGGTGTGTAGTCTCCTCCATCACTAGCACTATCTAGGGATTGCTGTGCAGTCTTCTCCATCACTAGCTCTATCTAGGGTTTGGTGTGCAATCTTCCCCATCACTACCTCTATCTAGGGATTTCTATGTTGTCTTCTCTATCACTAGCACTATCTAGAGATTGTTGTGTTGTCTCCTCCATCGCTAGTGGTATCTAGGGATTGGTGTGTAGTCTTCTCCGTCGTTAGCATTATCTAGGGATTGGTGTGCAGTTTCCTCCCCCACTAGCTCTGTCTAGGGATAGGTGTGCAGGCTCCTCCATCACTAGCACTGTCTAGAGATTGGTGTGTAGTCTTCTCTATCACTAGCTCTATCTAGGGATTGGTGTGCAGTCTTCGCCATCATTAGCTCTATCTAGGGTTTGGTGTGCAGTCTTCCCCATCACTAGCTCTATCTAGGTATTGGTGTGTAGTCTTCTCTATCCCTAGCTGTATCTAGGGATTGGTGTGCCGTCTTCTCCGTCGGTAGCTCTATCTAGAGATTGGTGTGTAGTCTCCTCCATCACTCGCACTAGCTAGGGATTGGTGTGTAGTTTCCTCCCCAACTAACTCTGTCTAGGGATAGGTGTGCAGTCTCCCTCATCACTAGCACTATATAGAGATTGGTGTGTAGTCTCCTCCATCACTAGTGCTTTCTAGGGAGTGGTGTGTAGTTTTCCCAGTCGCTAGCACTATCTAGAGATTGGTGTGTGCAGTCTTCACTAGCTCTATCTAGGGTTTGGTGTGCAGTCTTCCCCATCACTAGCTCTATCTAGGGATTGGTGTGTAGTCTTCTCTATCACTAGCTCTATCTAGGGATTGGTGTGCAGTCTTCCAAATCACTAACTCTCTAGGGATTGGTGCACATTCTTCTCCGTCGCTTGCTCTATCTAGGGATTGGTGTGCCGTCCTGTCCATCGGTAGCTCTATCTAGGGTTTGGTGTGTAGTCTTCCCCATCACTAGCTCTATCTAGGGATTGGTGTGTAGTCTTTTCTATCACTAGCTCTATCTAGGGATTGTTGTTCAGTCTTCCAAATCACTAGCTCTCTAGGGATTGGTGCACAGTCTTCTCCGTTGCTTGCTCTATCTAGGGATTGGTGTGCCGTCTTGTCCATCGGTAGCTCTATCTAGAGATTGGTGTGGATTCTTCTCCATCGTTAGCACTATCTAGGGATTTTTCTGTAGTCTTCTCCATCACTAGCGTTATCTAGGGATTGGTGTGAAGTCTTCTCCATCTCTAGCTCTATCTAGGGATTGGTGTATAGTCTCCACCATCACTAGCACTATCTAGAGATTGGTGTGTAGTCTCCTCCATCACTTGCGCTATCTAGGAATTGGTGTGTAGTCTGATCCATCACTAGCGCTATCTAGGGATTGGTGTGTAGTCTCCTCCATCACTAGCGCTATCTAGGGATTGGTGTGTAGTCTCCTCCCTCAGTAGCACTACCTCTGGATCGGTGTGTAGTCTCCTCCATCACTAGCGCTATCTAGGGATTGGTGTGCAGTCTTCCCCATCACTAGCTCTATCTAGAGATTGGTGTGTAGTCTCCTCCATCACTAGCACTATCTAGGGATTGGTGTGCAGTCTTCCCCATCACTAGCTCTCTAGGGATTGGTGCACAGTCTTCTCCGTCGCTTGCTCTATCTAGGGATTGGTGTGCCGTCTTCTCCACGGTAGCTCTATCTAGGGATTGGTATGTTGTCTTCTCTATCACTAGCACTATCTAGAGATTGTTGTGTTGTCTCCTCCATCACTCGCACTAGCTAGGGATTGGTGTTTAGTCTTCTCCATCGTTAGCATTATCTAGGGATTGGTGTGCAGTTTCCTCCCCCACTAGCTCTGTCTAGGGATAGGTGTGCAGTCTCCTCCATCACTAGCACTGTCTAGAGATTGGTGTGTAGTCTTCCCTATCAGTAGCTCTATCTAGGGATTGGTGTGCAGTCTTCGCCATCATTAGCTCTATCTAGGGTTTGGTGTGCAGTCTTCCCCATCACTAGCTCTCTAGGGATTGGTGCACATCTTCTCCTTCCCTAGCTCTATCTAGTGATTGGTGTGCCGTCTTCTCCGTCGGTAGCTCTATCTAGAGATTGGTGTGTAGTCTCCTCCATCACTCGCACTAGCTAGGGATTGGTGTGTAGTTTCCTCCCCAACTAACTCTGTCTAGGGATAGGTGTGCAGTCTCCCTCATCACTAGCACTATATAGAGATTGGTGTGTAGTCTCCTCCATCACTAGTGCTATCTAGGGAGTGGTGTGTAGTTTTCCCAGTCGCTAGCACTATCTAGAGATTGGTGTGTGCAGTCTTCACTAGCTCTATCTAGGGTTTGGTGTGCAGTCTTCCCCATCACTAGCTCTATCTAGGGATTGGTGTATAGTCTTCTCTATCACTAGCTCTATCTAGGGAGTGGTGTGCAGTCTTCCAAATCACTAACTCTCTAGGGATTGGTGCACATTCTTCTCCGTCGCTTGCTCTATCTAGGGATTGGTGTGCCGTCCTGTCCATCGGTAGCTTATCTAGGGTTTGGTGTGTAGTCTTCCCCATCACTAGCTCTATCTAGGGATTGGTGTGTAGTCTTCTCTATCACTAGCTCTATCTAGGGATTGGTGTTCAGTCTTCCAAATCACTAGCTCTCTAGGGATTGGTGCACAGTCTTCTCCGTTGCTTGCTCTATCTAGGGATTGGTGTGCCGTCTTGTCCATCGGTAGCTCTATCTAGAGATTGGTGTGGATTCTTCTCCATCGTTAGCACTATCTAGGGATTTTTCTGTAGTCTTCTCCATCACTAGCGTTATCTAGGGATTGGTGTGAAGTCTTCTCCATCTCTAGCTCTATCTAGGGATTGGTGTATAGTCTCCACCATCACTAGCACTATCTAGAGATTGGTGTGTAGTCTCCTCCATCACTTGCGCTATCTAGGAATTGGTGTGTAGTCTGATCCATCACTAGCGCTATCTAGGGATTGGTGTGTAGTCTCCTCCATCACTAGCGCTATCTAGGGATTGGTGTGTAGTCTCCTCCATCAGTAGCACTACCTCTGGATCGGTGTGTAGTCTCCTCCATCACTAGCGCTATCTAGGGATTGGTGTGCAGTCTTCCCCATCACTAGCTCTATCTAGAGATTGGTGTGTAGTCTCCTCCATCACTAGCACTATCTAGGGATTGGTGTGCAGTCTTCTCCATCACTAGCTTTACTAGCACTATCTAGGGATTGGTGTGTAGTCTCCTCCATCACTAGCACTATCTAGGGATTTTTGTGTAGTCTTCTCCATCACTAGCGCTGTCTAGGGATTGGTGTGCAGTCTTCTCCATCACTAGCTCTATCTAGAGATTGGTGTGTAGTCTCCTCCATCACTCGCACTAGCTAGGGATTGGTGTGTAGTTTCCTCTCCAACGAACTCTGACTAGGGATAGGTGTGCAGTCTCCTCCATCACTAGCACTATCTAGAGATTGGGGTGTAGTCTCCTCCATCACTAGTGCTATCTAGGGAGTGGTGTGTAGTTTTCCCAGTCGCTAGCACTATCTAGAGATTGGTATGCAGTCTTCTCCTTCACTAGCTCTATCTAGGGTTTGGTGTGCAGTCTTCCCTATCACTAGCTCTATCTAGGGTTTGGTGTGTAGTCTTCCCCATCACTAGCTCTATCTAGGGATTGGTGTGTAGTCTTCTCTATCACTAGCTCTATCTAGGGATTGGTGTGCAGTCTTCCCCATCACTAGCTCTATCTAGAGATTGGTGTGTAGTCTCCTCCATCACTAGCACTATCTAGGGATTGGTGTGCAGTCTTCTCCATCACTAGCTTTACTAGCACTATCTAGGGATTGGTGTGTAGTCTCCTCCTGCACTAGCGCTATCTAGGGATTGGTGTGTAGTCTCCTCTATCAGTAGCACTATCTCTGGATCGGTGTGTAGTCTCCTCCATCACTAGCGCTATCTAGGGATTGGTGTGCAGTCTTCTCCATCACTAGCTCTCTAGGGATTGGTGCACAGTCTTCTCCGTCGCTTGCTCTATCCAGGGATTGGTGTGCCGTCTTGTCCATCGGTAGCTCTATCTAGAGATTGGTGTGGATTCTTCTCCATCGCTAGCACTATCTAGGGATTTTTCTGTAGTCTTCTCCATCACTAGCGTTATCTAGGGATTGGTGTGAAGTCTTCTCCATCTTTAGCTCTATCTAGGGAATGGTGTACTGTCTCCACCATCACTAGCACTATCTAGAGATGGGTGTGTAGTCTCCTCCATCACTTGCGCTATCTAGGAATTGGTGTGTAGTCTGATCCATCACTAGCGCTATCTAGGGATTAGTGTGTAGTCTCCTCCATCACTAGCGCTATCTAGGGATTGGTGTGTAGTCTCCTCCATCACTAGCGCTATCTAGGGATTTGTGTGCAGTCTTCCCCATCACTAGCTCTATCTAGAGATTGGTGTGTAGTCTCCTCCATCACTAGCACTATCTAGGGATTGGTGTGCAGTCTTCCCCATCACTAGCTCTATCTAGAGATTGGTGTGTAGTCTCCTCCATCACTAGCACTATCTAGGGATTGGTGTGCAGTCTTCTCCATCACTAGCTCTACTAGCACTATCTAGGGATTGGTGTGTAGTCTTCCCCATCACTAGCTCTATCTAGGGATTGGTGTGTAGTCTTCTCTATCACTAGCTCTATCTAGGGATTGGTGTGCAGTCTTCGCCATCGTTAGCTCTATCTAGGGATTGGTGTGCAGTCGTCCCCATCACTAGCTCTCTAGGGATTGGTGCACATCTTCTCCTTCACTTGCTCTATCTAGGGATTGGTGTGCCGTCTTCTCCGTCGGTAGCTCTATCTAGAGATTGGTGTGTAGTCTGCTCCATCACTAGTGCAATCTAGGGAGTGGTGTGTAGTTTTCCCAGTCGTTAGCACTATCTAGGGACTGGTGTGTGCAGTCTTCTACATCACTAGCTCTATCTAGGGATTGGTGTGTAGTCTTCTCTATCACTAGCTCTATCTAGGGATTGGTGTGCAGTCTTCCAAATCACTAGCTCTCTAGGGATTGGTGCACAGTCTTCTCTGTCGCTTGCTCTATCTAGGGATTGGTGTGCCGTCTTGTCCATCGGTAGCTCTATCTAGGGTTTGGTGTGTAGTCTTCCCCATCACTAGCTCTATCTAGGGATTGGTGTGTAGTCTTCTCTATCACTAGCTCTATCTAGGGATTGGTGTTCAGTCTTCCAAATCACTAGCTCTCTAGGGATTGGTGCACAGTCTTCTCCGTCGCTTTCTCTATCTAGGGATTGGTGTGCCGTCTTGTACATCGGTAGCTCTATCTAGAGATTGGTGTGGATTCTTCTCCATCGCTAGCACTATCTAGGGATTTTTCTGTAGTCTTCTCCATCACTAGCGTTATCTAGGGATTGGTGTGAAGTCTTCTGCATCTCTCGCTCTATCTAGGGATTGGTGTATAGTCTCCACCATCACTAGCACTATCTAGAGATTGGTGTGTAGTCTCCTCCATCACTTGCGCTATCTAGGAATTGGTGTGTAGTCTGATCCATCATTAGCGCTATCTAGGGATTGGTGTGTAGTCTCCTCCATCACTAGCGCTATCTAGGGATTGGTGTGTAGTCTCCTCCATCAGTATCACTATCTCTAGATCGGTGTGTAGTCTCCTCCATCACTAGCGCTATCTAGGGATTGGTGTGCAGTCTTCCCCATCACTAGCTCTATCTAGAGATTGGTGTGTAGTCTCCTCCATCACTAGCACTATCTAGGGATTCGTGTGCAGTCTTCTCCATCACTAGCTCTACTAGCACTATCTAGGGATTGGTGTGCAGTCTTCTCCATCACTAGCTCTATATAGGGATTGGTGTGCAGTCTTCCCCATCACTAGCTCTCTAGGGATTGGTGCACAGTCTTCTCCGTCGCTTGCTCTATCTAGGGATTGGTGTGCCGTCTTCTCCACAGTAGCTCTATCTAGAGATTGGTGTGGATTCTTCTTCATCGCTAGCGCTATCTAGGGATTTTTGTGTAGTCTTCTCCATCACTAGCGCTGTCTAGGGATTGGTGTGCAGTCTTCTCCATCACTAGCTCTATCTAGAGATTGGTGTGTAGTCTCCTCCATCACTCGCACTAGCTAGGGATTGGTGTGTAGTTTCCTCCCCAACTAACTCTGACTAGGGATAGGTGTGCAGTCTCCTCCATCACTAGTGCTATCTAGGGAGTGGTGTGTAGTTTTCCCAGTCACTAGCACTATCTAGGGATTGGTGTGCAGTCTTCTCTATCACTACCTCTATCTAGGGATTGGTGTGCAGTCTTCCAAATCACTAGCTCTCTAGGGATTGGTGCACATCTTCTCCTTCCCTAGCTCTATCTAGTGATTGGTGTGCCGTCTTCTCCGTCGGTAGCTCTATCTAGAGATTGGTGTGTAGTCTCCTCCATCACTCGCACTAGCTAGGGATTGGTGTGTAGTTTCCTCCCCAACTAACTCTGTCTAGGGATAGGTGTGCAGTCTCCCTCATCACTAGCACTATATAGAGATTGGTGTGTAGTCTCCTCCATCACTAGTGCTATCTAGAGATTGTTGTGTTGTCTCCTCCATCACTCGCACTAGCTAGGGATTGGTGTTTAGTCTTCTCCATCGTTAGCATTATCTAGGGATTGGTGTGCAGTTTCCTCCCCCACTAGCTCTGTCTAGGGATAGGTGTGCAGTCTCCTCCATCACTAGCACTGTCTAGAGATTGGTGTGTAGTCTTCCCTATCAGTAGCTCTATCTAGGGATTGGTGTGCAGTCTTCGCCATCATTAGCTCTATCTAGGGTTTGGTGTGCAGTCTTCCCCATCACTAGCTCTCTAGGGATTGGTGCACATCTTCTCCTTCCCTAGCTCTATCTAGTGATTGGTGTGCCGTCTTCTCCGTCGGTAGCTCTATCTAGAGATTGGTGTGTAGTCTCCTCCATCACTCGCACTAGCTAGGGATTGGTGTGTAGTTTCCTCCCCAACTAACTCTGTCTAGGGATAGGTGTGCAGTCTCCCTCATCACTAGCACTATATAGAGATTGGTGTGTAGTCTCCTCCATCACTAGTGCTATCTAGGGAGTGGTGTGTAGTTTTCCCAGTCGCTAGCACTATCTAGAGATTGGTGTGTGCAGTCTTCACTAGCTCTATCTAGGGTTTGGTGTGCAGTCTTCCCCATCACTAGCTCTATCTAGGGATTGGTGTATAGTCTTCTCTATCACTAGCTCTATCTAGGGAGTGGTGTGCAGTCTTCCAAATCACTAACTCTCTAGGGATTGGTGCACATTCTTCTCCGTCGCTTGCTCTATCTAGGGATTGGTGTGCCGTCCTGTCCATCGGTAGCTTATCTAGGGTTTGGTGTGTAGTCTTCCCCATCACTAGCTCTATCTAGGGATTGGTGTGTAGTCTTCTCTATCACTAGCTCTATCTAGGGATTGGTGTTCAGTCTTCCAAATCACTAGCTCTCTAGGGATTGGTGCACAGTCTTCTCCGTTGCTTGCTCTATCTAGGGATTGGTGTGCCGTCTTGTCCATCGGTAGCTCTATCTAGAGATTGGTGTGGATTCTTCTCCATCGTTAGCACTATCTAGGGATTTTTCTGTAGTCTTCTCCATCACTAGCGTTATCTAGGGATTGGTGTGAAGTCTTCTCCATCTCTAGCTCTATCTAGGGATTGGTGTATAGTCTCCACCATCACTAGCACTATCTAGAGATTGGTGTGTAGTCTCCTCCATCACTTGCGCTATCTAGGAATTGGTGTGTAGTCTGATCCATCACTAGCGCTATCTAGGGATTGGTGTGTAGTCTCCTCCATCACTAGCGCTATCTAGGGATTGGTGTGTAGTCTCCTCCATCAGTAGCACTACCTCTGGATCGGTGTGTAGTCTCCTCCATCACTAGCGCTATCTAGGGATTGGTGTGCAGTCTTCCCCATCACTAGCTCTATCTAGAGATTGGTGTGTAGTCTCCTCCATCACTAGCACTATCTAGGGATTGGTGTGCAGTCTTCTCCATCACTAGCTTTACTAGCACTATCTAGGGATTGGTGTGTAGTCTCCTCCATCACTAGCACTATCTAGGGATTTTTGTGTAGTCTTCTCCATCACTAGCGCTGTCTAGGGATTGGTGTGCAGTCTTCTCCATCACTAGCTCTATCTAGAGATTGGTGTGTAGTCTCCTCCATCACTCGCACTAGCTAGGGATTGGTGTGTAGTTTCCTCTCCAACGAACTCTGACTAGGGATAGGTGTGCAGTCTCCTCCATCACTAGCACTATCTAGAGATTGGGGTGTAGTCTCCTCCATCACTAGTGCTATCTAGGGAGTGGTGTGTAGTTTTCCCAGTCGCTAGCACTATCTAGAGATTGGTATGCAGTCTTCTCCTTCACTAGCTCTATCTAGGGTTTGGTGTGCAGTCTTCCCTATCACTAGCTCTATCTAGTGTTTGGTGTGTAGTCTTCCCCATCACTAGCTCTATCTAGGGATTGGTGTGTAGTCTTCTCTATCACTAGCTCTATCTAGGGATTGGTGTGCAGTCTTCCCCATCACTAGCTCTATCTAGAGATTGGTGTGTAGTCTCCTCCATCACTAGCACTATCTAGGGATTGGTGTGCAGTCTTCTCCATCACTAGCTTTACTAGCACTATCTAGGGATTGGTGTGTAGTCTCCTCCTGCACTAGCGCTATCTAGGGATTGGTGTGTAGTCTCCTCTATCAGTAGCACTATCTCTGGATCGGTGTGTAGTCTCCTCCATCACTAGCGCTATCTAGGGATTGGTGTGCAGTCTTCTCCATCACTAGCTCTCTAGGGATTGGTGCACAGTCTTCTCCGTCGCTTGCTCTATCCAGGGATTGGTGTGCCGTCTTGTCCATCGGTAGCTCTATCTAGAGATTGGTGTGGATTCTTCTCCATCGCTAGCACTATCTAGGGATTTTTCTGTAGTCTTCTCCATCACTAGCGTTATCTAGGGATTGGTGTGAAGTCTTCTCCATCTTTAGCTCTATCTAGGGAATGGTGTACTGTCTCCACCATCACTAGCACTATCTAGAGATGGGTGTGTAGTCTCCTCCATCACTTGCGCTATCTAGGAATTGGTGTGTAGTCTGATCCATCACTAGCGCTATCTAGGGATTAGTGTGTAGTCTCCTCCATCACTAGCGCTATCTAGGGATTGGTGTGTAGTCTCCTCCATCACTAGCGCTATCTAGGGATTTGTGTGCAGTCTTCCCCATCACTAGCTCTATCTAGAGATTGGTGTGTAGTCTCCTCCATCACTAGCACTATCTAGGGATTGGTGTGCAGTCTTCCCCATCACTAGCTCTATCTAGAGATTGGTGTGTAGTCTCCTCCATCACTAGCACTATCTAGGGATTGGTGTGCAGTCTTCTCCATCACTAGCTCTACTAGCACTATCTAGGGATTGGTGTGTAGTCTTCCCCATCACTAGCTCTATCTAGGGATTGGTGTGTAGTCTTCTCTATCACTAGCTCTATCTAGGGATTGGTGTGCAGTCTTCGCCATCGTTAGCTCTATCTAGGGATTGGTGTGCAGTCGTCCCCATCACTAGCTCTCTAGGGATTGGTGCACATCTTCTCCTTCACTTGCTCTATCTAGGGATTGGTGTGCCGTCTTCTCCGTCGGTAGCTCTATCTAGAGATTGGTGTGTAGTCTGCTCCATCACTAGTGCAATCTAGGGAGTGGTGTGTAGTTTTCCCAGTCGTTAGCACTATCTAGGGACTGGTGTGTGCAGTCTTCTACATCACTAGCTCTATCTAGGGATTGGTGTGTAGTCTTCTCTATCACTAGCTCTATCTAGGGATTGGTGTGCAGTCTTCCAAATCACTAGCTCTCTAGGGATTGGTGCACAGTCTTCTCTGTCGCTTGCTCTATCTAGGGATTGGTGTGCCGTCTTGTCCATCGGTAGCTCTATCTAGGGTTTGGTGTGTAGTCTTCCCCATCACTAGCTCTATCTAGGGATTGGTGTGTAGTCTTCTCTATCACTAGCTCTATCTAGGGATTGGTGTTCAGTCTTCCAAATCACTAGCTCTCTAGGGATTGGTGCACAGTCTTCTCCGTCGCTTTCTCTATCTAGGGATTGGTGTGCCGTCTTGTACATCGGTAGCTCTATCTAGAGATTGGTGTGGATTCTTCTCCATCGCTAGCACTATCTAGGGATTTTTCTGTAGTCTTCTCCATCACTAGCGTTATCTAGGGATTGGTGTGAAGTCTTCTGCATCTCTCGCTCTATCTAGGGATTGGTGTATAGTCTCCACCATCACTAGCACTATCTAGAGATTGGTGTGTAGTCTCCTCCATCACTTGCGCTATCTAGGAATTGGTGTGTAGTCTGATCCATCATTAGCGCTATCTAGGGATTGGTGTGTAGTCTCCTCCATCACTAGCGCTATCTAGGGATTGGTGTGTAGTCTCCTCCATCAGTATCACTATCTCTAGATCGGTGTGTAGTCTCCTCCATCACTAGCGCTATCTAGGGATTGGTGTGCAGTCTTCCCCATCACTAGCTCTATCTAGAGATTGGTGTGTAGTCTCCTCCATCACTAGCACTATCTAGGGATTCGTGTGCAGTCTTCTCCATCACTAGCTCTACTAGCACTATCTAGGGATTGGTGTGCAGTCTTCTCCATCACTAGCTCTATATAGGGATTGGTGTGCAGTCTTCCCCATCACTAGCTCTCTAGGGATTGGTGCACAGTCTTCTCCGTCGCTTGCTCTATCTAGGGATTGGTGTGCCGTCTTCTCCACAGTAGCTCTATCTAGAGATTGGTGTGGATTCTTCTTCATCGCTAGCGCTATCTAGGGATTTTTGTGTAGTCTTCTCCATCACTAGCGCTGTCTAGGGATTGGTGTGCAGTCTTCTCCATCACTAGCTCTATCTAGAGATTGGTGTGTAGTCTCCTCCATCACTCGCACTAGCTAGGGATTGGTGTGTAGTTTCCTCCCCAACTAACTCTGACTAGGGATAGGTGTGCAGTCTCCTCCATCACTAGTGCTATCTAGGGAGTGGTGTGTAGTTTTCCCAGTCACTAGCACTATCTCTGGATCGGTGTGCAGTCTTCTCTATCACTACCTCTATCTAGGGATTGGTGTGCAGTCTTCCAAATCACTAGCTCTCTAGGGATTGGTGCACAGTCTTCTCCGTTGCTTGCTCTATCTAGGGATTGGTGTGCCGTCTTGTCCATCGGTAGCTCTATCTAGAGATTGGTGTGGATTCTTCTCCATCGCTAGCACTATCTAGGGATTTTTCTGTTGTCTTCTCCATCACTAGCGTTATCTAGGGATTGGTGTGAAGTCTTCTCCATCTCTAGCTCTATCTATGGATTGGTGTATAGTCTTCACCATCACTAGAACTATCTAGAGATTGGTGTGTAGTCTCCTCCATCACTTGCGCTATCTAGGAATTGGTGTGTAGTCTGATCCATCACTAGCGCTATCTAGGGATTGGTGTGTAGTCTTCCCCATCACTAGCTCTATCTAGAGATTGGTGTGTAGTCTCCTCCATCACTAGCACTATCTAGGGATGGGTGTGTAGTCTTCTCCATCACTAGCTCTATCTAGGCTTTGGTGTGCAATCTTCCCCATCACTACCTCTATCTAGGGATTGGTATGTTGTCTTCTCTATCACTAGCACTATCTAGAGATTGTTGTGTTGTCTCCTCCATCACTCGCACTAGCTAGGGATTGGTGTTTAGTCTTCTCCGTCGTTAGCATTATCTAGGGATTGGTGTGCAGTTTCCTCCCCCACTAGCTCTGTCTAGGGATAGGTGTGCAGTCTCCTCCATCACTAGCACTGTCTAGAGATTGGTGTGTAGTCTTCCCTATCAGTAGCTCTATCTAGGGATTGGTGTGCAGTCTTCGCCATCATTAGCTCTATCTAGGGTTTGGTGTGCAGTCTTCCCCATCACTAGCTCTCTAGGGATTGGTGCACATCTTCTCCTTCCCTAGCTCTATCTAGGGATTGGTGTGCCGTCTTCTCCGTCGGTAGCTCTATCTAGAGATTGGTGTGTAGTCTCCTCCATCACTCGCACTAGCTAGGGATTGGTGTGTAGTTTCCTCCCCAACTAACTCTGTCTAGGGATAGGTGTGCAGTCTCCCTCATCACTAGCACTATATAGAGATTGGTGTGTAGTCTCCTCCATCACTAGTGCTATCTAGGGAGTGGTGTGTAGTTTTCCCAGTCGCTAGCACTATCTAGAGATTGGTGTGTGCAGTCTTCACTAGCTCTATCTAGGGTTTGGTGTGCAGTCTTCCCCATCACTAGCTCTATCTAGGGATTGGTGTGTAGTCTTCTCTATCACTAGCTCTATCTAGGGATTGGTGTGCAGTCTTCCAAATCACTAACTCTCTAGGGATTGGTGCACATTCTTCTCCGTCGCTTGCTCTATCTAGGGATTGGTGTGCCGTCCTGTCCATCGGTAGCTCTATCTAGGGTTTGGTGTGTAGTCTTCCCCATCACTAGCTCTATCTAGGGATTGGTGTGTAGTCTTCTCTATCACTAGCTCTATCTAGGGATTGGTGTTCAGTCTTCCAAATCACTAGCTCTCTAGGGATTGGTGCACAGTCTTCTCCGTTGCTTGCTCTATCTAGGGATTGGTGTGCCGTCTTGTCCATCGGTAGCTCTATTTAGAGATTGGTGTGGATTCTTCTCCATCGTTAGCACTATCTAGGGATTTTTCTGTAGTCTTCTCCATCACTAGCGTTATCTAGGGATTGGTGTGAAGTCTTCTCCATCTCTAGCTCTATCTAGGGATTGGTGTATAGTCTCCACCATCACTAGCACTATCTAGAGATTGGGGTGTGTAGTCTCCTCCATCACTTGCGCTATCTAGGAATTGGTGTGTAGTCTGATCCATCACTAGCGCTATCTAGGGATTGGTGTGTAGTCTCCTCCATCACTAGCGCTATCTAGGGATTGGTGTGTAGTCTCCTCCATCAGTAGCACTACCTCTGGATCGGTGTGTAGTCTCCTCCATCACTAGCGCTATCTAGGGATTGGTGTGCAGTCTTCCCCATCACTAGCTCTATCTAGAGATTGGTGTGTAGTCTCCTCCATCACTAGCACTATCTAGGGATTGGTGTGCAGTCTTCTCCATCACTAGCTTTACTAGCACTATCTAGGGATTGGTGTGTAGTCTCCTCCATCACTAGCACTATCTAGGGATTGGTGTGCAGTCTTCTCCATCACTAGCTTTACTAGCACTATCTAGGGATTGGTGCACAGTCTTCTCCGTCGCTTGCTCTATCTAGGGATTGGTGTGCCGTCTTCTCCACGGTAGCTCTATCTAGAGATTGGTGTGGATTCTTCTCCATCGCTAGCGCTATCTAGGGATTTTTGTGTAGTCTTCTCCATCACTAGCGCTGTCTAGGGATTGGTGTGCAGTCTTCTCCATCACTAGCTCTATCTAGAGATTGGTGTGTAGTCTCCTCCATCACTCGCACTAGCTAGGGATTGGTGTGTAGTTTCCTCTCCAACGAACTCTGACTAGGGATAGGTGTGCAGTCTCCTCCATCACTAGCACTATCTAGAGATTGGTGTGTAGTCTCCTCCATCACTAGTGCTATCTAGGGAGTGGTGTGTAGTTTTCCCAGTCGCTAGCACTATCTAGAGATTGGTATGCAGTCTTCTCCTTCACTAGCTCTATCTAGGGTTTGGTGTGCAGTCTTCCCTATCACTAGCTCTATCTAGGGTTTGGTGTGTAGGCTTCCCCATCACTAGCTCTATCTAGGGATTGGTGTGTAGTCTTCTCTATCACTAGCTCTATCTAGGGATTGGTGTGCAGTCTTCCAAATCACTAGCTCTCTAGGGATTGGTGCACAGTCTTCTCCGTTGCTTGCTCTATCTAGAGATTGGTGTGGATTCTTCTCCATCGCTAGCACTATCTAGGGATTTTTCTGTTGTCTTCTCCATCACTAGCGTTATCTAGGGATTGGTGTATAGTCTCCACCATCATTAGAACTATCTAGAGATTGGTGTGTAGTCTCCTCTATCACTTGCGCTATCTAGGAATTGGTGTGTAGTCTGATCCATCACTAGCGCTATCTAGGGATTGGTGTGTAGTCTCCTCCATCACTAGCGCTATCTAGGGATTGATGTGTAGTCTCCTCCATCAGTAGCACTATCTCTGGATCAGTGTGTAGTCTCCTCCATCACTAGCGCTATCTAGGGATTGGTGTGCAGTCTTCCCCATCACTAGCTCTATCTAGAGATTGGTGTGTAGTCTCCTCCATCATTAGCACTATCTAGGGATTGCTGTGCAGTCTTCTCCATCACTAGCTCTATCTAGGGTTTGGTGTGCAATCTTCCCCATCACTACCTCTATCTAGGGATTGGTATGTTGTCTTCTCTATCACTAGCACTATCTAGAGATTGTTGTGTTGTCTCCTCCATCGCTAGTGGTATCTAGGGATTGGTGTGTAGTCTTCTCCGTCGTTAGCATTATCTAGGGATTGGTGTGCAGTTTCCTCCCCCACTAGCTCTGTCTAGGGATTGGTGTGCAGTCTTCTCTATCACTAGCTCTATCTAGGGATAGGTGTGCAGGCTCCTCCATCACTAGCACTGTCTAGAGATTGGTGTGTAGTCTTCTCTATCACTAGCTCTATCTAGGGATTGGTGTGCAGTCTTCCCCATCACTAGCTCTCTAGGGATTGGTGCACAGTCTTCTCCATCGCTTGCTCTATCTAGGGATAGGTGTGCCGTCTTCTCCGTCGGTAGCTCTATCTAGAGATTGGTGTGTAGTCTCCTCCATCACTCGCACTAGCTAGGGATTGGTGTGTAGTTTCCTCCCCAACTAACTCTGTCTACGGATAGGTGTGCAGTCTCCTTCATCACTAGCACTATCTAGAGATTGGTGTGCAGTCTTCTCCATCACTAGCTCTATCTAGGGTTTGGTGTGCAGTCTTCCCTATCACTAGCTCTATCTAGGGTTTGGTGTGTAGTCTTCCCCATCACTAGCTCTATCTAGGGATTGGTGTGTAGTCTTCTCTATCACTAGCTCTATCTAGGGATTGGTGTGCAGTCTTCCAAATCACTAGCTCTCTAGGGATTGGTGCACAGTCTTCTCCGTTGCTTGCTCTATCTAGGGATTGGTGTGCCGTCTTGTCCATCGGTAGCTCTATCTAGAGATTGGTGTGGATTCTTCTCCATCGCTAGCACTATCTAGGGATTTTTCTGTTGTCTTCTCCATCACTAGCGTTATCTAGGGATTGGTGTATAGTCTCCACCATCACTAGAACTATCTAGAGATTGGTGTGTAGTCTCCTCCATCACTTGCGCTATCTAGGAATTGGTGTGTAGTCTGATCCCTCACTAGCTCTATCTAGGGATTGGTGTGTAGTCTCCTCCATCACTAGCGCTATCTAGGGATTGATGTGTAGTCTCCTCCATCAGTAGCACTATCTCTGGATCAGTGTGTAGTCTCCTCCATCACTAGCGCTATCTAGGGATTGGTGTGCAGTCTTCCCCATCACTAGCTCTATCTAGAGATTGGTGTGTAGTCTCCTCCATCACTAGCACTATCTAGGGATTGCTGTGCAATCTTCCCCATCACTACCTCTATCTAGGGATTGGTATGTTGTCTTCTCTATCACTAGCACTATCTAGAGATTGTTGTGTTGTCTCCTCCATCGCTAGTGGTATCTAGGGATTGGTGTGTAGTCTTCTCCGTCGTTAGCATTATCTAGGGATTGGTGTGCAGTTTCCTCCCCCACTAGCTCTGTCTAGGGATAGGTGTGCAGGCTCCTCCATCACTAGCACTGTCTAGAGATTGGTGTGTAGTCTTCTCTATCACTAGCTCTATCTAGGGATTGGTGTGCAGTCTTCGCCATCATTAGCTCTATCTAGGGTTTGGTGTGCAGTCTTCCCCATCACTAGCTCTATCTAGGTATTGGTGTGTAGTCTTCTCTATCCCTAGCTGTATCTAGGGATTGGTGTGCCGTCTTCTCCGTCGGTAGCTCTATCTAGAGATTGGTGTGTAGTCTCCTCCATCACTCGCACTAGCTAGGGATTGGTGTGTAGTTTCCTCCCCAACTAACTCTGTCTAGGGATAGGTGTGCAGTCTCCCTCATCACTAGCACTATATAGAGATTGGTGTGTAGTCTCCTCCATCACTAGTGCTTTCTAGGGAGTGGTGTGTAGTTTTCCCAGTCGCTAGCACTATCTAGAGATTGGTGTGTGCAGTCTTCACTAGCTCTATCTAGGGTTTGGTGTGCAGTCTTCCCCATCACTAGCTCTATCTAGGGATTGGTGTGTAGTCTTCTCTATCACTAGCTCTATCTAGGGATTGGTGTGCAGTCTTCCAAATCACTAACTCTCTAGGGATTGGTGCACATTCTTCTCCGTCGCTTGCTCTATCTAGGGATTGGTGTGCCGTCCTGTCCATCGGTAGCTCTATCTAGGGTTTGGTGTGTAGTCTTCCCCATCACTAGCTCTATCTAGGGATTGGTGTGTAGTCTTCTCTATCACTAGCTCTATCTAGGGATTGGTGTTCAGTCTTCCAAATCACTAGCTCTCTAGGGATTGGTGCACAGTCTTCTCCGTTGCTTGCTCTATCTAGGGATTGGTGTGCCGTCTTGTCCATCGGTAGCTCTATCTAGAGATTGGTGTGGATTCTTCTCCATCGCTAGCACTATCTAGGGATTTTTCTGTTGTCTTCTCCATCACTAGCGTTATCTAGGGATTGGTGTATAGTCTCCACCATCATTAGAACTATCTAGAGATTGGTGTGTAGTCTCCTCTATCACTTGCGCTATCTAGGAATTGGTGTGTAGTCTGATCCATCACTAGCGCTATCTAGGGATTGGTGTGTAGTCTCCTCCATCACTAGCGCTATCTAGGGATTGATGTGTAGTCTCCTCCATCAGTAGCACTATCTCTGGATCAGTGTGCAGTCTCCTCCATCACTAGCGCTATCTAGGGATTGGTGTGCAGTCTTCCCCATCACTAGCTCTATCTAGAGATTGGTGTGTAGTCTCCTCCATCATTAGCACTATCTAGGGATTGCTGTGCAGTCTTCTCCATCACTAGCTCTATCTAGGGTTTGGTGTGCAATCTTCCCCATCACTACCTCTATCTAGGGATTGGTATGTTGTCTTCTCTATCACTAGCACTATCTAGAGATTGTTGTGTTGTCTCCTCCATCGCTAGTGGTATCTAGGGATTGGTGTGTAGTCTTCCCCGTCGTTAGCATTATCTAGGGATTGGTGTGCAGTTTCCTCCCCCACTAGCTCTGTCTAGGGATTGGTGTGCAGTCTTCTCTATCACTAGCTCTATCTAGGGATAGGTGTGCAGGCTCCTCCATCACTAGCACTGTCTAGAGATTGGTGTGTAGTCTTCTCTATCACTAGCTCTATCTAGGGATTGGTGTGCAGTCTTCCCCATCACTAGCTCTCTAGGGATTGGTGCACAGTCTTCTCCATCGCTTGCTCTATCTAGGGATAGGTGTGCCGTCTTCTCCGTCGGTAGCTCTATCTAGAGATTGGTGTGTAGTCTCCTCCATCACTCGCACTAGCTAGGGATTGGTGTGTAGTTTCCTCCCCAACTAACTCTGTCTACGGATAGGTGTGCAGTCTCCTTCATCACTAGCACTATCTAGAGATTGGTGTGCAGTCTTCTCCATCACTAGCTCTATCTAGGGTTTGGTGTGCAGTCTTCCCTATCACTAGCTCTATCTAGGGTTTGGTGTGTAGTCTTCCCCATCACTAGCTCTATCTAGGGATTGGTGTGTAGTCTTCTCTATCACTAGCTCTATCTAGGGATTGGTGTGCAGTCTTCCAAATCACTAGCTCTCTAGGGATTGGTGCACAGTCTTCTCCGTTGCTTGCTCTATCTAGGGATTGGTGTGCCGTCTTGTCCATCGGTAGCTCTATCTAGAGATTGGTGTGGATTCTTCTCCATCGCTAGCACTATCTAGGGATTTTTCTGTTGTCTTCTCCATCACTAGCGTTATCTAGGGATTGGTGTATAGTCTCCACCATCATTAGAACTATCTAGAGATTGGTGTGTAGTCTCCTCTATCACTTGCGCTATCTAGGAATTGGTGTGTAGTCTGATCCATCACTAGCGCTATCTAGGGATTGGTGTGTAGTCTCCTCCATCACTAGCGCTATCTAGGGATTGATGTGTAGTCTCCTCCATCAGTAGCACTATCTCTGGATCAGTGTGTAGTCTCCTCCATCACTAGCGCTATCTAGGGATTGGTGTGCAGTCTTCCCCATCACTAGCTCTATCTAGAGATTGGTGTGTAGTCTCCTCCATCATTAGCACTATCTAGGGATTGCTGTGCAGTCTTCTCCATCACTAGCTCTATCTAGGGTTTGGTGTGCAATCTTCCCCATCACTACCTCTATCTAGGGATTGGTATGTTGTCTTCTCTATCACTAGCACTATCTAGAGATTGTTGTGTTGTCTCCTCCATCGCTAGTGGTATCTAGGGATTGGTGTGTAGTCTTCTCCGTCGTTAGCATTATCTAGGGATTGGTGTGCAGTTTCCTCCCCCACTAGCTCTGTCTAGGGATTGGTGTGCAGTCTTCTCTATCACTAGCTCTATCTAGGGATAGGTGTGCAGGCTCCTCCATCACTAGCACTGTCTAGAGATTGGTGTGTAGTCTTCTCTATCACTAGCTCTATCTAGGGATTGGTGTGCAGTCTTCCCCATCACTAGCTCTCTAGGGATTGGTGCACAGTCTTCTCCATCGCTTGCTCTATCTAGGGATAGGTGTGCCGTCTTCTCCGTCGGTAGCTCTATCTAGAGATTGGTGTGTAGTCTCCTCCATCACTCGCACTAGCTAGGGATTGGTGTGTAGTTTCCTCCCCAACTAACTCTGTCTACGGATAGGTGTGCAGTCTCCTTCATCACTAGCACTATCTAGAGATTGGTATGCAGTCTTCTCCTTCACTAGCTCTATCTAGGGTTTGGTGTGCAGTCTTCCCTACCACTAGCTCTATCTAGGGTTTGGTGTGTAGTCTTCCCCATCACTAGCTCTATCTAGGGATTGGTGTGTAGTCTTCTCTATCACTAGCTCTATCTAGGGATTGGTGTGCAGTCTTCCAAATCACTAGCTCTCTAGGGATTGGTGCACAGTCTTCTCCGTTGCTTGCTCTATCTAGGGATTGGTGTGCCGTCTTGTCCATCGGTAGCTCTATCTAGAGATTGGTGTGGATTCTTCTCCATCACTAGCACTATCTAGGGATTTTTCTGTTGTCTTCTCCATCACTAGCGTTATCTAGGGATTGGTGTATAGTCTCCACCATCATTAGAACTATCTAGAGATTGGTGTGTAGTCTCCTCTATCACTTGCGCTATCTAGGAATTGGTGTGTAGTCTGATCCATCACTAGCGCTATCTAGGGATTGGTGTGTAGTCTCCTCCATCACTAGCGCTATCTAGGGATTGATGTGTAGTCTCCTCCATCAGTAGCACTATCTCTGGATCAGTGTGTAGTCTCCTCCATCACTAGCGCTATCTAGGGATTGGTGTGCAGTCTTCCCCATCACTAGCTCTATCTAGAGATTGCTGTGTAGTCTCCTCCATCATTAGCACTATCTAGGGATTGCTGTGCAGTCTTCTCCATCACTAGCTCTATCTAGGGTTTGGTGTGCAATCTTCCCCATCACTACCTCTATCTAGGGATTGGTATGTTGTCTTCTCTATCACTAGCACTATCTAGAGATTGTTGTGTTGTCTCCTCCATCGCTAGTGGTATCTAGGGATTGGTGTGTAGTCTTCTCCGTCGTTAGCATTATCTAGGGATTGGTGTGCAGTTTCCTCCCCAACTAGCTCTGTCTAGGGATAGGTGTGCAGGCTCCTCCATCACTAGCACTGTCTAGAGATTGGTGTGTAGTCTTCTCTATCACTAGCTCTATCTAGGGATTGGTGTGCAGTCTTCGCCATCATTAGCTCTATCTAGGGTTTGGTGTGCAGTCTTCCCCATCACTAGCTCTATCTAGGTATTGGTGTGTAGTCTTCTCTATCCCTAGCTCTATCTAGGGATTGGTGTGCAGTCTTCCCCATCACTAGCTCTCTAGGGATTGGTGCACAGTCTTCTCCATCGCTTGCTCTATCTAGGGATAGGTGTGCCGTCTTCTCCGTCGGTAGCTCTATCTAGAGATTGGTGTGTAGTCTCCTCCATCACTCGCACTAGCTAGGGATTGGTGTGTAGTTTCCTCCCCAACTAACTCTGTCTACGGATAGGTGTGCAGTCTCCTTCATCACTAGCACTATCTAGAGATTGGTGTGTAGTCTCCCCCATCACTAGCTCTATCTAGAGATTGGTGTGCAGTCTTCTCCATCACTAGCTCTATCTAGGGTTTGGTGTGCAGTCTTCCCTATCACTAGCTCTATCTAGGGTTTGGTGTGTAGTCTTCCCCATCACTAGCTCTATCTAGGGATTGGTGTGTAGTCTTCTCTATCACTAGCTCTATCTAGGGATTGGTGTGCAGTCTTCCAAATCACTAGCTCTCTAGGGATTGGTGCACAGTCTTCTCCGTTGCTTGCTCTATCTAGGGATTGGTGTGCCGTCTTGTCCATCGGTAGCTCTATCTAGAGATTGGTGTGGATTCTTCTCCATCGCTAGCACTATCTAGGGATTTTTCTGTTGTCTTCTCCATCACTAGCGTTATCTAGGGATTGGTGTATAGTCTCCACCATCACTAGAACTATCTAGAGATTGGTGTGTAGTCTCCTCCATCACTTGCGCTATCTAGGAATTGGTGTGTAGTCTGATCCCTCACTAGCTCTATCTAGGGATTGGTGTGTAGTCTCCTCCATCACTAGCGCTATCTAGGGATTGGTGTGCAGTCTTCCCCATCACTAGCTCTATCTAGAGATTGGTGTGTAGTCTCCTCCATCACTAGCACTATCTAGGGATTGCTGTGCAGTCTTCTCCATCACTAGCTCTATCTAGGGTTTGGTGTGCATTCTTCCCCATCACTACCTCTATCTAGGGATTGGTATGTTGTCTTCTCTATCACTAGCACTATCTAGAGATTGTTGTGTTGTCTCCTCCATCGCTAGTGGTATCTAGGGATTGGTGTGTAGTCTTCTCCGTCGTTAGCATTATCTAGGGATTGGTGTGCAGTTTCCTCCCCCACTAGCTCTGTCTAGGGATAGGTGTGCAGGCTCCTCCATCACTAGCACTGTCTAGAGATTGGTGTGTAGTCTTCTCTATCACTAGCTCTATCTAGGGATTGGTGTGCAGTCTTCGCCATCATTAGCTCTATCTAGGGTTTGGTGTGCAGTCTTCCCCATCACTAGCTCTATCTAGGTATTGGTGTGTAGTCTTCTCTATCCCTAGCTCTATCTAGGGATTGGTGTGCAGTCTTCCCCATCACTAGCCCTCTAGGGATTGGTGCACAGTCTTCTCCATCGCTTGCTCTATCTAGGGATAGGTGTGCCGTCTTCTCCGTCGGTAGCTCTATCTAGAGATTGGTGTGTAGTCTCCTCCATCACTCGCACTAGCTAGGGATTGGTGTGTAGTTTCCTCCCCAACTAACTCTGTCTACGGATAGGTGTGCAGTCTCCTTCATCACTAGCACTATCTAGAGATTGGTGTGTAGTCTCCCCCATCACTAGCTCTATCTAGGGATTGGTGTGTAGTCTTCTCTATCTCTATCACTAGCTCTATCTAGGGATTGGTGTGCAGTCTTCCCCATCACTAGCTCTCTAGGCATTGGTGCACAGTCTTCTCCTTCGCTTGCTCTATCTAGGATTTGGTGTGCAGTCTTCTCCATCACTAGCGCTATCTAGGGATTGGTGTGAAGTCTTCTCCATCTCTAGCTCTATCTAGTGATTGGTGTATAGTCTCCGCCATCACTAGCACTGTCTAGAGATTGGTGTGTAGTCTCCTCCATCACTAGCGCTATCTAGGGATCGGTGTGTAGTCTCCTCCATCACTAGCGCTATCTAGGGATTGATGTGCTGTCATCCCCATCACTAGCTCTATCTAGAGATTGGTGTGTAGTCGCCTGTATCACTAGCACTATCTAGGGATTGGTGTGCAGTCTCTTCCATCACTAGCTCTATCTAGGGTTTGGTGTGCAGTCTTCCCCATCACTAGCTCTATCTAGGGATTGGTGTGTAGTCTTCTCTATGACTAGCTCTATCTAGCGATTGGTGTGCAGTCTTCCCCATCACTAGTTCTCTAGGGATTGGTGCACAGTCATCTCCGTCGCTTGCTCTATCTAGGGATTGGTGTGCCGTCTTCTCCGTCGGTAGCTCTATCTAGAGATTGGTGTGGATTCTTCTCCATCGCTAGCGCTATCTAGGGATTATTGTGTAGTCTTCTCCATCACTAGCTCTGTCTAGGGATTGGTGTGCAGTCTTTTCCATCACTAGATCTATCTAGAGAATGGTGTGTAGTCTCCTCCATCACTTGCGCTATTTTGGAATTGGTGTGTAGTCTGATCCATCACTAGCGCTATCTAGGGATTGGTGTGTAGTCTCCTCCATCATTAGCGCTATCTAGGGATTGGTGTGTAGTCTCCTCCATCAGTCGCACTATCTCTGGATTGGTGTGCAGTCTTTTCCATCACTAGATCTATCTAGAGATTGGTGTGTAGTCTCCTCCATCACTTGTGCTATCTTGGAATTGGTGCGTAGTCTGATCCATCACTAGCGCTATCTAGGGATTGGTGTGCAGTCTTCCCCATCACTAGCTCTACTAGCACTATCTAGGGATTGGTGTGCAGTCTTCTCCATCACTAGCTCTATATAGGGATTGGTGTGCAGTCTTCTCCATCACTAGCTCTCAAGGGATTGGTGCACAGTCTTCTCCGTCGCTTGCTCTATCTAGGGATTGGTGTGCCGTCTTCTCCACGGTAGCTCTATCTAGGGTTTGGTGTGTGGTCTTCCCCATCACTAGCTCTATGTAGTGATTGGTGTGTAGTCTTCTCTATCACTAGCTCAATCTAGGGATTGGTGTGCAGTCTTCTCCATCATTAGCTCTGTCTAGGGTTTGGTGTGCAGTCTTCCCCATCACTAGCTCTATCTAGGGATTGGTGTGTAGTCTTCTCTATCACTAGCTCTATCTAGGGATTGGTGTGCAGTCTTCCCCATCACTAGCTCTCTAGGGATTGGTGCACAGTCTTCTCCGTTGCTTGCTCTATCTAGGGATTGGTGTGCCGTCTTCTCCGTCGGTAGCTCTATCTAGAGATTGGTGTGGATTCTTCTCCATCGCTAGCTCTATCTAGGGATTTTTGTGTAGTCTTCTGCATCACTAGCGCTGTCTAGGGATTGGTGTGCAGTCTTCTCCATCACTAGCTCTATCTAGAGATTGGTGTGTAGTCTCCTCTATCCCTTGTGCTATCTAGGCAATGGTGTGTAGTTTTCCCAGTCGCTAGCACTATCTAGGGATTGGTGTGCAGTCTTCTCTATCACTAGCTCTATCTAGGGTTTGGTGTGTAATCTTCCCCATCACTAGCTCTATCTAGGGATTGGTGTGCAGTCTTCTCTATCACTAGCTCTATCTAGGGATTGGTGTGCAGTCTTCCAAATCACTAGCTCTCTAGGGATTGGTGCACAGTCTTCTCCGTCGCTTGCTCTATCTAGGGATTGGTGTGCCGTCTTGTCCATCGGTAGCTCTATCTAGAGATTGGTCTGGATTCTTCTCCATCGCTCGCACTATCTAGGGATTTTTCTGTTGTCTTCTCCATCACTAGCGTTATCTATGGATTGGTGTGAAGTCTTCTCCATCTCTAGCTCTATCTATGGAATGGTGTATAGTCTCCACCATCACTAGCACTATCTAGAGATAGGTGTGTAGTCTCCTCCATCACTTGCGCTATCTAGGAATTGGTGTGTAGTCTGATCCATCACTAGCGCTATCTAGGGATTGGTGTGTAGTCTCCTCCAGCACTAGCGCTATCTAGGGATTGGTGTGTAGTCTCCTCCATCAGTAGCACTATCTCTGGATCGGTGTGTAGTCTCCTATATCACTAGCACTATCTAGGGATTGGTGTGCAGTCTTCCAAATCACTAGCTCTCTAGGGATTGGTGCACAGTCTTCTCCGTCGCTTGCTCTATCTAGGGATTGGTGTGCCGTCTTGTCCATCGGTAGTTCTATCTAGAGATTGGTGTGGATTCTTCTCCATAGCTAGCACTATCTAGGGATTTTTCTGTAGTCTTCTCCATCACTAGCGTTATCTAGGGATTGGTGTGAAGTCTTCTCCATCTCTAGCTCTATCTAGGGAATGGTGTATAGTCTCCACCATCACTAGCACTATCTAGAGATTGGTGTGTAGTCTCCTCCATCAGTAGCACTATCTAGGGATCGGTGTGTAGTCTCCTATATCACTAGCACGATCTAGGGATTGGTGTGCAGTCTTCCAAATCACTAGCTCTCTAGGGATTGGTGCACAGTCTTCTCCGTCGCTTGTTCTATCTAGGGATTGGTGTGCTGTTTTGTCCATCGGTAGCTCTATCTAGAGATTGGTGTGGATTCTTCTCCATCGCTAGCACTATCTAGGGATTTTTCTGTAGTCTTCTCCATCACTAGCGTTATCTAGGGATTGGTGTGAAGTCTTCTCCATCTCTAGCTCTATCTAGGGAATGGTGTATAGTCTCCACCATCACTAGCACTATCTAGAGATTGGTGTGTAGTCTCCTCCATCACTTGCGCTATCTAGGAATTGGTGTGTAGTCTGATCCATCACTAGCACTATCTAGGGATTGGTGTGTAGTCTCCTCCATCACTAGCGCTATCTAGGGATTGGTGTGTAGTCTCCTCCATCAGTAGCACTATCTCTGGATCAGTGTGTAGTCTCCTCCATCACTAGCGCTATCTAGGGATTGGTGTGCAGTCTTCCAAATCACTAGCACTATCTAGAGATTGGTGTGTAGTCTCCTCCATCAGTAGCACTATCTAGGGATTGCTGTGCAGTCTTCTCCATCACTAGCTCTATCTAGGGTTTGGTGTGCAATCTTCCCCATCACTACCTCTATCTAGGGATTGGTATGTTGTCTTCTCTATCACTAGCACTATCTAGAGATTGTTGTGTTGTCTCCTCCATCGCTAGTGGTATCTAGGGATTGGTGTGTAGTCTTCTCCGTCGTTAGCATTATCTAGGGATTGGTGTGCAGTTTCCTCCCCCACTAGCTCTGTCTAGGGATTGGTGTGCAGTCTTCTCTATCACTAGCTCTATCTAGGGATAGGTGTGCAGGCTCCTCCATCACTAGCACTGTCTAGAGATTGGTGTGTAGTCTCCTCCATCACTTGCGCTATCTAGGAATTGGTGTGTAGTCTGATCCATCTCTAGCTCTATCTAGGGAATGGTGTATAGTCTCCACCATCACTAGCACTATCTAGAGATTGGTGTGTAGTCTCCTCCATCACTTGCGCTATCTAGGAATTGGTGTGTAGTCTGATCCATCACTAGCACTATCTAGGGATTGGTGTGTAGTCTCCTCCAGCACTAGCGCTATCTAGGGATTGGTGTGTAGTCTCCTCCATCAGTAGCACTATCTCTGGATCGGTGTGTAGTCTCCTATATCACTAGCACTATCTAGGGATTGGTGTGCAGTCTTCCAAATCACTAGCTCTCTAGGGATTGGTGCACAGTCTTCTCCGTCGCTTGCTCTATCTAGGGATTGGTGTGCCGTCTTGTCCATCGGTAGTTCTATCTAGAGATTGGTGTGGATTCTTCTCCATCACTAGCACTATCTAGGGATTTTTATGTAGTCTTCTCCATCACTAGCGTTATCTAGGGATTGGTGTGAAGTCTTCTCCATCTCTAGCTCTATCTAGGGAATGGTGTATAGTCTCCACCATCACTAGCACTATCTAGAGATTGGTGTGTAGTCTCCTCCATCAGTAGCACTATCTAGGGATCGGTGTGTAGTCTCCTATATCACTAGCACGATCTAGGGATTGGCGTGCAGTCTTCCAAATCACTAGCTCTCTAGGGATTGGTGCACAGTCTTCTCCGTCGCTTGCTCTATCTAGGGATTGGTGTGCCGTTTTGTCCATCGGTAGCTCTATCTAGAGATTGGTGTGGATTCTTCTCCATCGCTAGCACTATCTAGGGATTTTTCTGTAGTCTTCTCCATCACTAGCGTTATCTAGGGATTGGTGTGAAGTCTTCTCCATCTCTAGCTCTATCTAGGGAATGGTGTATAGTCTCCACCATCACTAGCACTATCTAGAGATTGGTGTGTAGTCTCCTCCATCACTTGCGCTATCTAGGAATTGGTGTGTAGTCTGATCCATCACTAGCACTATCTAGGGATTGGTGTGTAGTCTCCTCCATCACTAGCGCTATCTAGGGATTGGTGTGTAGTCTCCTCCATCAGTAGCACTATCTCTGGATCAGTGTGTAGTCTCCTCCATCACTAGCGCTATCTAGGGATTGGTGTGCAGTCTTCCAAATCACTAGCACTATCTAGAGATTGGTGTGTAGTCTCCTCCATCAGTAGCACTATCTCTGGATCGGTGTGTAGTCTCCTATATCACTAGCACGATCTAGGGATTGGTGTGCAGTCTTCCAAATCACTAGCTCTCTAGGGATTGGTGCACAGTCTTCTCCGTCGCTTGCTCTATCTAGGGATTGGTGTGCCGTTTTGTCCATCGGTAGCTCTATCTAGAGATTGGTGTGGATTCTTCTCCATCGCTAGCACTATCTAGGGATTTTTCTGTAGTCTTCTCCATCACTAGCGTTATCTAGGGATTGGTGTGAAGTCTTCTCCATCTCTAGCTCTATCTAGGGAATGGTGTATAGTCTCCACCATCACTAGCACTATCTAGAGATTGGTGTGTAGTCTCCTCCATCACTTGCGCTATCTAGGAATTGGTGTGTAGTCTGATCCATCACTAGCACTATCTAGGGATTGGTGTGTAGTCTCCTCCATCACTAGCGCTATCTAGGGATTGGTGTGTAGTCTCCTCCATCAGTAGCACTATCTCTGGATCAGTGTGTAGTCTCCTCCATCACTAGCGCTATCTAGGGATTGGTGTGCAGTCTTCCAAATCACTAGCTCTATCTAGAGATTGGTATGTAGTCTCCTCCATCACTAGCACTATCTAGGGATTGGTGTGCAGTCTTCTCCATCACTAGCTCTACTAGCACTATCTAGGGATTGGTGTTCAGTCTTCTCCATCACTAGCTCTATCTAGGGATTGGTGTGTAGTCTTCTCTATCACTAGCTCTATCTAGGGATTGGTGTGCAGTCTTCCCCATCACTAACTCTATCTAGGGATTGGTGTGTAGTCTTCTCTATCCCTAGCTCTATCTAGGGATTGGTGTGCAGTCTTCCCCATCACTAGCTCTCTAGGGATTGGTACACATCTTCTCCTTCACTTGCTCTATCTAGGGATTGGTGTGCCGTCTTCTCCATCGGTAGCTCTATCTAGAGATTGGTGTGTAGTCTCCTCCATCACTCGCACTAGCTAGGGATTGGTGTGTAGTTTCCTCCCCAACTAACTATGTATAGGGATAGGTGTGCAGTCTCCTCCATCACTAGCACTATCTAGAGATTGGTGTGTAGTCTAGTCCATCACTAGTGCTATCTAGGGAGTGGTGTGTAGTTTTTCCAGTCGCTAGCACTATCTAGGGATTGGTGTGCAGTCTTCTCCATCACTAGCTCTATCTAGGGTTTGGTGTGCAGTCTTCCCCATCACTAGCTCTATCTAGGGATTGGTGTGTAGTCTTCTCTATCACTAGCTCTATCTAGGGATTGGTGTGCAGTCTTCCAAATCACTAGCTCTCTAGGGATTGGTGCACAGTCTTCTCCGTCGCTTGCTCTATCTAGGGATTGGTGTGCCGTCTTGTCCATCGGTAGCTCTATCTAGGGTTTGGTGTGTAGTCTTCCCCATCACTAGCTCTATCTAGGGATTGGTGTGTAGTCTTCTCTATCACTAGCTCTATCTAGGGATTGGTGTTCAGTCTTCCAAATCACTAGCTCTCTAGGGATTGGTGCACAGTTTTCTCCGTCGCTTGCTCTATCTAGGGATTGGTGTGCCGTCTTGTCGATCGGTAGCTCTATCTAGGGATTGGTGTATAGTCTCCACCATCACTAGCACTATCTAGAGATTGGTGTGTAGTCTCCTCCATCACTTGCGCTATCTAGGAATTGGTGTGTAGTCTGATCCATCACTAGCGCTATCTAGGGATTGGTGTGTAGTCTCCTCCATCACTAGCGCTATCTAGGGATTGGTGTGTAGTCTCCTCCATCAGTAGCACTATCTCTGGATCGGTATGTAGTCTCCTCCATCACTAACCCTATCTAAGGATTGGTGTGCAGTCTTCCCCATCACTAGCTCTATCTAGAGATTGGTGTGTAGTCTCCTCCATCACTAGCGCTATCTAGGGATTGGTGTGCAGTCTTCTCCATCACTAGCTCTACTAGCACTATCTAGGGATTGGTGTGCAGTCTTCTCCATCACTAGCTCTATAAAGGGATTGGTGTGCAGTCTTCCCCATCACTAGCTCTCTAGGGATTGGTGCACAGTCTTCTCCGTCGCTTGCTCTATCTAGGGATTGGTGTGCCGTCTTCTCCACGGTAGCTCTATCTAGAGATTGGTGTGGATTCTTCTCCATCGCTAGCGCTATCTAGGGATTTTTGTGTAGTCTTCTCCATCACTAGCGCTGTCTAGGGATTGGTGTGCAGCCTTCTCCATCACTAGCTCTATCTAGAGATTGGTGTGTAGTCTCCTCTATCACTTGTGCTATCTAGGCAGTGGTGTGTAGTTTTCCCAGTCGCTAGCACTATCTAGGCGATTGGTGTGCAGTCTTCTCCATCACTAGCTCTATCTAGGGTTTGGTGTGTAGTCTTCCCCATCACTAGCTCTATCTAGGGATTGGTGTGCAGTCTTCTCTATCAATAGCTCTATCTAGGGATTGGTGTGCAGTCTTCCAAATCACTAGCTCTCTAGGGATTGGTGCACAGTCTTCTCCGTCGCTTGCTCTATCTAGTGATTGGTGTGCCGTCTTGTCCATCGGTAGCTCTATCTAGAGATTGGTGTGGATTCTTCTCCATCTCTAGCTAAATCTAGGGAATGGTGTATAGTCTCCACCATCACTAGCACTAACTAGAGATAGGTGTGTAGTCTCCTCCATCACTTGCGCTATCTAGGAATTGGTGTGTAGTCTGATCCATCACTAGCGCTATCTAGGGATTGGTGTGTTGTCTCCTCCAGCACTAGCGCTATCTAGGGATTGGTGTGTAGTCTCTTCCATCAGTAGCACTATCTCTGGATTGGTGTGTAGTCTCCTATATCACTAGCACTATCTAGGGATTGGTGTGCAGTCTTCCAAATCAATAGCTCTCTAGGGATTGGTGCACAGTCTTCTCCGTCGCTTGCTCTATCTAGGGATTGGTGTGCCGTCTTGTCCATCGGTAGCTCTATCTAGAGATTGGTGTGGATTCTTCTCCATCGCTAGCACTATCTAGGTATTTTTCTGTAGTCTTCTCCATCACTAGCGTTATCTAGGGATTGGTGTACAGTCTGCACCATCACTAGCACTATATAGAGATTGCTGTGTAGTCTCCTCCATCACTTGCGCTATCTAGGAATTGGTGTGTAGTCTGATCCATCACTAGCGCTATCTAGGGATTGGTGTGTAGTCTCCTTCACTAGCGCTATCTAGGGATTGGTGTGCAGTATTCCCCATCACTAGCTCTATCTAGATATTGGTGTGTAGTCTTCTCCATCACTAGCACTATCTAAGGATTGGTGTGCAGTCTTCTCCATCACTAGCTCTACTAGCACTATCTAGGGATTGGTGTGCAGTCTTCTCCATCACTAGCTCTATATAGGGATTGGTGTGCAGTCTTCCCCATCACTAGCTCTCTAGGGATTGGTGCACAGTCTTCTCCGTCGCTTGCTCTATCTAGGGATTGGTGTGCCGTCTTCTCCACGGTAGCTCTATCTAGAGATTGGTGTGGATTCTTCTCCATCGCTAGCGCTATCTAGGGATTTTTGTGTAGTCTTCTCCATCACTAGCGCTGTCTAGGGATTGGTGTGCAGTCTTCTCCATCACTAGCTCTATCTAGAGATTGGTGTGTAGTCTCCTCCATCACCCACACTAGCTAGGGATTGGTGTGTAGTTTCCTCCCCAACTAACTCTGACTAGGGATAGGTGTGCAGTCTCCTCCATCACTAGCACTATCTAGGGAGTGGTGTGTAGTTTTCCCAGTCGCTAGCACTATATAGGGATTGGTGTGCAGTCTTCTCCATCACTAGCTCTATCTAGGGTTTGGTGTGCAGTCTTCCCCATCACTAGCTCTCTAGGGATTGGTGCACAGTCTTCTCCGTCGCTTGCTCTATCTAGGGATTGGTGTGCCGTCTTGTCCATCGGTAGCTCTATCTAGAGATTGGTGTGGATTCTTCTCCATCGCTAGCACTATCTAGGGATTTTTCTGTTGTCTTCTCCATCACTAGCGTTATCTAGGGATTGGTGTGAAGTCTTCTCCATCTCTAGCTCTATCTAGGGATTGGTGTATAGTCTCCACCATCACTAGCACTATCTAGAGATTGGTGTGTAGTCTCCTCCATCACTAGCGCTATCTAGGACTTGGTGTGTAGTCTGATCCATCACAAGCGCTATCTAGGGATTGGTGTGTAGTCTCCTCCATCACTAGCGCTATATAGGGATTGGTGTGTAGACTCCTCCATCAGTAGCACTATCTCTGGATCAGTGTGTAGTCTCCTCCATCACTAGCGCTATCTAGGGATTGGTGTGCAGTCTTCCCCATCACTAGCTCTATCTAGAGATTGGTGTGTAGTCTCCTCCATCACTAGCACTATCTAGGGATTGGTGTGCAGTCTTCCCCATCACTAGCTCTATCTAGAGATTGGTGTGTAGTCTCCTCCATCACTAGCACTATCTAGGGATTGGTGTGCAGTCTTCTCCATCACTAGCTCTACTAGCACTATCTAGGGATTGGTGTGCAGTCTTCTCCATCACTAGCTCTAACTAGGGATTGGTGTGTAGTCTTCTCTATCACTAGCTCTATCTAGGGATTGGTGTGCAGTCTTCGCCATCATTAGCTCTATCTAGGGTTTGGTGGGCAGTCTTCCCCATCACTATCTCTATCTAGGGATTGGTGTGTAGTCTTCTCTATCCCTAGCTCTATCGAGGGATTGGTGTGCAGTCTTCCCCATCGATAGCTCTCTAGGGATTGGTGCACATCTTCTCCGTCACTTGCTCTATCTAGGGATCGGTGTGCCGTCTTCTCCGTCGGTAGCTCTATCTAGAAATTGGTGTGTAGTCTCCTCCATCACTCGCACTAGCTAGGGATTGGTGTGTAGTTTCCTCCCCAACTAACTCTGTCTAGGGATAGGTCTGCAGTCTCCTCCATCACTAGCAATATCTAGAGATTGGTGTGTAGTCTCCTCCATCACAAGTGCTATCTAGGGAGTGGTGTGTAATTTTCCCAGTCGCTAGCACTATCTAGGGATTGGTGTGCAGTCTTCTCCATCACTAGCTCTATCTAGGGTTTGGTGTGCAGTCTTCCCCATCACTAGCTCTATCTAGGGATTGGTGTGTAGTCTTCTCTATTACTAGCTCTATCTAGGGATTGGTGTGCAGTCTTCCAAATCACTAGTTCTCTAGGGATTGGTGCACAGTCTTCTCCGTCGCTTGCTCTATCTAGGCATTGGTGTGCCGTCTTGTCCATCCGTAGCTCTATCTAGGGTTTGGTGTGTAGTCTTCCCCATCACTAGCTCTATCTAGGGATTGGTGTGTAGTCTTCTCTATCTCTAGCTCTATCTAGGGATTGGTGTGCAGTCTTCCAAATCACTAGCTCTCTAGGGATTGGTGCACAGTCTTCTCCGTCGCTTGCTCTATCTAGGGATTGGTGTGCCGTCTTGTCCATCGGTAGCTCTATCTAGAGATTGGTGTGGATTCTTCTCCATCGCTAGCACTATCTAGGGAATTTTCTGTAGTCTTCTCCATCACTAGCATTATCTAGGTATTGGTGTGAAGTCTTCTCCATCTCTAGCTCTTTCTAGGGATTGGTGTATAGTCTCCACCATCACTAACACTATCTAGAGTTTGGTGTATAGTCTCCTCCATCACTTGCGTTATCTAGGAATTGGTGTGTAGTCTGATCCATCACTAGCGCTATCTATGGATTGGTGTGTAGTCTCCTCCATCACTAGCGCTATCTAGGGATTGGTGTGCAGTCTCCTCCATCAGTAGCACTATCTCTGGATCAGTGTGTAGTCTCCTGCATCACTAGCGCTATCTAGGGATTGGTGTGCAGTCTTCCCCATCACTAGCTCTATCTAGAGATTGGTGTGTAGTCTCCTCCATCACTAGCACTATCTAGGGATTGGTGTGCAGTCTTCTCCATCACTAGCTCTGCTAGCACTATCTAGGGATTGGTGTGCAGTCTTCTCCATCACTAGCTCTATCTAGGGATTGGTGTGCAGTCTTCCAAATCACTAGCTCTCTAGGGATTGGTGCACAGTCTTCTCCGTCGCTTGCTCTATCTAGGGATTGGTGTGCCGTCTTGTCCATCGGTAGCTCTATCTAGAGATTGGTGTGGATTCTTCTCCATCGCTAGCACTATCTAGGGAATTTTCTGTAGTCTTCTCCATCACTAGCATTATCTAGGTATTGGTGTGAAGTCTTCTCCATCTCTAGCTCTTTCTAGGGATTGGTGTATAGTCTCCACCATCACTAGCACTATCTAGAGATTGGTGTGTAGTCTCCTCCATCACTTGCGTTATCTAGGAATTGGTGTGTAGTCTGATCCATCACTAGCGCTATCTATGGATTGGTGTGTAGTCTCCTCCATCACTAGCGCTATCTAGGGATTGGTGTGCAGTCTCCTCCATCAGTAACACTATCTCTGGATCGGTGTGTAGTCTCCTGCATCACTAGCGCTATCTAGGGATTGGTGTGCAGTCTTCCCCATCACTAGCTCTATCTAGAGATTGGTGTGTAGTCTCCTCCATCACTAGCACTATCTAGGGATTGGTGTGCAGTCTTCTCCATCACTAGCTCTGCTAGCACTATCTAGGGATTGGTGTGTAGTCTTCTCCATCACTAGCTCTATCTAGGGATTGGTGTGTAGTCTTCTCTATCACTAGCTCTATCTAGGGATTAGTGTGCAGTCTTCGCCATCATTAGCTCTATCTAGGGTTTGGTGTGCAGTCTTCCCCATCACTAGCTGTATCTAGGGATTGGTGTGCAGTCTTCCCCATCACTAGCTCTCTAGGCATTGGTGCACAGTCTTCTCCTTCGCTTGCTCTATCTAGGGATTGGTGTGCCATCTTCTCCATCGGTAGCTCTATCTAGAGACTGGTGTGGATTCTTCTCCATCGCTAGCACTATCTAGGTATTTTTCTGTAGTCTTCTCCATCACTAGCGTTATCTAGGGATTGGTGTAAAGTCTTCTCCATCACCCACACTAGCTAGGGATTGGTGTGTAGTTTCCTCCCCAACTAACTCTGACTAGGGATAGGTGTGCAGTCTCCTCCATCACTAGCACTATCTAGGGAGTGGTGTGTAGTTTTCCCAGTCGCTAGCACTATATAGGGATTGGTGTGCAGTCTTCTCCATCACTAGCTCTATCTAGGGTTTGGTGTGCAGTCTTCCCCATCACTAGCTCTCTAGGGATTGGTGCACAGTCTTCTCCGTCGCTTGCTCTATCTAGGGATTGGTGTGCCGTCTTGTCCATCGGTAGCTCTATCTAGAGATTGGTGTGGATTCTTCTCCATCGCTAGCACTATCTAGGGATTTTTCTGTTGTCTTCTCCATCACTAGCGTTATCTAGGGATTGGTGTGAAGTCTTCTCCATCTCTAGCTCTATCTAGGGATTGGTGTATAGTCTCCACCATCACTAGCACTATCTAGAGATTGGTGTGTAGTCTTCTCCATCACTAGCGCTATCTAGGACTTGGTGTGTAGTCTGATCCATCACAAGCGCTATCTAGGGATTGGTGTGTAGTCTCCTCCATCACTAGCGCTATATAGGGATTGGTGTGTAGACTCCTCCATCAGTAGCACTATCTCTGGATCAGTGTGTAGTCTCCTCCATCACTAGCGCTATCTAGGGATTGGTGTGCAGTCTTCCCCATCACTAGCTCTATCTAGAGATTGGTGTGTAGTCTCCTCCATCACTAGCACTATCTAGGGATTGGTGTGCAGTCTTCCCCATCACTAGCTCTATCTAGAGATTGGTGTGTAGTCTCCTCCATCACTAGCACTATCTAGGGATTGGTGTGCAGTCTTCTCCATCACTAGCTCTACTAGCACTATCTAGGGATTGGTGTGCAGTCTTCTCCATCACTAGCTCTAACTAGGGATTGGTGTGTAGTCTTCTCTATCACTAGCTCTATCTAGGGATTGGTGTGCAGTCTTCGCCATCATTAGCTCTATCTAGGGTTTGGTGGGCAGTCTTCCCCATCACTATCTCTATCTAGGGATTGGTGTGTAGTCTTCTCTATCCCTAGCTCTATCGAGGGATTGGTGTGCAGTCTTCCCCATCGATAGCTCTCTAGGGATTGGTGCACATCTTCTCCGTCACTTGCTCTATCTAGGGATCGGTGTGCCGTCTTCTCCGTCGGTAGCTCTATCTAGAAATTGGTGTGTAGTCTCCTCCATCACTCGCACTAGCTAGGGATTGGTGTGTAGTTTCCTCCCCAACTAACTCTGTCTAGGGATAGGTCTGCAGTCTCCTCCATCACTAGCAATATCTAGAGATTGGTGTGTAGTCTCCTCCATCACAAGTGCTATCTAGGGAGTGGTGTGTAATTTTCCCAGTCGCTAGCACTATCTAGGGATTGGTGTGCAGTCTTCTCCATCACTAGCTCTATCTAGGGTTTGGTGTGCAGTCTTCCCCATCACTAGCTCTATCTAGGGATTGGTGTGTAGTCTTCTCTATTACTAGCTCTATCTAGGGATTGGTGTGCAGTCTTCCAAATCACTAGTTCTCTAGGGATTGGTGCACAGTCTTCTCCGTCGCTTGCTCTATCTAGGCATTGGTGTGCCGTCTTGTCCATCCGTAGCTCTATCTAGGGTTTGGTGTGTAGTCTTCCCCATCACTAGCTCTATCTAGGGATTGGTGTGTAGTCTTCTCTATCACTAGCTCTATCTAGGGATTGGTGTGCAGTCTTCCAAATCACTAGCTCTCTAGGGATTGGTGCACAGTCTTCTCCGTCGCTTGCTCTATCTAGGGATTGGTGTGCCGTCTTGTCCATCGGTAGCTCTATCTAGAGATTGGTGTGGATTCTTCTCCATCGCTAGCACTATCTAGGGAATTTTCTGTAGTCTTCTCCATCACTAGCATTATCTAGGTATTGGTGTGAAGTCTTCTCCATCTCTAGCTCTTTCTAGGGATTGGTGTATAGTCTCCACCATCACTAACACTATCTAGAGATTGGTGTGTAGTCTCCTCCATCACTTGCGTTATCTAGGAATTGGTGTGTAGTCTGATCCATCACTAGCGCTATCTATGGATTGGTGTGTAGTCTCCTCCATCACTAGCGCTATCTAGGGATTGGTGTGCAGTCTCCTCCATCAGTAGCACTATCTCTGGATCAGTGTGTAGTCTCCTGCATCACTAGCGCTATCTAGGGATTGGTGTGCAGTCTTCCCCATCACTAGCTCTATCTAGAGATTGGTGTGTAGTCTCCTCCATCACTAGCACTATCTAGGGATTGGTGCACATCTTCTCCGTCACTTGCTCTATCTAGGGATCGGTGTGCCGTCTTCTCCGTCGGTAGCTCTATCTAGAAATTGGTGTGTAGTCTCCTCCATCACTCGCACTAGCTAGGGATTGGTGTGTAGTTTCCTCCCCAACTAACTCTGTCTAGGGATAGGTCTGCAGTCTCCTCCATCACTAGCAATATCTAGAGATTGGTGTGTAGTCTCCTCCATCACAAGTGCTATCTAGGGAGTGGTGTGTAATTTTCCCAGTCGCTAGCACTATCTAGGGATTGGTGTGCAGTCTTCTCCATCACTAGCTCTATCTAGGGTTTGGTGTGCAGTCTTCCCCATCACTAGCTCTATCTAGGGATTGGTGTGTAGTCTTCTCTATTACTAGCTCTATCTAGGGATTGGTGTGCAGTCTTCCAAATCACTAGTTCTCTAGGGATTGGTGCACAGTCTTCTCCGTCGCTTGCTCTATCTAGGCATTGGTGTGCCGTCTTGTCCATCCGTAGCTCTATCTAGGGTTTGGTGTGTAGTCTTCCCCATCACTAGCTCTATCTAGGGATTGGTGTGTAGTCTTCTCTATCACTAGCTCTATCTAGGGATTGGTGTGCAGTCTTCCAAATCACTAGCTCTCTAGGGATTGGTGCACAGTCTTCTCCGTCGCTTGCTCTATCTAGGGATTGGTGTGCCGTCTTGTCCATCGGTAGCTCTATCTAGAGATTGGTGTGGATTCTTCTCCATCGCTAGCACTATCTAGGGAATTTTCTGTAGTCTTCTCCATCACTAGCATTATCTAGGTATTGGTGTGAAGTCTTCTCCATCTCTAGCTCTTTCTAGGGATTGGTGTATAGTCTCCACCATCACTAACACTATCTAGAGATTGGTGTGTAGTCTCCTCCATCACTTGCGTTATCTAGGAATTGGTGTGTAGTCTGATCCATCACTAGCGCTATCTATGGATTGGTGTGTAGTCTCCTCCATCACTAGCGCTATCTAGGGATTGGTGTGCAGTCTCCTCCATCAGTAGCACTATCTCTGGATCAGTGTGTAGTCTCCTGCATCACTAGCGCTATCTAGGGATTGGTGTGCAGTCTTCCCCATCACTAGCTCTATCTAGAGATTGGTGTGTAGTCTCCTCCATCACTAGCACTATCTAGGGATTGGTGTGCAGTCTTCTCCATCACTAGCTCTGCTAGCACTATCTAGGGATTGGTGTGCAGTCTTCTCCATCACTAGCTCTATCTAGGGATTGGTGTGCAGTCTTCCAAATCACTAGCTCTCTAGGGATTGGTGCACAGTCTTCTCCGTCGCTTGCTCTATCTAGGGATTGGTGTGCCGTCTTGTCCATCGGTAGCTCTATCTAGAGATTGGTGTGGATTCTTCTCCATCGCTAGCACTATCTAGGGAATTTTCTGTAGTCTTCTCCATCACTAGCATTATCTAGGTATTGGTGTGAAGTCTTCTCCATCTCTAGCTCTTTCTAGGGATTGGTGTATAGTCTCCACCATCACTAGCACTATCTAGAGATTGGTGTGTAGTCTCCTCCATCACTTGCGTTATCTAGGAATTGGTGTGTAGTCTGATCCATCACTAGCGCTATCTATGGATTGGTGTGTAGTCTCCTCCATCACTAGCGCTATCTAGGGATTGGTGTGCAGTCTCCTCCATCAGTAACACTATCTCTGGATCGGTGTGTAGTCTCCTGCATCACTAGCGCTATCTAGGGATTGGTGTGCAGTCTTCCCCATCACTAGCTCTATCTAGAGATTGGTGTGTAGTCTCCTCCATCACTAGCACTATCTAGGGATTGGTGTGCAGTCTTCTCCATCACTAGCTCTGCTAGCACTATCTAGGGATTGGTGTGTAGTCTTCTCCATCACTAGCTCTATCTAGGGATTGGTGTGTAGTCTTCTCTATCACTAGCTCTATCTAGGGATTAGTGTGCAGTCTTCGCCATCATTAGCTCTATCTAGGGTTTGGTGTGCAGTCTTCCCCATCACTAGCTGTATCTAGGGATTGGTGTGCAGTCTTCCCCATCACTAGCTCTCTAGGCATTGGTGCACAGTCTTCTCCTTCGCTTGCTCTATCTAGGGATTGGTGTGCCATCTTCTCCATCGGTAGCTCTATCTAGAGACTGGTGTGGATTCTTCTCCATCGCTAGCACTATCTAGGGATTTTTCTGTAGTCTTCTCCATCACTAGCGTTATCTAGGGATTGGTGTAAAGTCTTCTCCATCTCTAGCTCTATCTAGGGATTGGTGTATAGTCTCCACCATCACTAGCACTATCTCGAGATTGGTGGGTAGTCTCCTCCATCACTTGCGCTATCTAGGGATTGGTGTGTAGTCTGCTCCATCAGTAGCACTATCTCTGGATCGGTGTGTAGTCTCCTCCATCACTAGCGCTATCTAGGGATTGGTGTGCAGTCTTCCCCATCACTATCTCTATCTAGAGATTGGTGTGTAGTTTCCTCCTTCACTAGCACTATCTAGGGATTGGTGTGCAGTCTTCTCCATCACTAGCTCTACTAGCACTATCTAGGGATTGGTGTGCAGTCTTCTCCATCACTAGTGCTATCTAGGGAGTGGTGTGTAGTTTTCCCAGTCGCTAGCACTATCTAGGGATTGGTGTGCAGTCTTCTCCATCACTAGCTCTATCTAGGGTTTGGTGTGCCGTCTTCCCCATCACTAGCTCTATCTAGGGATTTGTGTGTAGTCTTCTCTATCACTAGCTCTATCTAGGGATTGGTGTGCAGTCTTCCAAATCACTAGCTCTCTAGGGATTGGTGCACAGTCTTCTCCGTCGCTTGCTCTATCTAGGGATTGGTGTGCCGTCTTGTCCATCGGTAACTCTATCTAGGGTTTGGTGTGTAGTCTTCCCCATCACTAGCTCTATCTAGGGATTGGTGTGTAGTCTTCTCTATCACTAGTTCTATCTAGGGATTGGTGTTCAGTCTTCCAAATCACTAGCTCTCTAGGGATTGGTGCACAGTCTTCTCCGTCGCTTGCTCTATCTAGGGATTGGTGTGCCGTCTTGTCCATCGGTAGCTCTATCTAGAGATTGGTGTGGATTCTTCTCCATCGCTAGCACTATCTAGGGATTTTTCTGTAGTCTTCTCCATCACTAGCGTTATCTAGGGATTGGTGTGAAGTCTTCTCCATCTCTAGCTCTATCTAGGGATTAGTGTATAGTCTCCACCATCACTAGCACTATCTAGGAATTGGTGTGTAGTCTGATCCATCACTAGCGCTATCTAGGGATTGGTGTGTAGTCTCCTCCATCACTAGCGCTATCTAGGGATTGGTGTGTAGTCTCCTCCATCAGTAGCACTATCTCTGGATTGGTGTGTAGTCTCCTCCATCACTAGCACTATCTAGGGATTGGTGTGCAGTCTTCTCCATCACTAGCTCTACTAGCACTATCTGGGGATTGGTGTGCAGTCTTCTCCATCACTAGCTCTATATAGGGATTGGTGTGCAGTCTTCCCCATCACTAGCTCTCTAGGGATTGGTGCACAGTCTTCTCCGTCACTTGCTCTATCTAGAGATTGGTGTGGATTCTTCTCCATCACTAGCTCTATCTAGGGATTGGTGTTCAGTCTTCCAAATCACTAGCTCTCTAGGGATTGGTGCACAGTCTTCTCTGTCGCTTGCTCTATCTAGGGATTGGTGTGCCGTCTTGTCCATCGGTAGCTCTATCTAGAGATTGGTGTGGATTCTTCTCCATCGCTAGCTCTATCTAGGGATTGGTGTATAGTCTCCACCATCACTAGCACTATCTAGAGATTGGTGTGTAGTCTCCTCCATCACTTGTGCTATCTAGGAATTGGTGTGTAGTCTGATCCATCACTAGAGCTATCTAGGGATTGGTGTGTAGTCTCCTCCATCACTAGCGCTATCTAGGGATTGGTGTGTAGTCTCCTCCATCAGTAGCACTATCTCTGGATCGGTGTGTAGTCTCCTCCATCACTAGCGCTATCTAGGGATTGGTGTGCAATCACTAGCTCTATCTAGAGATTGGTGTGTAGTCTCCTCCATCACTAGCACTATCTAGGGATTGGTGTGCAGTCTTCTCCATCACTAGCTCTACTAGCACTATCTAGGGATTGGTGTGCAGTCTTCTCCATCACTAGCTCTATATAGGGATTGGGTTGTAGTCTTCCAAATCACTAGCTCTCTAGGGATTGGTGCACAGTCTTCTCCGTCGCTTGCTCTATCTAGGGATTGGTGTGCCGTCTTGTCCATCGGTAGCTCTATCTAGAGATTGGTGTGGATTCTTCTCCATCGCTAGCACTATCTAGGGATTTTTCTGTAGTCTTCTCCATCACTAGCGTTATCTAGGGATTTGTGAGAAGTCTTCTCCATCTCTAGCTCTATCTAGGGAATGGTGTATAGTCTCCACCATCACTAGCACTATCTAGAGATTGGTGTGTAGTCTCCTCCATCACTTGCGCTATCTAGGAATTGGTGTGTAGTCTGATCCATCACTAGCGCTATCTAGGGATTGGTGTGTAGTCTCCTCCAGCACTAGCGCTATCTAGGGATTGGTGTGTAGTCTTCTCCATCAGTAGCACTATCTCTGGATCGGTGTGTAGTCTCCTCCATCACTAGCGCTATCTAGGGATTGGTGTGCAGTCTCCTCCATCACTAGCGCTATCTAGGGATTGGTGTGGAGTCTTCCCCATCACTAGCTCTATCTAGAGATTGGTGTGTAGTCTCCTCCATCACTAGCAATATCTAGGGATTGGTGTGCAGTCTTCTCCATCACTAGCTCTACTAGCACTATCTAGGGATTGGTGTGCAGTCTTCTCCATCACTAGCTCTATCTAGGGATTGGTGTGTAGTCTTCTCTATCACTAGCTCTATCTAGGGATTGGTGTGCAGTCTTCGCCATCGTTAGCTCTATCTAGGGTTTGGTGTGCAGTCTTCCCCATCACTAGCTCTATCTAGGGATTGGTGTGCAGTCTTCTCTATCATTAGCTCTATCTAGGGATTGGTGTGCAGTCTTCGCCATCGTTAGCTCTATCTAGGGATTGGTGTGTAGTCTCCTCCATCACTAGCGCTATTTAGGGATTGGTGTGGAGTCTTCCCCATCACTAGCTCTATCTAGAGATTGGTGTGTAGTCTCCTCCATCACTAGCAATATCTAGGGATTGGTGTGCAGTCTTCTCCATCACTAGCTCTACTAGCACTATCTAGGGATTGGTGTGCAGTCTTCTCCATCACTAGCTCTATCTAGGGATTGTTGTGTAGTCTTCTCTATCACTAGCTCTATCTAGGGATTGGTGTGCAGTCTTCGCCATCGTTAGCTCTATCCAGTGTTTGGTGTGCAGTCTTCCCCATCACTAGCTCTATCTAGGGATTGGTGTGTAGTCTTCTCTATCACTAGCTCTATCTAGGGATTGGTGTGCAGTCTTCGCCATCGTTAGCTCTATCTAGGGATTGATGTGCAGTCTTCCCCATCACTAGCTCTCTAGGGATTGGTGCACATCTTCTCCTTCACTTGCTCTATCTAGGGATTGGTGTGCCGTCTTCTCCGTCGGTAGCTCTATCTAGAGATTGGTGTGTAGTCTCCTCCATCACTAGCACTATCTAGGGATTGGTGTGCAGTCTTCTCCAACACTAGCTCTACTAGCACTATCTAGAGATTGGTGTGGATTCTTCTCCATCGCTAGCGCTATCTAGGGATTTTTGTGTAGTCTTCTCCATCACTAGCGCTGTCTAGGGATTGGTGTGCAGTCTTCTCCATCACTAGCTCTATCTAGAGATTGGTGTGTAGTCTCCTCCATCACTAGTGCTATCTAGGCAGTGGTGTGTAGTTTTCCCAGTCGCTAGCACTATCTAGGGATTGGTGTGCAGTCTTCTCCATCACTAGCTCTATCTAGGGATTGGTGTGAAGTCTTCTCCATCTCTAGCTCTATCTAGGGATTGGTGTATAGTCTCCACCATCACTAGCACTATCTAGAGATTGGTGTGTAGTCTCCTCCATCACTTGCGCTATCTAGGAATTGGTGTGTAGTCTGATCCATCACTAGCGCTATCTAGGGATTGGTGTGTAGTCTCCTCCATCACTAGCGCTATCTAGGGATTGGTGTGTAGTCTCCTCCATCAGTAGCACTATCTCTGGATCGGTGTGTAGTCTCCTCCATCACTAGTGCTATCTAGGGATTGGTGTGCAATCACTAGCTCTATCTAGAGATTGGTGTGTAGTCTCCTCCATCACTAGCACTATCTAGGGATTGGTGTGCAGTCTTCTCCATCACTAGCTCTACTAGCACTATCTAGGGATTGGTGTGCAGTCTTCTCCATCACTAGCTCTATATAGGGATTGGGTTGTAGTCTTCCAAATCACTAGCTCTCTAGGGATTGGTGCACAGTCTTCTCCGTCGCTTGCTCTATCTAGGGATTGGTGTGCCGTCTTGTCCATCGGTAGCTCTATCTAGAGATTGGTGTGGATTCTTCTCCATCGCTAGCACTATCTAGGGATTTTTCTGTAGTCTTCTCCATCACTAGCGTTATCTAGGGATTTGTGAGAAGTCTTCTCCATCTCTAGCTCTATCTAGGGAATGGTGTATAGTCTCCACCATCACTAGCACTATCTAGAGATTGGTGTGTAGTCTCCTCCATCACTTGCGCTATCTAGGAATTGGTGTGTAGTCTGATCCATCACTAGCGCTATCTAGGGATTGGTGTGTAGTCTCCTCCAGCACTAGCGCTATCTAGGGATTGGTGTGTAGTCTTCTCCATCAGTAGCACTATCTCTGGATCGGTGTGTAGTCTCCTCCATCACAAGCGCTATCTAGGGATTGGTGTGCAGTCTCCTCCATCACTAGCGCTATCTAGGGATTGGTGTGGAGTCTTCCCCATCACTAGCTCTATCTAGAGATTGGTGTGTAGTCTCCTCCATCACTAGCTCTATCTAGGGATTGGTGTGTAGTCTTCTCTATCACTAGCTCTATCTAGGGATTGGTGTGCAGTCTTCGCCATCGTTAGCTCTATCTAGGGTTTGGTGTGCAGTCTTCCCCATCACTAGCTCTATCTAGGGATTGGTGTGTAGTCTTCTCTATCATTAGCTCTATCTAGGGATTGGTGTGCAGTCTTCACCATCGTTAGCTCTATCTAGGGATTGGTGTGCCGTCTTCTCCGTCGGTAGCTCTATCTAGAGATTGGTGTGTAGTCTCCTCCATCACTAGCACTATCTAGGGATTGGTGTGCAGTCTTCTCCAACACTAGCTCTACTAGCACTATCTAGAGATTGGTGTGGATTCTTCTCCATCGCTAGCGCTATCTAGGGATTTTTGTGTAGTCTTCTCCATCACTAGCGCTGTCTAGGGATTGGTGTGCAGTCTTCTCCATCACTAGCTCTATCTAGAGATTGGTGTGTAGTCTCCTCCATCACTAGTGCTATCTAGGCAGTGGTGTGTAGTTTTCCCAGTCGCTAGCACTATCTAGGGATTGGTGTGCAGTCTTCTCCATCACTAGCTCTATCTAGGGATTGGTGTGAAGTCTTCTCCATCTCTAGCTCTATCTAGGGATTGGTGTATAGTCTCCACCATCACTAGCACTATCTAGAGATTGGTGTGTAGTCTCCTCCATCACTTGCGCTATCTAGGAATTGGTGTGTAGTCTGATCCATCACTAGCGCTATCTAGGGATTGGTGTGTAGTCTCCTCCATCACTAGCGCTATCTAGGGATTGGTGTGTAGTCTCCTCCATCAGTAGCACTATCTCTGGATCGGTGTGTAGTCTCCTCCATCACTAGCGCTATCTAGGGATTGGTGTGCAATCACTAGCTCTATCTAGAGATTGGTGTGTAGTCTCCTCCATCACTAGCACTATCTAGGGATTGGTGTGCAGTCTTCTCCATCACTAGCTCTACTAGCACTATCTAGGGATTGGTGTGCAGTCTTCTCCATCACTAGCTCTATATAGGGATTGGGTTGTAGTCTTCCAAATCACTAGCTCTCTAGGGATTGGTGCACAGTCTTCTCCGTCGCTTGCTCTATCTAGGGATTGGTGTGCCGTCTTGTCCATCGGTAGCTCTATCTAGAGATTGGTGTGGATTCTTCTCCATCGCTAGCACTATCTAGGGATTTTTCTGTAGTCTTCTCCATCACTAGCGTTATCTAGGGATTTGTGAGAAGTCTTCTCCATCTCTAGCTCTATCTAGGGAATGGTGTATAGTCTCCACCATCACTAGCACTATCTAGAGATTGGTGTGTAGTCTCCTCCATCACTTGCGCTATCTAGGAATTGGTGTGTAGTCTGATCCATCACTAGCGCTATCTAGGGATTGGTGTGTAGTCTCCTCCAGCACTAGCGCTATCTAGGGATTGGTGTGTAGTCTTCTCCATCAGTAGCACTATCTCTGGATCGGTGTGTAGTCTCCTCCATCACTAGCGCTATCTAGGGATTGGTGTGCAGTCTCCTCCATCACTAGCGCTATCTAGGGATTGGTGTGGAGTCTTCCCCATCACTAGCTCTATCTAGAGATTGGTGTGTAGTCTCCTCCATCACTAGCTCTATCTAGGGATTGGTGTGTAGTCTTCTCTATCACTAGCTCTATCTAGGGATTGGTGTGCAGTCTTCGCCATCGTTAGCTCTATCTAGGGTTTGGTCTGCAGTCTTCCCCATCACTAGCTCTATCTAGGGATTGGTGTGTAGTCTTCTCTATCATTAGCTCTATCTAGGGATTGGTGTGCAGTCTTCACCATCGTTAGCTCTATCTAGGGATTGGTGTGTAGTCTCCTCCATCACTAGCGCTATTTAGGGATTGGTGTGGAGTCTTCCCCATCACTAGCTCTATCTAGAGATTGGTGTGTAGTCTCCTCCATCACTAGCAATATCTAGGGATTGGTGTGCAGTCTTCTCCATCACTAGCTCTACTAGCACTATCTAGGGATTGGTGTGCAGTCTTCTCCATCACTAGCTCTATCTAGGGATTGTTGTGTAGTCTTCTCTATCACTAGCTCTATCTAGGGATTGGTGTGCAGTCTTCGCCATCGTTAGCTCTATCCAGTGTTTGGTGTGCAGTCTTCCCCATCACTAGCTCTATCTAGGGATTGGTGTGTAGTCTTCTCTATCACTAGCTCTATCTAGGGATTGGTGTGCAGTCTTCGCCATCGTTAGCTCTATCTAGGGATTGATGTGCAGTCTTCCCCATCACTAGCTCTCTAGGGATTGGTGTGCAGTCTTCTCCGTCGGTAGCTCTATCTAGAGATTGGTGTGTAGTCTCCTCCATCACTAGCACTATCTAGGGATTGGTGTGCAGTCTTCTCCAACACTAGCTCTACTAGCACTATCTAGAGATTGGTGTGGATTCTTCTCCATCGCTAGCGCTATCTAGGGATTTTTGTGTAGTCTTCTCCATCACTAGCGCTGTCTAGGGATTGGTGTGCAGTCTTCTCCATCACTAGCTCTATCTAGAGATTGGTGTGTAGTCTCCTCCATCACTAGTGCTATCTAGGCAGTGGTGTGTAGTTTTCCCAGTCGCTAGCACTATCTAGGGATTGGTGTGCAGTCTTCTCCATCACTAGCTCTATCTAGGGATTGGTGTGAAGTCTTCTCCATCTCTAGCTCTATCTAGGGATTGGTGTATAGTCTCCACCATCACTAGCACTATCTAGAGATTGGTGTGTAGTCTCCTCCATCACTTGCGCTATCTAGGAATTGGTGTGTAGTCTGATCCATCACTAGCGCTATCTAGGGATTGGTGTGTAGTCTCCTCCATCACTAGCGCTATCTAGGGATTGGTGTGTAGTCTCCTCCATCAGTAGCACTATCTCTGGATCGGTGTGTAGTCTCCTCCATCACTAGCGCTATCTAGGGATTGGTGTGCAATCACTAGCTCTATCTAGAGATTGGTGTGTAGTCTCCTCCATCACTAGCACTATCTAGGGATTGGTGTGCAGTCTTCTCCATCACTAGCTCTACTAGCACTATCTAGGGATTGGTGTGCAGTCTTCTCCATCACTAGCTCTATATAGGGATTGGGTTGTAGTCTTCCAAATCACTAGCTCTCTAGGGATTGGTGCACAGTCTTCTCCGTCGCTTGCTCTATCTAGGGATTGGTGTGCCGTCTTGTCCATCGGTAGCTCTATCTAGGGTTTGGTGTGTAGTCTTCCCCATCACTAGCTCTATCAAGGGATTGGTGTGTAGTCTTCTCTATCACTAGCTCTACTAGCACTATCTAGGGATTGGTGTGCAGTCTTCTCCATCACTAGCTCTATCTAGGGATTGGTGTGTAGTCTTCTCTATCACTAGCTCTATCTAGGGATTGGTGTGCAGTCTTCGCCATCGTTAGCTCTATCTAGGGTTTGGTGTGCAGTCTTCCCCATCACTAGCTCTATCTAGGGATTGGTGTGTAGTCTTCTCTATCACTAGCTCTATCTAGGGATTGGTGTGCAGTCTTCTCCATCACTAGCGCTATCTAGGGATTGGTGTGTAGTTTCCTCCATCACTAGCGCTATCTAGGGATTGGTGTGCAGTCTTCCCCATCACTAGCTCTATCTAGAGATTGGTGTGTAGTCTCCTCCATCACTAGCACTATCTAGGGATTGGTGTGCAGTCTTCTCCATCACTAGCTCTATCTAGGGATTGGTGTGTAGTCTTCTCTATCACTAGCTCTATCTAGGGATTGGTGTGCAGTCTTCGCCATCGTTAGCTCTATCTAGGGTTTGGTGTGCAGTCTTCCCCATCACTAGCTCTATCTAGGGATTGGTGTGTAGTCTTCTCTATCACTAGCTCTATCTAGGGATTGGTGTGCAGTCTTCACCATCGTTAGCTCTATCTAGGGATTGGTGTGCAGTCTTCCCCATCACTAGCACTCTAGGGATTGGTGCACATCTTCTCCTTCACTTGCTCTATCTAGGGATTGGTGTGCCGTCTTCTCCGTCGGTAGCTCTATCTAGAGATTGGTGTGTAGTCTCCTCCATCACTCGCACTAGCTAGGGATTGGTGTGTAGTTTCCTCTCCAACTAACTCTGTCTAGGGATAGGTGTGCAGTCTCCTCCATCACTAGCACTATCTAGAGATTGGTGTGTAGTCTCCTCCATCACTAGTGCTATCTAGGGAGTGGTGTGAGAATTTCCCATTCGCTAGCATTATCTAGGGATTGGTGTACAGTCTTCTCCATCAATAGCTCTATCTAGGGTTTGGTGTGCAGTCTTCCCCATCACTAGCTCTATCTAGGGATTGGTGTGTAGTCTTCTCTATCACTCACTCTATCTAGGGATTGGTGTGCAGTCTTCCAAATGACTAGCTCTCTAGGGATTGGTGCACAGTCTTCTCCGTCGCTTGCTCTATCTAGGGATTGGTCTGCCGTCTTGTCCATCGGTAGCTCGATCTAGGGTTTGGTGTGTAGTCTTCCCCATCACTAGCTCTATCAAGGGATTGGTGTGTAGTCTTCTCTATCACTAGCTCTATCTAGGGATTGGTGTTCAGTCTTTCAAATCACTAGCTCTCTAGGGATTGGTGCACAGTCTTCTCCGTCGCTTGCTCTATCTAGGGATTGGTGTGCCGTCTTGTTCATCGGTAGCTCTATCTAGAGATTGGTGTGGATTCTTCTCTATCACTAGCACTATCTAGGGATTGGTGTATAGTCTCCACCATCACTAGCACTATCTAGGGAATTTTCTGTAGTCTTCTCCATCACTAGCATTATCTAGGTATTGGTGTGAAGTCTTCTCCATCTCTAGCTCTTTCTAGGGATTGGTGTATAGTCTCCACCATCACTAGCACTATCTAGAGATTGGTGTGTAGTCTCCTCCATCACTTGCGTTATCTAGGAATTGGTGTGTAGTCTGATCCATCACTAGCGCTATCTATGGATTGGTGTGTAGTCTCCTCCATCACTAGCGCTATCTAGGGATTGGTGTGCAGTCTCCTCCATCAGTAACACTATCTCTGGATCGGTGTGTAGTCTCCTGCATCACTAGCGCTATCTAGGGATTGGTGTGCAGTCTTCCCCATCACTAGCTCTATCTAGAGATTGGTGTGTAGTCTCCTCCATCACTAGCACTATCTAGGGATTGGTGTGCAGTCTTCTCCATCACTAGCTCTGCTAGCACTATCTAGGGATTGGTGTGTAGTCTTCTCCATCACTAGCTCTATCTAGGGATTGGTGTGTAGTCTTCTCTATCACTAGCTCTATCTAGGGATTAGTGTGCAGTCTTCGCCATCATTAGCTCTATCTAGGGTTTGGTGTGCAGTCTTCCCCATCACTAGCTGTATCTAGGGATTGGTGTGCAGTCTTCCCCATCACTAGCTCTCTAGGCATTGGTGCACAGTCTTCTCCTTCGCTTGCTCTATCTAGGGATTGGTGTGCCATCTTCTCCATCGGTAGCTCTATCTAGAGACTGGTGTGGATTCTTCTCCATCGCTAGCACTATCTAGGGATTTTTCTGTAGTCTTCTCCATCACTAGCGTTATCTAGGGATTGGTGTAAAGTCTTCTCCATCTCTAGCTCTATCTAGGGATTGGTGTATAGTCTCCACCATCACTAGCACTATCTCGAGATTGGTGGGTAGTCTCCTCCATCACTTGCGCTATCTAGGGATTGGTGTGTAGTCTGCTCCATCAGTAGCACTATCTCTGGATCGGTGTGTAGTCTCCTCCATCACTAGCGCTATCTAGGGATTGGTGTGCAGTCTTCCCCATCACTATCTCTATCTAGAGATTGGTGTGTAGTTTCCTCCTTCACTAGCACTATCTAGGGATTGGTGTGCAGTCTTCTCCATCACTAGCTCTACTAGCACTAGCTAGGGATTGGTGTGCAGTCTTCTCCATCACTAGTGCTATCTAGGGAGTGGTGTGTAGTTTTCCCAGTCGCTAGCACTATCTAGGGATTGGTGTGCAGTCTTCTCCATCACTAGCTCTATCTAGGGTTTGGTGTGCCGTCTTCCCCATCACTAGCTCTATCTAGGGATTTGTGTGTAGTCTTCTCTATCACTAGCTCTATCTAGGGATTGGTGTGCAGTCTTCCAAATCACTAGCTCTCTAGGGATTGGTGCACAGTCTTCTCCGTCGCTTGCTCTATCTAGGGATTGGTGTGCCGTCTTGTCCATCGGTAACTCTATCTAGGGTTTGGTGTGTAGTCTTCCCCATCACTAGCTCTATCTAGGGATTGGTGTGTAGTCTTCTCTATCACTAGTTCTATCTAGGGATTGGTGTTCAGTCTTCCAAATCACTAGCTCTCTAGGGATTGGTGCACAGTCTTCTCCGTCGCTTGCTCTATCTAGGGATTGGTGTGCCGTCTTGTCCATCGGTAGCTCTATCTAGAGATTGGTGTGGATTCTTCTCCATCGCTAGCACTATCTAGGGATTTTTCTGTAGTCTTCTCCATCACTAGCGTTATCTAGGGATTGGTGTGAAGTCTTCTCCATCTCTAGCTCTATCTAGGGATTAGTGTATAGTCTCCACCATCACTAGCACTATCTAGGAATTGGTGTGTAGTCTGATCCATCACTAGCGCTATCTAGGGATTGGTGTGTAGTCTCCTCCATCACTAGCGCTATCTAGGGATTGGTGTGTAGTCTCCTCCATCAGTAGCACTATCTCTGGATTGGTGTGTAGTCTCCTCCATCACTAGCACTATCTAGGGATTGGTGTGCAGTCTTCTCCATCACTAGCTCTACTAGCACTATCTGGGGATTGGTGTGCAGTCTTCTCCATCACTAGCTCTATATAGGGATTGGTGTGCAGTCTTCCCCATCACTAGCTCTCTAGGGATTGGTGCACAGTCTTCTCCGTCACTTGCTCTATCTAGAGATTGGTGTGGATTCTTCTCCATCACTAGCTCTATCTAGGGATTGGTGTTCAGTCTTCCAAATCACTAGCTCTCTAGGGATTGGTGCACAGTCTTCTCTGTCGCTTGCTCTATCTAGGGATTGGTGTGCCGTCTTGTCCATCGGTAGCTCTATCTAGAGATTGGTGTGGATTCTTCTCCATCGCTAGCTCTATCTAGGGATTGGTGTATAGTCTCCACCATCACTAGCACTATCTAGAGATTGGTGTGTAGTCTCCTCCATCACTTGTGCTATCTAGGAATTGGTGTGTAGTCTGATCCATCACTAGCGCTATCTAGGGATTGGTGTGTAGTCTCCTCCATCACTAGCGCTATCTAGGGATTGGTGTGTAGTCTCCTCCATCAGTAGCACTATCTCTGGATCGGTGTGTAGTCTCCTCCATCACTAGCGCTATCTAGGGATTGGTGTGCAATCACTAGCTCTATCTAGAGATTGGTGTGTAGTCTCCTCCATCACTAGCACTATCTAGGGATTGGCGTGCAGTCTTCTCCATCACTAGCTCTACTAGCACTATCTAGGGATTGGTGTGCAGTGTTCTCCATCACTAGCTCTATATAGGGATTGGGTTGTAGTCTTCCAAATCACTAGCTCTCTAGGGATTGGTGCACAGTCTTCTCCGTCGCTTGCTCTATCTAGGGATTGGTGTGCCGTCTTGTCCATCGGTAGCTCTATCTAGAGATTGGTGTGGATTCTTCTCCATCGCTAGCACTATCTAGGGATTTTTCTGTAGTCTTCTCCATCACTAGCGTTATCTAGGGATTTGTGAGAAGTCTTCTCCATCTCTAGCTCTATCTAGGGAATGGTGTATAGTCTCCACCATCACTAGCACTATCTAGAGATTGGTGTGTAGTCTCCTCCATCACTTGCGCTATCTAGGAATTGGTGTGTAGTCTGATCCATCACTAGCGCTATCTAGGGATTGGTGTGTAGTCTCCTCCAGCACTAGCGCTATCTAGGGATTGGTGTGTAGTCTTCTCCATCAGTAGCACTATCTCTGGATCGGTGTGTAGTCTCCTCCATCACTAGCGCTATCTAGGGATTGGTGTGCAGTCTCCTCCATCACTAGCGCTATCTAGGGATTGGTGTGGAGTCTTCCCCATCACTAGCTCTATCTAGAGATTGGTGTGTAGTCTCCTCCATCACTAGCAATATCTAGGGATTGGTGTGCAGTCTTCTCCATCACTAGCTCTACTAGCACTATCTAGGGATTGGTGTGCAGTCTTCTCCATCACTAGCTCTATCTAGGGATTGGTGTGTAGTCTTCTCTATCACTAGCTCTATCTAGGGATTGGTGTGCAGTCTTCGCCATCGTTAGCTCTATCTAGGGTTTGGTGTGCAGTCTTCCCCATCACTAGCTCTATCTAGGGATTGGTGTGCAGTCTTCTCTATCATTAGCTCTATCTAGGGATTGGTGTGCAGTCTTCGCCATCGTTAGCTCTATCTAGGGATTGGTGTGTAGTCTCCTCCATCACTAGCGCTATTTAGGGATTGGTGTGGAGTCTTCCCCATCACTAGCTCTATCTAGAGATTGGTGTGTAGTCTCCTCCATCACTAGCAATATCTAGGGATTGGTGTGCAGTCTTCTCCATCACTAGCTCTACTAGCACTATCTAGGGATTGGTGTGCAGTCTTCTCCATCACTAGCTCTATCTAGGGATTGTTGTGTAGTCTTCTCTATCACTAGCTCTATCTAGGGATTGGTGTGCAGTCTTCGCCATCGTTAGCTCTATCCAGTGTTTGGTGTGCAGTCTTCCCCATCACTAGCTCTATCTAGGGATTGGTGTGTAGTCTTCTCTATCACTAGCTCTATCTAGGGATTGGTGTGCAGTCTTCGCCATCGTTAGCTCTATCTAGGGATTGATGTGCAGTCTTCCCCATCACTAGCTCTCTAGGGATTGGTGCACATCTTCTCCTTCACTTGCTCTATCTAGGGATTGGTGTGCCGTCTTCTCCGTCGGTAGCTCTATCTAGAGATTGGTGTGTAGTCTCCTCCATCACTAGCACTATCTAGGGATTGGTGTGCAGTCTTCTCCAACACTAGCTCTACTAGCACTATCTAGAGATTGGTGTGGATTCTTCTCCATCGCTAGCGCTATCTAGGGATTTTTGTGTAGTCTTCTCCATCACTAGCGCTGTCTAGGGATTGGTGTGCAGTCTTCTCCATCACTAGCTCTATCTAGAGATTGGTGTGTAGTCTCCTCCATCACTAGTGCTATCTAGGCAGTGGTGTGTAGTTTTCCCAGTCGCTAGCACTATCTAAGGATTGGTGTGCAGTCTTCTCCATCACTAGCTCTATCTAGGGATTGGTGTGAAGTCTTCTCCATCTCTAGCTCTATCTAGGGATTGGTGTATAGTCTCCACCATCACTAGCACTATCTAGAGATTGGTGTGTAGTCTCCTCCATCACTTGCGCTATCTAGGAATTGGTGTGTAGTCTGATCCATCACTAGCGCTATCTAGGGATTGGTGTGTAGTCTCCTCCATCACTAGCGCTATCTAGGGATTGGTGTGTAGTCTCCTCCATCAGTAGCACTATCTCTGGATCGGTGTGTAGTCTCCTCCATCACTAGTGCTATCTAGGGATTGGTGTGCAATCACTAGCTCTATCTAGAGATTGGTGTGTAGTCTCCTCCATCACTAGCACTATCTAGGGATTGGTGTGCAGTCTTCTCCATCACTAGCTCTACTAGCACTATCTAGGGATTGGTGTGCAGTCTTCTCCATCACTAGCTCTATATAGGGATTGGGTTGTAGTCTTCCAAATCACTAGCTCTCTAGGGATTGGTGCACAGTCTTCTCCGTCGCTTGCTCTATCTAGGGATTGGTGTGCCGTCTTGTCCATCGGTAGCTCTATCTAGAGATTGGTGTGGATTCTTCTCCATCGCTAGCACTATCTAGGGATTTTTCTGTAGTCTTCTCCATCACTAGCGTTATCTAGGGATTTGTGAGAAGTCTTCTCCATCTCTAGCTCTATCTAGGGAATGGTGTATAGTCTCCACCATCACTAGCACTATCTAGAGATTGGTGTGTAGTCTCCTCCATCACTTGCGCTATCTAGGAATTGGTGTGTAGTCTGATCCATCACTAGCGCTATCTAGGGATTGGTGTGTAGTCTCCTCCAGCACTAGCGCTATCTAGGGATTGGTGTGTAGTCTTCTCCATCAGTAGCACTATCTCTGGATCGGTGTGTAGTCTCCTCCATCACTAGCGCTATCTAGGGATTGGTGTGCAGTCTCCTCCATCACTAGCGCTATCTAGGGATTGGTGTGGAGTCTTCCCCATCACTAGCTCTATCTAGAGATTGGTGTGTAGTCTCCTCCATCACTAGCTCTATCTAGGGATTGGTGTGTAGTCTTCTCTATCACTAGCTCTATCTAGGGATTGGTGTGCAGTCTTCGCCATCGTTAGCTCTATCTAGGGTTTGGTGTGCAGTCTTCCCCATCACTAGCTCTATCTAGGGATTGGTGTGTAGTCTTCTCTATCATTAGCTCTATCTAGGGATTGGTGTGCAGTCTTCACCATCGTTAGCTCTATCTAGGGATTGGTGTGCCGTCTTCTCCGTCGGTAGCTCTATCTAGAGATTGGTGTGTAGTCTCCTCCATCACTAGCACTATCTAGGGATTGGTGTGCAGTCTTCTCCAACACTAGCTCTACTAGCACTATCTAGAGATTGGTGTGGATTCTTCTCCATCGCTAGCGCTATCTAGGGATTTTTGTGTAGTCTTCTCCATCACTAGCGCTGTCTAGGGATTGGTGTGCAGTCTTCTCCATCACTAGCTCTATCTAGAGATTGGTGTGTAGTCTCCTCCATCACTAGTGCTATCTAGGCAGTGGTGTGTAGTTTTCCCAGTCGCTAGCACTATCTAGGGATTGGTGTGCAGTCTTCTCCATCACTAGCTCTATCTAGGGATTGGTGTGAAGTCTTCTCCATCTCTAGCTCTATCTAGGGATTGGTGTATAGTCTCCACCATCACTAGCACTATCTAGAGATTGGTGTGTAGTCTCCTCCATCACTTGCGCTATCTAGGAATTGGTGTGTAGTCTGATCCATCACTAGCGCTATCTAGGGATTGGTGTGTAGTCTCCTCCATCACTAGCGCTATCTAGGGATTGGTGTGTAGTCTCCTCCATCAGTAGCACTATCTCTGGATCGGTGTGTAGTCTCCTCCATCACTAGCGCTATCTAGGGATTGGTGTGCAATCACTAGCTCTATCTAGAGATTGGTGTGTAGTCTCCTCCATCACTAGCACTATCTAGGGATTGGTGTGCAGTCTTCTCCATCACTAGCTCTACTAGCACTATCTAGGGATTGGTGTGCAGTCTTCTCCATCACTAGCTCTATATAGGGATTGGGTTGTAGTCTTCCAAATCACTAGCTCTCTAGGGATTGGTGCACAGTCTTCTCCGTCGCTTGCTCTATCTAGGGATTGGTGTGCCGTCTTGTCCATCGGTAGCTCTATCTAGAGATTGGTGTGGATTCTTCTCCATCGCTAGCACTATCTAGGGATTTTTCTGTAGTCTTCTCCATCACTAGCGTTATCTAGGGATTTGTGAGAAGTCTTCTCCATCTCTAGCTCTATCTAGGGAATGGTGTATAGTCTCCACCATCACTAGCACTATCTAGAGATTGGTGTGTAGTCTCCTCCATCACTTGCGCTATCTAGGAATTGGTGTGTAGTCTGATCCATCACTAGCGCTATCTAGGGATTGGTGTGTAGTCTCCTCCAGCACTAGCGCTATCTAGGGATTGGTGTGTAGTCTTCTCCATCAGTAGCACTATCTCTGGATCGGTGTGTAGTCTCCTCCATCACTAGCGCTATCTAGGGATTGGTGTGCAGTCTCCTCCATCACTAGCGCTATCTAGGGATTGGTGTGGAGTCTTCCCCATCACTAGCTCTATCTAGAGATTGGTGTGTAGTCTCCTCCATCACTAGCTCTATCTAGGGATTGGTGTGTAGTCTTCTCTATCACTAGCTCTATCTAGGGATTGGTGTGCAGTCTTCGCCATCGTTAGCTCTATCTAGGGTTTGGTCTGCAGTCTTCCCCATCACTAGCTCTATCTAGGGATTGGTGTGTAGTCTTCTCTATCATTAGCTCTATCTAGGGATTGGTGTGCAGTCTTCACCATCGTTAGCTCTATCTAGGGATTGGTGTGTAGTCTCCTCCATCACTAGCGCTATTTAGGGATTGGTGTGGAGTCTTCCCCATCACTAGCTCTATCTAGAGATTGGTGTGTAGTCTCCTCCATCACTAGCAATATCTAGGGATTGGTGTGCAGTCTTCTCCATCACTAGCTCTACTAGCACTATCTAGGGATTGGTGTGCAGTCTTCTCCATCACTAGCTCTATCTAGGGATTGTTGTGTAGTCTTCTCTATCACTAGCTCTATCTAGGGATTGGTGTGCAGTCTTCGCCATCGTTAGCTCTATCCAGTGTTTGGTGTGCAGTCTTCCCCATCACTAGCTCTATCTAGGGATTGGTGTGTAGTCTTCTCTATCACTAGCTCTATCTAGGGATTGGTGTGCAGTCTTCGCCATCGTTAGCTCTATCTAGGGATTGATGTGCAGTCTTCCCCATCACTAGCTCTCTAGGGATTGGTGTGCAGTCTTCTCCGTCGGTAGCTCTATCTAGAGATTGGTGTGTAGTCTCCTCCATCACTAGCACTATCTAGGGATTGGTGTGCAGTCTTCTCCAACACTAGCTCTACTAGCACTATCTAGAGATTGGTGTGGATTCTTCTCCATCGCTAGCGCTATCTAGGGATTTTTGTGTAGTCTTCTCCATCACTAGCGCTGTCTAGGGATTGGTGTGCAGTCTTCTCCATCACTAGCTCTATCTAGAGATTGGTGTGTAGTCTCCTCCATCACTAGTGCTATCTAGGCAGTGGTGTGTAGTTTTCCCAGTCGCTAGCACTATCTAGGGATTGGTGTGCAGTCTTCTCCATCACTAGCTCTATCTAGGGATTGGTGTGAAGTCTTCTCCATCTCTAGCTCTATCTAGGGATTGGTGTATAGTCTCCACCATCACTAGCACTATCTAGAGATTGGTGTGTAGTCTCCTCCATCACTTGCGCTATCTAGGAATTGGTGTGTAGTCTGATCCATCACTAGCGCTATCTAGGGATTGGTGTGTAGTCTCCTCCATCACTAGCGCTATCTAGGGATTGGTGTGTAGTCTCCTCCATCAGTAGCACTATCTCTGGATCGGTGTGTAGTCTCCTCCATCACTAGCGCTATCTAGGGATTGGTGTGCAATCACTAGCTCTATCTAGAGATTGGTGTGTAGTCTCCTCCATCACTAGCACTATCTAGGGATTGGTGTGCAGTCTTCTCCATCACTAGCTCTACTAGCACTATCTAGGGATTGGTGTGCAGTCTTCTCCATCACTAGCTCTATATAGGGATTGGGTTGTAGTCTTCCAAATCACTAGCTCTCTAGGGATTGGTGCACAGTCTTCTCCGTCGCTTGCTCTATCTAGGGATTGGTGTGCCGTCTTGTCCATCGGTAGCTCTATCTAGGGTTTGGTGTGTAGTCTTCCCCATCACTAGCTCTATCAAGGGATTGGTGTGTAGTCTTCTCTATCACTAGCTCTACTAGCACTATCTAGGGATTGGTGTGCAGTCTTCTCCATCACTAGCTCTATCTAGGGATTGGTGTGTAGTCTTCTCTATCACTAGCTCTATCTAGGGATTGGTGTGCAGTCTTCGCCATCGTTAGCTCTATCTAGGGTTTGGTGTGCAGTCTTCCCCATCACTAGCTCTATCTAGGGATTGGTGTGTAGTCTTCTCTATCACTAGCTCTATCTAGGGATTGGTGTGCAGTCTTCTCCATCACTAGCGCTATCTAGGGATTGGTGTGTAGTTTCCTCCATCACTAGCGCTATCTAGGGATTGGTGTGCAGTCTTCCCCATCACTAGCTCTATCTAGAGATTGGTGTGTAGTCTCCTCCATCACTAGCACTATCTAGGGATTGGTGTGCAGTCTTCTCCATCACTAGCTCTATCTAGGGATTGGTGTGTAGTCTTCTCTATCACTAGCTCTATCTAGGGATTGGTGTGCAGTCTTCCCCATCACTAGCTCTATCTAGAGATTGGTGTGTAGTCTCCTCCATCACTAGCACTATCTAGGGATTGGTGTGCAGTCTTCTCCATCACTAGCTCTATCTAGGGATTGGTGTGTAGTCTTCTCTATCACTAGCTCTATCTAGGGATTGGTGTGCAGTCTTCGCCATCGTTAGCTCTATCTAGGGTTTGGTGTGCAGTCTTCCCCATCACTAGCTCTATCTAGGGATTGGTGTGTAGTCTTCTCTATCACTAGCTCTATCTAGGGATTGGTGTGCAGTCTTCACCATCGTTAGCTCTATCTAGGGATTGGTGTGCAGTCTTCCCCATCACTAGCACTCTAGGGATTGGTGCACATCTTCTCCTTCACTTGCTCTATCTAGGGATTGGTGTGCCGTCTTCTCTGTCGGTAGCTCTATCTAGAGATTGGTGTGTAGTCTCCTCCATCACTCGCACTAGCTAGGGATTGGTGTGTAGTTTCCTCTCCAACTAACTCTGTCTAGGGATAGGTGTGCAGTCTCCTCCATCACTAGCACTATCTAGAGATTGGTGTGTAGTCTCCTCCATCACTAGTGCTATCTAGGGAGTGGTGTGAGAATTTCCCATTCGCTAGCATTATCTAGGGATTGGTGTACAGTCTTCTCCATCAATAGCTCTATCTAGGGTTTGGTGTGCAGTCTTCCCCATCACTAGCTCTATCTAGGGATTGGTGTGTAGTCTTCTCTATCACTCACTCTATCTAGGGATTGGTGTGCAGTCTTCCAAATGACTAGCTCTCTAGGGATTGGTGCACAGTCTTCTCCGTCGCTTGCTCTATCTAGGGATTGGTCTGCCGTCTTGTCCATCGGTAGCTCGATCTAGGGTTTGGTGTGTAGTCTTCCCCATCACTAGCTCTATCAAGGGATTGGTGTGTAGTCTTCTCTATCACTAGCTCTATCTAGGGATTGGTGTTCAGTCTTTCAAATCACTAGCTCTCTAGGGATTGGTGCACAGTCTTCTCCGTCGCTTGCTCTATCTAGGGATTGGTGTGCCGTCTTGTTCATCGGTAGCTCTATCTAGAGATTGGTGTGGATTCTTCTCTATCACTAGCACTATCTAGGGATTGGTGTATAGTCTCCACCATCACTAGCACTATCTAGGGAATTTTCTGTAGTCTTCTCCATCACTAGCATTATCTAGGTATTGGTGTGAAGTCTTCTCCATCTCTAGCTCTTTCTAGGGATTGGTGTATAGTCTCCACCATCACTAGCACTATCTAGAGATTGGTGTGTAGTCTCCTCCATCACTTGCGTTATCTAGGAATTGGTGTGTAGTCTGATCCATCACTAGCGCTATCTATGGATTGGTGTGTAGTCTCCTCCATCACTAGCGCTATCTAGGGATTGGTGTGCAGTCTCCTCCATCAGTAACACTATCTCTGGATCGGTGTGTAGTCTCCTGCATCACTAGCGCTATCTAGGGATTGGTGTGCAGTCTTCCCCATCACTAGCTCTATCTAGAGATTGGTGTGTAGTCTCCTCCATCACTAGCACTATCTAGGGATTGGTGTGCAGTCTTCTCCATCACTAGCTCTGCTAGCACTATCTAGGGATTGGTGTGTAGTCTTCTCCATCACTAGCTCTATCTAGGGATTGGTGTGTAGTCTTCTCTATCACTAGCTCTATCTAGGGATTAGTGTGCAGTCTTCGCCATCATTAGCTCTATCTAGGGTTTGGTGTGCAGTCTTCCCCATCACTAGCTGTATCTAGGGATTGGTGTGCAGTCTTCCCCATCACTAGCTCTCTAGGCATTGGTGCACAGTCTTCTCCTTCGCTTGCTCTATCTAGGGATTGGTGTGCCATCTTCTCCATCGGTAGCTCTATCTAGAGACTGGTGTGGATTCTTCTCCATCGCTAGCACTATCTAGGGATTTTTCTGTAGTCTTCTCCATCACTAGCGTTATCTAGGGATTGGTGTAAAGTCTTCTCCATCTCTAGCTCTATCTAGGGATTGGTGTATAGTCTCCACCATCACTAGCACTATCTCGAGATTGGTGGGTAGTCTCCTCCATCACTTGCGCTATCTAGGGATTGGTGTGTAGTCTGCTCCATCAGTAGCACTATCTCTGGATCGGTGTGTAGTCTCCTCCATCACTAGCGCTATCTAGGGATTGGTGTGCAGTCTTCCCCATCACTATCTCTATCTAGAGATTGGTGTGTAGTTTCCTCCTTCACTAGCACTATCTAGGGATTGGTGTGCAGTCTTCTCCATCACTAGCTCTACTAGCACTATCTAGGGATTGGTGTGCAGTCTTCTCCATCACTAGTGCTATCTAGGGAGTGGTGTGTAGTTTTCCCAGTCGCTAGCACTATCTAGGGATTGGTGTGCAGTCTTCTCCATCACTAGCTCTATCTAGGGTTTGGTGTGCCGTCTTCCCCATCACTAGCTCTATCTAGGGATTTGTGTGTAGTCTTCTCTATCACTAGCTCTATCTAGGGATTGGTGTGCAGTCTTCCAAATCACTAGCTCTCTAGGGATTGGTGCACAGTCTTCTCCGTCGCTTGCTCTATCTAGGGATTGGTGTGCCGTCTTGTCCATCGGTAACTCTATCTAGGGTTTGGTGTGTAGTCTTCCCCATCACTAGCTCTATCTAGGGATTGGTGTGTAGTCTTCTCTATCACTAGTTCTATCTAGGGATTGGTGTTCAGTCTTCCAAATCACTAGCTCTCTAGGGATTGGTGCACAGTCTTCTCCGTCGCTTGCTCTATCTAGGGATTGGTGTGCCGTCTTGTCCATCGGTAGCTCTATCTAGAGATTGGTGTGGATTCTTCTCCATCGCTAGCACTATCTAGGGATTTTTCTGTAGTCTTCTCCATCACTAGCGTTATCTAGGGATTGGTGTGAAGTCTTCTCCATCTCTAGCTCTATCTAGGGATTAGTGTATAGTCTCCACCATCACTAGCACTATCTAGGAATTGGTGTGTAGTCTGATCCATCACTAGCGCTATCTAGGGATTGGTGTGTAGTCTCCTCCATCACTAGCGCTATCTAGGGATTGGTGTGTAGTCTCCTCCATCAGTAGCACTATCTCTGGATTGGTGTGTAGTCTCCTCCATCACTAGCACTATCTAGGGATTGGTGTGCAGTCTTCTCCATCACTAGCTCTACTAGTACTATCTGGGGATTGGTGTGCAGTCTTCTCCATCACTAGCTCTATATAGGGATTGGTGTGCAGTCTTCCCCATCACTAGCTCTCTAGGGATTGGTGCACAGTCTTCTCCGTCACTTGCTCTATCTAGAGATTGGTGTGGATTCTTCTCCATCACTAGCTCTATCTAGGGATTGGTGTTCAGTCTTCCAAATCACTAGCTCTCTAGGGATTGGTGCACAGTCTTCTCTGTCGCTTGCTCTATCTAGGGATTGGTGTGCCGTCTTGTCCATCGGTAGCTCTATCTAGAGATTGGTGTGGATTCTTCTCCATCGCTAGCTCTATCTAGGGATTGGTGTATAGTCTCCACCATCACTAGCACTATCTAGAGATTGGTGTGTAGTCTCCTCCATCACTTGTGCTATCTAGGAATTGGTGTGTAGTCTGATCCATCACTAGCGCTATCTAGGGATTGGTGTGTAGTCTCCTCCATCACTAGCGCTATCTAGGGATTGGTGTGTAGTCTCCTCCATCAGTAGCACTATCTCTGGATCGGTGTGTAGTCTCCTCCATCACTAGCGCTATCTAGGGATTGGTGTGCAATCACTAGCTCTATCTAGAGATTGGTGTGTAGTCTCCTCCATCACTAGCACTATCTAGGGATTGGTGTGCAGTCTTCTCCATCACTAGCTCTACTAGCACTATCTAGGGATTGGTGTGCAGTCTTCTCCATCACTAGCTCTATATAGGGATTGGGTTGTAGTCTTCCAAATCACTAGCTCTCTAGGGATTGGTGCACAGTCTTCTCCGTCGCTTGCTCTATCTAGGGATTGGTGTGCCGTCTTGTCCATCGGTAGCTCTATCTAGAGATTGGTGTGGATTCTTCTCCATCGCTAGCACTATCTAGGGATTTTTCTGTAGTCTTCTCCATCACTAGCGTTATCTAGGGATTTGTGAGAAGTCTTCTCCATCTCTAGCTCTATCTAGGGAATGGTGTATAGTCTCCACCATCACTAGCACTATCTAGAGATTGGTGTGTAGTCTCCTCCATCACTTGCGCTATCTAGGAATTGGTGTGTAGTCTGATCCATCACTAGCGCTATCTAGGGATTGGTGTGTAGTCTCCTCCAGCACTAGCGCTATCTAGGGATTGGTGTGTAGTCTTCTCCATCAGTAGCACTATCTCTGGATCGGTGTGTAGTCTCCTCCATCACTAGCGCTATCTAGGGATTGGTGTGCAGTCTCCTCCATCACTAGCGCTATCTAGGGATTGGTGTGGAGTCTTCCCCATCACTAGCTCTATCTAGAGATTGGTGTGTAGTCTCCTCCATCACTAGCAATATCTAGGGATTGGTGTGCAGTCTTCTCCATCACTAGCTCTACTAGCACTATCTAGGGATTGGTGTGCAGTCTTCTCCATCACTAGCTCTATCTAGGGATTGGTGTGTAGTCTTCTCTATCACTAGCTCTATCTAGGGATTGGTGTGCAGTCTTCGCCATCGTTAGCTCTATCTAGGGTTTGGTGTGCAGTCTTCCCCATCACTAGCTCTATTTAGGGATTGGTGTGCAGTCTTCTCTATCATTAGCTCTATCTAGGGATTGGTGTGCAGTCTTCGCCATCGTTAGCTCTATCTAGGGATTGGTGTGTAGTCTCCTCCATCACTAGCGCTATTTAGGGATTGGTGTGGAGTCTTCCCCATCACTAGCTCTATCTAGAGATTGGTGTGTAGTCTCCTCCATCACTAGCAATATCTAGGGATTGGTGTGCAGTCTTCTCCATCACTAGCTCTACTAGCACTATCTAGGGATTGGTGTGCAGTCTTCTCCATCACTAGCTCTATCTAGGGATTGTTGTGTAGTCTTCTCTATCACTAGCTCTATCTAGGGATTGGTGTGCAGTCTTCGCCATCGTTAGCTCTATCCAGTGTTTGGTGTGCAGTCTTCCCCATCACTAGCTCTATCTAGGGATTGGTGTGTAGTCTTCTCTATCACTAGCTCTATCTAGGGATTGGTGTGCAGTCTTCGCCATCGTTAGCTCTATCTAGGGATTGATGTGCAGTCTTCCCCATCACTAGCTCTCTAGGGATTGGTGCACATCTTCTCCTTCACTTGCTCTATCTAGGGATTGGTGTGCCGTCTTCTCCGTCGGTAGCTCTATCTAGAGATTGGTGTGTAGTCTCCTCCATCACTAGCACTATCTAGGGATTGGTGTGCAGTCTTCTCCAACACTAGCTCTACTAGCACTATCTAGAGATTGGTGTGGATTCTTCTCCATCGCTAGCGCTATCTAGGGATTTTTGTGTAGTCTTCTCCATCACTAGCGCTGTCTAGGGATTGGTGTGCAGTCTTCTCCATCACTAGCTCTATCTAGAGATTGGTGTGTAGTCTCCTCCATCACTAGTGCTATCTAGGCAGTGGTGTGTAGTTTTCCCAGTCGCTAGCACTATCTAGGGATTGGTGTGCAGTCTTCTCCATCACTAGCTCTATCTAGGGATTGGTGTGAAGTCTTCTCCATCTCTAGCTCTATCTAGGGATTGGTGTATAGTCTCCACCATCACTAGCACTATCTAGAGATTGGTGTGTAGTCTCCTCCATCACTTGCGCTATCTAGGAATTGGTGTGTAGTCTGATCCATCACTAGCGCTATCTAGGGATTGGTGTGTAGTCTCCTCCATCACTAGCGCTATCTAGGGATTGGTGTGTAGTCTCCTCCATCAGTAGCACTATCTCTGGATCGGTGTGTAGTCTCCTCCATCACTAGTGCTATCTAGGGATTGGTGTGCAATCACTAGCTCTATCTAGAGATTGGTGTGTAGTCTCCTCCATCACTAGCACTATCTAGGGATTGGTGTGCAGTCTTCTCCATCACTAGCTCTACTAGCACTATCTAGGGATTGGTGTGCAGTCTTCTCCATCACTAGCTCTATATAGGGATTGGGTTGTAGTCTTCCAAATCACTAGCTCTCTAGGGATTGGTGCACAGTCTTCTCCGTCGCTTGCTCTATCTAGGGATTGGTGTGCCGTCTTGTCCATCGGTAGCTCTATCTAGAGATTGGTGTGGATTCTTCTCCATCGCTAGCACTATCTAGGGATTTTTCTGTAGTCTTCTCCATCACTAGCGTTATCTAGGGATTTGTGAGAAGTCTTCTCCATCTCTAGCTCTATCTAGGGAATGGTGTATAGTCTCCACCATCACTAGCACTATCTAGAGATTGGTGTGTAGTCTCCTCCATCACTTGCGCTATCTAGGAATTGGTGTGTAGTCTGATCCATCACTAGCGCTATCTAGGGATTGGTGTGTAGTCTCCTCCAGCACTAGCGCTATCTAGGGATTGGTGTGTAGTCTTCTCCATCAGTAGCACTATCTCTGGATCGGTGTGTAGTCTCCTCCATCACTAGCGCTATCTAGGGATTGGTGTGCAGTCTCCTCCATCACTAGCGCTATCTAGGGATTGGTGTGGAGTCTTCCCCATCACTAGCTCTATCTAGAGATTGGTGTGTAGTCTCCTCCATCACTAGCTCTATCTAGGGATTGGTGTGTAGTCTTCTCTATCACTAGCTCTATCTAGGGATTGGTGTGCAGTCTTCGCCATCGTTAGCTCTATCTAGGGTTTGGTGTGCAGTCTTCCCCATCACTAGCTCTATCTAGGGATTGGTGTGTAGTCTTCTCTATCATTAGCTCTATCTAGGGATTGGTGTGCAGTCTTCACCATCGTTAGCTCTATCTAGGGATTGGTGTGCCGTCTTCTCCGTCGGTAGCTCTATCTAGAGATTGGTGTGTAGTCTCCTCCATCACTAGCACTATCTAGGGATTGGTGTGCAGTCTTCTCCAACACTAGCTCTACTAGCACTATCTAGAGATTGGTGTGGATTCTTCTCCATCGCTAGCGCTATCTAGGGATTTTTGTGTAGTCTTCTCCATCACTAGCGCTGTCTAGGGATTGGTGTGCAGTCTTCTCCATCACTAGCTCTATCTAGAGATTGGTGTGTAGTCTCCTCCATCACTAGTGCTATCTAGGCAGTGGTGTGTAGTTTTCCCAGTCGCTAGCACTATCTAGGGATTGGTGTGCAGTCTTCTCCATCACTAGCTCTATCTAGGGATTGGTGTGAAGTCTTCTCCATCTCTAGCTCTATCTAGGGATTGGTGTATAGTCTCCACCATCACTAGCACTATCTAGAGATTGGTGTGTAGTCTCCTCCATCACTTGCGCTATCTAGGAATTGGTGTGTAGTCTGATCCATCACTAGCGCTATCTAGGGATTGGTGTGTAGTCTCCTCCATCACTAGCGCTATCTAGGGATTGGTGTGTAGTCTCCTCCATCAGTAGCACTATCTCTGGATCGGTGTGTAGTCTCCTCCATCACTAGCGCTATCTAGGGATTGGTGTGCAATCACTAGCTCTATCTAGAGATTGGTGTGTAGTCTCCTCCATCACTAGCACTATCTAGGGATTGGTGTGCAGTCTTCTCCATCACTAGCTCTACTAGCACTATCTAGGGATTGGTGTGCAGTCTTCTCCATCACTAGCTCTATATAGGGATTGGGTTGTAGTCTTCCAAATCACTAGCTCTCTAGGGATTGGTGCACAGTCTTCTCCGTCGCTTGCTCTATCTAGGGATTGGTGTGCCGTCTTGTCCATCGGTAGCTCTATCTAGAGATTGGTGTGGATTCTTCTCCATCGCTAGCACTATCTAGGGATTTTTCTGTAGTCTTCTCCATCACTAGCGTTATCTAGGGATTTGTGAGAAGTCTTCTCCATCTCTAGCTCTATCTAGGGAATGGTGTATAGTCTCCACCATCACTAGCACTATCTAGAGATTGGTGTGTAGTCTCCTCCATCACTTGCGCTATCTAGGAATTGGTGTGTAGTCTGATCCATCACTAGCGCTATCTAGGGATTGGTGTGTAGTCTCCTCCAGCACTAGCGCTATCTAGGGATTGGTGTGTAGTCTTCTCCATCAGTAGCACTATCTCTGGATCGGTGTGTAGTCTCCTCCATCACTAGCGCTATCTAGGGATTGGTGTGCAGTCTCCTCCATCACTTGCGCTATCTAGGGATTGGTGTGGAGTCTTCCCCATCACTAGCTCTATCTAGAGATTGGTGGTGTGTAGTCTCCTCCATCACTAGCTCTATCTAGGGATTGGTGTGTAGTCTTCTCTATCACTAGCTCTATCTAGGGATTGGTGTGCAGTCTTCGCCATCGTTAGCTCTATCTAGGGTTTGGTCTGCAGTCTTCCCCATCACTAGCTCTATCTAGGGATTGGTGTGTAGTCTTCTCTATCATTAGCTCTATCTAGGGATTGGTGTGCAGTCTTCACCATCGTTAGCTCTATCTAGGGATTGGTGTGTAGTCTCCTCCATCACTAGCGCTATTTAGGGATTGGTGTGGAGTCTTCCCCATCACTAGCTCTATCTAGAGATTGGTGTGTAGTCTCCTCCATCACTAGCAATATCTAGGGATTGGTGTGCAGTCTTCTCCATCACTAGCTCTACTAGCACTATCTAGGGATTGGTGTGCAGTCTTCTCCATCACTAGCTCTATCTAGGGATTGTTGTGTAGTCTTCTCTATCACTAGCTCTATCTAGGGATTGGTGTGCAGTCTTCGCCATCGTTAGCTCTATCCAGTGTTTGGTGTGCAGTCTTCCCCATCACTAGCTCTATCTAGGGATTGGTGTGTAGTCTTCTCTATCACTAGCTCTATCTAGGGATTGGTGTGCAGTCTTCGCCATCGTTAGCTCTATCTAGGGATTGATGTGCAGTCTTCCCCATCACTAGCTCTCTAGGGATTGGTGTGCAGTCTTCTCCGTCGGTAGCTCTATCTAGAGATTGGTGTGTAGTCTCCTCCATCACTAGCACTATCTAGGGATTGGTGTGCAGTCTTCTCCAACACTAGCTCTACTAGCACTATCTAGAGATTGGTGTGGATTCTTCTCCATCGCTAGCGCTATCTAGGGATTTTTGTGTAGTCTTCTCCATCACTAGCGCTGTCTAGGGATTGGTGTGCAGTCTTCTCCATCACTAGCTCTATCTAGAGATTGGTGTGTAGTCTCCTCCATCACTAGTGCTATCTAGGCAGTGGTGTGTAGTTTTCCCAGTCGCTAGCACTATCTAGGGATTGGTGTGCAGTCTTCTCCATCACTAGCTCTATCTAGGGATTGGTGTGAAGTCTTCTCCATCTCTAGCTCTATCTAGGGATTGGTGTATAGTCTCCACCATCACTAGCACTATCTAGAGATTGGTGTGTAGTCTCCTCCATCACTTGCGCTATCTAGGAATTGGTGTGTAGTCTGATCCATCACTAGCGCTATCTAGGGATTGGTGTGTAGTCTCCTCCATCACTAGCGCTATCTAGGGATTGGTGTGTAGTCTCCTCCATCAGTAGCACTATCTCTGGATCGGTGTGTAGTCTCCTCCATCACTAGCGCTATCTAGGGATTGGTGTGCAATCACTAGCTCTATCTAGAGATTGGTGTGTAGTCTCCTCCATCACTAGCACTATCTAGGGATTGGTGTGCAGTCTTCTCCATCACTAGCTCTACTAGCACTATCTAGGGATTGGTGTGCAGTCTTCTCCATCACTAGCTCTATATAGGGATTGGGTTGTAGTCTTCCAAATCACTAGCTCTCTAGGGATTGGTGCACAGTCTTCTCCGTCGCTTGCTCTATCTAGGGATTGGTGTGCCGTCTTGTCCATCGGTAGCTCTATCTAGGGTTTGGTGTGTAGTCTTCCCCATCACTAGCTCTATCAAGGGATTGGTGTGTAGTCTTCTCTATCACTAGCTCTACTAGCACTATCTAGGGATTGGTGTGCAGTCTTCTCCATCACTAGCTCTATCTAGGGATTGGTGTGTAGTCTTCTCTATCACTAGCTCTATCTAGGGATTGGTGTGCAGTCTTCGCCATCGTTAGCTCTATCTAGGGTTTGGTGTGCAGTCTTCCCCATCACTAGCTCTATCTAGGGATTGGTGTGTAGTCTTCTCTATCACTAGCTCTATCTAGGGATTGGTGTGCAGTCTTCTCCATCACTAGCGCTATCTAGGGATTGGTGTGTAGTTTCCTCCATCACTAGCGCTATCTAGGGATTGGTGTGCAGTCTTCCCCATCACTAGCTCTATCTAGAGATTGGTGTGTAGTCTCCTCCATCACTAGCACTATCTAGGGATTGGTGTGCAGTCTTCTCCATCACTAGCTCTATCTAGGGATTGGTGTGTAGTCTTCTCTATCACTAGCTCTATCTAGGGATTGGTGTGCAGTCTTCGCCATCGTTAGCTCTATCTAGGGTTTGGTGTGCAGTCTTCCCCATCACTAGCTCTATCTAGGGATTGGTGTGTAGTCTTCTCTATCACTAGCTCTATCTAGGGATTGGTGTGCAGTCTTCACCATCGTTAGCTCTATCTAGGGATTGGTGTGCAGTCTTCCCCATCACTAGCACTCTAGGGATTGGTGCACATCTTCTCCTTCACTTGCTCTATCTAGGGATTGGTGTGCCGTCTTCTCCGTCGGTAGCTCTATCTAGAGATTGGTGTGTAGTCTCCTCCATCACTCGCACTAGCTAGGGATTGGTGTGTAGTTTCCTCTCCAACTAACTCTGTCTAGGGATAGGTGTGCAGTCTCCTCCATCACTAGCACTATCTAGAGATTGGTGTGTAGTCTCCTCCATCACTAGTGCTATCTAGGGAGTGGTGTGAGAATTTCCCATTCGCTAGCATTATCTAGGGATTGGTGTACAGTCTTCTCCATCAATAGCTCTATCTAGGGTTTGGTGTGCAGTCTTCCCCATCACTAGCTCTATCTAGGGATTGGTGTGTAGTCTTCTCTATCACTCACTCTATCTAGGGATTGGTGTGCAGTCTTCCAAATGACTAGCTCTCTAGGGATTGGTGCACAGTCTTCTCCGTCGCTTGCTCTATCTAGGGATTGGTCTGCCGTCTTGTCCATCGGTAGCTCGATCTAGGGTTTGGTGTGTAGTCTTCCCCATCACTAGCTCTATCAAGGGATTGGTGTGTAGTCTTCTCTATCACTAGCTCTATCTAGGGATTGGTGTTCAGTCTTTCAAATCACTAGCTCTCTAGGGATTGGTGCACAGTCTTCTCCGTCGCTTGCTCTATCTAGGGATTGGTGTGCCGTCTTGTTCATCGGTAGCTCTATCTAGAGATTGGTGTGGATTCTTCTCTATCACTAGCACTATCTAGGGATTGGTGTATAGTCTCCACCATCACTAGCACTATCTAGGGATTTTTCTGTTGTCTTCTCCATCACTAGCGTTATCTAGGGATTGGTGTGAAGTCTTATCCATCTCTAGCTCTATCTAGGGATTGGTGTATAGTCTCCACCATCACTAGCACTATCTAGAGATTGGTGTGTAGTCTCCTCCATCACTTGCGCTATCTAGGAATTGGTGTGTAGTCTGATCCCTCACTAGCGCTATCTAGGGATTGGTGTGTAGTCTCCTCCATCACTAGCGCTATCTAGGGATTGGTGTGTAGTCTCCTCCATCAGTAGCACTATCTCTGGATCGGTGTGTAGTCTCCTCCATCACTAGCGCTATCTAGGGATTGGTGTGCGATCTTCCCCATCACTAGCTCTATCTAGAGATTGGTGTGTAGTCTCCTCCATCACTAGCACTATCTAGAGATTGGTGTGCAGTCTTCTCCATCACTAGCTCTACTAGCACTATCTAGGGATTGGTGTGCAGTCTTCTCCATCACTAGCTCTATATAGGGATTGGTGTGCAGTCTTCCCCATCACTAGCTCTCTAGGGATTGGTGCACAGTCTTCTCCATCACTAGCGCTGTCTAGGGATTGGTGTGAAGTCTTCTCCATCTCTAGCTCTATCTAGGGAATGGTGTATAGTCTCCACCATCACTAGCACTATCTAGAGATTGGTGTGTAGTCTCCTCCATCACTTGCACTATCTAGGAATTGGTGTGTAGTCTGATCCATCACTAGCGCTATTTAGGGATTGGTGTGTAGTCTCCTCCATCACTAGCGCTATCTAGGGATTGGTGTGTAGTCTCCTCCATCACTAGCGCTATCTAGGGATTGGTGGCAGTCTTCCCCATCACTAGCTCTATCTAGAGATTGGTGTGTAGTCTCCTCCATCACTAGCACTATCTAGGGATTGGTGTGCAGTCTTCTCCATCACTAGCTCTACTAGCACTATCTAGGGATTGGTGTGCAGTCTTCTCCATCACTAGCTCTATCTAGGGATTGGTGTGTAGTATTCTCTATCACTAGCTCTATCTAGGGATTGGTGTGCAGTCTTCGCCATCGTTAGCTCTATCTAGGGTTTGGTGTGCAGTCTTCCCCATCACTAGCTCTATCTAGGGATTGGTGTGTAGTCTTCTCTATCACTAGCTCTATCTAGGGATTGGTGTGCAGTCTTCACCATCGTTAGCTCTATCTAGGGATTGGTGTGCAGTCTTCCCCATCACTAGCACTCTAGGGATTGGTGCACATCTTCTCCTTCACTTGCTCTATCTAGTGATTGGTGTGCCGTCTTCTCCGTCGGTAGCTCTATCTAGAGATTGGTGTGTAGTTTCCTCCATCACTCGCACTAGCTAGGGATTGGTGTGTAGTTTCCTCTCCAAGTAACTCTGTCTAGGGATAGGTGTGCAGTCTCCTCCATCACTAGCACTATCTAGAGATTGGTGTGTAGTCTCCTCCATCACTAGTGCTATCTAGGGAGTGGTGTGAGAATTTCCCAGTCGCTAGCACTATCTAGGGATTGGTGTACAGTCTTCTCCATCAATAGCTCTATCTAGGGTTTGGTGTGCAGTCTTCCCCATCACTAGCTCTATCTAGGGATTGGTGTGTAGTCTTCTCTATCACTCGCTCTATCTAGGGATTGGTGTGCAGTCTTCCAAATGACTAGCTCTCTAGGAATTGGTGCACAGTCTTCTCCGTCGCCTGCTCTATCTAGGGATTGGTGTGCCGTCTTGTCCATCGGTAGCTCTATCTAGGGTTTGGTGTGTAGTCTTCCCCATCACTAGCTCTATCAAGGGATTGGTGTGTAGTCTTCTCTATCACTAGCTCTATCTAGGGATTGGTGTTCAGTCTTTCAAATCACTAGCTCGCTAGGGATTGGTGCACAGTCTTCTCCGTCGCTTGCTCTATCTAGGGATTGGTCTGCCGTCTTGTCCATCGGTAGCTCTATCTAGAGATTGGTGTGTAGTCTCCTCCATCACTAGCACTATCTAGGGATTGGTGTGCAGTCTTCTCCATCACTAGCTCTACTAGCACTATCTAGGGATTGGTGTGCAGTCTTCTCCATCACTAGCTCTATCTAGGGATTGGTGTGTAGTCTTCTCTATCACTAGCTCTATCTAGGGATTGGTGTGCAGTCTTCGCCATCGTTAGCTCTATCTAGGGTTTGGTGTGCAGTCTTCCCCATCACTAGCTCTATCTAGGGATTGGTGTGTAGTCTTCTCTATCACTAGCTCTATCTAGGGATTGGTGTGCAGTCTTCTCCATCACTAGCGCTATCTAGGGATTGGTGTGTAGTCTCCTCCATCACTAGCGCTATCTAGGGATTGGTGTGCAGTCTTCCCCATCACTAGCTCTATCTAGGGATTGGTGTGCAGTCTTCTCCATCACTAGCTCTACTAGCACTATCTAGGGATGGGTGTGCAGTCTTCTCCATCACTAGCTCTATCTAGGGATTGGTGTGTAGTCTTCTCTATCACTAGCTCTATCTAGGGATTGGTGTGCAGTCTTCACCATCGTTAGCTCTATCTAGGGTTTGGTGTGCAGTCTTCCCCATCACTAGCTCTATCTAGGGATTGGTGTGTAGTCTTCTCTATCACTAGCTCTATCTAGGGATTGGTGTGCAGTCTTCACCATCGTTAGCTCTATCTAGGGATTGGTGTGCAGTCTTCCCCATCACTAGCACTCTAGGGATTGGTGCACATCTTCTCCTTCACTTGCTCTATCTAGGGATTGGTGTGCCGTCTTCTCCGTCGGTAGCTCTATCTAGAGATTGGTGTGTAGTCTCCTCCATCACTCGCACTAGCTAGGGATTGGTGTGTAGTTTCCTCTCCAACTAACTCTGTCTAGGGATAGGTGTGCAGTCTCCTCCATCACTAGCACTATCTAGAGATTGGTGTGTAGTCTCCTCCATCACTAGTGCTATCTAGGGAGTGGTGTGAGAATTTCCCATTCGCTAGCATTATCTAGGGATTGGTGTACAGTCTTCTCCATCAATAGGTCTATCTAGGGTTTGGTGTGCAGTCTTCCCCATCACTAGCTCTATCTAGGGATTGGTGTGTAGTCTTCTCTATCACTCGCTCTATCTAGGGATTGGTGTGCAGTCTTCCAAATGACTAGCTCTCTAGGGATTGGTGCACAGTCTTCTCCGTCGCCTGCTCTATCTAGGGATTGGTGTGCCGTCTTGTCCATCGGTAGCTCTATCTAGGGTTTGGTGTGTAGTCTTCCCCATCACTAGCTCTATCAAGGGATTGGTGTGTAGTCTTCTCTATCACTAGCTCTATCTAGGGATTGGTGTTCAGTCTTTCAAATCACTATCTCTCTAGGGATTGGTGCACAGTCTTCTCCGTCGCTTGCTCTATCTAGGGATTGGTGTGCCGTCTTGTCCATCGGTAGCTCTATCTAGAGATTGGTGTGGATTCTTCTCTATCACTAGCACTATCTAGGGATTTTTCTGTAGTCTTCTCCATCACTAGCGTTATCTAGGGATTGGTGTGAAGTCTTCTCCATCTCTAGCTCTATCTAGGGATTGGTGTATAGTCTCCACCATCACTAGCACTATCTAGAGATTGGTATGTAGTCTCCTCCATCACTTGCGCTATCTAGGAATTGGTGTGTAGTCTGATCCCTGACTAGCACTATCTAGGGATTGGTGTGTAGTCTCCTCCATCACTGGTGCTATCTAGGGATTGGTGTGTAGTCTCCTCCATCAGTAGCACTATCTCTGGATCGGTGTGTAGTCTCCTCCATCACTAGCGCTATCTAGGGATTGGTGTGCGATCTTCCCCATCACTAGCTCTATCTAGAGATTGGTGTGTAGTCTCCTCCATCACTAGCACTATCTAGAGATTGGTGTGCAGTCTTCTCCATCACTAGCTCTACTAGCACTATCTAGGGATTGGTGTGCAGTCTTCTCCATCACTAGCTCTATATAGGGATTGGTGTGCAGTCTTCCCCATCACTAGCTCTCTAGGGATTGGTGCACAGTCTTCTCCGTCGCTTGCTCTATCTAGGGATTGGTGTGCCTCTTCTCCGTGGTAGCTCTATCTAGAGATTGGTGTGGATTCTTCTCCATCGCTAGCGCTATCTAGGGATTTTTGTGTAGTCTTCTCCATCACTAGCGCTGTCTAGGGATTGGTGTGCATTCTTCGCCATCACTAGCTCTATCTAGAGATTGGTGTGTAGTCTCCTCTATCACTCGCACTAGCTAGGGATTGTTGTGTAGTTTCCTCCCCAACTAACTCTGACTAGGGATAGGTGTGCAGTCTCCTCCATCACTAGCACTATCTAGAGAATGGTGTGTAGTCTCCTCCATCACTAGTGCTATCTAGGGAGTGGTGTGCAGTTTTCCCAGTCGCTAGCACTATCTAGGGATTGGTGTGCAGTCTTCTCCATCACTAGCTCTACCTAGGGTTTGGTGTGCAGTCTTCCCCATCACTAGCTCTATCTAGGGTTTGGTGTGTAGTCTTCCCCATCACTAGCTCTATCTAGGGATTGGTGTGTAGTCTTCTCTATCACTAGCTCTATCTAGGGATTGGTGTGCAGTCTTCCAAATCACTAGCTCTCTAGGGATTGGTGCACAATCTTCTCCGTCGCTTGCTCTATCTAGGGATTGGTGTGCCGTCTTGTCCATCGGTAGCTCTATATAGAGATTGGTGTGGATTCTTCTCCATCGCTAGCACTATCTAGGGATTTTTCTGTTGTCTTCTCCATCACTAGCGTTATCTAGGGATTGGTGTGAAGTCTTATCCATCTCTAGCTCTATCTAGGGATTGGTGTATAGTCTCCACCATCACTAGAACTATCTAGAGATTGGTGTGTAGTCTCCTCCATCACTTGCGCTATCTAGGAATTGGTGTGTAGTCTGATCCATCACTAGCGCTATCAAGGGATTGGTGTGTAGTCTCCTCCAAAACTAGCGCTATCTAGGGAGTGGTGTGTAGTCTCCTCCATCAGTATCACTATCTCTGGATCGGTGTGTAGTCTCCTCCATCACTAGCGCTATCTAGGGATTGGTGTGCAGTCTTCCCAATCACTAGCTCTATCTAGAGATTGGTGTGCAGTCTTCTCCATCACTAGCTCTATCTAGGGTTTGGTGTGCAATCTTCCCCATCACTACCTCTATCTAGGGATTGGTATGTTGTCTTCTCTATCACTAGCACTATCCAGAGATTGTTGTGTTGTCTCCTCCATCACTGGTGGTATCTAGGGATTGGTGTGTAGTCTTCTCCGTCATTAGCATTATCTAGGGATTGGTGTGCAGTTTCCTCCCCCACTAGCTCTGTCTAGGGATAGGTGTGCAGTCTCCTCCATCACTAGCACTGTCTAGAGATTGGTGTGTAGTCTTCTCTATCACTAGCTCTACCTAGGGATCGGTGTGCAGTCTTTGCCATCATTAGCTCTATCTAGGGTTTGGTGTGCAGTCTTCCCCATCACTAGCTCTATCTAGGGATTGGTGTGTAGTCTTCTCTATCCCTAGCTCTATCTAGGGATTGGTGTGCAGTCTTCCCTATCACCAGCTCTCTAGGGATTGGTGCACAGTCTTCTCCATCGCTTGCTCTATCTAGGGATAGGTGTGCCGTCTACTCCGTCGGTAGCTCTATCTAGAGATTGGTGTGTAGTCTCCTCCATCACTCGCACTAGCTAGGGATTGGTGTGTAGTTTCCTCCCCAACTAACTCTGTCTACGGATAGGTGTGCAGTCTCCTCCATCACTAGCACTATCTAGAGATTGGTGTGTAGTCTCCTCCATCACTAGTGCTATCTAGGGAGTGGTGTGAGAATTTCCCATTCGCTAGCATTATCTAGGGATTGGTGTACAGTCTTCTCCATCAATAGCTCTATCTAGGGTTTGGTGTGCAGTCTTCCCCATCACTAGCTCTATCTAGGGATTGGTGTGTAGTCTTCTCTATCACTCGCTCTATCTAGGGATTGGTGTGCAGTCTTCCAAATGACTAGCTCTCTAGGGATTGGTGCACAGTCTTCTCCGTCGCCTGCTCTATCTAGGGATTGGTGTGCCGTCTTGTCCATCGGTAGCTCTATCTAGGGTTTGGTGTGTAGTCTTCCCCATCACTAGCTCTATCAAGGGATTGGTGTGTAGTCTTCTCTATCACTAGCTCTATCTAGGGATTGGTGTTCAGTCTTTCAAATCACTAGCTCTCTAGGGATTGGTGCACAGTCTTCTCCGTCGCTTGCTCTATCTAGGGATTGGTGTGCCGTCTTGTCCATCGGTAGCTCTATCTAGAGATTGGTGTGGATTCTTCTCTATCACTAGCACTATCTAGGGATTTTTCTGTAGTCTTCTCCATCACTAGCGTTACCTAGGGATTGGTGTGAAGTCTTCTACATCTCTAGCTCTATCTAGGGATTGGTGTATAGTCTCCACCATCACTAGCACTATCTAGAGATTGGTGTGTAGTCTCCTCCATCACTTGCGCTATCTAGGAATTGGTGTGTAGTCTGATCACTGACTAGCGCTATCTAGGGATTAGTGTGTAGTCTCCTCCATCACTAGCGCTATCTAGGGATTGGTGTGTAGTCTCCTCCATCAGTAGCACTATCTCTGGATCGGTGTGTAGTCTCCTCCATCACTAGCGCTATCTAGGGATTGGTGTGCGATCTTCCCCATCACTAGCTCTATCTAGAGATTGGTGTGTAGTCTCCTCCATCACTAGCACTATCTAGAGATTGGTGTGCAGTCTTCTCCATCACTAGCTCTACTAGCACTATCTAGGGATTGGTGTGCAGTCTTTTCCATCACTAGCTCTATATAGGGATTGGTGTGCAGTCTTCCCCATCACTAGCTCTCTAGGGATTGGTGCACAGTCTTCTCCGTCGCTTGCTCTATCTAGGGATTGGTGTGCGTCTTCTCCGCGGTAGCTCTATCTAGAGATTGGTGTGGATTCTTCTCCATCGCTAGCGCTATCTAGGGATTTTTGTGTAGTCTTCTCCATTACTAGCGCTGTCTAGGGATTGGTGTGCATTCTTCGCCATCACTAGCTCTATCTAGAGATTGGTGTGTAGTCTCCTCCATCACTCGCACTAGCTAGGGATTGTTGTGTAGTTTCCTCCCCAACTAACTCTGACTAGGGATAGGTGTGCAGTCTCCTCCATCACTAGCACTATCTAGAGAATGGTGTGTAGTCTCCTCCATCACTAGTGCTATCTAGGGAGTGGTGTGCAGTTTTCCCAGTCGCTAGCACTATCTAGGGATTGGTGTGCAGTCTTCTCCATCACTAGCTCTACCTAGGGTTTGGTGTGCAGTCTTCCCCATCACTAGCTCTATCTAGGGTTTGGTGTGTAGTCTTCCCCATCACTAGCTCTATCTAGGGATTGGTGTGTAGTCTTCTCTATCACTAGCTCTATCTAGGGATTGGTGTGCAGTCTTCCAAATCACTAGTTCTCTAGGGATTGGTGCACAGTCTTCTCCATCGCTTGCTCTATTTAGGGATTGGTGTGCCGTCTTGTCCATCGGTAGCTCTATCTAGAGATTGGTGTGGATTCTTCTCCATCGCTAGTACTATCTAGGGATTTTTCTGTTGTCTTCTCCATCACTAGCGTTATCTAGGGATTGGTGTGAAGTCTTCTCCATCTCTAGCTCTATCTAGGGATTGGTGTATAATCTCCACCATCACTAGAACTATCTAGAGATTGGTGTGTAGTCTCCTCCATCACTTGCGCTATCTAGGAATTGGTGTGTAGTCTGATCCATCACTAGCGCTATCTAGGGAGTGGTGTGTAGTCTCCTCCATCAGTATCACTATCTCTGGATCGGTGTGTAGTCTCCTCCATCACTAGCGCTATCTAGGGATTGGTGTGCAGTCTTCCCCATCACTAGCTCTATCTAGAGATTGGTGTGCAGTCTTCTCCATCACTAGCTCTATCTAGGGTTTGGTGTGCAATCTTCCCCATCACTACCTCTATCTAGGGATTGGTATGTTGTCTTCTCTATCACTAGCACTATCCAGAGATTGTTGTGTTGTCTCCTCCATCACTAGTGGTATCTAGGGATTGGTGTGTAGTCTTCTCCGTCATTAGCATTATCTAGGGATTGGTGTGCAGTTTCCTCCCCCACTAGCTCTGTCTAGGGATAGGTGTGCAGTCTCCTCCATCACTAGCTCTACCTAGGGATCGGTGTGCAGTCTTTGCCATCATTAGCTCTATCTAGGGTTTGGTGTGCAGTCTTCCCCATCACTAGCTCTATCTAGGATTGGTGTGTAGTCTTCTCTATCCCTAGCTCTATCTAGGGATTGGTGTGCAGTCTTCCCTATCACCAGCTCTCTAGGGATTGGTGCACAGTCTTCTCCATCGCTTGCTCTATCTAGGGATAGGTGTGCCGTCTACTCCGTCGGTAGCTCTATCTAGAGATTGGTGTGTAGTCTCCTCCATCACTCGCACTAGCTAGGGATTGGTGTGTAGTTTCCTCCCCAACTAACTCTGTCTACGGATAGGTGTGCAGTCTCCTTCATCACTAGCACTATCTAGAGATTCGTGTGTAGTCTCCCCCATCACTAGCTCTATCTAGGGGTTGGTGTGTAGTCTTCTCTATCACTAGCTCTATCTAGGGATTGGTGTGCAGTCTTCCCCATCACTAGCTCTCTAGGCATTGGTGCACAGTCTTCTCCTTCGCTTGCCCTATCTAGAGTTTGATGTGCAGTCTTCTCCATCACTAGCGCTATCTAGGGATTGGTGTGAAGTCTTCTCCATCTCTAGCTCTATTTAGTGATTGGTGTATAGTCTCCGCCATTACTAGCACTGTCTAGAGATTGGTGTGTAGTCTCCTCCATCACTAGCGCTATCTAGGGATTGGTGTGCTGTCATCCCCATCACTAGCTCTATCTAGAGATTGGTGTGTAGTCTCCTCTATCACTAGCACTATCTAGGGATTTGCGTGCAGTCTTCTTCATCACTAGCTCTATCTAGGGTTTAGTGTGCAGTCTTCCCCATCACTAGCTCTGTCTAGGGATTGGTGTGTAGTCTTCTCTATGACTAGCTCTATCTAGCGATTGGTGTGCAGTCTTCCCCATCACTAGCTCTCTAGGGATTGGTGCACAGTCATCTCCGTCGCTTGCTCTATCTAGGGATTGGTGTGCAATCTTCTCCGTCGGTAGCTCTATCTAGATATTGGTGTGGATTCTTCTCCATCGCTAGCGCTATCTAGGGATTATTGTGTAGTCTTCTCCATCACTAGCTCTGTCTAGGGATTGGTGTGCAGTCTTTTCCATCACTAGATCTATCTAGAGTTTGGTGTGTAGTCTCCTCCATCACTTGCTCTATCTTGGAATTGGTGTGTAGTCTGATCGATCACTAGCGCTATCTAGGGATTGGTGTGCCGTCTTGTCCATCGGTAGCTCTATCTAGAGATTGGTGTGGATTCTTCTCCATCACTAGCACTATCTAGGGATTTTTCTGTAGTCTTCTCCATCACTAGCGTTATCTAGTAATTATTGTGAAGTCTTCTCCATCTCTAGCTCTATCTAGGGATTGGTGTATAGTCTCCACCATCACTAGCACTATCTAGAGATTGGTGTGTAGTCTCCTCCATCACTTGCGCTATCTAGGAATTGGTGTGTAGTCTGATCCATCACTAGCGCTATCTAGGGATTGGTGTGTAGTCTTCTCCATCACTAGCGCTATCTAGGGATTGGTGTGTAGTCTCCTCCATCAGTAGCACTATCTCTGGATCGGTGTGTAGTCTCCTCCATCACTAGCGCTATCTAGGGATTGGCGTGCAGTCTTCCCCATCACTAGCTCTATCTAGAGATTGGTGTGTAGTCTCCTCCATCACTAGCACTATCTAGAGATTGGTGTGCAGTCTTCTCCATCACTAGCTCTACTAGCACTATCTAGGGATTGGTGTGCAGTCTTCTCCATCACTAGCTCTATATAGGGATTGGTGTGCAGTCTTCCCCATCACTAGCTCTCTAGGGATTGTTGCACAGTCTTCTCCGTCGCTTGCTCTATCTAGGGATAGGTGTGCCGTCTTCTCCATCGGTAGCTCTATCTAGAGATTGGTGTGGATTCTTCTCCATCGCTAGCGCTATCTAGGGATTTTTGTGTAGTCTTCTCCATCACTAGCGCTGTCTAGGGATTGGTGTGCATTCTTCGCCATCACTAGCTCTATCTAGAGATTGGTGTGTAGTCTCCTCCATCACTCGCACTAGCTAGGGATTGTTGTGTAGTTTCCTCCCCAACTAACTCTGACTAGGGATAGGTGTGCAGTCTCCTCCATCACTAGCACTATCTAGAGATTGGTGTGTAGTCTCCTCCATCACTAGTGCTATCTAGGGAGTGGTGTGTAGTTTTCCCAGTCGCTAGCACTACCTAGGGATTGATGTGCAGTCTTCCCCATCACTAGCTCTACCTAGGGATTGATGTGCAGTCTTCTCCATCACTAGCTCTACCTAGGGTTTGGTGTGCAGTCTTCCCCATCACTAGCTCTATCTAGGGTTTGGTGTGTAGTCTTCCCCATCACTAGCTCTATCTAGGGATTGGTGTGTAGTCTTCTCTATCACTAGCTCTATCTAGGGATTGGTGTGCAGTCTTCCAAATCACTAGCTCTCTAGGGATTGGTGCACAGTCTTCTCCGTCGCTTGCTCTATCTAGGGATTGGTGTGCCGTCTTGTCCATCGGTAGCTCTATATAGAGATTGGTGTGGATTCTTCTCCATCGCTAGCACTATCTAGGGATTTTTCTGTTGTCTTCTCCATCACTAGCGTTATCTAGGGATTGATGTGAAGTCTTCTCCATCTTTAGCTCTATCTAGGGATTGGTGTATAGTCTCCACCATCGCGAGCACTATCTAGGGTTTGGTGTGTAGTCTTCCCCATCACTAGCTCTATCTAGGGATTGGTGTGTAGTCTTCTCTATCACTAGCTCTATCTAGGGATTGGTGTATAGTCTCCACCATCACTAGAACTATCTAGAGATTGGTGTGTAGTCTCCTCCATCACTTGCGCTATCTAGGAATTGGTGTGTAGTCTGATCCATCACTAGCGCTATCTAGGGATTGGTGTGTAGTCTCCTCCATCACTAGCGCTATCTAGGGATTGGTGTGTAGTCTCCTCCATCAGTATCACTATCTCTGGATCGGTGTGTAGTCTCCTCCATCTCTAGCGCTATCTAGGGATTGGTGTGCAGTCTTCCAAATCACTAGCTCTCTAGGGATTGGTGCACAGTCTTCTCCGTCGCTTGCTCTATCTAGGGATTGGTGTGCCGTCTTGTCCATCAGTAGCCCTATCTAGAGATTGGTGTGGATTCTTCTCCATCACTAGCACTATCTAGGGATTTTTCTGTAGTCTTCTCCATCACTATCGTTGTCTAGGGATTGGTGTGCAGTCTTCCCCATCACTAGCTCTATCTAGAGATTGGTGTGTAGTCTCCTCCATCACTAGCACTATCTAGGGATTGGTGTGCAGTCTTCTCCATCACTAGCTCTATCTAGGGTTTGGTGTGCAATCTTCCCCATCACTACCTCTATCTAGGGATTGGTATGTTGTCTTCTCTATCACTAGCACTATCTAGAGATTGTTGTGTTGTCTCCTCCATCACTAGTGGTATCTCTGGATCGGTGTGTAGTCTCCTCCATCACTAGCGTTATCTAGGGATTGGTGTGCAGTCTTCTCCATCACTAGCTCTATCTAGGGTTTGGTGTGCAGTCTTCCCCATCACTACCTCTATCTAGGGATTGGTGTGTAGTCTTCTCTATCACTAGCTCTATCTAGGGATTGGTGTGCAGTCTTACCCATCACTAGCTCTCTAGGCATTGGTGCACAGTCTTCTCCTTCGCTTGCTCTATCTAGGTTTAGGTGTGCAGTCTTCTCCATCACTAGCGCTATCTAGGGATTGGTGTGAAGTCTTCTCCATCTCTAGCTCTATCTAGTGATTGGTGTATAGTCTCCGCCATCACTAGCACTGTCTAGAGATTGGTGTGTAGTCTCCTCCATCACTAGCGCTATCTAGGGATTGGTGTGTAGTCTCCTCCATCACTAGCTCTATCTAGAGATTGGTGTGTAGTCTCCTCTATCACTAGCACTATCTAGGGATTGGTGTGCAATCTTCTCCATCACTAGCTCTATCTAGGGTTTGGTGTGCCGTCTTCCCCATCACTAGCTCTATCTAGGGATTGGTGTGTAGTCTTCTCTATGACTAGCTCTATCTAGCGATTGGTGTGCAGTCTTCCCCATCACTAGCTCTCTAGGGATTGGCGCACAGTCATCTCCGCCGCTTGCTCTCTCTAGGGATTGGTGTACCGTCTTCTCCGTCGGTAGCTCTATCTAGAGATTGGTGTGGATTCTTCTCCATCGCTAGCGCTATCTAGGGATTATTGTGTAGTCTTCTCCATCACTAGCTCTATCTAGGGTTTGGTGTGCAATCTTCCCCATCACTACCTCTATCTAGGGATTGGTATGTTGTCTTCTCCATCACTAGCACTATCTAGAGATTGTTGTGTTGTCTCCTCCATCACTAGTGGTATCTAGGGATTGCTGTGTAGTCTTCTCTGTCGTTAGCATTATATAGGGATTGGTGTGCAGTTTCCTCCCCCACTAGCTCTGTCTAGGAATAGGTGTGCAGTCTCCTCCATCACTAGCTCTATATAGGGATTGGGTTGTAGTCTTCCAAATCACTAGCTCTCTAGGGATTGGTGCACAGTCTTCTCCGTCGCTTGCTCTATCTAGGGATTGGTGTGCCGTCTTGTCCATCGGTAGCTCTATCTAGAGATTGGTGTGGATTCTTCTCCATCGCTAGCACTATCTAGGGATTTTGCTGTAGTCTTCTCCATCACTAGCGTTATCTAGGGATTTGTGAGAAGTCTTCTCCATCTCTAGCTCTATCTAGGGAATGGTGTATAGTCTCCACCATCACTAGCACTATCTAGAGATTGGTGTGTAGTCTCCTCCATCACTTGCGCTATCTAGGAATTGGTGTGTAGTCTGATCCATCACTAGCGCTATCTAGGGATTGGTGTGTAGTCTCCTCCAGCACTAGCGCTATCTAGGGATTGGTGTGTAGTCTTCTCCATCAGTAGCACTATCTCTGGATCGGTGTGTAGTCTCCTCCATCACTAGCGCTATCTAGGGATTGGTGTGCAGTCTTCCCAATCACTAGCTCTATCTAGAGATTGGTGTGCAGTCTTCTCCATCACTAGCTCTATCTAGGGTTTGGTGTGCAATCTTCCCCATCACTACCTCTATCTAGGGATTGGTGTGGAGTCTTCCCCATCACTAGCTCTATCTAGAGATTGGTGTGTAGTCTCCTCCATCACTAGCTCTATCTAGGGATTGGTGTGTAGTCTTCTCTATCACTAGCTCTATCTAGGGATTGGTGTGCAGTCTTCGCCATCGTTAGCTCTATCTAGGGTTTGGTGTGCAGTCTTCCCCATCACTAGCTCTATCTAGGGATTGGTGTGTAGTCTTCTCTATCATTAGCTCTATCTAGGGATTGGTGTGCAGTCTTCACCATCGTTAGCTCTATCTAGGGATTGGTGTGTAGTCTCCTCCATCACTAGCGCTATTTAGGGATTGGTGTGGAGTCTTCCCCATCACTAGCTCTATCTAGAGATTGGTGTGTAGTCTCCTCCATCACTAGCAATATCTAGGGATTGGTGTGCAGTCTTCTCCATCACTAGCTCTACTAGCACTATCTAGGGATTGGTGTGCAGTCTTCTCCATCACTAGCTCTATCTAGGGATTGTTGTGTAGTCTTCTCTATCACTAGCTCTATCTAGGGATTGGTGTGCAGTCTTCGCCATCGTTAGCTCTATCCAGTGTTTGGTGTGCAGTCTTCCCCATCACTAGCTCTATCTAGGGATTGGTGTGTAGTCTTCTCTATCACTAGCTCTATCTAGGGATTGGTGTGCAGTCTTCGCCATCGTTAGCTCTATCTAGGGATTGATGTGCAGTCTTCCCCATCACTAGCTCTCTAGAGATTGGTGTGTAGTCTCCTCCATCACTAGCACTATCTAGGGATTGGTGTGCAGTCTTCTCCAACACTAGCTCTACTAGCACTATCTAGAGATTGGTGTGGATTCTTCTCCATCGCTAGCGCTATCTAGGGATTTTTGTGTAGTCTTCTCCATCACTAGCGCTGTCTAGGGATTGGTGTGCAGTCTTCTCCATCACTAGCTCTATCTAGAGATTGGTGTGTAGTCTCCTCCATCACTAGTGCTATCTAGGCAGTGGTGTGTAGTTTTCCCAGTCGCTAGCACTATCTAGGGATTGGTGTGCAGTCTTCTCCATCACTAGCTCTATCTAGGGATTGGTGTGAAGTCTTCTCCATCTCTAGCTCTATCTAGGGATTGGTGTATAGTCTCCACCATCACTAGCACTATCTAGAGATTGGTGTGTAGTCTCCTCCATCACTTGCGCTATCTAGGAATTGGTGTGTAGTCTGATCCATCACTAGCGCTATCTAGGGATTGGTGTGTAGTCTCCTCCATCACTAGCGCTATCTAGGGATTGGTGTGTAGTCTCCTCCATCAGTAGCACTATCTCTGGATCGGTGTGTAGTCTCCTCCATCACTAGCGCTATCTAGGGATTGGTGTGCAATCACTAGCTCTATCTAGAGATTGGTGTGTAGTCTCCTCCATCACTAGCACTATCTAGGGATTTGTGTGCAGTCTTCTCCATCACTAGCTCTACTAGCACTATCTAGGGATTGGTGTGCAGTCTTCTCCATCACTAGCTCTATATAGGGATTGGGTTGTAGTCTTCCAAATCACTAGCTCTCTAGGGATTGGTGCACAGTCTTCTCCGTCGCTTGCTCTATCTAGGGATTGGTGTGCCGTCTTGTCCATCGGTAGCTCTATCTAGGGTTTGGTGTGTAGTCTTCCCCATCACTAGCTCTATCAAGGGATTGGTGTGTAGTCTTCTCTATCACTAGCTCTACTAGCACTATCTAGGGATTGGTGTGCAGTCTTCTCCATCACTAGCTCTATCTAGGGATTGGTGTGTAGTCTTCTCTATCACTAGCTCTATCTAGGGATTGGTGTGCAGTCTTCGCTATCGTTAGCTCTATCTAGGGTTTGGTGTGCAGTCTTCCCCATCACTAGCTCTATCTAGGGATTGGTGTGTAGTCTTCTCTATCACTAGCTCTATCTAGGGATTGGTGTGCAGTCTTCTCCATCACTAGCGCTATCTAGGGATTGGTGTGTAGTTTCCTCCATCACTAGCGCTATCTAGGGATTGGTGTGCAGTCTTCCCCATCACTAGCTCTATCTAGAGATTGGTGTGTAGTCTCCTCCATCACTAGCACTATCTAGGGATTGGTGTGCAGTCTTCTCCATCACTAGCTCTACTAGCACTATCTAGGGATTGGTGTGCAGTCTTCTCCATCACTAGCTCTATCTAGGGATTGGTGTGTAGTCTTCTCTATCACTAGCTCTATCTAGGGATTGGTGTGCAGTCTTCGCCATCGTTAGCTCTATCTAGGGTTTGGTGTGCAGTCTTCCCCATCACTAGCTCTATCTAGGGATTGGTGTGTAGTCTTCTCTATCACTAGCTCTATCTAGGGATTGGTGTGCAGTCTTCACCATCGTTAGCTCTATCTAGGGATTGGTGTGCAGTCTTCCCCATCACTAGCACTCTAGGGATTGGTGCACATCTTCTCCTTCACTTGCTCTATCTAGGGATTGGTGTGCCGTCTTCTCCGTCGGTAGCTCTATCTAGAGATTGGTGTGTAGTCTCCTCCATCACTCGCACTAGCTAGGGATTGGTGTGTAGTTTCCTCTCCAACTAACTCTGTCTAGGGATAGGTGTGCAGTCTCCTCCATCACTAGCACTATCTAGAGATTGGTGTGTAGTCTCCTCCATCACTAGTGCTATCTAGGGAGTGGTGTGAGAATTTCCCATTCGCTAGCATTATCTAGGGATTGGTGTACAGTCTTCTCCATCAATAGCTCTATCTAGGGTTTGGTGTGCAGTCTTCCCCATCACTAGCTCTATCTAGGGATTGGTATGTAGTCTTCTCTATCACTCACTCTATCTAGGGATTGGTGTGCAGTCTTCCAAATGACTAGCTCTCTAGGGATTGGTGCACAGTCTTCTCCGTCGCTTGCTCTATCTAGGGATTGGTCTGCCGTCTTGTCCATCGGTAGCTCGATCTAGGGTTTGGTGTGTAGTCTTCCCCATCACTAGCTCTATCAAGGGATTGGTGTGTAGTCTTCTCTATCACTAGCTCTATCTAGGGATTGGTGTTCAGTCTTTCAAATCACTAGCTCTCTAGGGATTGGTGCACAGTCTTCTCCGTCGCTTGCTCTATCTAGGGATTGGTGTGCCGTCTTGTTCATCGGTAGCTCTATCTAGAGATTGGTGTGGATTCTTCTCTATCACTAGCACTATCTAGGGATTGGTGTATAGTCTCCACCATCACTAGCACTATCTAGAGATTGGTGTGTAGTCTCCTCCATCACTTGCGCTATCTAGGAATTGGTGTGTAGTCTGATCCCTCACTAGCGCTATCTAGGGATTGGTGTGTAGTCTCCTCCATCACTAGCGCTATCTAGGGATTGGTGTGTAGTCTCCTCCATCAGTAGCACTATCTCTGGATCGGTGTGTAGTCTCCTCCATCACTAGCGCTATCTAGGGATTGGTGTGCGATCTTCCCCATCACTAGCTCTATCTAGAGATTGGTGTGTAGTCTCCTCCATCACTAGCACTATCTAGAGATTGGTGTGCAGTCTTCTCCATCACTAGCTCTACTAGCACTATCTAGGGATTGGTGTGCAGTCTTCTCCATCACTAGCTCTATATAGGGATTGGTGTGCAGTCTTCCCCATCACTAGCTCTCTAGGGATTGGTGCACAGTCTTCTCCGTCGCTTGCTCTATCTAGGGATTGGTGTGCGTCTTCTCCACGGTAGCTCTATCTAGAGATTGGTGTGGATTCTTCTCCATCGCTAGCGCTATCTAGGGATTTTTGTGTAGTCTTCTCCATCACTAGCGCTGTCTAGGGATTGGTGTGAAGTCTTCTCCATCTCTAGCTCTATCTAGGGAATGGTGTATAGTCTCCACCATCACTAGCACTATCTAGAGATTGGTGTGTAGTCTCCTCCATCACTTGCACTATCTAGGAATTGGTGTGTAGTCTGATCCATCACTAGCGCTATTTAGGGATTGGTGTTTAGTCTCCTCCATCACTAGCGCTATCTAGGGATTGGTGTGTAGTCTCCTCCATCACTAGCGCTATCTAGGGATTGGTGGCAGTCTTCCCCATCACTAGCTCTATCTAGAGATTGGTGTGTAGTCTCCTCCATCACTAGCACTATCTAGGGATTGGTGTGCAGTCTTCTCCATCACTAGCTCTACTAGCACTATCTAGGGATTGGTGTGCAGTCTTCTCCATCACTAGCTCTATCTAGGGATTGGTGTGTAGTCTCCTCCATCACTAGCACTATCTAGAGATTGGTGTGTAGTCTCCTCCATCACTAGTGCTATCTAGGGAGTGGTGTGAGAATTTCCCAGTCACTAGCACTATCTAGGGATTGGTGTACAGTCTTCTCCATCAATAGCTCTATCTAGGGTTTGGTGTGCAGTCTTCCCCATCACTAGCTCTATCTAGGGTTTGGTGTGTAGTCTTCCCCATCACTCGCTCTATCTAGGGATTGGTGTGCAGTCTTCCAAATGACTAGCTCTCTAGGGATTGGTGCACAGTCTTCTCCGTCGCCTGCTCTATCTAGGGATTGGTGTGCCGTCTTGTCCATCGGTAGCTCTATCTAGGGTTTGGTGTGTAGTCTTCCCCATCACTAGCTCTATCAAGGGATTGGTGTGTAGTCTTCTCTATCACTAGCTCTATCTAGGGATTGGTGTTCAGTCTTTCAAATCACTAGCTCGCTAGGGATTGGTGCACAGTCTTCTCCGTCGCCTGCTCTATCTAGGGATTGGTGTGCCGTCTTGTCCATCGGTAGCTCTAGCTAGAGATTGGTGTGTAGTCTCCTCCATCACTAGCACTATCTAGGGATTGGTGTGCAGTCTTCTCCATCACTAGCTCTACTAGCACTATCTAGGGATTGGTGTGCAGTCTTCTCCATCACTAGCTCTATCTAGGGATTGGTGTGTAGTCTTCTCTATCACTAGCTCTATCTAGGGATTGGTGTGCAGTCTTCGCCATCGTTAGCTCTATCTAGGGTTTGGTGTGCAGTCTTCCCCATCACTAGCTCTATCTAGGGATTGGTGTGTAGTCTTCTCTATCACTAGCTCTATCTAGGGATTGGTGTGCAGTCTTCTCCATCACTAGCGCTATCTAGGGATTGGTGTGTAGTCTCCTCCATCACTAGCGCTATCTAGGGATTGGTGTGCAGTCTTCCCCATCACTAGCTCTATCTAGAGATTGGTGTGTAGTCTCCTCCATCACTAGCACTATCTAGGGATTGGTGTGCAGTCTTCTCCATCACTAGCTCTACTAGCACTATCTAGGGATGGGTGTGCAGTCTTCTCCATCACTAGCTCTATCTAGGGATTGGTGTGTAGTCTTCTCTATCACTAGCTCTATCTAGGGATTGGTGTGCAGTCTTCACCATCGTTAGCTCTATCTAGGGTTTGGTGTGCAGTCTTCCCCATCACTAGCTCTATCTAGGGATTGGTGTGTAGTCTTCTCTATCACTAGCTCTATCTAGGGATTGGTGTGCAGTCTTCACCATCGTTAGCTCTATCTAGGGATTGGTGTGCAGTCTTCCCCATCACTAGCACTCTAGGTATTGGTGCACATCTTCTCCTTCACTTGCTCTATCTAGGGATTGGTGTGCCGTCTTCTCCGTCGGTAGCTCTATCTAGAGATTGGTGTGTAGTCTCCTCCATCACTCGCACTAGCTAGGGATTGGTGTGTAGTTTCCTCTCCAACTAACTCTGTCTAGGGATAGGTGTGCAGTCTCCTCCATCACTAGCACTATCTAGAGATTGGTGTGTAGTCTCCTCCATCACTAGTGCTATCTAGGGAGTGGTGTGAGAATTTCCCATTCGCTAGCATTATCTAGGGATTGGTGTACAGTCTTCTCCATCAATAGGTCTATCTAGGGTTTGGTGTGCAGTCTTCCCCATCACTAGCTCTATCTAGGGATTGGTGTGTAGTCTTCTCTATCACTCGCTCTATCTAGGGATTGGTGTGCAGTCTTCCAAATGACTAGCTCTCTAGGGATTGGTGCACAGTCTTCTCCGTCGCCTGCTCTATCTAGGGATTGGTGTGCCGTCTTGTCCATCGGTAGCTCTATCTAGGGTTTGGTGTGTAGTCTTCCCCATCACTAGCTCTATCAAGGGATTGGTGTGTAGTCTTCTCTATCACTAGCTCTATCTAGGGATTGGTGTTCAGTCTTTCAAATCACTATCTCTCTAGGGATTGGTGCACAGTCTTCTCCGTCGCTTGCTCTATCTAGGGATTGGTGTGCCGTCTTGTCCATCGGTAGCTCTATCTAGAGATTGGTGTGGATTCTTCTCTATCACTAGCACTATCTAGGGATTTTTCTGTAGTCTTCTCCATCACTAGCGTTATCTAGGGATTGGTGTGAAGTCTTCTCCATCTCTAGCTCTATCTAGGGATTGGTGTATAGTCTCCACCATCACTAGCACTATCTAGAGATTGGTGTGTAGTCTCCTCCATCACTTGCGCTATCTAGGAATTGGTGTGTAGTCTGATCCCTGACTAGCGCTATCTAGGGATTGGTGTGTAGTCTCCTCCATCACTAGTGCTATCTAGGGATTGGTGTGTAGTCTCCTCCATCAGTAGCACTATCTCTGGATCGGTGTGTAGTCTCCTCCATCACTAGCGCTATCTAGGGATTGGTGTGCGATCTTCCCCATCACTAGCTCTATCTAGAGATTGGTGTGTAGTCTCCTCCATCACTAGCACTATCTAGAGATTGGTGTGCAGTCTTCTCCATCACTAGCTCTACTAGCACTATCTAGGGATTGGTGTGCAGTCTTCTCCATCACTAGCTCTATATAGGAATTGGTGTGCAGTCTTCCCCATCACTAGCTCTCTAGGGATTGGTGCACAGTCTTCTCCGTCGCTTGCTCTATCTAGGGATTGGTGTGCCTCTTCTCCGTGGTAGCTCTATCTAGAGATTGGTGTGGATTCTTCTCCATCGCTAGCGCTATCTAGGGATTTTTGTGTAGTCTTCTCCATCACTAGCGCTGTCTAGGGATTGGTGTGCATTCTTCGCCATCACTAGCTCTATCTAGAGATTGGTGTGTAGTCTCCTCTATCACTCGCACTAGCTAGGGATTGTTGTGTAGTTTCCTCCCCAACTAACTCTGACTAGGGATAGGTGTGCAGTCTCCTCCATCACTAGCACTATCTAGAGAATGGTGTGTAGTCTCCTCCATCACTAGTGCTATCTAGGGAGTGGTGTGCAGTTTTCCCAGTCGCTAGCACTATCTAGGGATTGGTGTGCAGTCTTCTCCATCACTAGCTCTACCTAGGGTTTGGTGTGCAGTCTTCCCCATCACTAGCTCTATCTAGGGTTTGGTGTGTAGTCTTCCCCATCACTAGCTCTATCTAGGGATTGGTGTGTAGTCTTCTCTATCACTAGCTCTATCTAGGGATTGGTGTGCAGTCTTCCAAATCACTAGCTCTCTAGGGATTGGTGCACAATCTTCTCCGTCGCTTGCTCTATCTAGGGATTGCTGTGCCGTCTTGTCCATCGGTAGCTCTATATAGAGATTGGTGTGGATTCTTCTCCATCGCTAGCACTATCTAGGGATTTTTCTGTTGTCTTCTCCATCACTAGCGTTATCTAGGAATTGGTGTGAAGTCTTATCCATCTCTAGCTCTATCTAGGGATTGGTGTATAGTCTCCACCATCACTAGAACTATCTAGAGATTGGTGTGTAGTCTCCTCCATCACTTGCGCTATCTAGGAATTGGTGTGTAGTCTGATCCATCACTAGCGCTATCAAGGGATTGGTGTGTAGTCTCCTCCATCACTAGCGCTATCTAGGGAGTGGTGTGTAGTCTCCTCCATCAGTATCACTATCTCTGGATCGGTGTGTAGTCTCCTCCATCACTAGCGCTATCTAGGGATTGGTGTGCAGTCTTCCCCATCACTAGCTCTATCTAGAGATTGGTGTGCAGTCTTCTCCATCACTAGCTCTATCTAGGGTTTGGTGTGCAATCTTCCCCATCACTACCTCTATCTAGGGATTGGTATGTTGTCTTCTCTATCACTAGCACTATCCAGAGATTGTTGTGTTGTCTCCTCCATCACTGGTGGTATCTAGGGATTGGTGTGTAGTCTTCTCCGTCATTAGCATTATCTAGGGATTGGTGTGCAGTTTCCTCCCCCACTAGCTCTGTCTAGGGATAGGTGTGCAGTCTCCTCCATCACTAGCACTGTCTAGAGATTGGTGTGTAGTCTTCTCTATCACTAGCTCTACCTAGGGATCGGTGTGCAGTCTTTGCCATCATTAGCTCTATCTAGGGTTTGGTGTGCAGTCTTCCCCATCACTAGCTCTATCTAGGGATTGGTGTGTAGTCTTCTCTATCCCTAGCTCTATCTAGGGATTGGTGTGCAGTCTTCCCTATCACCAGCTCTCTAGGGATTGGTGCACAGTCTTCTCCATCGCTTGCTCTATCTAGGGATAGGTGTGCCGTCTACTCCGTCGGTAGCTCTATCTAGAGATTGGTGTGTAGTCTCCTCCATCACTCGCACTAGCTAGGGATTGGTGTGTAGTTTCCTCCCCAACTAACTCTGTCTACGGATAGGTGTGCAGTCTCCTCCATCACTAGCACTATCTAGAGATTGGTGTGTAGTCTCCTCCATCACTAGTGCTATCTAGGGAGTGGTGTGAGAATTTCCCATTCGCTAGCATTATCTAGGGATTGGTGTACAGTCTTCTCCATCAATAGCTCTATCTAGGGTTTGGTGTGCAGTCTTCCCCATCACTAGCTCTATCTAGGGATTGGTGTGTAGTCTTCTCTATCACTCGCTCTATCTAGGGATTGGTGTGCAGTCTTCCAAATGACTAGCTCTCTAGGGATTGGTGCACAGTCTTCTCCGTCGCCTGCTCTATCTAGGGATTGGTGTGCCGTCTTGTCCATCGGTAGCTCTATCTAGGGTTTGGTGTGTAGTCTTCCCCATCACTAGCTCTATCAAGGGATTGGTGTGTAGTCTTCTCTATCACTAGCTCTATCTAGGGATTGGTGTGCAGTCTTCCAAATCACTAGTTCTCTAGGGATTGGTGCACAGTCTTCTCCATCGCTTGCTCTATTTAGGGATTGGTGTGCCGTCTTGTCCATCGGTAGCTCTATCTAGAGATTGGTGTGGATTCTTCTCTATCACTAGCACTATCTAGGGATTTTTCTGTAGTCTTCTCCATCACTAGCGTTATCTAGGGATTGGTGTGAAGTCTTCTCCATCTCTAGCTCTATCTAGGGATTGGTGTATAGTCTCCACCATCACTAGCACTATCTAGAGATTGGTGTGTAGTCTCCTCCATCACTTGCGCTATCTAGGAATTGGTGTGTAGTCTGATCCCTGACTAGCGCTATCTAGGGATTGGTGTGTAGTCTCCTCCATCACTAGCGCTATCTAGGGATTGGTGTGTAGTCTCCTCCATCAGTAGCACTATCTCTGGATCGGTGTGTAGTCTCCTCCATCACTAGCGCTATCTAGGGATTGGTGTGCGATCTTCCCCATCACTAGCTCTATCTAGAGATTGGTGTGTAGTCTCCTCCATCACTAGCACTATCTAGAGATTGGTGTGCAGTCTTCTCCATCACTAGCTCTACTAGCACTATCTAGGGATTGGTGTGCAGTCTTTTCCATCACTAGCTCTATATAGGGATTGGTGTGCAGTCTTCCCCATCACTAGCTCTCTAGGGATTGGTGCACAGTCTTCTCCGTCGCTTGCTCTATCTAGGGATTGGTGTGCGTCTTCTCCGCGGTAGCTCTATCTAGAGATTGGTGTGGATTCTTCTCCATCGCTAGCGCTATCTAGGGATTTTTGTGTAGTCTTCTCCATCACTAGCGCTGTCTAGGGATTGGTGTGCATTCTTCGCCATCACTAGCTCTATCTAGAGATTGGTGTGTAGTCTCCTCCATCACTCGCACTAGCTAGGGATTGTTGTGTAGTTTCCTCCCCAACTAACTCTGACTAGGGATAGGTGTGCAGTCTCCTCCATCACTAGCACTATCTAGAGAATGGTGTGTAGTCTCCTCCATCACTAGTGCTATCTAGGGAGTGGTGTGCAGTTTTCCCAGTCGCTAGCACTATCTAGGGATTGGTGTGCAGTCTTCTCCATCACTAGCTCTACCTAGGGTTTGGTGTGCAGTCTTCCCCATCACTAGCTCTATCTAGGGTTTGGTGTGTAGTCTTCCCCATCACTAGCTCTATCTAGGGATTGGTGGGTAGTCTTCTCTATCACTAGCTCTATCTAGGGATTGGTGTGCAGTCTTCCAAATCACTAGTTCTCTAGGGATTGGTGCACAGTCTTCTCCATCGCTTGCTCTATTTAGGGATTGGTGTGCCGTCTTGTCCATCGGTAGCTCTATCTAGAGATTGGTGTGGATTCTTCTCCATCGCTAGTACTATCTAGGGATTTTTCTGTTGTCTTCTCCATCACTAGCGTTATCTAGGGATTGGTATGAAGTCTTCTCCATCTCTAGCTCTATCTAGGGATTGGTGTATAATCTCCACCATCACTAGAACTATCTAGAGATTGGTGTGTAGTCTCCTCCATCACTTGCGCTATCTAGGAATTGGTGTGTAGTCTGATCCATCACTAGCGCTATCAAGGGATTGGTGTGTAGTCTCCTCCATCACTAGCGCTATCTAGGGAGTGGTGTGTAGTCTCCTCCATCAGTATCACTATCTCTGGATGCGTGTGTAGTCTCCTCCCCCACTAGCTCTGTCTAGGGATAGGTGTGCAGTCTCCTCCATCACTAGCTCTACCTAGGGATCGGTGTGCAGTCTTTGCCATCATTAGCTCTATCTAGGGTTTGGTGTGCAGTCTTCCCCATCACTAGCTCTATCTAGGATTGGTGTGTAGTCTTCTCTATCCCTAGCTCTATCTAGGGATTGGTGTGCAGTCTTCCCTATCACCAGCTCTCTAGGGATTGGTGCACAGTCTTCTCCATCGCTTGCTCTATCTAGGGATAGGTGTGCCGTCTACTCCGTCGGTAGCTCTATCTAGAGATTGGTGTGTAGTCTCCTCCATCACTCGCACTAGCTAGGGATTGGTGTGTAGTTTCCTCCCCAACTAACTCTGTCTACGGATAGGTGTGCAGTCTCCTTCATCACTAGCACTATCTAGAGATTCGTGTGTAGTCTCCCCCATCACTAGCTCTATCTAGGGGTTGGTGTGTAGTCTTCTCTATCACTAGCTCTATCTAGGGATTGGTGTGCAGTCTTCCCCATCACTAGCTCTCTAGGCATTGGTGCACAGTCTTCTCCTTCGCTTGCCCTATCTAGGGTTTGATGTGCAGTCTTCTCCATCACTAGCGCTATCTAGGGATTGGTGTGAAGTCTTCTCCATCTCTAGCTCTATTTAGTGATTGGTGTATAGTCTCCGCCATTACTAGCACTGTCTAGAGATTGGTGTGTAGTCTCCTCCATCACTAGCGCTATCTAGGGATTGGTGTGCTGTCATCCCCATCACTAGCTCTATCTAGAGATTGGTGTGTAGTCTCCTCTATCACTAGCACTATCTAGGGATTTGCGTGCAGTCTTCTTCATCACTAGCTCTATCTAGGGTTTAGTGTGCAGTCTTCCCCATCACTAGCTCTGTCTAGGGATTGGTGTGTAGTCTTCTCTATGACTAGCTCTATCTAGCGATTGGTGTGCAGTCTTCCCCATCACTAGCTCTCTAGGGATTGGTGCACAGTCATCTCCGTCGCTTGCTCTATCTAGGGATTGGTGTGCAATCTTCTCCGTCGGTAGCTCTATCTAGATATTGGTGTGGATTCTTCTCCATCGCTAGCGCTATCTAGGGATTATTGTGTAGTCTTCTCCATCACTAGCTCTGTCTAGGGATTGGTGTGCAGTCTTTTCCATCACTAGATCTATCTAGAGTTTGGTGTGTAGTCTCCTCCATCACTTGCTCTATCTTGGAATTGGTGTGTAGTCTGATCGATCACTAGCGCTATCTAGGGATTGGTGTGCCGTCTTGTCCATCGGTAGCTCTATCTAGAGATTGGTGTGGATTCTTCTCCATCACTAGCACTATCTAGGGATTTTTCTGTAGTCTTCTCCATCACTAGCGTTATCTAGTAATTATTGTGAAGTCTTCTCCATCTCTAGCTCTATCTAGGGATTGGTGTATAGTCTCCACCATCACTAGCACTATCTAGAGATTGGTGTGTAGTCTCCTCCATCACTTGCGCTATCTAGGAATTGGTGTGTAGTCTGATCCATCACTAGCGCTATCTAGGGATTGGTGTGTAGTCTTCTCCATCACTAGCGCTATCTAGGGATTGGTGTATAGTCTCCTCCATCAGTAGCACTATCGCTGGATCGGTGTGTAGTCTCCTCCATCACTAGCGCTATCTAGGGATTGGCGTGCAGTCTTCCCCATCACTAGCTCTATCTAGAGATTGGTGTGTAGTCTCCTCCATCACTAGCACTATCTAGAGATTGGTGTGCAGTCTTCTCCATCACTAGCTCTACTAGCACTATCTAGGGATTGGTGTGCAGTCTTCTCCATCACTAGCTCTATATAGGGATTGGTGTGCAGTCTTCCCCATCACTAGCTCTCTAGGGATTGTTGCACAGTCTTCTCCGTCGCTTGCTCTATCTAGGGATAGGTGTGCCGTCTTCTCCATCGGTAGCTCTATCTAGAGATTGGTGTGGATTCTTCTCCATCGCTAGCGCTATCTAGGGATTTTTGTGTAGTCTTCTCCATCACTAGCGCTGTCTAGGGATTGGTGTGCATTCTTCGCCATCACTAGCTCTATCTAGAGATTGGTGTGTAGTCTCCTCCATCACTCGCACTAGCTAGGGATTGTTGTGTAGTTTCCTCCCCAACTAACTCTGACTAGGGATAGGTGTGCAGTCTCCTCCATCACTAGCACTATCTAGAGATTGGTGTGTAGTCTCCTCCATCACTAGTGCTATCTAGGGAGTGGTGTGTAGTTTTCCCAGTCGCTAGCACTACCTAGGGATTGATGTGCAGTCTTCCCCATCACTAGCTCTACCTAGGGATTGATGTGCAGTCTTCTCCATCACTAGCTCTACCTAGGGTTTGGTGTGCAGTCTTCCCCATCACTAGCTCTATCTAGGGTTTGGTGTGTAGTCTTCCCCATCACTAGCTCTATCTAGGGATTGGTGTGTAGTCTTCTCTATCACTAGCTCTATCTAGGGATTGGTGTGCAGTCTTCCAAATCACTAGCTCTCTAGGGATTGGTGCACAGTCTTCTCCGTCGCTTGCTCTATCTAGGGATTGGTGTGCCGTCTTGTCCATCGGTAGCTCTATATAGAGATTGGTGTGGATTCTTCTCCATCGCTAGCACTATCTAGGAATTTTTCTGTTGTCTTCTCCATCACTAGCGTTATCTAGGGATTGATGTGAAGTCTTCTCCATCTTTAGCTCTATCTAGGGATTGGTGTATAGTCTCCACCATCGCGAGCACTATCTAGGGTTTGGTGTGTAGTCTTCCCCATCACTAGCTCTATCTAGGGATTGGTGTGTAGTCTTCTCTATCACTAGCTCTATCTAGGGATTGGTGTATAGTCTCCACCATCACTAGAACTATCTAGAGATTGGTGTGTAGTCTCCTCCATCACTTGCGCTATCTAGGAATTGGTGTGTAGTCTGATCCATCACTAGCGCTATCTAGGGATTGGTGTGTAGTCTCCTCCATCACTAGCGCTATCTAGGGATTGGTGTGTAGTCTCCTCCATCAGTATCACTATCTCTGGATCGGTGTGTAGTCTCCTCCATCTCTAGCGCTATCTAGGGATTGGTGTGCAGTCTTCCAAATCACTAGCTCTCTAGGGATTGGTGCACAGTCTTCTCCGTCGCTTGCTCTATCTAGGGATTGGTGTGCCGTCTTGTCCATCAGTAGCTCTATCTAGAGATTGGTGTGGATTCTTCTCCATCACTAGCACTATCTAGGGATTTTTCTGTAGTCTTCTCCATCACTATCGTTGTCTAGGGATTGGTGTGCAGTCTTCCCCATCACTAGCTCTATCTAGAGATTGGTGTGTAGTCTCCTCCATCACTAGCACTATCTAGGGATTGGTGTGCAGTCTTCTCCATCACTAGCTCTATCTAGGGTTTGGTGTGCAATCTTCCCCATCACTACCTCTATCTAGGGATTGGTATGTTGTCTTCTCTATCACTAGCACTATCTAGAGATTGTTGTGTTGTCTCCTCCATCACTAGTGGTATCTCTGGATCGGTGTGTAGTCTCCTCCATCACTAGCGTTATCTAGGGATTGGTGTGCAGTCTTCTCCATCACTAGCTCTATCTAGGGTTTGGTGTGCAGTCTTCCCCATCACTACCTCTATCTAGGGATTGGTGTGTAGTCTTCTCTATCACTAGCTCTATCTAGGGATTGGTGTGCAGTCTTACCCATCACTAGCTCTCTAGGCATTGGTTCACAGTCTTCTCCTTCGCTTGCTCTATCTAGGGTTAGGTGTGCAGTCTTCTCCATCACTAGCGCTATCTAGGGATTGGTGTGAAGTCTTCTCCATCTCTAGCTCTATCTAGTGATTGGTGTATAGTCTCCGCCATCACTAGCACTGTCTAGAGATTGGTGTGTAGTCTCCTCCATCACTAGCGCTATCTAGGGTTTGGTGTGCCGTCTTCCCCATCACTAGCTCTATCTAGGGATTGGTGTGTAGTCTTCTCTATGACTAGCTCTATCTAGCGATTGGTGTGCAGTCTTCCCCATCACTAGCTCTCTAGGGATTGGCGCACAGTCATCTCCGCCGCTTGCTCTCTCTAGGGATTGGTGTACCGTCTTCTCCGTCGGTAGCTCTATCTAGAGATTGGTGTGGATTCTTCTCCATCGCTAGCGCTATCTAGGGATTATTGTGTAGTCTTCTCCATCACTAGCTCTATCTAGGGTTTGGTGTGCAATCTTCCCCATCACTACCTCTATCTAGGGATTGGTATGTTGTCTTCTCCATCACTAGCACTATCTAGAGATTGTTGTGTTGTCTCCTCCATCACTAGTGGTATCTAGGGATTGCTGTGTAGTCTTCTCTGTCATTAGCATTATATAGGGATTGGTGTGCAGTTTCCTCCCCCACTAGCTCTGTCTAGGAATAGGTGTGCAGTCTCCTCCATCACTAGCACTGTCTAGAGATTTGTGTGTAGTCTTCTCTATCACTAGCTCTATCTAGGGATTGGTGTGCAGTCTTCGCCATCATTAGCTCTATCTAGGGTTTGGTGTGCAGTCTTCCCCATCACTAGCTCTATCTAGGGATTGGTGTGTAGTCTTCCCTATCCCTAGCTCTATCTAGGGATTGGTGTGCAGTCTTTCCCATCACTAGCTCTCTAGGGATTGGTGCACAGTCTTCTCCATCGCTTGCTCTATCTAGGGATAGGTCTGCCGTCTTCTCCGTCAGTAGCTCTATCTAGAGATTGGTGTGTAGTCTCCTCCATCACTCGCACTAGCTAGGGATTGGTGTGTAGTTTCCTCCCCAACTAACTCTGTCTAGGGATAGGTGTGCAGTCTCCTCCATCACTAGCACTATCTAGAGATTGGTGTGTAGTCTCCCCCATCACTAGCCCTATCTAGGGATTGGTGTGTAGTCTTCTCCATCACTAGCACTATCTAGGGATTGGTGTGAAGTCTTCTCCATCTCTAGCTCTATCTAGGGATTGGTCTATAGTCTCCGCCATCACTAGCGCTGTCTAGAGATTGCTGTGTAGTCTCCTCCATCACTAGCGCTATCTAGGGATTGGTGTGTAGTCTCCTCCATCAGTAGCACTATCTCTGGATCGGTGTGTAGTCTCCTCCATCACTAGCGCTATCTAGGGATTGATGGGCTGTCTTCCCCATCACTAGCTCTATCTAGAGATTGGTGTGTAGTCTTCTCCTTCGCTTGCTCTATCTAGGGTTTGGTGTGCAGTCTTCTCCATCACTAGTGCTATCTAGGGATTGGTGTGTAGTCTCCTCCATCAGTAGCACTATCTCTGGATCGGTGTGTAGTCTCCTCCATCACTAGCGCTATCTAGGGATTGGTGTGCAGTCTTCCCCATCACTAGCTCTATCTAGAGATTGGTGTGTAGTCTCCTCCATCACTAGCACTATCTAGGGATTGGTGTGCAGTCTTCTCCATCACTAGCTCTACTAGCACTATCTAGGGATTGGTGTGCAGTCTTCTCCATCACTAGCTCTATCTAGGGATTGGTGTGTTGTCTTCTCTATCACTAGCTCTATCTAGGGATTGGTGTGCAGTCTTCGCCATCATTAGCTCTATCTAGGGTTTGGTGTGCAGTCTTCCCCATCACTAGCTCTATCTAGGGATTGGTGTGTAGTCTTCTCTATCCCTAGCTCTATCTAGGGATTGGTGTGCAGTCTTCCCCATCACTAGCTCTCTAGGGATTGGTGGACATCTTCTCCTTCACTTGCTCTATCTAGGGATTGGTGTGCCGTCTTCTCCGTCGGTAGCTCTATCTAGAGATTGGTGTGTAGTCTCCTCCATCACTCGCACTAGCTAGGGATTGGTGTGTAGTTTCCTCCCCAACTAACTCTGTCTAGGGATAGGTCTGCAGTCTCCTCCATCACTAGCACTATCTAGAGATTGGTGTGTAGTCTCCTCCATCACTAGTGCTGTCTAGGGAGTGGTGTGTAGTTTTCCCAGTCGCTAGCACTATCTAGGGGTTGGTGTGCAGTCTTCTAGATCACTAGCTCTATCTAGGGTTTGGTGTGCAGTCTTCCCCATCACTAGCTCTATCTAGGGATTGGTGTGTAGTCTTCTCTATCTCTAGCTCTATCTAGGGATTGGTGTGCAGTCTTCCAAATCACTAGCTCTCTAGGGATTGGTGCACAGTCTTCTCCGTCGCTTGCTCTATCTAGGGATTGGTGTGCCGTCTTGTCCATCGGTAGCTCTATCTAGGGTTTGGTGTGTAGTCTTCCCCATCACTAGCTCTATCTACGGATTGGTGTGTAGTCTTCTCTATCACTAGCTCTATCTAGGGATTGGTGTTCAGTCTTCCAAATCACTAGCTCTCTAGAGATTGGTGCACAGTCTTCTCCGTCACTTGCTCTATCTAGGGATTGGTGTGCCGTCTTGTCCATCGGTAGCTCTATCTAGGGATTGGTTTATAGTCTCCACCATCACTAGCACTATCTAGAGATTGGTGTGTAGTCTCCTCCATCACTTGCGCTATCTAGGAATTGGTGTGTAGTCTGATCCATCACTAGCGCTATCTAGGGATTGGTGTGTAGTCTCCTCCATCACTAGCGCTATCTAGGGATTGGTGTGTAGTCTCCTCCTTCAGTAGCACTATCTCTGGATCGGTGTGTAGTCTCCTCCATCACTAACGCTATCTAGGGATTGGTGTACAGTCTTCCCCATCACTAGCTCTATCTAGAGATTGGTGTGTAGTCTCCTCCATCACTAGCACTATCTAGGGATTCGTGTGCAGTCTTCTCCATCACTAGCTCTACTAGCTCTATCTAGGGATTGGTGTGTAGTCTCCTCCTTCAGTAGCACTATCTCTGGATCGGTGTGTAGTCTCCTCCATCACTAACGCTATCTAGGGATTGGTGTACAGTCTTCCCCATCACTAGCTCTATCTAGAGATTGGTGTGTAGTCTCCTCCATCACTAGCTCTATCTAGCGATTGGTGTGCAGTCTTCCCCATCACTAGCTCTCTAGGGATTGGCGCACAGTCATCTCCGCCGCTTGCTCTCTCTAGGGATTGGTGTACCGTCTTCTCCGTCGGTAGCTCTATCTAGAGATTGGTGTGGATTCTTCTCCATCGCTAGCGCTATCTAGGGATTATTGTGTAGTCTTCTCCATCACTAGCTCTATCTAGGGTTTGGTGTGCAATCTTCCCCATCACTACCTCTATCTAGGGATTGGTATGTTGTCTTCTCCATCACTAGCACTATCTAGAGATTGTTGTGTTGTCTCCTCCATCACTAGTGGTATCTAGGGATTGCTGTGTAGTCTTCTCTGTCGTTAGCATTATATAGGGATTGGTGTGCAGTTTCCTCCCCCACTAGCTCTGTCTAGGAATAGGTGTGCAGTCTCCTCCATCACTAGCACTGTCTAGAGATTTGTGTGTAGTCTTCTCTATCACTAGCTCTATCTAGGGATTGGTGTGCAGTCTTCGCCATCATTAGCTCTATCTAGGGTTTGGTGTGCAGTCTTCCCCATCACTAGCTCTATCTAGGGATTGGTGTGTAGTCTTCCCTATCCCTAGCTCTATCTAGGGATTGGTGTGCAGTCTTTCCCATCACTAGCTCTCTAGGGATTGGTGCACAGTCTTCTCCATCGCTTGCTCTATCTAGGGATAGGTCTGCCGTCTTCTCCGTCAGTAGCTCTATCTAGAGATTGGTGTGTAGTCTCCTCCATCACTCGCACTAGCTAGGGATTGGTGTGTAGTTTCCTCCCCAACTAACTCTGTCTAGGGATAGGTGTGCAGTCTCCTCCATCACTAGCACTATCTAGAGATTGGTGTGTAGTCTCCCCCATCACTAGCCCTATCTAGGGATTGGTGTGTAGTCTTCTCCATCACTAGCACTATCTAGGGATTGGTGTGAAGTCTTCTCCATCTCTAGCTCTATCTAGGGATTGGTCTATAGTCTCCGCCATCACTAGCGCTGTCTAGAGATTGCTGTGTAGTCTCCTCCATCACTAGCGCTATCTAGGGATTGGTGTATAGTCTCCTCCATCAGTAGCACTATCTCTGGATCGGTGTGTAGTCTCCTCCATCACTAGCGCTATCTAGGGATTGATGGGCTGTCTTCCCCATCACTAGCTCCATCTAGAGATTGGTGTGTAGTCTTCTCCTTCGCTTGCTCTATCTAGGGTTTGGTGTGCAGTCTTCTCCATCACTAGTGCTATCTAGGGATTGGTGTGTAGTCTCCTCCATCAGTAGCACTATCTCTGGATCGGTGTGTAGTCTCCTCCATCACTAGCGCTATCTAGGGATTGGTGTGCAGTCTTCCCCATCACTAGCTCTATCTAGAGATTGGTGTGTAGTCTCCTCCATCACTAGCACTATCTAGGGATTGGTGTGCAGTCTTCTCCATCACTAGCTCTACTAGCACTATCTAGGGATTGGTGTGCAGTCTTCTCCATCACTAGCTCTATCTAGGGATTGGTGTGTTGTCTTCTCTATCACTAGCTCTATCTAGGGATTGGTGTGCAGTCTTCGCCATCATTAGCTCTATCTAGGGTTTGGTGTGCAGTCTTCCCCATCACTAGCTCTATCTAGGGATTGGTGTGTAGTCTTCTCTATCCCTAGCTCTATCTAGGGATTGGTGTGCAGTCTTCCCCATCACTAGCTCTCTAGGGATTGGTGGACATCTTCTCCTTCACTTGCTCTATCTAGGGATTGGTGTGCCGTCTTCTCCGTCGGTAGCTCTATCTAGAGATTGGTGTGTAGTCTCCTCCATCACTCGCACTAGCTAGGGATTGGTGTGTAGTTTCCTCCCCAACTAACTCTGTCTAGGGATAGGTCTGCAGTCTCCTCCATCACTAGCACTATCTAGAGATTGGTGTGTAGTCTCCTCCATCACTAGTGCTGTCTAGGGAGTGGTGTGTAGTTTTCCCAGTCGCTAGCACTATCTAGGGGTTGGTGTGCAGTCTTCTAGATCACTAGCTCTATCTAGGGTTTGGTGTGCAGTCTTCCCCATCACTAGCTCTATCTAGGGATTGGTGTGTAGTCTTCTCTATCACTAGCTCTATCTAGGGATTGGTGTGCAGTCTTCCAAATCACTAGCTCTCTAGGGATTGGTGCACAGTCTTCTCCGTCGCTTGCTCTATCTAGGGATTGGTGTGCCGTCTTGTCCATCGGTAGCTCTATCTAGGGTTTGGTGTGTAGTCTTCCCCATCACTAGCTCTATCTACGGATTGGTGTGTAGTCTTCTCTATCACTAGCTCTATCTAGGGATTGGTGTTCAGTCTTCCAAATCACTAGCTCTCTAGGGATTGGTGCACAGTCTTCTCCGTCACTTGCTCTATCTAGGGATTGGTGTGCCGTCTTGTCCATCGGTAGCTCTATCTAGGGATTGGTTTATAGTCTCCACCATCACTAGCACTATCTAGAGATTGGTGTGTAGTCTCCTCCATCACTTGCGCTATCTAGGAATTGGTGTGTAGTCTGATCCATCACTAGCGCTATCTAGGGATTGGTGTGTAGTCTCCTCCATCACTAGCGCTATCTAGGGATTGGTGTGTAGTCTCCTCCTTCAGTAGCACTATCTCTGGATCGGTGTGTAGTCTCCTCCATCACTAACGCTATCTAGGGATTGGTGTACAGTCTTCCCCATCACTAGCTCTATCTAGAGATTGGTGTGTAGTCTCCTCCATCACTAGCACTATCTAGGGATTCGTGTGCAGTCTTCTCCATCACTAGCTCTACTAGCGCTATCTAGGGATTGGTGTGCAGTCTTCTCCATCACTAGCTCTATATAGGGATTGGTGTGCAGTCTTCCCCATCACTAGCTCTCTAGGGATTGGTGCACAGTCTTCTCTGTCGCTTGCTCTATCTAGGGATTGGTGTGCCGTCTTCTCCACGGTAGCTCTATCTAGAGATTGGTGTGGATTCTTCTCCATCGCTAGCGCTATCTAGGGATTTTTGTGTAGTCTTCTCCATCACTAGCGCTGTCTAGGGATTGGTGTGCAGTCTTCCCCATCACTAGCTCTATCTAGAGATTGGTTTGTAATCTCCTCCATCACTCGCACTAGCTAGGGATTGGTGTGTAGTTTCCTCCCCAACTAACTCTGACTAGGGATATGTGTGCAGTCTCCTCCATCACTAGCACTATCTAGAGATTGGTGTGTAGTCTCCTCCATCACTCGTGCTATCTAGGGAGTGGTGTGTAGTTTTCCCAGTCGCTAGCACTATCTAGGGATTGGTGTGCCGTCTTCTCCATCACTAGCTCTATCTAGGGTTTGGTGTGCAGTCTTCCCCATCACTAGCTCTATCTAGGGTTTGGTGTGGATTATTCTCCATCGCTAGCACTATCTAGGGATGTTTCTGTTGTCTTCTCCATCACTAGCGTTATCTAGGGATTGGTGTGAAGTCTTCTCCATCTCTAGCTCTATCTAGGGATTGGTGTATAGTCTCCACCATCGCGAGCACTATCTAGAGATTATTGTGTAGTCTCCTCCATCACTTGCGCTATCTAGGAATTGGTGTGTAGTCTGATCCATCACTAGCGCTATCTAGGGATTGGTGTGTAGTCTCCTCCATCAGTAGCACTATCTCTGGATCGGTGTGTAGTCTCCTCCATCAGTAGCGCTATCTAGGGATTGGTGTGCAGTCTTGCCCATCACTAGCTCTATCTAGAGATTGGTGTGTAGTCTCCTCCATCACTTGCGCTATCTAGGAATTGGTGTGTAGTCTGATCCATCACTAGCGCTATCTAGGGATTGGTGTGTAGTCTCCTCCATCACTAGCGCTATCTAGGGATTGGTGTGTAGTTTCCTCCCCAACTGACTCTGACTAGGGATATGTGTGCAGTCTCCTCCATCACTAGCACTATCTAGAGATTCGTGTGTAGTCTCCTCCATCACTCGTGCTATCTAGGGAGTGGTGTGTAGTTTTCCCAGTCGCTAGCACTATCTAGGGATTGGTGTGCCGTCTTCTCCATCACTAGCTCTATCTAGGGTTTGGTGTGCAGTCTTCCCCATCACTAGCTCTATCTAGGGTTTGGTGTGTAGTCTTCCCCATCACTAGCTCTATCTAGGGATTGGTGTGTAGTCTTCTCTATCACTAGCTCTATCTAGGGATTGGTGTGCAGTCTTCCAAATCACTAGCTCTCTAGGGATTGGTGCACAGTCTTCTCCGTCGCTTGCTCTATCTAGGGATTGGAGTGCCGTCTTGTCCATCGGTAGCTCTATCTAGAGATTGGTGTGGATTATTCTCCATCGCTAGCACTATCTAGGGATATTTCTGTTGTCTTCTCCATCTCTAGCTCTATCTAGGGATTGGTGTATAGTCTCCACCATCGCGAGCACTATCTAGAGATTGGTGTGTAGTCTCCTCCATCACTTGCGCTATCTAGGAATTGGTGTGTAGTCTGATCCATCACTAGCGCTATCTAGGGATTGGTGTGTAGTCTCCTCCATCACTAGCGCTATCTAGGGATTGCTGTGTAGTCTCCTCCATCAGTAGCACTATCTCTGGATCGGTGTGTAGTCTCCTCCATCACTAGCGCTATCTACGGATTGGTGTGCAGTCTTCCCCATCACTAGCTCTATCTAGAGATTGGTGTGTAGTCTCCTCCATCACTAGCACTATCTAGGGTTTGGTGTGCAATCTTCCCCATCACTACCTCTATCTAGGGATTGGTATGTTGTCTTCTCTATCACTAGCATTATCTAGAGATTGTTGTGTTGTCTCCTAAAACACTAGTGGTATCTAGGGATTGGTGTGTAGTCTTCTCCGTCGTTAGCATTATCTATGGATTGGTGTGCAGTGTCCTCCCCCACTACTCTGTCTAGGGATAGGTGTGCAGTCTCCGCCATCACTAGCGCTGTCTAGAGATTGCTGTGTAGTCTCCTCCATCACTAGCGCTATCTAGGGATTGGTGTGTAGTCTCCTCCATCAGTAGCACTATCTCTGGATCGGTGTGTAGTCTCCTCCATCACTAGCGCTATCTAGGGATTGATGTGCTGTCTTCCCCATCACTAGCTCTATCTAGAGATTGGTGTGTAGTCTTCTCCTTCGCTTGCTCTATCTAGGGTTTGGTGTGCAGTCTTCTCCATCACTAGTGCTATCTAGGGATTGGTGTGTAGTCTCCTCCATCAGTAGCACTATCTCTGGATCGGTGTGTAGTCTCCTCCATCACTAGCGCTATCTAGGGATTGGTGTGCAGTCTTCCCCATCACTAGCTCTATCTAGAGATTGGTGTGTAGTCTCCTCCATCACTAGCACTATCTAGGGATTGGTGTGCAGTCTTCTCCATAACTAGCTCTACTAGCACTATCTAGGGATTGGTGTGCAGTCTTCTCCGTCACTAGCTCTATCTAGGGATTGGTGTGTTGTCTTCTCTATCACTAGCTCTATCTAGGGATTGGTGTGCAGTCTTCGCCATCATTAGCTCTATCTAGGGTTTGGTGTGCAGTCTTGCCCATTACTAGCTCTATCTAGGGATTGGTGTGTAGTCTTCTCTATCCCTAGCTCTATCTAGGGATTGGTGTGCAGTCTTCCCCATCACTAGCTCCCTAGGGATTGGTGGACATCTTCTCCTTCACTTGCTCTATCTAGGGATTGGTGTGCCGTCTTCTCCGTCGGTAGCTCTATCTAGAGATTGGTGTGTAGTCTCCTCCATCACTCGCACTAGCTAGGGATTGGTGTGTAGTTAACTCCCCAACTAACTCTGTCTAGGGATAGGTGTGCAGTCTCCTCCATCACTTGCACTATCTAGAGATTGGTGTGTAGTCTCCCCCATCACTAGCTCTATCTAGGGATTGGTGTGTAGTCTTCTCTATCACTAGCTCTATCTAGGGATTGGTGTGCAGTCTTCGCCATCACTAGCTCTCTAGGCATTAGTGCACAGTCTTCTCCTTCGCTTGCTCTATCTAGGGTTTGGTGTGCAGTCTTCTCCATCTCTAGCTCCATCTAGGGATTGGTGTATAGTCTCCGCCATCACTAGCGCTGTCTAGAGATTGCTGTGTAGTCTCCTCCATCACTAGCGCTATCTAGGGATTGGTGTGTAGTCTCCTCCATCAGTAGCACTATCTCTGGATCGGTGTGTAGTCTCCTCCATCACTAGCGCTATCTAGTGATTGATGTGCTGTCTTACCCATCACTAGCTCTATCTAGAGATTGGTGTGTAGTCTTCTCCTTCGCTTGCTCTATCTAGGGTTTGGTGTGCAGTCTTCTCCATCACTAGTGCTATCTAGGGATTGGTGTGTAGTCTCCTCCATCAGTAGCACTATCTCTGGATCGGTGTGTAGTCTCCTCCATCACTAGCGCTATCTAGGGATTGGTGTGCAGTCTTCCCCATCACTAGCTCTATCTAGAGATTGGTGTGTAGTCTCCTCCATCACTAGCACTATCTAGGGATTGGTGTGCAGTCTTCTCCATCACTAGCTCTACTAGCACTATCTAGGGATTGGTGTGCAGTCTTCTCCATCACTAGCTCTATCTAGGGATTGGTGTGTTGTCTTCTCTATCACTAGCTCTATCTAGGGATTGGTGTGCAGTCTTCGCCATCATTAGCTCTATCTAGGGTTTGGTGTGCAGTCTTCCCCATCACTAGCTCTATCTAGGGATTGGTGTGTAGTCTTCTCTGTCCCTAGCTCTATCTAGGGATTGGTGTGCAGTCTTCCCCATCACTAGCTCTCTAGGGATTGGTGGACATCTTCTCCTTCACTTGCTCTATCTAGGGATTGTTGTGCCGTCTTCTCCGTCGGTAGCTCTATCTAGAGATTGGTGTGTAGTCTCCTCCATCACTCGCACTAGCTAGGGATTGGTGTGTAGTTTCCTCCCCAACTAACTCTGTCTAGGGATAGGTGTGTAGTCTCCTCCATCACTAGTGCTATCTAGGGAGTGGTGTGTAGTTTTCCCAGTCGCTAGCACTATCTAGGGATTGGTGTGCAGTCTTCTAGATCACTAGCTCTATCTAAGGTTTGGTGTGCAGTCTTCCCCATCACTAGCTCTATCTAGGGATTGGTGTGTAGACTTCTCTATCACTAGCTCTATCTAGAGATTGGTGTGCAGTCTTCCAAATCACTAGCTCTCTAGGGATTGGTGCACAGTCTTCTCCGTCGCTTGCTCTATCTAGGGATTGGTGTGCCGTCTTGTCCATCGGTAGCTCTATCTAGGGTTTGGTGTGTAGTCTTCTCTATCACTAGCTCTATCTAGGGATTGGTGTTCAGTCTTCCAAATCACTAGCTCTCTAGGGATTGGTGCACAGTCTTCTCCGTCACTTGCTCTATCTAGGGATTGGTGTGCCGTCTTGTCCATCGGTAGCTCTATCTAGGGATTGGTGTATAGTCTCCACCATTATTAGCTCTATCTAGGGATTGGTGTGTAGTCTTCTCTATCCCTAGCTCTATCTAGGGATTGGTGTGCAGTCTTCCCCATCACTAGCTCCCTAGGGATTGGTGGACATCTTCTCCTTCACTTGCTCTATCTAGGGATTGGTGTGCCGTCTTCTCCGTCGGTAGCTCTATCTAGAGATTGGTGTGTAGTCTCCTCCATCACTTGCGCTATCTAGGAATTGGTGTGTAGTCTGATCCATCACTAGCGCTATCTAGGGATTGGTGTGTAGTCTCCTCCATCACTAGCGCTATCTAGGGATTGCTGTGTAGTCTCCTCCATCACTCGCACTAGCTAGGGATTGGTGTGTAGTTTCCTCCCCAACTAACTCTGACTAGGGATATGTGTGCAGTCTCCTCCATCACTAGCACTATCTAGAGATTGGTGTGTAGTCTCCTCCATCACTAGCTCTATCTAGGGTTTGGTGTGTAGTCTTCCCCATCACTAGCTCTATCTAGGGATTGGTGTGTAGTCTTCTCTATCACTAGCTCTATCTAGGGATTGGTGTGCAGTCTTCCAAATCACTAGCTCTCTAGGGATTGGTGCACAGTCTTCTCCGTCGCTTGCTCTATCTAGGGATTGGTGTGCCGTCTTGTCCATCGGTAGCTCTATCTAGAGATTGGTGTGGATTATTCTCCATCGCTAGCACTATCTAGGGATTTTTCTGTTGTCTTCTCCATCACTAGCGTTATCTAGGGATTGGTGTGAAGTCTTCTCCATCTCTAGCTCTATCTAGGGATTGGTGTATAGTCTCCACCATCGCGAGCACTATCTAGAGATTATTGTGTAGTCTCCTCCATCACTTGCGCTATCTAGGAATTGGTGTGTAGTCTGATCCATCACTAGCGCTATCTAGGGATTGGTGTGTAGTCTCCTCCATCAGTAGCACTATCTCTGGATCGGTGTGTAGTCTCCTCCATCAGTAGCGCTATCTAGGGATTGGTGTGCAGTCTTGCCCATCACTAGCTCTATCTAGAGATTGGTGTGTAGTCTCCTCCATCACTTGCGCTATCTAGGAATTGGTGTGTAGTCTGATCCATCACTAGCACTATCTAGAGATTGGTGTGTAGTCTCCTCCATCACTCGTGCTATCTAGGGAGTGGTGTGTAGTTTTCCCAGTCGCTAGCACTATCTAGGGATTGGTGTGCCGTCTTCTCCATCACTAGCTCTATCTAGGGTTTGGTGTGCAGTCTTCCCCATCACTAGCTCTATCTAGGGTTTGGTGTGTAGTCTTCCCCATCACTAGCTCTATCTAGGGATTGGTGTGTAGTCTTCTCTATCACTAGCTCTATCTAGGGATTGGTGTGCAGTCTTCCAAATCACTAGCTCTCTAGGGATTGGTGCACAGTCTTCTCCGTCGCTTGCTCTATCTAGGGATTGGAGTGCCGTCTTGTCCATCGGTAGCTCTATCTAGAGATTGGTGTGGATTATTCTCCATCGCTAGCACTATCTAGGGATATTTCTGTTGTCTTCTCCATCTCTAGCTCTATCTAGGGATTGGTGTATAGTCTCCACCATCGCGAGCACTATCTAGAGATTGGTGTGTAGTCTCCTCCATCACTTGCGCTATCTAGGAATTGGTGTGTAGTCTGATCCATCACTAGCGCTATCTAGGGATTGGTGTGTAGTCTCCTCCATCACTAGCGCTATCTAGGGATTGGTGTACAGTCTTCCAAATCACTAGCTCTATCTAGAGATTGGTGTGTAGTCTCCTCCATCACTAGCACTATCTAGGGTTTGGTGTGCAATCTTCCCCATCACTACCTCTATCTAGGGATTGGTATGTTGTCTTCTCTATCACTAGCATTATCTAGAGATTGTTGTGTTGTCTCCTCCATCACTAGTGGTATCTAGGGATTGGTGTGTAGTCTTCTCCGTCGTTAGCATTATCTATGGATTGGTGTGCAGTCTCCTCCCCCACTACTCTGTCTAGGGATAGGTGTGCAGTCTCCGCCATCACTAGCGCTGTCTAGAGATTGCTGTGTAGTCTCCTCCATCACTAGCGCTATCTAGGGATTGGTGTGTAGTCTCCTCCATCAGTAGCACTATCTCTGGATCGGTGTGTAGTCTCCTCCATCACTAGCGCTATCTAGGGATTGATGTGCTGTCTTCCCCATCACTAGCTCTATCTAGAGATTGGTGTGTAGTCTTCTCCTTCGCTTGCTCTATCTAGGGTTTGGTGTGCAGTCTTCTCCATCACTAGTGCTATCTAGGGATTGGTGTGTAGTTTCCTCCATCAGTAGCACTATCTCTGGATCGGTGTGTAGTCTCCTCCATCACTAGCGCTATCTAGGGATTGGTGTGCAGTCTTCCCCATCACTAGCTCTATCTAGAGATTGGTGTGTAGTCTCCTCCATCACTAGCACTATCTAGGGATTGGTGTGCAGTCTTCTCCATAACTAGCTCTACTAGCACTATCTAGGGATTGGTGTGCAGTCTTCTCCGTCACTAGCTCTATCTAGGGATTGGTGTGTTGTCTTCTCTATCACTAGCTCTATCTAGGGATTGGTGTGCAGTCTTCGCCATCATTAGCTCTATCTAGGGTTTGGTGTGCAGTCTTCCCCATTACTAGCTCTATCTAGGGATTGGTGTGTAGTCTTCTCTATCCCTAGCTCTATCTAGGGATTGGTGTGCAGTCTTCCCCATCACTAGCTCCCTAGGGATTGGTGGACATCTTCTCCCTCACTTGCTCTATCTAGGGATTGGTGTGCCGTCTTCTCCGTCGGTAGCTCTATCTAGAGATTGGTGTGTAGTCTCCTCCATCACTCGCACTAGCTAGGGATTGGTGTGTAGTTAACTCCCCAACTAACTCTGTCTAGGGATAGGTGTGCAGTCTCCTCCATCACTTGCACTATCTAGAGATTGGTGTGTAGTCTCCCCCATCACTAGCTCTATCTAGGGATTGGTGTGTAGTCTTCTCTATCACTAGCTCTATCTAGGGATTGGTGTGCAGTCTTCCCCATCACTAGCTCTCTAGGCATTAGTGCACAGTCTTCTCCTTCGCTTGCTCTATCTAGGGTTTGGTGTGCAGTCTTCTCCATCTCTAGCTCTATCTAGGGATTGGTGTATAGTCTCCGCCATCACTAGCGCTGTCTAGAGATTGCTGTGTAGTCTCCTCCATCACTAGCGCTATCTAGGGATTGGTGTGTAGTCTCCTCCATCAGTAGCACTATCTCTGGATCGGTGTGTAGTCTCCTCCATCACTAGCGCTATCTAGTGATTGATGTGCTGTCTTACCCATCACTAGCTCTATCTAGAGATTGGTGTGTAGTCTTCTCCTTCGCTTGCTCTATCTAGGGTTTGGTGTGCAGTCTTCTCCATCACTAGTGCTATCTAGGGATTGGTGTGTAGTCTCCTCCATCAGTAGCACTATCTCTGGATCGGTGTGTAGTCTCCTCCATCACTAGCGCTATCTAGGGATTGGTGTGCAGTCTTCCCCATCACTAGCTCTATCTAGAGATTGGTGTGTAGTCTCCTCCATCACTAGCACTATCTAGGGATTGGTGTGCAGTCTTCCCCATCACTAGCTCTACTAGCACTATCTAGGGATTGGTGTGCAGTCTTCTCCATCACTAGCTCTATCTAGGGATTGGTGTGTTGTCTTCTCTATCACTAGCTCTATCTAGGGATTGGTGTGCAGTCTTCGCCATCATTAGCTCTATCTAGGGTTTGGTGTGCAGTCTTCCCCATCACTAGCTCTATCTAGGGATTGGTGTGTAGTCTTCTCTGTCCCTAGCTCTATCTAGGGATTGGTGTGCAGTCTTCCCCATCACTAGCTCTCTAGGGATTGGTGGACATCTTCTCCTTCACTTGCTCTATCTAGGGATTGGTGTGCCGTCTTCTCCGTCGGTAGCTCTATCTAGAGATTGGTGTGTAGTCTCCTCCATCACTCGCACTAGCTAGGGATTGGTGTGTAGTTTCCTCCCCAACTAACTCTGTCTAGGGATAGGTGTGTAGTCTCCTCCATCACTAGTGCTATCTAGGGAGTGGTGTGTAGTTTTCCCAGTCGCTAGCACTATCTAGGGATTGGTGTGCAGTCTTCTAGATCACTAGCTCTATCTAGGGTTTGGTGTGCAGTCTTCCCCATCACTAGCTCTGTCTAGGGATTGGTGTGTAGACTTCTCTATCACTAGCTCTATCTAGAGATTGGTGTGCAGTCTTCCAAATCACTAGCTCTCTAGGGATTGGTGCACAGTCTTCTCCGTCGCTTGCTCTATCTAGGGATTGGTGTGCCGTCTTGTCCATCGGTAGCTCTATCTAGGGTTTGGTGTGTAGTCTTCTCTATCACTAGCTCTATCTAGGGATTGGTGTTCAGTCTTCCAAATCACTAGCTCTCTAGGGATTGGTGCACAGTCTTCTCCGTCACTTGCTCTATCTAGGGATTGGTGTGCCGTCTTGTCCATCGGTAGCTCTATCTAGGGATTGGTGTATAGTCTCCACCATTATTAGCTCTATCTAGGGATTGGTGTGTAGTCTTCTCTATCCCTAGCTCTATCTAGGGATTGGTGTGCAGTCTTCCCCATCACTAGCTCCCTAGGGATTGGTGGACATCTTCTCCTTCACTTGCTCTATCTAGGGATTGGTGTGCCGTCTTCTCCGTCGGTAGCTCTATCTAGAGATTGGTGTGTAGTCTCCTCCATCACTTGCGCTATCTAGGAATTGGTGTGTAGTCTGATCCATCACTAGCGCTATCTAGGGATTGGTGTGTAGTCTCCTCCATCACTAGCGCTATCTAGGGATTGCTGTGTAGTCTCCTCCATCACTCGCACTAGCTAGGGATTGGTGTGTAGTTTCCTCCCCAACTAACTCTGACTAGGGATATGTGTGCAGTCTCCTCCATCACTAGCACTATCTAGAGATTGGTGTGTAGTCTCCTCCATCACTAGCTCTATCTAGGGTTTGGTGTGTAGTCTTCCCCATCACTAGCTCTATCTAGGGATTGGTGTGTAGTCTTCTCTATCACTAGCTCTATCTAGGGATTGGTGTGCAGTCTTCCAAATCACTAGCTCTCTAGGGATTGGTGCACAGTCTTCTCCGTCGCTTGCTCTATCTAGGGATTGGTGTGCCGTCTTGTCCATCGGTAGCTCTATCTAGAGATTGGTGTGGATTATTCTCCATCGCTAGCACTATCTAGGGATTTTTCTGTTGTCTTCTCCATCACTAGCGTTATCTAGGGATTGGTGTGAAGTCTTCTCCATCTCTAGCTCTATCTAGGGATTGGTGTATAGTCTCCACCATCGCGAGCACTATCTCTGGATCGGTGTGTAGTCTCCTCCATCAGTAGCGCTATCTAGGGATTGGTGTGCAGTCTTGCCCATCACTAGCTCTATCTAGAGATTGGTGTGTAGTCTCCTCCATCACTTGCGCTATCTAGGAATTGGTGTGTAGTCTGATCCATCACTAGCACTATCTAGAGATTGGTGTGTAGTCTCCTCCATCACTCGTGCTATCTAGGGAGTGGTGTGTAGTTTTCCCAGTCGCTAGCACTATCTAGGGATTGGTGTGCCGTCTTCTCCATCACTAGCTCTATCTAGGGTTTGGTGTGCAGTCTTCCCCATCACTAGCTCTATCTAGGGTTTGGTGTGTAGTCTTCCCCATCACTAGCTCTATCTAGGGATTGGTGTGTAGTCTTCTCTATCACTAGCTCTATCTAGGGATTGGTGTGCAGTCTTCCAAATCACTAGCTCTCTAGGGATTGGTGCACAGTCTTCTCCGTCGCTTGCTCTATCTAGGGATTGGAGTGCCGTCTTGTCCATCGGTAGCTCTATCTAGAGATTGGTGTGGATTATTCTCCATCGCTAGCACTATCTAGGGATATTTCTGTTGTCTTCTCCATCTCTAGCTCTATCTAGGGATTGGTGTATAGTCTCCACCATCGCGAGCACTATCTAGAGATTGGTGTGTAGTCTCCTCCATCACTTGCGCTATCTAGGAATTGGTGTGTAGTCTGATCCATCACTAGCGCTATCTAGGGATTGGTGTGTAGTCTCCTCCATCACTAGCGCTATCTAGGGATTGGTGTACAGTCTTCCAAATCACTAGCTCTATCTAGAGATTGGTGTGTAGTCTCCTCCATCACTAGCACTATCTAGGGTTTGGTGTGCAATCTTCCCCATCACTACCTCTATCTAGGGATTGGTATGTTGTCTTCTCTATCACTAGCATTATCTAGAGATTGTTGTGTTGTCTCCTCCATCACTAGTGGTATCTAGGGATTGGTGTGTAGTCTTCTCCGTCGTTAGCATTATCTATGGATTGGTGTGCAGTCTCCTCCCCCACTACTCTGTCTAGGGATAGGTGTGCAGTCTCCGCCATCACTAGCGCTGTCTAGAGATTGCTGTGTAGTCTCCTCCATCACTAGCGCTATCTAGGGATTGGTGTGTAGTCTCCTCCATCAGTAGCACTATCTCTGGATCGGTGTGTAGTCTCCTCCATCACTAGCGCTATCTAGGGATTGATGTGCTGTCTTCCCCATCACTAGCTCTATCTAGAGATTGGTGTGTAGTCTTCTCCTTCGCTTGCTCTATCTAGGGTTTGGTGTGCAGTCTTCTCCATCACTAGTGCTATCTAGGGATTGGTGTGTAGTTTCCTCCATCACTAGCACTATCTAGGGATTGGTGTGCAGTCTTCTCCATAACTAGCTCTACTAGCACTATCTAGGGATTGGTGTGCAGTCTTCTCCGTCACTAGCTCTATCTAGGGATTGGTGTGTTGTCTTCTCTATCACTAGCTCTATCTAGGGATTGGTGTGCAGTCTTCGCCATCATTAGCTCTATCTAGGGTTTGGTGTGCAGTCTTCCCCATTACTAGCTCTATCTAGGGATTGGTGTGTAGTCTTCTCTATCCCTAGCTCTATCTAGGGATTGGTGTGCAGTCTTCCCCATCACTAGCTCCCTAGGGATTGGTGGACATCTTCTCCCTCACTTGCTCTATCTAGGGATTGGTGTGCCGTCTTCTCCGTCGGTAGCTCTATCTAGAGATTGGTGTGTAGTCTCCTCCATCACTCGCACTAGCTAGGGATTGGTGTGTAGTTAACTCCCCAACTAACTCTGTCTAGGGATAGGTGTGCAGTCTCCTCCATCACTTGCACTATCTAGAGATTGGTGTGTAGTCTCCCCCATCACTAGCTCTATCTAGGGATTGGTGTGTAGTCTTCTCTATCACTAGCTCTATCTAGGGATTGGTGTGCAGTCTTCCCCATCACTAGCTCTCTAGGCATTAGTGCACAGTCTTCTCCTTCGCTTGCTCTATCTAGGGTTTGGTGTGCAGTCTTCTCCATCTCTAGCTCTATCTAGGGATTGGTGTATAGTCTCCGCCATCACTAGCGCTGTCTAGAGATTGCTGTGTAGTCTCCTCCATCACTAGCGCTATCTAGGGATTGGTGTGTAGTCTCCTCCATCAGTAGCACTATCTCTGGATCGGTGTGTAGTCTCCTCCATCACTAGCGCTATCTAGTGATTGATGTGCTGTCTTACCCATCACTAGCTCTATCTAGAGATTGGTGTGTAGTCTTCTCCTTCGCTTGCTCTATCTAGGGTTTGGTGTGCAGTCTTCTCCATCACTAGTGCTATCTAGGGATTGGTGTGTAGTCTCCTCCATCAGTAGCACTATCTCTGGATCGGTGTGTAGTCTCCTCCATCACTAGCGCTATCTAGGGATTGGTGTGCAGTCTTCCCCATCACTAGCTCTATCTAGAGATTGGTGTGTAGTCTCCTCCATCACTAGCACTATCTAGGGATTGGTGTGCAGTCTTCCCCATCACTAGCTCTACTAGCACTATCTAGGGATTGGTGTGCAGTCTTCTCCATCACTAGCTCTATCTAGGGATTGGTGTGTTGTCTTCTCTATCACTAGCTCTATCTAGGGATTGGTGTGCAGTCTTCGCCATCATTAGCTCTATCTAGGGTTTGGTGTGCAGTCTTCCCCATCACTAGCTCTATCTAGGGATTGGTGTGTAGTCTTCTCTGTCCCTAGCTCTATCTAGGGATTGGTGTGCAGTCTTCCCCATCACTAGCTCTCTAGGGATTGGTGGACATCTTCTCCTTCACTTGCTCTATCTAGGGATTGGTGTGCCGTCTTCTCCGTCGGTAGCTCTATCTAGAGATTGGTGTGTAGTCTCCTCCATCACTCGCACTAGCTAGGGATTGGTGTGTAGTTTCCTCCCCAACTAACTCTGTCTAGGGATAGGTGTGTAGTCTCCTCCATCACTAGTGCTATCTAGGGAGTGGTGTGTAGTTTTCCCAGTCGCTAGCACTATCTAGGGATTGGTGTGCAGTCTTCTAGATCACTAGCTCTATCTAGGGTTTGGTGTGCAGTCTTCCCCATCACTAGCTCTATCTAGGGGTTGGTGTGTAGACTTCTCTATCACTAGCTCTATCTAGGGATTGGTGTGCAGTCTTCCAAATCACTAGCTCTCTAGGGATTGGTGCACAGTCTTCTCTGTCGGTTGCTCTATCTAGGGATTGGTGTGCCGTCTTGTCCATCGGTAGCTCTATCTAGGGTTTGGTGTGTAGTCTTCTCTATCACTAGCTCTATCTAGGGATTGGTGTTCAGTCTTCCAAATCACTAGCTCTCTAGGGATTGGTGCACAGTCTTCTCCGTCACTTGCTCTATCTAGGGATTGGTGTGCCGTCTTGTCCATCGGTAGCTCTATCTAGGGATTGGTGTATAGTCTCCACCATTATTAGCTCTATCTAGGGATTGGTGTGTAGTCTTCTCTATCCCTAGCTCTATCTAGGGATTGGTGTGCAGTCTTCCCCATCACTAGCTCCCTAGGGATTGGTGGACATCTTCTCCTTCACTTGCTCTATCTAGGGATTGGTGTGCCGTCTTCTCCGTCGGTAGCTCTATCTAGAGATTGGTGTGTAGTCTCCTCCATCACTCGCACTAGCTAGGGATTGGTGTGTAGTTAACTCCCCAACTAACTCTGTCTAGGGATAGGTGTGCAGTCTCCTCCATCACTTGCACTATCTAGAGATTGGTGTGTAGTCTCCCCCATCACTAGCTCTATCTAGGGATTGGTGTGTAGTCTTCTCTATCACTAGCTCTATCTAAGGATTGGTGTGCAGTCTTCCCCATCACTAGCTCTCTAGGCATTAGTGCACAGTCTTCTCCTTCGCTTGCTCTATCTAGGGTTTGGTGTGCAGTCTTCTCCATCACTAGCACTATCTAGGGATTGGTGTGAAGTCTTCTCCATCTCTAGCTCTATCTAGGGATTGGTGTATAGTCTCCGCCATCACTAGCGCTGTCTAGAGATTGCTGTGTAGTCTCCTCCATCACTAGCGCTATCTAGGGATTGGTGTGTAGTCTCCTCCATCAGTAGCACTATCTCTGGATCGGTGTGTAGTCTCCTCCATCACTAGCGCTATCTAGTGATTGATGTGCTGTCTTACCCATCACTAGCTCTATCTAGAGATTGGTGTGTAGTCTTCTCCTTCGCTTGCTCTATCTAGGGTTTGGTGTGCAGTCTTCTCCATCACTAGTGCTATCTAGGGATTGGTGTGTAGTCTCCTCCATCAGTAGCACTATCTCTGGATCGGTGTGTAGTCTCCTCCATCACTAGCGCTATTTAGGGATTGGTGTGCAGTCTTCCCCATCACTAGCTCTATCTAGAGATTGGTGTGTAGTCTCCTCCATCACTAGCACTATCTAGGGATTGGTGTGCAATCTTCTCCATCACTAGCTCTACTAGCACTATCTAGGGATTGGTGTGCAGTCTTCTCCATCACTATCTCTATCTAGGGATTGGTGTGTTGTCTTCTCTATCACTAGCTCTATCTAGGGATTGGTGTGTAGTCTTCTCTATCACTAGCTCTATCTAAGGATTGGTGTGCAGTCTTCCCCATCACTAGCTCTCTAGGCATTAGTGCACAGTCTTCTCCTTCGCTTGCTCTATCTAGGGTTTGGTGTGCAGTCTTCTCCATCACTAGCACTATCTAGGGATTGGTGTGAAGTCTTCTCCATCTCTAGCTCTATCTAGGGATTGGTGTATAGTCTCCGCCATCACTAGCACTGTCTATAGATTGCTGTGTAGTCTCCTCCATCACTAGCGCTATCTAGGGATTGGTGTGTAGTCTCCTCCATCAGTAGCACTATCTCTGGATCGGTGTGTAGTCTCCTCCATCACTAGCGCTATCTAGTGATTGATGTGCTGTCTTACCCATCACTAGCTCTATCTAGAGATTGGTGTGTAGTCTTCTCCTTCGCTTGCTCTATCTAGGGTTTGGTGTGCAGTCTTCTCCATCACTAGTGCTATCTAGGGATTGGTGTGTAGTCTCCTCCATCAGTAGCACTATCTCTGGATCGGTGTGTAGTCTCCTCCATCACTAGCGCTATTTAGGGATTGGTGTGCAGTCTTCCCCATCACTAGCTCTATCTAGAGATTGGTGTGTAGTCTCCTCCATCACTAGCACTATCTAGGGATTGGTGTGCAGTCTTCTCCATCACTAGCTCTACTAGCACTATCTAGGGATTGGTGTGCAGTCTTCTCCATCACTATCTCTATCTAGGGATTGGTGTGTTGTCTTCTCTATCACTAGCTCTATCTAGGGATTGGTGTGCAGTCTTTGCCATCATTAGCTCTATCTAGGGTTTGGTGTGCAGTCTTCCCCATCACTAGCTCTATCTAGGGATTGGTGTGTAGTCTTCTCTGTCCCTAGCTCTATGTAGGGATTGGTGTGCAGTCTTCCCCATCACTAGCTCTCTAGGGATTGGTGGACATCTTCTCCTTCACTTGCTCTATCTAGGGATTGGTGTGCCGTCTTCTCCGTCGGTAGCTCTATCTAGAGATTGGTGTGTAGTCTCCTCCATCACTCGCACTAGCTAGGGATTGGTGTGTAGTTTCCTCCCCAACTAACTCTGTCTAGGGATAGGTGTGTAGTCTCCTCCATCACTAGTGCTATCTAGGGAGTGGTGTGTAGTTTTCCCAGTCGCTAGCACTATCTAGGGATTGGTGTGCAGTCTTCTAGATCACTAGCTCTATCTAGGGTTTGGTGTGCAGTCTTCCCCATCACTAGCTCTATCTAGGGATTGGTGTGTAGACTTCTCTATCACTAGCTCTATCTAGGGATTGGTGTGCAGTCTTTCAAATCACTAGCTCTTTAGGGATTGGTGCACAGTCTTCTCCGTCGCTTGCTCTATCTAGGGATTGGTGTGCCGTCTTTTCCATCGGTAGCTCTATCTAGGGTTTGGTGTGTAGTCTTCTCTATCACTAGCTCTATCTAGGGATTGGTGTGCAGTCTTCCAAATCACTAGCTCTCTAGGGATTGGTGCACAGTCTTCTCCGTCACTTGCTCTATCTAGGGATTGGTGTGCCGTCTTGTCCATCGGTAGCTCTATCTAGGGATTGATGTATAGTCTCCACCATCACTAGCACTATCTAGAGATTGGTGTGTAGTCTCCTCCATCACTTGCGCTATCTAGGAATTGGTGTGTAGTCTGATCCATCACTAGCGCTATCTAGGGATTGGTGTGTAGTCTCCTCCATCACTAGCGCTATCTAGGGATTGGTGGGTAGTCTCCTCCATCAGTAGCACTATCTCTGGATCGGTGTGTAGTCTCCTCCATCACTAACGCTATCTAGGGATTGGTGTGCAGTCTTCCCCATCACTAGCTCTATCTAGAGATTGGTGTGTAGTCTCCTCCATCACTAGCACTATCTAGGGATTGGTGTGCAGTCTTCTCCATCACTAGCTCTATCTAGGGTTTGGTGTGCAGTCTTCCCCATCACTAGCTCTATCTAGGGATTGGTGTGCAGTCTTCCAAATCTCTAGCTCTCTAGGGATTGGTGCACAGTCTTCTCCGTCGCTTGCTCTATCTAGGGATTGGTGTGCCGTCTTGTCCATCGGTAGCTCTATCTAGGGTTTGGTGTGTAGTCTTCCCCATCACTAGCTCTATCTAGGGATTGGTGTTCAGTCTTCCAAATCACTAGCTCTCTAGGGATTGGTGCACAGTCTTCTCCGTCACTTACTCTATCTAGGGATTGGTGTGCCGTCTTGTCCATCGGTAGATCTATCTAGGGATTGGTGTATAGTCTCCACCATCACTAGCACTATCTAGAGATTGGTGTGTAGTCTCCTCCATCACTTGCGCTATCTAGGAATTGGTGTGTAGTCTGATCCATCACTAGCGCTATCTAGGGATTGGTGTGTAGTCTCCTCCATCAATAGCGCTATCTAGGGATTGGTGGGTAGTCTCCTCCATCAGTAGCACTATCTCTGGATCGGTGTGTAGTCTCCTCCATCACTAACGCTATCTAGGGATTGGTGTGCAGTCTTCCCCATCACTAGCTCTATCTAGAGATTGGTGTGTAGTCTCCTCCATCACTAGCACTATCTAGGGATTGGTGTGCAGTCTTCTCCATCACTAGCTCTACTAGCACTATCTAGGGATTGGTTTGCAGTCTTCTCCATCACTAGCTGTATATAGGGATTGGTGTGCAGTCTTCCCCATCACTAGCTCTCTAGGGATTGGTGCACAGTCTTCTCCGTCGCTTGCTCTATCTAGGGATTGGTGTGCCGTCTTCTCCACGGTAGCTCTATCTAGAGATTGGTGTGGATTCTTCTCCATCGCTAGCGCTATCTAGGGATTTTTGTGTAGTCTTCTCCATCACTAGCGCTGTCTAGGGATTGGTGTGCAGTCTTCTCCATCACTAGCTCTATCTAGAGATTGGTGTGTAGTCTCCTCCATCACTCGCACTAGCTAGGGATTGGTGTGTAGTTTCCTCCCCAACTAACTCTGACTAGGGATATGTGTGCAGTCTCCTCCATCACTAGCACTATCTAGAGATTGGTGTGTAGTCTCCTCCATCACTCGTGCTATCTAGGGAGTGGTGTGTAGTTTTCCCAGTCGCTAGCATTATCTAGGGATTGGTGTGCCGTCTTCTCCATCACTAGCTCTATCTAGGGTTTGGTGTGCAGTCTTCCCCATCACTAGCTCTATCTAGGGTTTGGTGTGTAGTCTTCCCCATCACTAGCTCTATCTAGGGATTGGTGTGTAGTCTTCTCTATCACTAGCTCTATCTAGGGATTGGTGTGCAGTCTTCCAAATCACTAGCTCTCTAGGGATTGGTGCACAGTCTTCTCCGTCGCTTGCTCTATCTAGGGATTGGTGTGCCGTCTTGTCCATCGGTAGCTCTATCTAGAGATTGGTGTGGATTCTTCTCCATCGCTAGCACTATCTAGGGATTTTTCTGTTGTCTTCTCCATCACTAGCGTTATCTAGGGATTGGTGTGAAGTCTTCTCCATCTCTAGCTCTATCTAGGGATTGGTGTATAGTCTCCACCATCGCGAGCACTATCTAGGGTTTGGTTTGTAGTCTTCCCCATCACTAGCTCTATCTAGGGATTGGTGTGTAGTCTTCTCTATCACTAGCTCTATCTAGGGATTGATGTGCAGTCTTCCAAATCACTAGCTCTCTAGGGATTGGTGCACAGTCTTCTCCGTCGCTTGCTCTATCTAGGGATTGGTGTGCCGTCTTCTCCATCACTAACTCTATCTAGGGTTTGGTGTGCAGTCTTCCCCATCACTAGCTCTATCTAGGGTTTGGTGTGTAGTCTTCCCCATCGCTAGCTCTATCTAGGGATTGGTGTGTAGTCTTCTCTATCACTAGCTCTATCTAGGGATTGGTGTGCAGTCTTCCAAATCACTAGCTCTCTAGGGATTGCTGCACAGTCTTCTCCGTCGCTTGCTCTATCTAGGGATTGGTGTGCCGTCTTGTCCATCGGTAGCTCTATCTAGAGATTGGTGTGGATTCTTCTCCATCGCTAGCACTATCTAGGGATTTTTCTGTTGTCTTCTCCATCACTAGCGTTATCTAGGGATTGGTGTGAAGTCTTCTCCATCTCTAGCTCTATCTAGGGATTGGTGTATAGTCTCCACCATCGCGAGCACTATCTAGGGATTGGTGTGTAGTCTCCTCCATCAGTAGCACTATCTCTGGATCGGTGTGTAGTCTCCTCCATCAGTAGCGCTATCTAGGGATTGGTGTGTAGTCTCCTCCATCAGTAGCACTATCTCTGGATCGGTGTGTAGTCTCCTCCATCACTAGCGCTATCTAGGGATTGGTGTGCAGTCTTCCCCATCACTAGCTCTATCTAGAGATTGGTGTGTAGTCCCCTCCATCACTAGCACTATCTAGGGATTGGTGTGCAGTCTTCTCCATCACTAGCTCTACTAGCACTATCTAGGGATTGGTGTGCAGTCTTCTCCATCACTAGCTCTATCTAGGGATTGGTGTGTTGTCTTCTCTATCACTAGCTCTATCTAGGGATTGGTGTGCAGTCTTCGCCATCATTAGCTCTATCTAGGGTTTGGTGTGCAGTCTTCCCCATCACTAGCTCTACCTAGGGATTGGTGTGTAGTCTTCCCCATCACTAGCTCTCTAGGGATTGGTGGACATCTTCTCCTTCACTTGCTCTATCTAGGGATTGGTGTGCCGTCTTCTCCGTCGGTAGCTCTATCTAGAGATTGGTGTGTAGTCTCCTCCATCACTCGCACTAGCTAGGGATTGGTGTGTAGTTTCCTCCCCAACTAACTCTGTCTAGGGATAGGTGTGTAGTCTCCTCCATCACTAGTGCTATCTAGGGAGTGGTGTGTAGTTTTCCCAGTCGCTAGCACTATCTAGGGATTGGTGTGCAGTCTTCTAGATCACTAGCTCTATCTAGGGTTTGGTGTGCAGTCTTCCCCATCACTAGCTCTATCTAGGGATTGGTGTGTAGACTTCTCTATCACTAGCTCTATCTAGGGATTGGTGTGCAGTCTTCCAAATCACTAGCTCTCTAGGGATTGGTGCACAGTCTTCTCCGTCGCTTGCTCTATCTAGGGATTGGTGTGCCGTCTTGTCCATCGGTAGCTCTATCTAGGGTTTGGTGTGTAGTCTTCCCCATCACTAGCTCTATCTAGGGATTGGTGTGTAGTCTTCTCTATCACTAGCTCTATCTAGGGATTGGTGTTCAGTCTTCCAAATCACTAGCTCTCTAGGGATTGGTGCACAGTCTTCTCCGTCACTTGCTCTATCTAGGGATTGGTGTGCCGTCTTGTCCATCGGTAGCTCTATCTAGGGATTGGTGTATAGTCTCCACCATCACTAGCACTATCTAGAGATTGGTGTGTAGTCTCCTCCATCACTAGCGCTATCTAGGGATTGGTGGGTAGTCTCCTCCATCAGTAGCACTATCTCTGGATCGGTGTGTAGTCTCCTCCATCACTAACGCTATCTAGGGATTGGTGTGCAGTCTTCCCCATCACTAGCTCTATCTAGAGATTGGTGTGTAGTCTCCTCCATCACTAGCACTATCTAGGGATTGATGTGCAGTCTTCTCCATCACTAGCTCTACTAGCACTATCTAGGGATTGGTGTGCAGTCTTCTCCATCACTAGCTCTATATAGGGATTGGTGTGCAGTCTTCCCCATCACTAGCTCTATCTAGAGATTGGTGTGTAGTCTCCTCCATCACTCGCACTAGCTAGGGATTGGTGTGTAGTTTCCTCCCCAACTAACTCTGACTAGGGATATGTGTGCAGTCTCCTCCATCACTAGCACTATCTAGAGATTGGTGTGTAGTCTCCTCCATCACTCGTGCTATCTAGGGAGTGGTGTGTAGTTTTCCCAGTCGCTAGCACTATCTAGGGATTGGTGTGCCATCTTCTCCATCACTAGCTCTATCTAGGGTTTGGTGTGCAGTCTTCCCCATCACTAGCTCTATCTAGGGTTTGGTGTGTAGTCTTCCCCATCACTAGCTCTATCTAGGGATTGGTGTGTAGTCTTCTCTATCACTAGCTCTATCTAGGGATTGGTGTGCAGTCTTCCAAATCACTAGCTCTCTAGGGATTGGTGCACAGTCTTCTCCGTCGCTTGCTCTATCTAGGGATTGGTGTGCCGTCTTGTCCATCGGTAGCTCTATCTAGAGATTGGTGTGGATTCTTCTCCATCACTAGCACTATCTAGGGATTTTTCTGTTGTCTTCTCCATCACTAGCGTTATCTAGGGATTGGTGTGAAGTCTTCTCCATCTCTAGCTCTATCTAGGGATTGGTGTATAGTCTCCACCATCGCGAGCACTATCTAGAGATTATTGTGTAGTCTCCTCCATCACTTGCGCTATCTAGGAATTGGTGTGTAGTCTGATCCATCACTAGCGCTATCTAGGGATTGGTGTGTAGTCTCCTCCATCAGTAGCACTATCTCTGGATCGGTGTGTAGTCTCCTCCATCAGTAGCGCTATCTAGGGATTGGTGTGCAGTCTTGCCCATCACTAGCTCTATCTAGAGATTGGTGTGTAGTCTCCTCCATCACTAGCACTATCTAGGGATTGGTGTGCAGTCTTCTCCATCACTAGCTCTATCTAGGGTTTGGTGTGCAATCTTCCCCATCACTACCTCTATCTAGGGATTGGTATGTTGTCTTCTCTATCACTAGCACTATCTAGAGATTGTTGTGTTGTCTCCTCCATCACTAGTGGTATCTAGGGATTGGTGTGTAGTCTTCTCCGTCGTTAGCATTATCTAGGGATTGGTGTGCAGTTTCCTCCCCCACTACTCTGTCTAGGGATAGGTGTGCAGTCTCCGCCATCACTAGCGCTGTCTAGAGATTGCTGTGTAGTCTCCTCCGTCACTAGCGCTATCTAGGGATTGGTGTGTAGTCTCCTCCATCAGTAGCACTATCTCTGGATCGGTGTGTAGTTTCCTCCATCACTAGCGCTATCTAGGGATTGATGTGCTGTCTTCCCCATCACTAGCTCTATCTAGAGATTGGTGTGTAGTCTTCTCCTTCGCTTGCTCTATCTAGGGTTTGGTGTGCAGTCTTCTCCATCACTAGTGCTATCTAGGGATTGGTGTGTAGTCTCGTCCATCAGTAGCACTATCTCTGGATCGGTGTGTAGTCTCCTCCATCACTAGCGCTATCTAGGGATTGGTGTGCAGTCTTCCCCATCACTAGCTCTATCTAGAGATTGGTGTGTAGTCTCCTCCATCACTTGCACTATCTAGGGATTGGTGTGCAGTCTTCTCTATCACTAGCTCTACTAGCACTATCTAGGGATTGGTGTGCAGTCTTCTCCATCACTAGCTCTATCTAGGGATTGGTGTGTTGTCTTCTCTATCACTAGTTCTATCTAGGGATTGGTGTGCAGTCTTCGCAATCATTAGCTCTATCTAGGGTTTGGTGTGCAGTCTTCCCCATTACTAGCTCTATCTAGGGATTGGTGTGTAGTCTTCTCTATCCCTAGCTCTATCTAGGGATTGGTGTGCAGTCTTCCCCATCACTAGCTCTCTAGGGATTGGTGGACATCTTCTCCTTCACTTGCTCTATCTAGGGATTGGTGTGCCGTCTTCTCCGTCGGTAGCTCTATCTAGAGATTGGTGTGTAGTCTCCTCCATCACTCGCACTAGCTAGGGATTGGTTTGTAGTTTCCTCCCCAACTAACTCTGTCTAGGGATAGGTGTGCAGTCTCCTCCATCACTAGCACTATCTAGAGATTGGTGTGTAGTCTCCTCCATCACTAGTGCTATCTAGGGAGTGGTATGTAGTTTTCCCAGTCGCTAGCACTATCTAGGGATTGGTGTGCTGTCGTCTCCATCACTAGCTCTATCTAGGGTTTGGTGTGCAGTCTTCCCCATCACTAGCTCTATCTAGGGATTGGTGTGTAGTCTTCTCTATTACTAGCTCTATCTAGGGATTGGTGTGCAGTCTTCCAAATCACTAGCTCTCTAGGGATTAGTGCACAGTCTTCTCCGTCGCTTGCTCTATCTAGGGATTGGTGTGCCGTCTTGTCCATCGGTAGCTCTATCTAGGGATTGGTGTTCAGTCTTCCAAATCACTAGCTCTCTAGGGATTGGTGCACAGTCTTCTCCGTCGCTTGCTCTATCTAGGGATTGGTGTGCCGTCTTGTCCATCGGTAGCTCTATCTAGGGATTGGTGTATAGTCTCCACCATCACTAGCACTATCTAGAGATTGGTGTGTAGTCTGCTCCATCACTTGCGCTATCTAGGAATTGGTGTGTAGTCTGATCCATCACTAGCGCTATCTAGGGATTGGTGTGTAGTCTCCTCCATCACTAGCGCTATCTAGGGATTGGTGTGTAGTCTCCTCCATCAGTAGCACTATCTCTGGATCGGTGTCTAGTCTCCTCCATCACTAACACTATCTAGGGATTGGTGTGCAGTCTTCCCCATCACTAGCTCTATCTAGAGATTGGTGTGTATTCTCCTCCATCACTAACACTATCTAGGGATCGGTGTGCAGTCTTCTCCATCACTAGCTCTACTAACACTATCTAGGGATTGGTGTGCAGTCTTCTCCATAACTAGCTCTATATAGGGATTGGTGTGCAGTCTTCCCCATCACTAGCTCTCTAGGGATTGGTGCACAGTCTTCTCCGTCGCTTGCTCTATCTAGGGATTGGTGTGCCGTCTTCTCCACGGTAGCTCTATCTAGAGATTGGTGTGGATTCTTCTCCATCGCTAGCGCTATCTAGGGATTTTTGTGTAGTCTTCTCCATCACTAGCGCTGTCTAGGGATTGGTGTGCAGTCTTCTCCATCACTAGCTCTATCTAGAGATTGGTGTGTAGTCTCCTCCATCACTCGCACTAGCTAGTGATTGGTGTGTAGTTTCCTCCCCAACTAACTCTGACTAGGGATATGTGTGCAGTCTCCTCCATCACTAGCACTATCTAGAGATTGGTGTGTAGTCTCCTCCATCACTCGTGCTATCTAGGGAGTGGTGTGTAGTTTTCCCAGTCGCTAGCACTATCTAGGGATTGGTGTGCCGTCTTCTCCATCACTAGCTCTATCTAGGGTTTGGTGTGCAGTCTTCCCCATCACTAGCTCTATCTAGGGTTTGGTGTGTAGTCTTCCCCATCACTAGCTCTATCTAGGGATTGGTGTGTAGTCTTCTCTATCACTAGCTCTATCTAGGGATTGGTGTGCAGTCTTCCAAATCACTAGCTCTCTAGGGATTGGTGCACAGTCTTCTCCGTCGCTTGCTCTATCTAGATATTGGTGTGCCGTCTTGTCCATCGGTAGCTCTATCTAGAGATTGGTGTGGATTCTTCTCCATCGCTAGCACTATCTAGGGATTTTTCTGTTGTCTTCTCCATCACTAGCGTTATCTAGGGATTGGTGTGAAGTCTTCTCCATCTCTAGCTCTATCTAGGGATTGGTGTATAGTCTCCACCATCGCGAGCACTATCTAGGGTTTGGTGTGTAGTCTTCCCCATCACTAGCTCTATCTAGGGATTGGTGTGTAGTCTTCTCTATCACTAGCTCTATCTAGGGATTGATGTGCAGTCTTCCAAATCACTAGCTCTCTAGGGATTGGTGCACAGTCTTCTCCGTCGCTTGCTCTATCTAGGGATTGGTGTGCCGTCTTCTCCATCACTAGCTCTATCTAGGGTTTGGTGTCCAGTCTTCCCCATCACTAGCTCTATCTAGGGTTTGGTGTGTAGTCTTCCCCATCACTAGCTCTATCTAGGGATTGGTGTGTAGTCTTCTCTATCACTAGCTCTATCTAGGGATTGGTGTGCAGTCTTCCAAATCACTAGCTCTCTAGGGATTGCTGCACAGTCTTCTCCGTCGCTTGCTCTATCTAGGGATTGGTGTGCCGTCTTGTCCATCGGTAGCTCTATCTAGAGATTGGTGTGGATTCTTCTCCATCGCTAGCACTATCTAGGGATTTTTCTGTTGTCTTCTCCATCACTAGCGTTATCTAGGGATTGGTGTGAAGTCTTCTCCATCTCTAGCTCTATCTAGGGATTGGTGTATAGTCTCCACCATCGCGAGCACTATCTAGAGATTATTGTGTAGTCTCCTCCATCACTTGCGCTATCTAGGAATTGGTGTGTAGTCTGATCCATCACTAGCGCTATCTAGGGATTGGTGTGTAGTCTCCTCCATCAGTAGCACTATCTCTGGATCGGTGTGTAGTCTCCTCCATCAGTAGCGCTATCTAGGGATTGGTGTGTAGTCTCCTCCATCAGTAGCACTATCTCTGGATCGGTGTGTAGTCTCCTCCATCACTAGCGCTATCTAGGGATTGGTGTGCAGTCTTCCCCATCAGTAGCGCTATCTAGGGATTGGTGTGTAGTCTCCTCCATCAGTAGCACTATCTCTGGATCGGTGTGTAGTCTCCTACATCACTAGCGCTATCTAGGGATTGGTGTGCAGTCTTCCCCATCACTAGCTCTATCTAGAGATTGGTGTGTAGTCCCCTCCATCACTAGCACTATCTAGGGATTGGTGTGCAGTCTTCTCCATCACTAGCTCTACTAGCACTATCTAGGGATTTTTGTGTAGTCTTCTCCATCACTAGCTCTGTCTAGGGATTGGTGTGCAGTCTTCTCCATCACTAGCTCTATCTAGAGATTGGTGTGTAGTCTCCTCCATCACTCGCACTAGCTAGGGATTGGTGTGTAGTTTCCTCCCCAACTAACTCTGACTAGGGATATGTGTGCAGTCTCCTCCATCACTAGCACTATCTAGAGATTGGTGTGTAGTCTCCTCCATCACTCGTGCTATCTAGGGAGTGGTGTGTAGTTTTCCCAGTCGCTAGCACTATCTAGGGATTGGTGTGCCGTCTTCTCCATCACTAGCTCTATCTAGGGTTTGGTGTGCAGTCTTCCCCATCACTAGCTCTATCTAGGGTTTGATGTGTAGTCTTCCCCATCACTAGCTCTATCTAAGGATTGGTGTGTAGTCTTCTCTATCACTAGCTCTATCTAGGGATTGGTGTGCAGTCTTCCAAATCACTAGCTCTCTAGGGATTGGTGCACAGTCTTCTCCGTCGCTTGCTCTATCTAGGGATTGGTGTGCCGTCTTGTCCATCGGTAGCTCTATCTAGAGATTGGTGTGGATTCTTCTCCATCGCTAGCTCTATCTAGGGTTTGGTGTGTAGTCTTCCCCATCACTAGCTCCATCTAGGGATTGGTGTGTAGTCTTCTCTATCACTAGCTCTATCTAGGTATTGGTGTGCAGTCTTCCAAATCACTAGCTCTCTAGGGATTGGTGCACAGTCTTCTCCGTCGCTTGCTCTATCTAGGGATTGGTGTGCCGTCTTCTCCATCACTAGCTCTATCTAGGGTTTGGTGTGCAGTCTTCCCCATCACTAGCTCTATCTAGGGTTTGGTGTGTAGTCTTCCCCATCACTAGCTCCATCTAGGGATTGGTGTGTAGTCTTCTCTATCACTAGCTCTATCTAGGTATTGGTGTGCAGTCTTCCAAATCACTAGCTCTCTAGGGATTGCTGCACAGTCTTCTCCGTCGCTTGCTCTATCTAGGGATTGGTGTGCCGTCTTGTCCATCGGTAGCTCTATCTAGGGATTGGTGTATAGTCTCCACCATCGCGAGCACTATCTAGAGATTATTGTGTAGTCTCCTCCATCACTTGCGCTATCTAGGAATTGGTGTGTAGTCTGATCCATCACTAGCGCTATCTAGGGATTGGTGTGTAGTCTCCTCCATCAGTAGCACTATCTCTGGATCGGTGTGTAGTCTCCTCCATCAGTAGCGCTATCTAGGGATTGGTGTGTAGTCTCCTCCATCAGTAGCACTATCTCTGGATCGGTGTGTAGTCTCCTCCATCACTAGCGCTATCTAGGGATTGGTGTGCAGTCTTCCCCATCACTAGCTCTATCTAGAGATTGGTGTGTAGTCCCCTCCATCACTAGCACTATCTAGGGATTGGTGTGCAGTCTTCTCCATCACTAGCTCTACTAGCACTATCTAGGGATTGGTGTGCAGTCTTCTCCATCACTAGCTCTATCTAGGGATTGGTGTGTTGTCTTCTCTTTCACTAGCTCTATCTAGGGATTGGTGTGCAGTCTTCGCCATCATTAGCTCTATCTAGGGTTTGGTGTGCAGTCTTCCCCATCACTAGCTCTATCTAGGGATTGGTGTGTAGTCTTCTCTGTCCCTAGCTCTATCTAGGGATTGGTGTGCAGTCTTCCCCATCACTAGCTCTCTAGGGATTGGTGGACATCTTCTCCTTCACTTGCTCTATCTAGGGATTGGTGTGCCGTCTTCTCCGTCGGTAGCTCTATCTAGAGATTGGTGTGTAGTCTCCTCCATCACTCGCACTAGCAAGGGATTGGTGTGTAGTTTCCTCCCCAACTAACTCTGTCTAGGGATAGGTGTGTAGTCTCCTCCATCACTAGTGCTATCTAGGGAGTGGTGTGTAGTTTTCCCAGTCGCTAGCACTATCTAGGGATTGGTGTGCAGTCTTCTAGATCACTAGCTCTATCTAGGGTTTGGTGTGCAGTCTTCCCCATCACTAGCTCTATCTAGGGATTGGTGTGTAGACTTCTCTATCACTAGCTCTATCTAGGGATTGGTGTGCAGTCTTCCAAATCACTAGCTCTCTAGGGATTGGTGCACAGTCTTCTCCGTCGCTTGCTCTATCTAGGGATTGGTGTGCCGTCTTGTCCATCGGTAGCTCTATCTAGGGTTTGGTGTGTAGTCTTCCCCATCACTAGCTCTATCTAGGGATTGGTGTGTAGTCTTCTCTATCACTAGCTCTATCTAGGGATTGGTGTTCAGTCTTCCAAATCACTAGCTCTCTAGGGATTGGTGCACAGTCTTCTCCGTCACTTGCTCTATCTAGGGATTGGTGTGCCGTCTTGTCCATCGGTAGCTCTATCTAGGGATTGGTGTATAGTCTCCACCATCACTAGCACTATCTAGAGATTGGTGTGTAGTCTCCTCCATCACTTGCGCTATCTAGGAATTGGTGTGTAGTCTGATCCATCACTAGCGCTATCTAGGGATTGGTGTGTAGTCTCCTCCATCACTAGCGCTATCTAGGGATTTGTGGGTAGTCTCCTCCATCAGTAGCACTATCTCTGGATCGGTGTGTAGTCTCCTCCATCACTAACGCTATCTAGGGATTGGTGTGCAGTCTTCCCCATCACTAGCTCTATCTAGAGATTGGTGTGTAGTCTCCTCCATCACTAGCACTATCTAGGGATTGGTGTGCAGTCTTCTCCATCACTAGCTCTACTAGCACTATCTAGGGATTGGTGTTCAGTCTTCTCCATCACTAGCTCTATATAGGGATTGGTGTGCAGTCTTCCGCATCACTAGCTCTCTAGGGATTGGTGCACAGTCTTCTCCGTCGCTTGCTCTATCTAGGGATTGGTGTGCCGTCTTCTCCACGGTAGCTCTATCTAGAGATTGGTGTGCAGTCTTCTCCATCACTAGCTCTATCTAGAGATTGGTGTGTAGTCTCCTCCATCACTCGCACTAGCTAGGGATTGGTGTGTAGTTTCCTCCCCAACTAACTCTGACTAGGGATATGTGTGCAGTCACCTCCATCACTAGCACTATCTAGAGATTGGTGTGTAGTCTCCTCCATCACTCGTGCTATCTAGGGAGTGGTGTGTCGTTTTCCCAGTCGCTAGCACTATCTAGGGATTGGTGTGCCGTCTTCTCCATCACTAGCTCTATCTAGGGTTTGGTGTGCAGTCTTCCCCATCACTAGCTCTATCTAGGGTTTGATGTGTAGTCTTCCCCATCACTAGCTCTATCTAAGGATTGGTGTGTAGTCTTCTCTATCACTAGCTCTATCTAGGGATTGGTGTGCAGTCTTCCAAATCACTAGCTCTCTAGGGATTGGTGCACAGTCTTCTCCGTCGCTTGCTCTATCTAGGGATTGGTGTGCCGTCTTGTCCATCGGTAGCTCTATCTAGAGATTGGTGTGGATTCTTCTCCATCGCTAGCACTATCTAGGGATTTTTCTGTTGTCTTCTCCATCACTAGCGTTATCTAGGGATTGGTGTGAAGTCTTCTCCATCTCTAGCTCTATCTAGGGATTGGTGTATAGTCTCCACCATCGCGAGCACTATCTAGGGTTTGGTGTGTAGTCTTCCCCATCACTAGCTCTATCTAGGGATTGGTGTGTAGTCTTCTCTATCACTAGCTCTATCTAGGGATTGATGTGCAGTCTTCCAAATCACTAGCTCTCTAGGGATTGGTGCACAGTCTTCTCCGTCGCTTGCTCTATCTAGGGATTGGTGTGCCGTCTTCTCCATCACTAGCTCTATCTAGGGTTTGGTGTGCAGTCTTCCCCATCACTAGCTCTATCTAGGGTTTGGTGTGTAGTCTTCCCCATCACTAGCTCTATCTAGGGATTGGTGTGTAGTCTTCTCTATCACTAGCTCTATCTAGGTATTGGTGTGCAGTCTTCCAAATCACTAGCTCTCTAGGGATTGCTGCACAGTCTTCTCCGTCGCTTGCTCTATCTAGGGATTGGTGTCCCATCTTGTCCATCGGTAGCTCTATCTAGAGATTGGTGTGGATTCTTCTCCATCGCTAGCACTATCTAGGGATTTTTCTGTTGTCTTCTCCATCACTAGCGTTATCTAGGGATTGGTGTGAAGTCTTCTCCATCTCTAGCTCTATCTAGGGATTGGTGTATAGTCTCCACCATCGCGAGCACTATCTAGAGATTATTGTGTAGTCTCCTCCATCACTTGCGCTATCTAGGAATTGGTGTGTAGTCTGATCCATCACTAGCGCTATCTAGGGATTGGTGTGTAGTCTCCTCCATCAGTAGCACTATCTCTGGATCGGTGTGTAGTCTCCTCCATCAGTAGCGCTATCTAGGGATTGGTGTGTAGTCTCCTCCATCAGTAGCACTATCTCTGGATCGGTGTGTAGTCTCCTCCATCACTAGCGCTATCTAGGGATTGGTGTGCAGTCTTCCCCATCACTAGCTCTATCTAGAGATTGGTGTGTAGTCCCCTCCATCACTAGCACTATCTAGGGATTGGTGTGCAGTCTTCTCCATCACTAGCTCTACTAGCACTATCTAGGGATTGGTGTGCAGTCTTCTCCATCACTAGCTCTATCTAGGGATTGGTGTGTTGTCTTCTCTTTCACTAGCTCTATCTAGGGATTGGTGTGCAGTCTTCGCCATCATTAGCTCTATCTAGGGTTTGGTGTGCAGTCTTCCCCATCACTAGCTCTATCTAGGGATTGGTGTGTAGTCTTCTCTGTCCCTAGCTCTATCTAGGGATTGGTGTGCAGTCTTCCCCATCACTAGCTCTCTAGGGATTGGTGGACATCTTCTCCTTCACTTGCTCTATCTAGGGATTGGTGTGCCGTCTTCTCCGTCGGTAGCTCTATCTAGAGATTGGTGTGTAGTCTCCTCCATCACTCGCACTAGCTAGGGATTGGTGTGTAGTTTCCTCCCCAACTAACTCTGTCTAGGGATAGGTGTGTAGTCTCCTCCATCACTAGTGCTATCTAGGGAGTGGTGTGTAGTTTTCCCAGTCGCTAGCACTATCTAGGGATTGGTGTGCAGTCTTCTAGATCACTAGCTCTATCTAGGGTTTGGTGTGCAGTCTTCCCCATCACTAGCTCTATCTAGGGATTGGTGTGTAGACTTCTCTATCACTAGCTCTATCTAGGGATTGGTGTGCAGTCTTCCAAATCACTAGCTCTCTAGGGATTGGTGCACAGTCTTCTCCGTCGCTTGCTCTATCTAGGGATTGGTGTGCCGTCTTGTCCATCGGTAGCTCTATCTAGGGTTTGGTGTGTAGTCTTCCCCATCACTAGCTCTATCTAGGGATTGGTGTGTAGTCTTCTCTATCACTAGCTCTCTAGGGATTGGTGGACATCTTCTCCTTCACTTGCTCTATCTAGGGATTGGTGTGCCGTCTTCTCCGTCGGTAGCTCTATCTAGAGATTGGTGTGTAGTCTCCTCCATCACTCGCACTAGCTAGGGATTGGTGTGTAGTTTCCTCCCCAACTAACTCTGTCTAGGGATAGGTGTGTAGTCTCCTCCATCACTAGTGCTATCTAGGGAGTGGTGTGTAGTTTTCCCAGTCGCTAGCACTATCTAGGGATTGGTGTGCAGTCTTCTAGATCACTAGCTCTATCTAGGGTTTGGTGTGCAGTCTTCCCCATCACTAGCTCTATCTAGGGATTGGTGTGTAGACTTCTCTATCACTAGCTCTATCTAGGGATTGGTGTGCAGTCTTCCAAATCACTAGCTCTCTAGGGATTGGTGCACAGTCTTCTCCGTCGCTTGCTCTATCTAGGGATTGGTGTGCCGTCTTGTCCATCGGTAGCTCTATCTAGGGTTTGGTGTGTAGTCTTCCCCATCACTAGCTCTATCTAGGGATTGGTGTGTAGTCTTCTCTATCACTAGCTCTATCTAGGGATTGGTGTTCAGTCTTCCAAATCACTAGCTCTCTAGGGATTGGTGCACAGTCTTCTCCGTCACTTGCTCTATCTAGGGATTGGTGTGCCGTCTTGTCCATCGGTAGCTCTATCTAGGGATTGGTGTATAGTCTCCACCATCACTAGCACTATCTAGAGATTGGTGTGTAGTCTCCTCCATCACTTGCGCTATCTAGGAATTGGTGTGTAGTCTGATCCATCACTAGCGCTATCTAGGGATTGGTGTGTAGTCTCCTCCATCACTAGCGCTATCTAGGGATTTGTGGGTAGTCTCCTCCATCAGTAGCACTATCTCTGGATCGGTGTGTAGTCTCCTCCATCACTAACGCTATCTAGGGATTGGTGTGCAGTCTTCCCCATCACTAGCTCTATCTAGAGATTGGTGTGTAGTCTCCTCCATCACTAGCACTATCTAGGGATTGGTGTGCAGTCTTCTCCATCACTAGCTCTACTAGCACTATCTAGGGATTGGTGTTCAGTCTTCTCCATCACTAGCTCTATATAGGGATTGGTGTGCAGTCTTCCGCATCACTAGCTCTCTAGGGATTGGTGCACAGTCTTCTCCGTCGCTTGCTCTATCTAGGGATTGGTGTGCCGTCTTCTCCACGGTAGCTCTATCTAGAGATTGGTGTGCAGTCTTCTCCATCACTAGCTCTATCTAGAGATTGGTGTGTAGTCTCCTCCATCACTCGCACTAGCTAGGGATTGGTGTGTAGTTTCCTCCCCAACTAACTCTGACTAGGGATATGTGTGCAGTCACCTCCATCACTAGCACTATCTAGAGATTGGTGTGTAGTCTCCTCCATCACTCGTGCTATCTAGGGAGTGGTGTGTCGTTTTCCCAGTCGCTAGCACTATCTAGGGATTGGTGTGCCGTCTTCTCCATCACTAGCTCTATCTAGGGTTTGGTGTGCAGTATTCCCCATCACTAGCTCTATCTAGGGTTTGATGTGTAGTCTTCCCCATCACTAGCTCTATCTAAGGATTGGTGTGTAGTCTTCTCTATCACTAGCTCTATCTAGGGATTGGTGTGCAGTCTTCCAAATCACTAGCTCTCTAGGGATTGGTGCACAGTCTTCTCCGTCGCTTGCTCTATCTAGGGATTGGTGTGCCGTCTTGTCCATCGGTAGCTCTATCTAGAGATTGGTGTGGATTCTTCTCCATCGCTAGCACTATCTAGGGATTTTTCTGTTGTCTTCTCCATCACTAGCGTTATCTAGGGATTGGTGTGAAGTCTTCTCCATCTCTAGCTCTATCTAGGGATTGGTGTATAGTCTCCACCATCGCGAGCACTATCTAGGGTTTGGTGTGTAGTCTTCCCCATCACTAGCTCTATCTAGGGATTGGTGTGTAGTCTTCTCTATCACTAGCTCTATCTAGGGATTGATGTGCAGTCTTCCAAATCACTAGCTCTCTAGGGATTGGTGCACAGTCTTCTCCGTCGCTTGCTCTATCTAGGGATTGGTGTGCCGTCTTCTCCATCACTAGCTCTATCTAGGGTTTGGTGTGCAGTCTTCCCCATCACTAGCTCTATCTAGGGTTTGGTGTGTAGTCTTCCCCATCACTAGCTCTATCTAGGGATTGGTGTGTAGTCTTCTCTATCACTAGCTCTATCTAGGTATTGGTGTGCAGTCTTCCAAATCACTAGCTCTCTAGGGATTGCTGCACAGTCTTCTCCGTCGCTTGCTCTATCTAGGGATTGGTGTCCCATCTTGTCCATCGGTAGCTCTATCTAGAGATTGGTGTGGATTCTTCTCCATCGCTAGCACTATCTAGGGATTTTTCTGTTGTCTTCTCCATCACTAGCGTTATCTAGGGATTGGTGTGAAGTCTTCTCCATCTCTAGCTCTATCTAGGGATTGGTGTATAGTCTCCACCATCGCGAGCACTATCTAGAGATTATTGTGTAGTCTCCTCCATCACTTGCGCTATCTAGGAATTGGTGTGTAGTCTGATCCATCACTAGCGCTATCTAGGGATTGGTGTGTAGTCTCCTCCATCAGTAGCACTATCTCTGGATCGGTGTGTAGTCTCCTCCATCAGTAGCGCTATCTAGGGATTGGTGTGTAGTCTCCTCCATCAGTAGCACTATCTCTGGATCGGTGTGTAGTCTCCTCCATCACTAGCGCTATCTAGGGATTGGTGTGCAGTCTTCCCCATCACTAGCTCTATCTAGAGATTGGTGTGTAGTCCCCTCCATCACTAGCACTATCTAGGGATTGGTGTGCAGTCTTCTCCATCACTAGCTCTACTAGCACTATCTAGGGATTGGTGTGCAGTCTTCTCCATCACTAGCTCTATCTAGGGATTGGTGTGTTGTCTTCTCTTTCACTAGCTCTATCTAGGGATTGGTGTGCAGTCTTCGCCATCATTAGCTCTATCTAGGGTTTGGTGTGCAGTCTTCCCCATCACTAGCTCTATCTAGGGATTGGTGTGTAGTCTTCTCTGTCCCTAGCTCTATCTAGGGATTGGTGTGCAGTCTTCCCCATCACTAGCTCTCTAGGGATTGGTGGACATCTTCTCCTTCACTTGCTCTATCTAGGGATTGGTGTGCCGTCTTCTCCGTCGGTAGCTCTATCTAGAGATTGGTGTGTAGTCTCCTCCATCACTCGCACTAGCTAGGGATTGGTGTGTAGTTTCCTCCCCAACTAACTCTGTCTAGGGATAGGTGTGTAGTCTCCTCCATCACTAGTGCTATCTAGGGAGTGGTGTGTAGTTTTCCCAGTCGCTAGCACTATCTAGGGATTGGTGTGCAGTCTTCTAGATCACTAGCTCTATCTAGGGTTTGGTGTGCAGTCTTCCCCATCACTAGCTCTATCTAGGGATTGGTGTGTAGACTTCTCTATCACTAGCTCTATCTAGGGATTGGTGTGCAGTCTTCCAAATCACTAGCTCTCTAGGGATTGGTGCACAGTCTTCTCCGTCGCTTGCTCTATCTAGGGATTGGTGTGCCGTCTTGTCCATCGGTAGCTCTATCTAGGGTTTGGTGTGTAGTCTTCCCCATCACTAGCTCTATCTAGGGATTGGTGTGTAGTCTTCTCTATCACTAGCTCTATCTAGGGATTGGTGTTCAGTCTTCCAAATTACTAGCTCTCTAGGGATTGGTGCACAGTCTTCTCCGTCACTTGCTCTATCTAGGGATTGGTGTGCCGTCTTGTCCATCGGTAGCTCTATCTAGGGATTGGTGTATAGTCTCCACCATCACTAGCACTATCTAGTGATTGGTGTGTAGTCTCCTCCATCACTTGCGCTATCTAGGAATTGGTGTGTAGTCTGATCCATCACTAGCGCTATCTAGGGATTGGTGTGTAGTCTCCTCCATCACTAGCGCTATCTAGGGATTTGTGGGTAGTCTCCTCCATCAGTAGCACTATCTCTGGATCGGTGTGTAGTCTCCTCCATCACTAACGCTATCTAGGGATTGGTGTGCAGTCTTCCCCATCACTAGCTCTATCTAGAGATTGGTGTGTAGTCTCCTCCATCACTAGCACTATCTAGGGATTGGTGTGCAGTCTTCTCCATCACTAGCTCTACTAGCACTATCTAGGGATTGGTGTTCAGTCTTCTCCATCACTAGCTCTATATAGGGATTGGTGTGCAGTCTTCCGCATCACTAGCTCTCTAGGGATTGGTGCACAGTCTTCTCCGTCGCTTGCTCTATCTAGGGATTGGTGTGCCGTCTTCTCCACGGTAGCTCTATCTAGAGATTGGTGTGGATTCTTCTCCATCGCTAGCGCTATCTAGGGATTTTTGTGTAGTCTTCTCCATCACTAGCGCTGTCTAGGGATTGGTGTGCAGTCTTCTCCATCACTAGCTCTATCTAGAGATTGGTGTGTAGTCTCCTCCATCACTCGCACTAGCTAGGGATTGGTGTGTAGTTTCCTCCCCAACTAACTCTGACTAGGGATATGTGTGCAGTCTCCTCCATCACTAGCACTATCTAGAGATTGGTGTGTAGTCTCCTCCATCACTCGTGCTATCTAGGGAGTGGTGTGTAGTTTTCCCAGTCGCTAGCACTATCTAGGGATTGTTGTGCCGTCTTCTCCATCACTAGCTCTATCTAGGGTTTGGTGAGCAGTCTTCCCCATCACTAGCTCGATCTAGGGTTTGGTGTGTAGTCTTCCCCATCACTAGCTCTATCTAGGGATTGGTGTGTAGTCTTCTCTATCACTAGCTCTATCTAGGGATTGGTGTGCAGTCTTCCAAATCACTAGCTCTCTAGGGATTGGTGCACAGTCTTCTCCGTCGCTTGCTCTATCTAGGGATTGGTGTGCCGTCTTGTCCATCGGTAGCTCTATCTAGAGATTGGTGTGGATTCTTCTCCATCGCTAGCACTATCTAGGGATTTTTCTGTTGTCTTCTCCATCACTAGCGTTATCTAGGGATTGGTGTGAAGTCTTCTCCATCTCTAGCTCTATCTAGAGATTATTGTGTAGTCTCCTCCATCACTTGCGCTATCTAGGAATTGGTGTGTAGTCTGATCCATCACTAGCGCTATCTAGGGATTGGTGTGTAGTCTCCTCCATCAGTAGCACTATCTCTGGATCGGTGTGTAGTCTCCTCCATCAGTAGCGCTATCTAGGGATTGGTGTGCAGTCTTGCCCATCACTAGCTCTATCTAGAGATTGGTGTGTAGTCTCCTCCATCACTAGCACTATCTAGGGATTGGTGTGCAGTCTTCTCCATCACTAGCTCTATCTAGGGTTTGGTGTGCAATCTTCCCCATCACTACCTCTATCTAGGGATTGGTATGTTGTCTTCTCTATCACTAGCACTATCTAGAGATTGTTGTGTTGTCTCCTCCATCACTAGTGGTATCTAGGGATTGGTGTGTAGTCTTCTCCGTCGTTAGCATTATCTAGGGATTGGTGTGCAGTTTCCTCCCCCACTACTCTGTCTAGGGATAGGTGTGCAGTCTCCGCCATCACTAGCGCTGTCTAGAGATTGCTGTGTAGTCTCCTCCATCAGTAGCACTATCTCTGGATCGGTGTGTAGTTTCCTCCATCACTAGCGCTATCTAGGGATTGATGTGCTGTCTTCCCCATCGCTAGCTCTATCTAGAGATTGGTGTGTAGTCTTCTCCTTCGCTTGCTCTATCTAGGGTTTGGTGTGCAGTCTTCTCCATCACTAGTGCTATCTAGGGATTGGTGTGTAGTCTCCTCCATCAGTAGCACTATCTCTGGATCGGTGTGTAGTCTCCTCCATCACTAGCGCTATCTAGGGATTGGTGTGCAGTCTTCCCCATCACTATCTCTATCTAGAGATTGGTGTGTAGTCTCCTCCATCACTCGCACTAGCTAGGGATTGGTTTGTAGTTTCCTCCCCAACTAACTCTGTCTAGGGATAGGTGTGCAGTCTCCTCCATCAGTAGCACTATCTCTGGATCGGTGTGTAGTCTCCTCCATCAGTAGCGCTATCTAGGGATTGGTGTGTAGTCTCCTCCATCAGTAGCACTATCTCTGGATCGGTGTGTAGTCTCCTCCATCACTAGCGCTATCTAGGGATTGGTGTGCAGTCTTCCCCATCACTAGCTCTATCTAGAGATTGGTGTGTAGTCCCCTCCATCACTAGCACTATCTAGGGATTGGTGTGCAGTCTTCTCCATCACTAGCTCTACTAGCACTATCTAGGGATTGGTGTGCAGTCTTCTCCATCACTAGCTCTATCTAGGGATTGGTGTGTTGTCTTCTCTTTCACTAGCTCTATCTAGGGATTGGTGTGCAGTCTTCGCCATCATTAGCTCTATCTAGGGTTTGGTGTGCAGTCTTCCCCATCACTAGCTCTATCTAGGGATTGGTGTGTAGTCTTCTCTGTCCCTAGCTCTATCTAGGGATTGGTGTGCAGTCTTCCCCATCACTAGCTCTATAGGGATTGGTGGACATCTTCTCCTTCACTTGCTCTATCTAGGGATTGGTGTGCCGTCTTCTCCGTCGGTAGCTCTATCTAGAGATTGGTGTGTAGTCTCCTCCATCACTCGCACTAGCTAGGGATTGGTGTGTAGTTTCCTCCCCAACTAACTCTGTCTAGGGATAGGTGTGTAGTCTCCTCCATCACTAGTGCTATCTAGGGAGTGGTGTGTAGTTTTCCCAGTCGCTAGCACTATCTAGGGATTGGTGTGCAGTCTTCTAGATCACTAGCTCTATCTAGGGTTTGGTGTGCAGTCTTCCCCATCACTAGCTCTATCTAGGGATTGGTGTGTAGACTTCTCTATCACTAGCTCTATCTAGGGATTGGTGTGCAGTCTTCCAAATCACTAGCTCTCTAGGGATTGGTGCACAGTCTTCTCCGTCGCTTGCTCTATCTAGGGATTGGTGTGCCGTCTTGTCCATCGGTAGCTCTATCTAGGGTTTGGTGTGTAGTCTTCCCCATCACTAGCTCTATCTAGGGATTGGTGTGTAGTCTTCTCTATCACTAGCTCTATCTAGGGATTGGTGTTCAGTCTTCCAAATCACTAGCTCTCTAGGGATTGGTGCACAGTCTTCTCCGTCACTTGCTCTATCTAGGGATTGGTGTGCCGTCTTGTCCATCGGTAGCTCTATCTAGGGATTGGTGTATAGTCTCCACCATCACTAGCACTATCTAGAGATTGGTGTGTAGTCTCCTCCATCACTTGCGCTATCTAGGAATTGGTGTGTAGTCTGATCCATCACTAGCGCTCTCTAGGGATTGGTGTGTAGTCTCCTCCATCACTAGCGCTATCTAGGGATTTGTGGGTAGTCTCCTCCATCAGTAGCACTATCTCTGGATCGGTGTGTAGTCTCCTCCATCACTAACGCTATCTAGGGATTGGTGTGCAGTCTTCCCCATCACTAGCTCTATCTAGAGATTGGTGTGTAGTCTCCTCCATCACTAGCACTATCTAGGGATTGGTGTGCAGTCTTCTCCATCACTAGCTCTACTAGCACTATCTAGGGATTGGTGTTCAGTCTTCTCCATCACTAGCTCTATATAGGGATTGGTGTGCAGTCTTCCGCATCACTAGCTCTCTAGGGATTGGTGCACAGTCTTCTCCGTCGCTTGCTCTATCTAGGGATTGGTGTGCCGTCTTCTCCACGGTAGCTCTATCTAGAGATTGGTGTGGATTCTTCTCCATCGCTAGCGCTATCTAGGGATTTTTGTGTAGTCTTCTCCATCACTAGCGCTGTCTAGGGATTGGTGTGCAGTCTTCTCCATCACTAGCTCTATCTAGAGATTGGTGTGTAGTCTCCTCCATCACTCGCACTAGCTAGGGATTGGTGTGTAGTTTCCTCCCCAACTAACTCTGACTAGGGATATGTGTGCAGTCTCCTCCATCACTAGCACTATCTAGAGATTGGTGTGTAGTCTCCTCCATCACTCGTGCTATCTAGGGAGTGGTGTGTAGTTTTCCCAGTCGCTAGCACTATCTAGGGATTGGTGTGCCGTCTTCTCCATCACTAGCTCTATCTAGGGTTTGGTGTGCAGTCTTCCCCATCACTAGCTCGATCTAGTGTTTGGTGTGTAGTCTTCCCCATCACTAGCTCTATCTAGGGATTGGTGTGTAGTCTTCTCTATCACTAGCTCTATCTAGGGATTGGTGTGCAGTCTTCCAAATCACTAGCTCTCTAGGGATTGGTGCACAGTCTTCTCCGTCGCTTGCTCTATCTAGGGATTGGTGTGCCGTCTTGTCCATCGGTAGCTCTATCTAGAGATTGGTGTGGATTCTTCTCCATCGCTAGCACTATCTAGGGATTTTTCTGTTGTCTTCTCCATCACTAGCGTTATCTAGGGATTGGTGTGAAGTCTTCTCCATCTCTAGCTCTATCTAGAGATTATTGTGTAGTCTCCTCCATCACTTGCGCTATCTAGGAATTGGTGTGTAGTCTGATCCATCACTAGCGCTATCTAGGGATTGGTGTGTAGTCTCCTCCATCAGTAGCACTATCTCTGGATCGGTGTGTAGTCTCCTCCATCAGTAGCGCTATCTAGGGATTGGTGTGCAGTCTTGCCCATCACTAGCTCTATCTAGAGATTGGTGTGTAGTCTCCTCCATCACTAGCACTATCTAGGGATTGGTGTGCAGTCTTCTCCATCACTAGCTCTATCTAGGGTTTGGTGTGCAATCTTCCCCATCACTACCTCTATCTAGGGATTGGTATGTTGTCTTCTCTATCACTAGCACTATCTAGAGATTGTTGTGTTGTCTCCTCCATCACTAGTGGTATCTAGGGATTGGTGTGTAGTCTTCTCCGTCGTTAGCATTATCTAGGGATTGGTGTGCAGTTTCCTCCCCCACTACTCTGTCTAGGGATAGGTGTGCAGTCTCCGCCATCACTAGCGCTGTCTAGAGATTGCTGTGTAGTCTCCTCCGTCACTAGCGCTATCTAGGGATTGGTGTGTAGTCTCCTCCATCAGTAGCACTATCTCTGGATCGGTGTGTAGTTTCCTCCATCACTAGCGCTATCTAGGGATTGATGTGCTGTCTTCCCCATCACTAGCTCTATCTAGAGATTGGTGTGTAGTCTTCTCCTTCACTTGCTCTATCTAGGGTTTGGTGTGCTGTCTTCTCCATCACTAGTGCTATCTAGGGATTGGTGTGTAGTCTCGTCCATCAGTAGCACTATCTCTGGATCGGTGTGTAGTCTCCTCCATCACTAGCGCTATCTAGGGATTGGTGTGCAGTCTTCCCCATCACTAGCTCTATCTAGAGATTGGTGTGTAGTCCCCTCCATCACTAGCACTATCTAGGGATTGGTGTGCAGTCTTCTCCATCACTAGCTCTACTAGCACTATCTAGGGATTGGTGTGCAGTCTTCTCCATCACTAGCTCTATCTAGGGATTGGTGTGTTGTCTTCTCTTTCACTAGCTCTATCTAGGGATTGGTGTGCAGTCTTCGCCATCATTAGCTCTATCTAGGGTTTGGTGTGCAGTCTTCCCCATCACTAGCTCTATCTAGGGATTGGTGTGTAGTCTTCTCTGTCCCTAGCTCTATCTAGGGATTGGTGTGCAGTCTTCCCCATCACTAGCTCTCTAGGGATTGGTGGACATCTTCTCCTTCACTTGCTCTATCTAGGGATTGGTGTGCCGTCTTCTCCGTCGGTAGCTCTATCTAGAGATTGGTGTGTAGTCTCCTCCATCACTCGCACTAGCTAGGGATTGGTGTGTAGTTTCCTCCCCAACTAACTCTGTCTAGGGATAGGTGTGTAGTCTCCTCCATCACTAGTGCTATCTAGGGAGTGGTGTGTAGTTTTCCCAGTCGCTAGCACTATCTAGGGATTGGTGTGCAGTCTTCTAGATCACTAGCTCTATCTAGGGTTTGGTGTGCAGTCTTCCCCATCACTAGCTCTATCTAGGGATTGGTGTGTAGACTTCTCTATCACTAGCTCTATCTAGGGATTGGTGTGCAGTCTTCCAAATCACTAGCTCTCTAGGGATTGGTGCACAGTCTTCTCCGTCGCTTGCTCTATCTAGGGATTGGTGTGCCGTCTTGTCCATCGGTAGCTCTATCTAGGGTTTGGTGTGTAGTCTTCCCCATCACTAGCTCTATCTAGGGATTGGTGTGTAGTCTTCTCTATCACTAGCTCTATCTAGGGATTGGTGTTCAGTCTTCCAAATCACTAGCTCTCTAGGGATTGGTGCACAGTCTTCTCGGTCACTTGCTCTATCTAGGGATTGGTGTGCCGTCTTGTCCATCGGTAGCTCTATCTAGGGATTGGTGTATAGTCTCCACCATCACTAGCACTATCTAGTGATTGGTGTGTAGTCTCCTCCATCACTTGCGCTATCTAGGAATTGGTGTGTAGTCTGATCCATCACTAGCGCTATCTAGGGATTGGTGTGTAGTCTCCTCCATCACTAGCACTATCTAGGGATTTGTGGGTAGTCTCCTCCATCAGTAGCACTATCTCTGGATCGGTGTGTAGTCTCCTCCATCACTAACGCTATCTAGGGATTGGTGTGCAGTCTTCCCCATCACTAGCTCTATCTAGAGATTGGTGTGTAGTCTCCTCCATCACTAGCACTATCTAGGGATTGGTGTGCAGTCTTCTCCATCACTAGCTCTACTAGCACTATCTAGGGATTGGTGTTCAGTCTTCTCCATCACTAGCTCTATATAGGGATTGGTGTGCAGTCTTCCGCATCACTAGCTCTCTAGGGATTGGTGCACAGTCTTCTCCGTCGCTTGCTCTATCTAGGGATTGGTGTGCCGTCTTCTCCACGGTAGCTCTATCTAGAGATTGGTGTGGATTCTTCTCCATCGCTAGCGCTATCTAGGGATTTTTGTGTAGTCTTCTCCATCACTAGCGCTGTCTAGGGATTGGTGTGCAGTCTTCTCCATCACTAGCTCTATCTAGAGATTGGTGTGTAGTCTCCTCCATCACTCGCACTAGCTAGGGATTGGTGTGTAGTTTCCTCCCCAACTAACTCTGACTAGGGATATGTGTGCAGTCTCCTCCATCACTAGCACTATCTAGAGATTGGTGTGTAGTCTCCTCCATCACTCGTGCTATCTAGGGAGTGGTGTGTAGTTTTCCCAGTCGCTAGCACTATCTAGGGATTGTTGTGCCGTCTTCTCCATCACTAGCTCTATCTAGGGTTTGGTGAGCAGTCTTCCCCATCACTAGCTCGATCTAGGGTTTGGTGTGTAGTCTTCCCCATCACTAGCTCTATCTAGGGATTGGTGTGTAGTCTTCTCTATCACTAGCTCTATCTAGGGATTGGTGTGCAGTCTTCCAAATCACTAGCTCTCTAGGGATTGGTGCACAGTCTTCTCCGTCGCTTGCTCTATCTAGGGATTGGTGTGCCGTCTTGTCCATCGGTAGCTCTATCTAGAGATTGGTGTGGATTCTTCTCCATCGCTAGCACTATCTAGGGATTTTTCTGTTGTCTTCTCCATCACTAGCGTTATCTAGGGATTGGTGTGAAGTCTTCTCCATCTCTAGCTCTATCTAGAGATTATTGTGTAGTCTCCTCCATCACTTGCGCTATCTAGGAATTGGTGTGTAGTCTGATCCATCACTAGCGCTATCTAGGGATTGGTGTGTAGTCTCCTCCATCAGTAGCACTATCTCTGGATCGGTGTGTAGTCTCCTCCATCAGTAGCGCTATCTAGGGATTGGTGTGCAGTCTTGCCCATCACTAGCTCTATCTAGAGATTGGTGTGTAGTCTCCTCCATCACTAGCACTATCTAGGGATTGGTGTGCAGTCTTCTCCATCACTAGCTCTATCTAGGGTTTGGTGTGCAATCTTCCCCATCACTACCTCTATCTAGGGATTGGTATGTTGTCTTCTCTATCACTAGCACTATCTAGAGATTGTTGTGTTGTCTCCTCCATCACTAGTGGTATCTAGGGATTGGTGTGTAGTCTTCTCCGTCGTTAGCATTATCTAGGGATTGGTGTGCAGTTTCCTCCCCCACTACTCTGTCTAGGGATAGTTGTGCAGTCTCCGCCATCACTAGCGCTGTCTAGAGATTGCTGTGTAGTCTCCTCCATCAGTAGCACTATCTCTGGATCGGTGTGTAGTTTCCTCCATCACTAGCGCTATCTAGGGATTGATGTGCTGTCTTCCCCATCGCTAGCTCTATCTAGAGATTGGTGTGTAGTCTTCTCCTTCGCTTGCTCTATCTAGGGTTTGGTGTGCAGTCTTCTCCATCACTAGTGCTATCTAGGGATTGGTGTGTAGTCTCCTCCATCAGTAGCACTATCTCTGGATCGGTGTGTAGTCTCCTCCATCACTAGCGCTATCTAGGGATTGGTGTGCAGTCTTCCCCATCACTATCTCTATCTAGAGATTGGTGTGTAGTCTCCTCCATCACTCGCACTAGCTAGGGATTGGTTTGTAGTTTCCTCCCCAACTAACTCTGTCTAGGGATAGGTGTGCAGTCTCCTCCATCAGTAGCACTATCTCTGGATCGGTGTGTAGTCTCCTCCATCAGTAGCGCTATCTAGGGATTGGTGTGTAGTCTCCTCCATCAGTAGCACTATCTCTGGATCGGTGTGTAGTCTCCTCCATCACTAGCGCTATCTAGGGATTGGTGTGCAGTCTTCCCCATCACTAGCTCTATCTAGAGATTGGTGTGTAGTCCCCTCCATCACTAGCACTATCTAGGGATTGGTGTGCAGTCTTCTCCATCACTAGCTCTACTAGCACTATCTAGGGATTGGTGTGCAGTCTTCTCCATCACTAGCTCTATCTAGGGATTGGTGTGTTGTCTTCTCTTTCACTAGCTCTATCTAGGGATTGGTGTGCAGTCTTCGCCATCATTAGCTCTATCTAGGGTTTGGTGTGCAGTCTTCCCCATCACTAGCTCTATCTAGGGATTGGTGTGTAGTCTTCTCTGTCCCTAGCTCTATCTAGGGATTGGTGTGCAGTCTTCCCCATCACTAGCTCTCTAGGGATTGGTGGACATCTTCTCCTTCACTTGCTCTATCTAGGGATTGGTGTGCCGTCTTCTCCGTCGGTAGCTCTATCTAGAGATTGGTGTGTAGTCTCCTCCATCACTCGCACTAGCTAGGGATTGGTGTGTAGTTTCCTCCCCAACTAACTCTGTCTAGGGATAGGTGTGTAGTCTCCTCCATCACTAGTGCTATCTAGGGAGTGGTGTGTAGTTTTCCCAGTCGCTAGCACTATCTAGGGATTGGTGTGCAGTCTTCTAGATCACTAGCTCTATCTAGGGTTTGGTGTGCAGTCTTCCCCATCACTAGCTCTATCTAGGGATTGGTGTGTAGACTTCTCTATCACTAGCTCTATCTAGGGATTGGTGTGCAGTCTTCCAAATCACTAGCTCTCTAGGGATTGGTGCACAGTCTTCTCCGTCGCTTGCTCTATCTAGGGATTGGTGTGCCGTCTTGTCCATCGGTAGCTCTATCTAGGGTTTGGTGTGTAGTCTTCCCCATCACTAGCTCTATCTAGGGATTGGTGTGTAGTCTTCTCTATCACTAGCTCTATCTAGGGATTGGTGTTCAGTCTTCCAAATCACTAGCTCTCTAGGGATTGGTGCACAGTCTTCTCCGTCACTTGCTCTATCTAGGGATTGGTGTGCCGTCTTGTCCATCGGTAGCTCTATCTAGGGATTGGTGTATAGTCTCCACCATCACTAGCACTATCTAGAGATTGGTGTGTAGTCTCCTCCATCACTTGCGCTATCTAGGAATTGGTGTGTAGTCTGATCCATCACTAGCGCTATCTAGGGATTGGTGTGTAGTCTCCTCCATCACTAGCGCTATCTAGGGATTTGTGGGTAGTCTCCTCCATCAGTAGCATTATCTCTGGATCGGTGTGTAGTCTCCTCCATCACTAACGCTATCTAGGGATTGGTGTGCAGTCTTCCCCATCACTAGCTCTATCTAGAGATTGGTGTGTAGTCTCCTCCATCACTAGCACTATCTAGGGATTGGTGTGCAGTCTTCTCCATCACTAGCTCTACTAGCACTATCTAGGGATTGGTGTTCAGTCTTCTCCATCACTAGCTCTATATAGGGATTGGTGTGCAGTCTTCCGCATCACTAGCTCTCTAGGGATTGGTGCACAGTCTTCTCCGTCGCTTGCTCTATCTAGGGATTGGTGTGCCGTCTTCTCCACGGTAGCTCTATCTAGAGATTGGTGTGGATTCTTCTCCATCGCTAGCGCTATCTAGGGATTTTTGTGTAGTCTTCTCCATCACTAGCGCTGTATAGGGATTGGTGTGCAGTCTTCTCCATCACTAGCTCTATCTAGAGATTGGTGTGTAGTCTCCTCCATCACTCGCACTAGCTAGGGATTGGTGTGTAGTTTCCTCCCCAACTAACTCTGACTAGGGATATGTGTGCAGTCTCCTCCATCACTAGCACTATCTAGAGATTGGTGTGTAGTCTCCTCCATCACTCGTGCTATCTAGGGAGTGGTGTGTAGTTTTCCCAGTCGCTAGCACTATCTAGGGATTGGTGTGCCGTCTTCTCCATCACTAGCTCTATCTAGGGTTTGGTGTGCAGTCTTCCCCATCACTAGCTCGATCTAGGGTTTGGTGTGTAGTCTTCCCCATCACTAGCTCTATCTAGGGATTGGTGTGTAGTCTTCTCTATCACTAGCTCTATCTAGGGATTGGTGTGCAGTCTTCCAAATCACTAGCTCTCTAGGGATTGGTGCACAGTCTTCTCCGTCGCTTGCTCTATCTAGGGATTGGTGTGCCGTCTTGTCCATCGGTAGCTCTATCTAGAGATTGGTGTGGATTCTTCTCCATCGCTAGCACTATCTAGGGATTTTTCTGTTGTCTTCTCCATCACTAGCGTTATCTAGGGATTGGTGTGAAGTCTTCTCCATCTCTAGCTCTATCTAGAGATTATTGTGTAGTCTCCTCCATCACTTGCGCTATCTAGGAATTGGTGTGTAGTCTGATCCATCACTAGCGCTATCTAGGGATTGGTGTGTAGTCTCCTCCATCAGTAGCACTATCTCTGGATCGGTGTGTAGTCTCCTCCATCAGTAGCGCTATCTAGGGATTGGTGTGCAGTCTTGCCCATCACTAGCTCTATCTAGAGATTGGTGTGTAGTCTCCTCCATCACTAGCACTATCTAGGGATTGGTGTGCAGTCTTCTCCATCACTAGCTCTATCTAGGGTTTGGTGTGCAATCTTCCCCATCACTACCTCTATCTAGGGATTGGTATGTTGTCTTCTCTATCACTAGCACTATCTAGAGATTGTTGTGTTGTCTCCTCCATCACTCGTGGTATCTAGGGATTGGTGTGTAGTCTTCTCCGTCGTTAGCATTATCTAGGGATTGGTGTGCAGTTTCCTCCCCCACTACTCTGTCTAGGGATAGGTGTGCAGTCTCCGCCATCACTAGCGCTGTCTAGAGATTGCTGTGTAGTCTCCTCCATCAGTAGCACTATCTCTGGATCGGTGTGTAGTTTCCTCCATCACTAGCGCTATCTAGGGATTGATGTGCTGTCTTCCCCATCGCTAGCTCTATCTAGAGATTGGTGTGTAGTCTTCTCCTTCGCTTGCTCTATCTAGGGTTTGGTGTGCAGTCTTCTCCATCACTAGTGCTATCTAGGGATTGGTGTGTAGTCTCCTCCATCAGTAGCACTATCTCTGGATCGGTGTGTAGTCTCCTCCATCACTAGCGCTATCTAGGGATTGGTGTGCAGTCTTCCCCATCACTATCTCTATCTAGAGATTGGTGTGTAGTCTCCTCCATCACTCGCACTAGCTAGGGATTGGTTTGTAGTTTCCTCCCCAACTAACTCTGTCTAGGGATAGGTGTGCAGTCTCCTCCATCACTAGCACTATCTAGAGATTGGTGTGTAGTCTCCTCCATCACTAGTGCTATCTAGGGAGTGGTGTGTAGTTTTCCCAGTCGCTAGCACTATCTAGGGATTGGTGTGCTGTCTTCTCCATCACTAGCTCTATCTAGGGTTTGGTGTGCAGTCTTCCCCATCACTAGCTCTATCTAGGGATTGGTGTGTAGTCTTCTCTATTCCTAGCTCTATCTAGGGATTGGTGTGCAGTCTTCCAAATCACTAGCTCTCTAGGGATTAGTGCACAGTCTTCTCCGTCGCTTGCTCTATCTAGGGATTGGTGTGCCGTCTTGTCCATCGGTAGCTCTATCTAGGGATTGGTGTATAGTCTCCACCATCACTAGCACTATCTAGAGATTGGTGTGTAGTCTCCTCCATCACTTGCGCTATCTAGGAATTGGTGTGTAGTCTTCCCCATCACTAGCTCTATCTAGGGATTGGTGTGTAGTCTTCTCTATCACTAGCTCTATCTAGGGATTGGTGTTCAGTCTTCCAAATCACTAGCTCTCTAGGGATTGGTGCACAGTCTTCTCCGTCGCTTGCTCTATCTAGGGATTGGTGTGCAGTCTTCCCCATCACTAGCTCTCTAGGGATTGGTGGACATCTTCTCCTTCACTTGCTCTATCTAGGGATTGGTGTGCCGTCTTCTCCGTCGGTAGCTCTATCTAGAGATTGGTGTGTAGTCTCCTCCATCACTCGCACTAGCTAGGGATTGGTGTGTAGTTTCCTCCCCAACTAACTCTGTCTAGGGATAGGTGTGTAGTCTCCTCCATCACTACTGCTATCTAGGGAGTGGTGTGTAGTTTTCCCAGTCGCTAGCACTATCTAGGGATTGGTGTGCAGTCTTCTAGATCACTAGCTCTATCTAGGGTTTGGTGTGCAGTCTTCCCCATCACTAGCTCTATCTAGGGATTGGTGTGTAGACTTCTCTATCACTAGCTCTATCTAGGGATTGGTGTGCAGTCTTCCAAATCACTAGCTCTCTAGGGATTGGTGCAAAGTCTTCTCCGTCGCTTGCTCTATCTAGGGATTGGTGTGCCGTCTTGTCCATCGGTAGCTCTATCTAGGGTTTGGTGTGTAGTCTTCCCCATCACTAGCTCTATCTAGGGATTGGTGTGTAGTCTTCTCTATCACTAGCTCTATCTAGGGATTGGTGTTCAGTCTTCCAAATCACTAGCTCTCTAGGGATTGGTGCACAGTCTTCTCTGTCGCTTGCTCTATCTAGGGATTGGTGTGCCGTCTTGTCCATCGGTAGCTCTATCTAGGGATTGGTGTATAGTCTCCACCATCACTAGCACTATCTAGAGATTGGTGTGTAGTCTCCTCCATCACTTGCGCTATCTAGGAATTGGTGTGTAGTCTGATCCATCACTAGCGCTATCTAGGGATTGGTGTGTAGTCTCCTCCATCACTAGCGCTATCTAGGGATTGGTGTGTAGTCTCCTCCATCAGTAGCACTATCTCTGGATCGGTGTGTAGTCTCCTCCATCACTAACGCTATCTAGGGATTGGTGTGCAGTCTTCCCCATCACTAGCTCTATCTAGAGATTGGTGTGTATTCTCCTCCATCACTAGCACTATCTAGGGATCGGTGTGCAGTCTTCTCCATCACTAGCTCTACTAGCACTATCTAGGGATTGGTGTGCAGTCTTCTCTATCACTAGCTCTATCTAGGGATTGGTGTGCAGTCTTCCCCATCACTAGCTCTCTAGGGATTGGTGCACAGTCTTCTCCGTCGCTTGCTCTATCTAGGGATTGGTGTGCCGTCTTCTCCACGGTAGCTCTATCTAGAGATTGGTGTGGATTCTTCTCCATCGCTAGCGCTATCTAGGGATTTTTGTGTAGTCTTCTCCATCACTAGCGCTGTCTAGGGATTGGTGTGCAGTCTTCTCCATCACTAGCTCTATCTAGAGATTGGTGTGTAGTCTCCTCCATCACTCGCACTAGCTAGGGATTGGTGTGTAGTTTCCTCCCCAACTAACTCTGACTAGGGATATGTGTGCAGTCTCCTCCATCACTAGCACTATCTAGAGATTGGTGTGTAGTCTCCTCCATCACTCGTGCTATCTAGGGAGTGGTGTGTAGTTTTCCCAGTCGCTAGCACTATCTAGGGATTGGTGTGCCGTCTTCTCCATCACTAGCTCTATCTAGGGTTTGGTGTGCAGTCTTCCCCATCACTAGCTCGATCTAGGGTTTGGTGTGTAGTCTTCCCCATCACTAGCTCTATCTAGGGATTGGTGTGTAGTCTTCTCTATCACTAGCTCTATCTAGGGATTGGTGTGCAGTCTTCCAAATCACTAGCTCTCTAGGGATTGCTGCACAGTCTTCTCCGTCGCTTGCTCTATCTAGGGATTGGTGTGCCGTCTTGTCCATCGGTAGCTCTATCTAGAGATTGGTGTGGATTCTTCTCCATCGCTAGCACTATCTAGGGATTTTTCTGTTGTCTTCTCCATCACTAGCGTTATCTAGGGATTGGTGTGAAGTCTTCTCCATCTCTAGCTCTATCTAGAGATTATTGTGTAGTCTCCTCCATCACTTGCGCTATCTAGGAATTGGTGTGTAGTCTGATCCATCACTAGCGCTATCTAGGGATTGGTGTGTAGTCTCCTCCATCAGTAGCACTATCTCTGGATCGGTGTGTAGTCTCCTCCATCAGTAGCGCTATCTAGGGATTGGTGTGCAGTCTTGCCCATCACTAGCTCTATCTAGAGATTGGTGTGTAGTCTCCTCCATCACTAGCACTATCTAGGGATTGGTGTGCAGTCTTCTCCATCACTAGCTCTATCTAGGGTTTGGTGTGCAATCTTCCCCATCACTACCTCTATCTAGGGATTGGTATGTTGTCTTCTCTATCACTAGCACTATCTAGAGATTGTTGTGTTGTCTCCTCCATCACTAGTGCTATCTAGGGATTGGTGTGTAGTCTTCTCCGTCGTTAGCATTATCTAGGGATTGGTGTGCAGTTTCCTCCCCCACTACTCTGTCTAGGGATAGGTGTGCAGTCTCCGCCATCACTAGCGCTGTCTAGAGATTGCTGTGTAGTCTCCTCCATCAGTAGCACTATCTCTGGATCGGTGTGTAGTTTCCTCCATCACTAGCGCTATCTAGGGATTGATGTGCTGTCTTCCCCATCACTAGCTCTATCTAGAGATTGGTGTGTAGTCTTCTCCTTCGCTTGCTCTATCTAGGGTTTGGTGTGCAGTCTTCTCCATCACTAGTGCTATCTAGGGATTGGTGTGTAGTCTCCTCCATCAGTAGCACTATCTCTGGATCGGTGTGTAGTCTCCTCCATCACTAGCGCTATCTAGGGATTGGTGTGCAGTCTTCCCCATCACTATCTCTATCTAGAGATTGGTGTGTAGTCTCCTCCATCACTCGCACTAGCTAGGGATTGGTTTGTAGTTTCCTCCCCAACTAACTCTGCCTAGGGATAGGTGTGCAGTCTCCTCCATCACTAGCACTATCTAGAGATTGGTGTGTAGTCTCCTCCATCACTAGTGCTATCTAGGGAGTGGTGTGTAGTTTTCCCAGTCGCTAGCACTATCTAGGGATTGGTGTGCTGTCTTCTCCATCACTAGCTCTATCTAGGGCTTGGTGTGCAGTCTTCCCCATCACTAGCTCTATCTAGGGATTGGTGTGTAGTCTTCTCTATTACTAGCTCTATCTAGGGATTGGTGTGCAGTCTTCCAAATCACTAGCTCTCTAGGGATTAGTGCACAGTCTTCTCCGTCGCTTGCTCTATCTAGGGATTGGTGTGCCGTCTTGTCCATCGGTAGCTCTATCTAGGGATTGGTGTTCAGTCTTCCAAATCACTAGCTCTCTAGGGATTGGTGCACAGTCTTCTCCGTCGCTTGCTCTATCTAGGGATTGGTGTGCCGTCTTGTCCATCGGTAGCTCTATCTAGGGATTGGTGTATAGTCTCCACCATCACTAGCACTATCTAGAGATTGGTGTGTAGTCTCCTCCATCACTTGCGCTATCTAGGAATTGGTGTGTAGTCTTCCCCATCACTAACTCTATCTAGGGATTGGTGTGTAGTCTTCTCTATCACTAGCTCTATCTAGGGATTGGTGTTCAGTCTTCCAAATCACTAGCTCTCTAGGGATTGGTGCACAGTCTTCTCCGTCGCTTGCTCTATCTAGGGATTGGTGTGCCGTCTTGTCCATCGGTAGCTCTATCTAGGGATTGGTGTATAGTCTCCACCATCACTAGCACTATCTAGAGATTGGTGTGTAGTCTCCTCCATCACTTGCGCTATCTAGGAATTGGTGTGTAGTCTGATCCATCACTAGCGCTATCTAGGGATTGGTGTGTAGTCTCCTCCATCACTAGCGCTATCTAGGGATTGGTGTGTAGTCTCCTCCATCAGTAGCACTATCTCTGGATCGGTGTGTAGTCTCCTCCATCACTAACGCTATCTAGGGATTGGTGTGCAGTCTTCCCCATCACTAGCTCTATCTAGAGATTGGTGTGTATTCTCCTCCATCACTAGCACTATCTAGGGATCGGTGTGCAGTCTTCTCCATCACTAGCTCTACTAGCACTATCTAGGGATTGGTGTGCAGTCTTCTCCATAACTAGCTCTATATAGGGATTGGTGTGCAGTCTTCCCCATCACTAGCTCTCTAGGGATTGGTGCACAGTCTTCTCCTTCGCTTGCTCTATCTAGGGATTGGTGTGCCGTCTTCTCCACGGTAGCTCTATCTAGAGATTGGTGTGGATTCTTCTCCATCGCTAGCGCTATCTAGGGATTTTTGTGTAGTCTTCTCCATCACTAGCGCTGTCTAGGGATTGGTGTGCAGTCTTCTCCATCACTAGCTCTATCTAGAGATTGGTGTGTAGTCTCCTCCATCACTCACACTAGCTAGGGATTGGTGTGTAGTTTCCTCCCCAACTAACTCTGACTAGGGATATGTGTGCAGTCTCCTCCATCACTAGCACTATCTAGAGATTGGTGTGTAGTCTCCTCCATCACTCGTGCTATCTAGGGAGTGGTGTGTAGTTTTCCCAGTCGCTAGCACTATCTAGGGATTGGTGTGCCGTCTTCTCCATCACTAGCTCTATCTAGGGTTTGGTGTGCAGTCTTCCCCATCACTAGCTCTATCTAGGGATTGGTGTGTAGTCTTCTCTATCACTAGCTCTATCTAGGGATTGGTGTGCAGTCTTCCAAATCACTAGCTCTCTAGGGATTGGTGCACAGTCTTCTCCGTCGCTTGCTCTATCTAGGGATTGGTGTGCCGTCTTGTCCATCGGTAGCTCTATCTAGGGACTGGTGTATAGTCTCCACCATCACTAGCACTATCTAGAGATTGGTGTGTAGTCTCCTCCATCACTTGCGCTATCTAGGAATTGGTGTGTAGTCTTCCCCATCACTAGCTCTATCTAGGGATTGGTGTGTAGTCTTCTCTATCACTAGCTCTATCTAGGGATTGGTGTTCAGTCTTCCAAATCACTAGCTCTCTAGGGATTGGTGCACAGTCTTCTCCGTCGCTTGCTCTATCTAGGGATTGGTGTGCCGTCTTGTCCATCGGTAGCTCTATCTAGAGATTGGTGTGTAGTCTCCTCCATCACTTGCGCTATCTAGGAATTGGTGTGTAGTCTGATCCATCACTAGCGCTATCTAGGGATTGGTGTGTAGTCTCCTCCATCACTAGCGCTATCTAGGGATTGGTGTGTAGTCTCCTCCATCAGTAGCACTATCTCTGGATCGGTGTGTAGTCTCCTCCATCACTTGCGCTATCTAGGAATTGGTGTGTAGTCTGATCCATCACTAGCGCTATCTAGGGATTGGTGTGTAGTCTCCTCCATCACTAGCGCTATCTAGGGATTGGTGTGTAGTCTCCTCCATCAGTAGCACTATCTCTGGATCGGTGTGTAGTCTCCTCCATCACTAACGCTATCTAGGGATTGGTGTGCAGTCTTCCCCATCACTAGCTCTATCTAGAGATTGGTGTGTATTCTCCTCCATCACTAGCACTATCTAGGGATCGGTGTGCAGTCTTCTCCATCACTAGCTCTACTAGCACTATCTAGGGATTGGTGTGCAGTCTTCTCCATAACTAGCTCTATATAGGGATTGGTGTGCAGTCTTCCCCATCACTAGCTCTCTAGGGATTGGTGCACAGTCTTCTCCGTCGCTTGCTCTATCTAGGGATTGGTGTGCCGTCTTCTCCACGGTAGCTCTATCTAGAGATTGGTGTGGATTCTTCTCCATCGCTAGCGCTATCTAGGGATTTTTGTGTAGTCTTCTCCATCACTAGCGCTGTCTAGGGATTGGTGTGCAGTCTTCTCCATCACTAGCTCTATCTAGAGATTGGTGTGTAGTCTCCTCCATCACTCGCACTAGCTAGGGATTGGTGTGTAGTTTCCTCCCCAACTAACTCTGACTAGGGATATGTGTGCAGTCTCCTCCATCACTAGCACTATCTAGAGATTGGTGTGTAGTCTCCTCCATCACTCGTGCTATCTAGGGAGTGGTGTGTAGTTTTCCCAGTCGCTAGCACTATCTAGGGATTGGTGTGCAGTCTTCTCCATCACTAGCTCTATCTAGGGTTTGGTGTGCAGTCTTCCCCATCACTAGCTCTATCTAGGGTTTGGTGTGTAGTCTTCTCTATCACTAGCTCTATCTAGGGATTGGTGTGTAGTCTTCTCTATCACTAGCTCTATCTAGGGATTGGTGTGCAGTCTTCCAAATCACTAGCTCTCTAGGGATTGGTGCACAGTCTTTTCCGTCGCTTGCTCTATCTAGGGATTGGTGTGCCGTCTTGTCCATCGGTAGCTCTATCTAGAGATTGGTGTGGATTCTTCGCCATCGCTAGCACTATGTAGGGATTTTTCTGTTGTCTTCTCCATCACTAGCGTTATCTAGGGATTGGTGTGAATTCTTCTCCATCTCTAGCTCTATCTAGGGATTGGTGTATAGTCTCCACCATCGCGAGCACTATCTAGAGATTGGTGTGTAGTCTCTTCCATCACTTGCGCTATCTAGGAATTGGTGTGTAGTCTGATCCATCACTAGCGCTATCTAGGGATTGGTGTGTAGTCTCCTTCATCAGTAGCACTATCTCTGGATCGGTGTGTAGTCTCCTCCATCACTAGCGCTATCTAGGGATAGGTGTGCAGTCTTCCCCATCACTAGCTCTATCTAGAGATTGGTGTGTAGTCTCCTCCATCACTAGCACTATCTAGGGATTGGTGTGCAGTCTTCTCCATCACTAGCTCTATCTAGGGTTTGGTGTGCAATCTTCCCTATCACTACCTCTATCTAGGGATTGGTATGTTGTCTTCTCTATCACTAGCACTATCTAGAGATTGTTGTGTTGTCTCCTCCATCACTAGTGGTATCTAGGGATTGGTGTGTAGTCTACTCCGTCGTTAGCATTATCTAGGGATTGGTGTGCAGTTTCCTCCCCCACTACTCTGTCTAGGGATAGGTGTGCAGTCTCCTCCATCACTAGCACCGTCTAGAGATTGGTGTGTAGTCTTCTCTATCACTAGCTCTATCTAGGGATTGGTGTGCAGTCTTCGCCATCATTAGCTCTATCTAGGGTTTGGTGTGCAGTCTTCCCCATCACAGCTCTATCTAGGGATTGGTGTGTAGACTTCTCTATCCCTAGCTCTATCTAGGGATTGGTGTGCAGTCTTCCCCATCACTAGCTCTCTAGGGATTGGTGCACAGTCTTCTCCATCGCTTGCTCTAGCTAGGGATAGGTGTGCCGTCTTCTCCGTCGGTAGCTCTATCTAGAGATTGGTGTGTAGTCTCCTACATCACTCGCACTATCTAGGGATTGGTGTGTAGTTTCCTCCCCAACTAACTCTGTCTAGGGATAGGTGTGCAGTCTCCTCCATCACTAGCACTATCTAGAGATTGGTGTGTAGTCTCCCCCATCACTAGCTCTATCTAGGGATTGGTGTGTAGTCTTCTCTATCACTAGCTCTATCTAGGGATTGGTGTGCAGTCTTCCCCATCGCTAGCTCTCTAGGCATTGGTGCACAGTCTCCCCCATCACTAGCTCTATCTAGGGATTGGTGTGTAGTCTTCTCTATCACTAGCTCTATCTAGGGATTGGTGTGCAGTCTTCCCCATCACTAGCTCTCTAGGCATTGGTGCACAGTCTTCTCCATCACTAGCTCTATCTAAGGATTGGTGTATAGTCTCCGCCATCACTAGCACTGTCTAGAGATTGGTGCTTAGTCTCCTCCATCACTAGCGCTATCTAGGGATTGGTGTGTAGTCTCCTCCATCAGTAGCACTATCTCTGGATCGGTGTGTAGTCTCCTCCATCACTAGCACTATCTAGGGATTGATGTGCTGTCTTCCCCATCACTAGCTCTATCTAGAGATTGGTGTGTAGTCTCCTCCATCACTAGCACTATCTAGA